>NC_138026.1:29471768-30140392 GCF_964106645.2 Podarcis pityusensis
ATCTGAGGCCCTTCTTCGTGTGTCCCCTCCTTGTGAAGTCCAGAGGGTGCCAACACGTGCATGAGCCTTTTCTGTGGTGGCCCCCCGTTTGTGCAATGCCCCAGGGAAGTTCTCCTGGTGCCTTCATTATATATTTTTAGGCACCAGGCAAAAACATTCCTTTTCAACCAGGCCTCTGGCTTATTAATATTCCACAGCCTTTTAAATGTGTCTGTGGGAAGGGGGTGGGTCTTGTTTTGCTGTTTTGTTTTTCTTAAAAACTAATCTATTGCTTTAAAATCAAAAATTACACAACAAAAGCTTGAAAAAAGAAAAAAAGAAAAGAAAAAAACAAAAGAAGCACAATACACCTCTTACAAACAAAAAAACCCAATAGAACAATACATCACAAATTTACAAAAATGTTCCATCAACTTCCGACTTCCTTGATATGGGTTCTTTGTTTTCTTAATTACTTGCCTCTATTTTTCAATAAACTTTATCCTTATTAAATCTTGTTTGACTTCATTATACCTTAATCAGTTCCGAGAGTTATTCGAAGCATTCTAAAGTTTTTATATGGGGACACTGTTCTTTTAAATATTTTCTATAGATTTCCCATCCCCTTTTGAACTTTTGGGTTGAAGGATCTCTGATCTTTTCCTTGCCATTCCTCTTTTGATGGAGTTTTATCTCCTTTCCATCCCTTGGCAATCAGCGTCCTCGCTGCCGTTGAATACAAAAAGATCCTTCTTTTCTCCCTTGGGATGTTTGATGCCATTATGCCTAATAGGAAGGCTTCAAGTTTTTTTATTAAACTTTATTTTGAACAGTTTTTTTTAATTCATTGTGTATAAGTTCCCAAAAGCTCTTCATTCTTTTGCAACCCCACCCACCTGTATTTTAGTCTGTGAACTGCCCAGAGATCTGACGATGAAGGTTGGCATATAAATCTAATAAATAAAATAAATTATTTTCAAGTGGTCCTTGTGGAGGTGGGGGAGTTTGGGAACTTTGGTTCCAAGTACAGGGGCAGAATAACATGCAGTACGGTCTGCCATGATCATGCATAAAATAAGGGCTGTGGTCTCACTTTTAGAGCCTTTGGCACATGCTGGTGAGAGAGTCCAGTCCTTCCTAAACTACCCTCTTAACCTCTCCTCTCAAGTTATTCTCTGCAGCCAATCTTACTTCTGAGGAGAAAAGGGACTTGGTGAGAGCAGACTGCAAGAAGGGTAGCCACAGGCAGGGGAAGATTTAGCGAACCCCATCTGTTTGCTCTTTTGGCTCTAAAATTAGGTTATCCCCAGTGCTATTTTTCTATAAAAAGAGGTGTTTGGATCTCACCATGAACACCTCCCTTGTTCTCTTATAATGGCAATGGTGCCCACCTATGAGGTGCCAGAACTTTCTGGTGAGTTCCGGCTGGAAAAAACCCACCCTGCTTTACATGCGATTTGGGCAGATCAGCTGCTGTCATGTCTAAATTTGCCCTTAGCTCAGTCTCACACTTGATGGGTGGCCTTAGGCTAGCCAGTAACCTGCAGCTTCCCGCTCATTCTAACTATCAGACAATTTACCCTTGTGGCAAGAGTTAAGCTAATTTTCCAGGGTCATTATAAAAATTGCTGTCTATGTGAAACACAGCATTGATACTGAGCTTTTTGGTCCCACCCCAGGGTATTATTTAGGGATGAGACATTTTGTGGGTTAAGTTTTTTGTTGTTTTTTTTGCCTTGGATGATTTTTGTGTATGTATTCATCAGAAGTTTAATAAATAGGTTGGCAACCTCAGGCATACCTCAAAACCCACAGCCAGTTTTCTAAACCATTACAGGTCAAGAAGTCCTTTCCACAAACAGAACGGTATGTCCTTTACCATTTTTACAAAAATATATTTATCCTGTGGGGTTGTTGGTTGGTGTTTTCTCCCTCCCCACCCCAAGTTTAAATCTTATTTCTTTCTGTTCTTTTTTGGGGGGGAGGGGGATGATTCAGGGTGGAGAATGAATCACGAGGCTTCTCAACCACTGGGGCTTTATGTAGTATCCTGGGGCACTAGGCTCTACAGCTCTAGCTGTTTATGCCCTACCTCCCTAGAAGATGGTCTCTCCCCCTGTATCCTGTTGTGGCATGACCAAGAATGCCACACAAGTGCTAACTTTCTACCACAAAGCCACACACACACACACACACACATCCCAACACAGAGAGGGAGAGAATCTCAGCGACCTCTCATGACTACGGAAGGGTGTAGTTCTGGAGAAATGAACGTCTAGTCCCATCTTGTTCCACAGTTGGGGTCCAGGGCCACTAGCTACAACAGATACCAAACTTGCTTGTACGTTATGTACGTCAGAAAACTGGCATTTAAGCGGATGCACTATGTGTCACACTTGGAAAGCAAATGACTGAGCGTTAGGCCTGCTTGCTTGGTGCTTCTTCTTATAAGATAATTAAATAGGTTCACGAAGGATAAGTCTATCATTGGTTGTGTTCTTCCTACACAGTTGGGAATTGTCGGTGCTATTGCACTCATGTCCCGCATGTGAACTTCCCAAGGCCAACTGGCTAAAGTTGTGAGGTAAAATTCAACTTCTTCACTGCCCACTGTGAGAACGGGATGCTGGACTGACCCAGCAGACTTTTACCTTCTTATGGTATTGTGTTGATTTGAAAGGATTTGAAATTATGACACTAAATTTTGCTTCACCGAAAGGCTGGACTTTTAGTGATTTTTTTTTAAAGCAATGGGGAAAATGCATTGTAAAGTGTGGGGTAATTCTTGCTTCAGTGCAGTGTCATCTAACCTCCCCACTTACATTGACAAAGAAAAAGAAATGTGTGTGTTGCAAGGGGGTGGGGGTGGGGAAGCAGGGAAAAACTAGGGAAGGAACATAAGTAACTAAGTTCCAGACTGGATCAGTCACCAATGGGGGTTTCCCTTGAAATGCAAACAGCAGCTTCACGGGTCTTGGAAGGGGAATACACTGGTACCTCGGGTTACATACACTTCAGGTTACATACGCTTCAGGTTACAGACTCCATTAACCCAGAAATAGTACCTCGGGTTAAGAACTTTGCTTCAGGATGAGAACAGAAATCGTTCTCCGGCGGCGGCACAGCAGCAGGAGGCCCCATTAGCTAAAGTGGTGCTTCAGGTTAAGAATGGACCTCCGGAACGAATTAAGTACTTAACCCGAGGTAGCACTGTATGGCAAGGAGAGCACAAACTCCCCAGCCAATCCTCTAGATGCTCAGGCTTCCCTGGGGGTAAACCACACACACACATTAATTACAGTCATGCAATTAACGTCATGTTTTCTTTGGCCCCAAGGGCAATTTGTTAGTCATTGTAAACAGGGAAGGGCATAGCTCCATGGTAGAGAAAATTGACATTTATTTTTTTTGCACCCTTTTGCACAGGTGTTGGGTATGGAAAAAAGGAATGTGTCAGATAATTGGAATGTATGTCCACTGAAAAGATGTTAGACTATTGATTTGTGGGTAGTGTAAGCTGCTGGTGGTGTGAGCTTACATCCCACCTTTTTGCAAATTTACGGGCTTCTTCAGATGTATATTGGGGTCTGTTGTCAGATATTAATTCATCACAAATGCCATGCCTTGACAGTACTATCTTTGGGTGGGTTATTATAGCTCCGGTTGAGGTGTTTTTCAATTCTGTTACTTCAAATCGACTTTAAGATTGCTATGTTTTCCTTCCAATTCAAATAAATCTGTAACCAGTTGCTGCCAGGCTCTGCTGGGTACCTCCCTAGTTATCATGTGTTCCTTTTTGTGTTTTTGATGTTTTGCACAAGTGTTACAGGTTCCAACCATCTCCTCTTTTTGTACATTAGGTCAGTAGAAGGTGTGCCTTGGCCTTCATTTTCACAATACCATCTCAAGGTCTTCTTCATGTTCCAGTATCTCTGGACACATTGCCTTTGAGGTCACAATCTTTTACCCTTTCAGAATCAGACCATTTTCTACTGTTAGCTCTATCTTATCATTTCAGAAATACAGTAGACCACCCCACACTTATGGTTTCTTTAAGGCAGACAATATCCTGCCTCTCTCTGCTTTGTGCCTAGTTTCTTCCAGTTTGTTTGTGATTGCAGTGAGGTCTTTCAATAGCATGTACACCTGCTCTTCTAAGTCTTTTTTCTCTTTGGCATTTCTGTGGGTGGCATTTCTCTTAAAGGGGCCACATGCCAGATATTTAATTGATAATGCATATGTTACAAATAGTATATTTCTGGAACATTTGTGCTCCTCTGACATGGTAACCCTCAGGACTGCAAACTCATACATTTAAAGCACCCTGCTCCCAAGAATCCTGGGAACTGTGCTTTACCCGCCATGGAGCTACAATTTCCCATACTCTTAGAAAACTACAGTTCCCAGGATTCTATGGGAGCAGGGAATATGCTTTAAATGTAAGGTGTTTATGCAGTATTTCAAGAGTTGAACCTGACAAAAAGTCAGCAGGGCACTGCATCATATGTTTCCTTCTTTGTTTCCTGAAAATTGTCCAAGGGAAATTGGAGTTCTTGTACAAGTGTTCCAAAGTTGTTTTTGTCGCTGTTTCTGATTGCATCCCACCCAGCCCCATAAAACAGTGCACTTGGCACATTCGAACAATAAACAAACATTCAATTGCACGGAAGACCTTTGGTTTGAAACAACAGACTGGAGACAAATAAAGTGGCTTGTTATATTTGATACTTGATAACATGCTGATAACATGCTGTAGCTTAACATTATGTGCCTGATCAAAATTTATTCTGACCTGAACCTAGACATTCATTTGGAACTAATTTCTGTTGGCTTCCCATAAATGTGCTAGCATGCAGCCTTAATATATTAATACAGCAGATCACAGTGCCAGCAACCATGGAAAAGCTTGTCAGTACAAGGTCCACAACTTCATGACTACATAGTTATGATTCAGTGTTTGCTTGAATTGCAAATAAAAGTAGTTTTGAATATACTTCTTTCCCCACTGGAACCTCTGGGGTTAGGGTTGTGATTTAGCACAGAATTCTGTGCTCTATGTATGAACCAATCAGCCAAATTTTGTTGAATTATCCAAGCTATATAATTTATTCATCATCACTTATTTGAATGTCGGGAGGGGCATACATTCAAGGGACCTTGAAGCTGCCTATATATTGTTAAGTACATGGGCAGCAAACTGAGCAGGAAGACATGACACCTGATCACAATTTCCCCCATTAGAGTGCATTGTATTTCTACTTAAATTATGGCACTGTTTCTTCCACATATGTAGAAATCAGCAGATGCATTTTTATGCAAATCTACATCACATTGGGTCTTCATATTTTCTGGAGAAGCATAAAGAACCATCTTAACCAAAAGCTGCTTTGAGGATATTTTTCTTTCTTTCTTCCTCTCCCACCCTAGCTATGATATCTTTTTATCTTGTGATATTAGAGTCAGGACCTGGGACCTTCTATGAAGCAGGTCCTCTAGTACTGATGCTGATTATTCTTCTCCTAACTGTGGGGATGGGAAAGGTAGAAGCATCAAAACCTGGACTGATCCCAAAACAGCATTAAGGCAGTTCACCATCCCAGGAGAAAACCAAAACCTAAAAAAATCCTGGCCGTCCTGAAGTTGCCAGAACCCACCTATCAGCTCCATGTCCACCACCAGAAGTGATGCTGGACTCAGGTTCTAGGCAGCTAACAGCAGTTGCTAGCACATGCTCCTATGTTCTCCCAAGGAGAAGAGGGTTTGGAACTGGGTAGAAAGGGTGAAATGAATCTGGAATCTTTCTCAGCAGAGCCAACCCAGGCTGTAACCATATTATGGCCTGTGCTAATTAATTGGGCAATTTTTCATTGCTTAGAAAGGCTTTGCTCGATACGTGGTACAGGTGACTTGGTGAAAGGTGGTCATCCTAATACTAGTGATGATTTGAAATTACTTGTGTATTAGATAGCGTTATTGATGCTCTTTGGAAAGTTTCCAGTCCCAAATCAGTTGATGTGGTTTGTACAAGGAATGCATGGGGCAACCCAGCCAAATGGGTAGGGTATTATTATTATTATTATTATTATTATTATTATCCACTAGCCTCACTCCCAACTTCCTGTGGTCATTAGAACTTCTGAGCAGAGCATGCAAATTGTATGGGTATAGGCTTATCCTGCTATACTCTAGTTCACCAGATGCCAATCATATGTCTCAATATGAAAACAAGCTCTGCTTTCCTGGCAAAGGCTGCATCATTTGTAAAATAATCTGTCTGTTTAATAATGCATTCTATTGAAAAGGAATGGGAGGATTTGCTTAGGCATGATTCATCACCGTCTGTTACAATAATTATAAGGTTTTTTTTTCTTGCTTCCCCGGTCAAAATGACCTTATTTTTATAGGTTTTTTTCAGTGCTTGTATGCTTTGCTTTAGGGTTTTGAAAATAAGTTTAGCAACAGAGAGACACCTAATTCATTTGCAAGAGGCACTAATAGCCTGTCTTGTTTTCTACCACATTTCTGTTTGCCATGGTGCCAGAACAGAAACTTTTGTACAACTAAGTTTGATAGGTGACGCAACTGCAAGTCCAACTCACATTTTGATTGCTCACTGAAATTTCCCATCATTTATGAGTGGGGTGCAAAGTGGGGGCTGTGATTCATAATAATAATTATTAGCATTTATGTCACTCTTAGAGCAGGAGGCAGGAACCTGTGGCCCTGCAAATGTTCCTGGATTCCAACTCACACCAACTCCAGTGAAATCCTGTACATGTCTACTAAGAAACAAACACCTGGGACTTAAAGTAAAGGGTAAAGGGACCCCTGACCATTAGGTCCAGTCGTGATCGACTCTGGGGTTGCGGCGCTCATCTTGCTTTATTGGCCGAGGGAGCCAGCGTACAGCTTCCAGGTCATGTGGCCAGCATGACTAAGCCGCTTCTGGCAAACCAGAGCAGTGCACAGAAACGCCGTTTACCTTCCCTCCGGAGCGGTACCTATTTATCTACTTGCACTTTGACGTGCTTTCGAACTGCTAGGTGGGCAGGAGCTGGGGCCGAACAACGGGAGCTCACCCTGTCGTGGGGATTGTTGTAAAATTTGCCTAGTTAATATATGCATTTTTAATCCCTAACCATTGGACAAGCTTATGACTAGCAATGAGTGGATGCCAATTGCATATACAATATTAGGCAAACCTGACAGTCTCAAAGTTGAAATTTGTGTATTTTGTGTGTTTTTTATCTTTTGATTTTTGTGTTGTGAACTGCCCTGAGATCTACGGATGGAGGGTGGTATACAAATTTAAATAACAACAGCAGCAGCAGCAGCAACAACAACATCATCTTTAATTTTCTACAAGTATCCCAGTAAAAATGTCTAAATAACACAACATTTCAATCCTGTTAGGGCTGCAAAGTACTGTAATTTGCATAAGAATATTTTCTGGAAAACCTACATAACTAGAAACAGCACGAAGAAACTTGCATATATATTTTTAGACAATAGACTACCCCAAGCCAAATTCCAGTGTATGTCAGAGTAGTAAAATATCCCAAAGCAAATTCATGCATGTGATGTTAGAAGGACTTTAAAAACTGTCTCTTTGGATTAGTTTTTGTTTGAAAAACTCCATCAGACTTTTTTTTTTACCTCAATACTTTCTATTGGTTGTGACAAAAAAGCACTTCAGTAGCAAAAATATTGGGATATTTTGTGTCCAAGCAGTTTCGCTTATATGATAGAAAGAAAACGATAAATAAAAAGTGGCTGAAATTGGAGGACATTGTTTATTATTGCACAGGTGGCAGTGTCCCAGAAGGACTATGTTAATAGGTCAACTTGTGTGTAAATTTTGCAATGAAAGGTGCACCTGGAGTTGAATTTTGTCCCAAGCTACCAGCCACATCTGTTACAGGGGGGTACACTATTTTTAAAAACAATTCATTACTACTACTACTACCATTATGAAAACTGCCTATAATTACCAATCAAAATTCCAAATTAGTAACTACATTTATTTTGTTTATTTAAGCAACACATTGATATACAGCCTTCGTAACTGCTTATCCCAGGTGGCTTACAAAAGCAACAAAGAATGCAAATAATAATTAAAACAATAAAATTGGTAGCAAAAATAAAATCCATTGGAACAGCAGAGCGACAAAGTCCCTTCGTAGTGTTTAAAATATACTTTTCCTTACAGTGCTTAATATCCAGTTCATTAAAATCCCCGTAATTACGAACAGAAGGTGTAGCCGCCTCTAGGAACATTGTCGTGTGTGGGTTGGCCGCTTCACTCAGACTATGAGCTCAGCTTAGTTCAGGAAGAGAGCAGTTACAGAAGGCATTTGTGGTATGAAAAGTGATGGCATTTCTACAGGAAGTAACGGTTTCCTTGGTAACCTCTAGGTTAGATTACTGCAAAATGTTATATGTGGGGCTGCCTCTGAAGATGATTTGAAAACTTTAGCTGGTGCAGAATTCAGCAGCCTGCTTGTTCAATGGGACAAGAAGTTTTGAGCATATAACACCAAAACTGGCCCTGCTGCACTGGCTGCTAATTAGTTTCTGGGCCCAATTCAAAGTCCTGGTTTTGATCTGGAAAGCCATAAACAGCTCAGGACCGCAATCCCTCAAGGAGCACCTCTCCCCATATGAACCGACTTGGAGCCTGCTATAATCATCTGAGGCCCTTCTTTGTGTTCCCCCTCCACAAGAGGCTGGGAGGGTGGCAACATAAGAACGAGCCTTTTCTGTGGTGGCTCCCTGTGTGTGGAATGTTTTCCCCAGGGAGGCTTGCCTGGCGCCTTCATTGCATACCTTTGGGTGCCAGGTAAAAACACCCCTCTTCTCCCAGGCCTTTGGAAAATCAAACTGGCCTTTTAAACTGGGGTGTGTGTCTCTGTGTGTGTTTTTGTTTTACTATTTTGTTTGTTTTGCACGCTGTGCATTTTTGTGCTTTTTATACTGGAAACCGCCCTATGATCCTCGGATGAAGGGTGGTACATAAATTTAATAAAGCAAATAAGGTTTTTCTTTTATGTGAGTGTCAGGTCTGGTTCTTCCATGTGCACATCCCCAGGTAAGGTGTAAGAAAGCTTCCTAGGTTCTCTCACACCAGATACCTTGGGTTCATATATCAGATCCACACGTCAGCTGGCTCGGGAGCCCTTTCCTTCCATGTTATAAGAAGAGAGCACTTTAAACAAACACTCGCATCAATGAAGTTTTAGTTTTTTGAAACCGTACAGTGCAAAGTCCAGCCCTCTGCCTTCCAAAAGGGAACAGCGGCTGTGTTGGGGAGGGGGGTGGGGGGGAGAGATGTTGACGTTAATAGTACCTCAGACTGACAGACTGGTAAGTACTTGACTGGGAGCAACATGACCTAGCAAAACACTTCAGTGTTAATAAGACATTAGGGGGGGGTGGATGCTTCCATTTATCATCTAGCCCATCGGACCCACAAGATTCTGGAACAGCTTGCTGGGTTATGGTGTAGCCCTTATTTTGTTTCCGTCGTGGCCACAGAACATAACAGAGATAGCTTTGAATCCTTCCTCTGTTCTGCTGTCACAGAAGAATGTTCGTGTCATGATGACCTGACCAAGTGTTCAGTTGCACACACACTGCACTGTTTCCAGAGGGTTACTCAGTCAGGCTGACAGGCTCCCTCTTCTGAATCAAAGGGAGGCAAACTCCAGCAGAGCTGGAGTTGGCAGCTATCAGCCACCTTTGCAAGTGCTCTGGCAGTGCTCAGTTCACGATGATTCAAATCACGAGGCTGACTTAGGGACATAATTTTGGGAGCCTGAACACCTCAGCTGTGTAAGGTATAGTGGTGTTGTTTTTTTTTATGTTGGGAACATTTGCTTATTTCTTCCTCTTGTGTCACTGAGATTCCCCCCCCCCCCCCAGGTGAGATTTATTGTGAAGAGCTATGTTATCTAGCCCTGGTGTGGGCTGACTCCCAATTTTCTGTGGCCTCTCTTTTTTCCTTTACTCGGATCCCTGTGGTCCAACAGTGTGTTCTAAAATCACAAAGTAAGAGAGTGCCTAATTGGTATTTCTCAGTGGTTGTACATAACTGCTTTATTTTAAGTGGTCCTGAATGGGCACTCTTGACTTGAGAATATAAGTGCTTGTCACTTAAACCAAGGACTATGTAGTTCTACATTATTTTCAGGAATCCCAGCTACCAGCAAGCTTTAGGTAGTCTACTGAGGAAAAGTCCTATAGTCTACCTGCGGATACCTCTGCCCATCCTTAACTTAATTACAAGGGCTATTGAAGTTCATAATTCCATCATCTTTTTTTTCAGAATTACGATTATACTCATGCTTCTGCCTTGTTATAATGGCACATTGTTTCAAATATTCTTTCCTATAACATCTCTTTAACCGTTGCTCGCAAAAGTATTACTTGCATTCTAGCTCTGCTTCATGTCATAGGAAAGAAACACAGGCTTTTCAAAGGACAGAATGCTTGAGGGGAATTTTCATTTCACGATACACATGTTCAGAAAGTAATGCCTTGATTGGATTTTATTTACTTTTTATAAGCTCCTTCCTTTTGCAACAATTTTCTGGAGTTAGATTTGTATGAGACGAGATGAAAGCTGACATAGAGGAAATTGTTTCTAAACCCCAACTTTGTCCTTGTACAATTTTGGTTTCAGGTTTCCAAAAGCAAATGGCTCTATAAAAGGAATGTTTTCCCAGTTTCGAAAACCTGGGTATTTTTTGCTACTTTAAAAACTTTATTTTTAGGGAAGGTGTGACCATCTGCTTCTTGGTCCTGATGCTTTGAAAAGATGGCCCTGGTGGTCCCTCCCAATTCTACAATTCTGTGATTCTATAATTCTATGATTCTGTCTAAACTGCAGAAGCAAACTACTTCAGTTGCTGTTTCCCATCCCTGCCAATGGGAGTCTTGTCAGGGGGTTGGGGACCTCTTAGCCTAGAAATCTCAACACTCTCTCAGTGAAACAGTTCCCAGGATTATTGGAGGTGTGTGTAGGGGTGGAGTTTGAAATGGCTAAATCAGTTTCAAATAGGAATGCTTACAGTATCAATGTACCTTTTGGATGCAGAAGGCGCTTGTCGGAGGAACTAATACCTCAAGGTCACCTTTGCTTTGCTTAGAAGTAGGATTACTTGGATTTCAGTACACCGGCTGCCGCTAAAAGCATACGCAGTCATAAGGTAAGTGCTAGAAATTATGGGAGTGATGTGTTTAAATCGAGCTAGTATCAGCATGGTCCTCATCTTGAATTTGTATGCAAGTTATTAATAGAAAACTAAGAACAGAAGGAAGGCAGAAAGGCAGACAATTCAGTGCTCCTTAAGGAAGATGTATTTGTTTTTAACAGGTGTAGATTATGCTCTGTTTCCCCCCCACCCCATAAAGACCTGCCTGCCACAATGCTAATTTGCAGAGTCTCCCTCTCCTCCTGCCTCCAGACCTTTATTAAAAGTCTAGTCTACACTGCTAGAGGAAAGGTCTAAAGTTATTATTATGTGCCTTAAGAGCTTATAAAGTAAAACACGTGATTAATATTTCAGGTCCCCCCCCCCCAAACTCATGCTATCCCAGTTGCTACCTTGTAGTTGACTGAGAATGCAACCCTGTATAGCTTTCTACTCAGAAGTAAGCCCTGCTGAGTTCAATGGGACTTCCCAGCTCACTTTCCCACTGCCTCTTGAGCCTGTGTTTTATCCCAGTGTGGATCACATCTCTGTGGGGCTTCGTGCTCTGAGGCAGGTCATCCTTATTCCCTCATGCTTTTTTAAAGGCTTCTAGACTGAGGGCGACTTTCCAGAAGCCACTGTTAAAGCCTAGATGAGATTTGACCTTATGTTTTAAGCCTACATAAGCAAACACTCTGCACTGAAGTTGCCATACCAACTGCCCAGTGAAGAAGCGTAACAGTTCAGCAGGACCTGGGAATCTGGGATGCTGTTTCCAGAGGCAGAGGAACTGTGCCTTTGTGTGGGTTGGAAAAAGAACAGGCTCCTTGGATTGGTAACACTGGAGTTACAGATCCTCAGCATCACAATATCAAGACGTAGCGGGATCCAAAGTATGTTTAATTAGTAGTAAGTCCTACCGTATTGAGTCCAGGCTTACTAGTCCATTTTAGCATTATATAGTCTTAAGGGCATGAAGAGGCACCGTGACATTGAAAATTAAATATAAAGAACTAGTGGGCACCATTCGCCCAAAGCCAAGCACACTTAAATCCAGTTGGGTTCAATGCACGGTTAAAACCCGTGGGATGTGAAAATGTCACCCTACCCATGGAGTGTGACCCATGTTCTCCAGTGCCGATGGGGCATTTTTGCAAGTGATGTAATAAAACCCACACCTTGCAGTCAAGCTTGATAGTGTGCAACTGGAGGTTATAAATGGGGGGGGGGGGGAGAGATATTAACCTGAGCACACATTTTCCAGCTAATGCTCATTTTACATTCACCTCGCAGATGCGGGGAATGCCAAAACCAATTTAGGAAAACTGCCTCGGATCCAAGCTCTGGGAAAGTGGAGTCCCAAAGCTAGTATACACTGAGGATTACTGAGGAAGTGAGTCCTCCTCTTCTCCTCGGGACTATAACTGCAGTGATTCCCTCCTTATTTTTATTTGCTAACACCGCCTCCTTCGCTTTCCCCTCCTGCCTAACAAACTCCACTTATTTAAAGTTTGCCATTCTTTCAAACGCAGCTTGATTGCGGTCTGTTAACTCAGAGGCACTAAGTTCTTCCAAAATATGCAGACGAAGCAAGGGGATGGGGGGGGCAGAAACAAGCTCCAGGATGGCAGCCAAAAACTCTGGGATCTGAGCTAGGCATTAAAAGACACTGCCTGGAGAACTGCGAGTTACAGACACTTAACGGAGTTATTTTATTTCCAAAGTAACACCTGCAGCGTTTATGAGATCCTGTTAAGAAGCAGAAGAAATCTGCATTAGAATACAGTGTTTCCTGTAGGAGAGGAAGAAAAAGACACTTACAGGATGCAGCTCGGCTGCCTAATGTATTTATTGCCATATCATATATTAGGCGTTAGCCTGCAGTGTTGTTTCTGTTCCAGACTTGCAGCCAATTGATTAGGGAGCTGTTCTCCACGACTCAAGGGACAAAATAAAGAGTAAACACAATGGCTGGGTGTCTGGGAACTGACAGTCCTCACTTCAAGGCAAAAGATGGCTCACTCTGCATTAGCAACGCTTTGAAACTTCACAATGTCTGATGCTGGGTGCTTTTGAAGCATTGCTGCTATTTTGGTGTGTGTTTGTGTGCATAAGAGGAGGTATTTTCTGTTATTTAGGCTTCCTGGTATAATTTGACAAAACATACTTTGTATTTCAAGGGACATTTATCAGAAATGCAAGGAGACGAGTCCCCTAATTCAAGGACATTACATATGAGCAGAATGTTCCTTCAGTCTGAGATTCTAATCTGTGAACTCTGGTTTTTAGCACTACGTATGTTACAACTGCACTGTAAGGCCGCATATATGCCATACACTGAAAGGATGTGACTTCTACCAAAGAATCCAGGGAACTGTAGTTAATCCACCACAGACCTACAGTTCACAGCACCCTTAATAAACTACAGTTCCCAGGGTTATTCGGGGAAAGTCATTGCTTGAGGAGGTGGCCCAAAACGGCAATCCAATTTGCCTTTAAAAATGTGGATGAGGGTGTGACCAAACTTTGTGATGAATGTACTTGAATTTGGCTCCCATGCCTGCTAGGAACAGCATAGAGACTTCGGTTCAAAATCTGATTTGAACCTCAGTTCAAAACCCCTTTCTTCGCCTTGCAAAATCTTGTTCTTCACTTACTCTGCCAGTTACTTTCATGCCTGCAAAATAATATTGTGTGATCTCTGGTGTATTATCCTAAACTGCTTTTTTGAAGGGTAGATTTATTCTTTGAGTTGCTGATGAGCTCCGGTGCCGTTTTTGTTTCCTATCCCCTTCTCTAAGTCATAGAATTGTAGAACTGGAAGGGAACCCAAGGGTCATCTAGCCCAACCCCCTGCAATGCAGGGATCAATTTAAATTGCTCTTCAAGCTCTCTCTTACTTCCCTTTGTAAAATTCTTTAAAAAAAATTATGCAGTGAATAGCATCATGATAGGGTTCTGTCATCAGACGTTAGGTTGCAGAGCTGACCACCCTCCCTTCTCCACTTCCTGTTAACATGGAGCCTCTTGAACAGAGCCTGCCAGTATTTTTTCTGATCATTGTTTGGAATTTCACAGACATTTGAAACCTGTGCCCCCCCCCTTGTGTTTGAGAGCGACCGAAAGGCATCAGTCTGCGCAGCAGCAGATCTAGAAGAGTTCAATAGCACAAGAAAACGAGGCCCAGCACGCCAAGCTTCCTCTTGCCCATTTTATTACTCACTTAGCACATTCAGGGTCACCAGCTTGTAGCTGTCACCCAATACTGGTGACAAGAGATTTGCAAGGGCTTTCGAGACCTTAGCTTCCACAGTATAAATGCAAGCAACCATCTCATATGGTTAGAAATAGGGATTTTTTTGTTTTTTATTTGCTCCGCTCTGCCAGTGCCCTGCTCATTTTTCTAAACAGCAAAATAATATGTCAGATAATCAGATGCTTGGGTGTACTATATTTTGTTTTTATTGTTAGGAACCCACTAAGCCTGAAGAAAGTGCAACAGGAAATTAAAGCCAGCAGGCATTAATCTGTGTCTCAGGTGCTCTGCACAAACATATGTGCATGCCAGCCAATTGCTCATCGCTCAATCATTCATCACCTGTGAACTCTGTGTATGGATGGGTGGGCCAGCTTCATTGGCAAGCCTTATGTTTTGAGCTGATGTGAGGCAGCATGACAAGTCTTGCCTGTGGGGTTCAATATTGGAATGGCTCCTTCAGAGATGTGAGTCATCCCTTGATATATGGCTGTCATCAGACGATGCCTTGAGAGAGGTGGGATATATATTCCACAAAGAAACTGGACACAATTAAATGATGCCTCTGAACATGGGAACTCCGCTGAAGTCTGACTTTAAGCCATTGTTTCCCAAACTTGGGTCTTCAGCTGTTTCCGAACTGCAGTTCCCATCATCTCTGACCGCTGGTCCTGCTAGCTAGGGATGATGTCGTCCAAAAGCAGCTGGAGACCCAAGTTTGGGAAACACTGCTTTAAGCAACGGGAGGTTAAATCTGGCATCTTGATTCACCCAGAAGTAAATCCCCACTGAATTCAGTGGAACTGACTCCGACATCAGCCTGCATTTTTTCCTGAGATACTTCTATGAGTACTCTCACCCTCTGAGGTAAGGCAAGAGGTGATCAGAGAGAGGGCATTATTTGCGGTAGCCTCCTTTCTTTGGCATTGCTTTCCTAGGGAAGTTCACCTGGTCCGGTGCATGCGTTGTATCTTTTTGGCACCAGACAAAAGTCCTTTTACAAATCTGTTTCAGTTTAAATGTTTTGATTGCTGCTGCTATGCCCTTTTGAGCCTGTCAGAGTAATTACATTTACATCTTCCATTAGTATTTTTTTTTAATGATGTTGTGCTTCTTATTTTTATGTAAGCTATAAGTTATGTAACTTCCTGTCATTTACCTGCAGGATCTGCTCAGTGAGTGCTGCCAACTGCCCATCATCTTTGCCCTATCAAGAACAATGTCAAACTCATGGAGAGATGCCTCTTTGGCATGCTAAGTGGTTTCCTTAGTTTGTGAGGACAAAACTTGATTTTCCTCTCTTCTCTTTCTCTTTCTTGTTTCATGTGGAATAGTAAATAAATAAAACAAGCCTTCCTCAAACTGCAAAGAAGATGGGGAATTCTTATGCTGGGCAGCTCAAGACCACACGCTTTGAAGAAGTGCTGCATAATTCTATCGAGGCTTCTCTCCGGTCCAATAATTTAGTTCCTAGGCCGGTTTTTTCACAGCTGTATTTAGAAGCCGAACAGCACCTTTCCTCTCTAGAAGGTAAGAAACGTTGATTTGACATTTTTATTCAAGTAGAAATTGAGCCTGTTTTGTTTTTAATGATCGAGAGATCATCCTGAATATTCAGTCCACAATCAACACAAAGTTGGCAGAGCTGCCACTGGGTGCTGCCTGGTTGGTGTTGACCTGCAACAGAGCCTCGTTGGTGGTTTCCCATTTATGGAATGTCCTCCTTGGTTAGGGGCATCTTTCTTCCTCGTTATTAACACTGGAATTTTAAATAAAAAACATTCCTGTTCACCTAGGCATTTGATGGCTGGAAAATAACTGTTTCTGGCAACCTTGAAATGATATTTGATTGCTTTTAATTTTTTTAATTATTATTTGTTGCGGTGGTTGCTGTTTTATTGTTTGCTGTCCTTGGCTGCTTTGGGAGGAAGGGTGGAACAGAAAGTTGATTAAATGACGAATAAATAAGTGTTCAAGCATGATATTCCGATCCCCCAAGCAAAGTCACTGGAATCACTTCACCACCCACCAAGCCAACTTGTTTTACTGCTAAACTTCAGGAACCTCTGTGGATCTGACAGTATGCAGGCATCATTATTCTTCTGGTGCAACTATTTCCTCCTGTTAATTGCTGGTCTCTCTTTATTGGCTTGAAGGGCATTTCCTTTGTATCTTCTTTTCATGAGCACACTTCCTTTCAAAGCAGTCTAATTACGGCATGGAAAGAATAATTATCAATGCAATATGGCGGGGTCTTTAGGCAATTGCATTGAAACATAATTGAAATATTATTCAAATAGTTTTGAACGATATAGCTACTCACCACCTATGGAAAAACCCTATTTAGGAACAAATCTGTGGCCATTGCACACATATTTCCCTCTCTCCTTCCTTTCTTCCATGCTGAACAAGGACTTTTTCATTTGCATGAAAAAAACCATCACCATTGTTTAAGTGTCCATCTGCTCCCGCTGCTTGCTCCCCACGTGGAAAACCTTAGATTTCATAAACCTTAGATTTCAACAAAGTCTGATGTCACAAAAGTGGGTTATGACATCAACTGGGAGAAGATGCTGCCAGAACATGGTCTTCGTTTTAAAACAAAAGAACTCTTTTCACACTTGTTAATGGATTTAACAAATCACTGGGTTCTAATCCTGGTGTTCTTTGTGTGTGTGTTTATATATATATATAATTAGCAAGAACTAAGTGCGTTTATCCAGATTATTATTATTATTATTATTATTATTATTACTATTTTATTATTTTAAAAAGCATGCACAGGGCAGAAAAAATATTTAATTATTTCATTTAAAATGTGTATAAATTGCCCATTAGCTTTAATACTGCCTAATTGCTATTGTGTGGCTGGAGAATGATAGCCTATTGAGGTGCAATATGGGAATAGCCTTGCTTCCAAGGGGTAGGCTGTTTGCCATATCTTTTACAAAAATAACAAGGGGTTGCAAAATGTGCCCTTCCATGAGAGGGGGGAAGGAAGTGTTCATACTTCACATATAGTTTTTAAAATTATAAAATAAAATGTCCACAAAATGCCAGGGCACCGCTATGCGGAATAGTGTAGTGGACTTCCTAGTCCCACCTTATCATCTTCTCATTATTAAAGGGCCAGAAGACAGTTAACGCTTGTAGCTAGGAGTGCTCAACGTTGAGCAAAAATAATAATGAGAACAACCCAGCCATAAAAGTAATTTAGAAAACCATTGATTTCATTGGAAAGGATTTAAGCACATGTTTAATTCTTATTGAAATCAGTTGGACTTAAAATACTGCCAATTCTTGAAATGAAAACTTCTGGTAGATGGGCAGAGTCTAGGGGCAATCACAGAAGAGTTTCAGGAACGGAGTTTGGGTGTATCCAACATTTTTAAAAAGCAGATAGCTGGGTGAGATAGCTGAGTTGGTTAGAGCATGGTGCCGATAACACCAAGGTTGCAGGTTCAGTCCCCATATGGAACAGCTCCATAGCCCAGGGGGTTGGACTAGATGATCCTCAACGTCCCTTCCAACTCTACTGTTGGATTCTAGTGCTTTCGAGAGGTCCATGCTGTAGCCAGGTGATTTTTGGTGTGCCTGTATACGCAGCCTAACACAAAAATCAATATCTGGACCGATTTTATTCTCATTAGCTAACCATTTATTTCATTGGCCGAGAGGGGATGTGTTCTTGCCCTCTTGAAAACAGACACAATAAATTAAAAATTGCGTAGTTAACGGAGAGGCAGTATTTGTTTATATTCTCCCAACAATTTCCTCTGTAGTCTGCCTCTTTTATTTATATGATTGCAGGCTGAAAGTACAATAATAAAATAGACTAGGTCTTGTCATCGTTGTTTGCCATGAAGTCTGCTTCTGAGCCCTTTCAGGCAAAACCGTTGGAACAAAAGGGCACTCCTAGACTTCAGACCACAGGCAATGTCTTTCTTTTGCATTACGCTGCTCAGCAAAACAGCTGATGTTCAGAGTGGTTGTGATCTTTGCTTGGATGCTTTTGCTGGACAGCTGTGTTATTTTCATAGATTTTCCTGCCATTTTCCTTTCGGCATGTAGTCAAAATTTATGTGACTGCTTCGTACCAAGTTAACTAAATTCTCTGTGGCTTATATCGAACCTGTGCTTTATTCATGCTTAATGTATGCCTTATGCTTAATTCAAACACTTAACACATCAATAGCTGTAACCTAACTGAATATATTAAGCAAGGTTTTATTTGTCATCTGAATCTGGCCCAGTTTGCTCAGTGCCTCAAAGCATGTAGAGTTTAATGCAGCTCTGGACAAAAATAATCATGCTTTTATAATGACTGCCCTTTAAAGGGTTGTGTATGTATATTGAAGTTTTGAAGAGCTGATCTACAAATATTGGTTTACGCTGGTACTATGAATACACCAAAGGCATCTCAAAATCATAGTTTGCATACATCTTGAGTATTTGAGGGCCTTGATCCAGTGCTGTGCAATTGTCCTCATCCCTCACATCCCCCAACGTGAGTATAAGCAGTGCTAGCGTTCATTATAGTGAATGGGAACTTTACAATCGTTTAATGTTGCAGCACCTAGACTTTTGGAACTCCCTGCCTATTGATATCAAGCAGGCACCTTCACGGCACTCTTTTCAGTGGCTGCTAAAAACATTTACATTTAGACAAGCCTAACTAGCATGCTTAAAGGCACGCAGGTGGCGCTGTGGGTTAAACCACAGGGCCTAGGACTTGCCGATCAGAAGGTTGGCGGTTCGAATCCCCGCGACGGGGTGAGCTCCCATTGCTCGGTCCCTGCTCCTGCCAACCTAGCAGTTCGAAAGCACATCAGAGTGCAAGTAGATAAATAGGTACCGCTCCGGCGGGAAGGTAAACGGCATTTCCGTGCGCTGCTCTGGTTCACCAGAAGCAGCTTAGTCATGCTGGCCACATGACCCGGAAGCTGTACACCGGCTCCCTCGGCCAATAAAGCGAGATGAGCGCCGCAACCCCAGAGTCGGTCACGACTGGACCTAATGGTCAGGGGTCCCTTTACCTTTACTTTAACTAGCATGCTTGGGAAGTTGAGATGTTTTTAAATCTGATTTAGCATTTCAACTTTTGCATGTTTTAAAGGACTGTTGTAAATTTTTCTTGAGTTTCTTGTTTTAGCTTTTTTTTTTAAACTGCTAGAAGGTTTTCTTCCTTTAAAAAACCAACAACAATCACACGGTGTGTCCCTTTTATGAAATAAATAATAAAATAATACCCCCAGACAGTCCTCCTCTCTCAGTGCCATGGAATTATTGCACAAGCAACCTGCGTGGCGAATGAAGGACAGGGCTGGAAGCGGATATGAGAAACACGCCAAAGAGCTCCCATTCCTTTCGGCACCCCCTCATTCTGCCCGCGCATGTACCTATGATCTTGCACTGGTGTGGGGATGAGGGAAGCAGGGTTCTGTTGGACTCTGTGTTTCTTAGTCATGCTCCACTGGATCAGGTAAATCGTACAGGACAAGATATAGTGGACCAGTTCACAAGAACCTTAGGTGGGAAGTTGGTGGATTCGCACCCGCCCCCTTGGGATGCTTGTGAGTTCACACAAGCACGTTTGTCACTCCACAACTGCAGCTTGACTTGATTCCTTGTGTCTGTGAGACAGTCACCATGGTTCAAAAGTCACAGGCCACTTTCATGTCACCTGAACATGCTGTGTCTCTTGATGGAGGCAGTTCACATATCATTTATTGTGAGTTGAGTGACTTATTATTCCGGAAAGTGCTATGGGTGCTTTTCTTCTCTTACACCAAACTCACACCTGTTCCCTTTATTTACCTGCTTTTCTGTAAAGTCAGAAGCTGCCTTAAGATTTGTTTCAAGCTACTGTTTAGCTCATTAACTCAGCGCAGTCCTCACTGCTGTATTTGAAGCTTGGTACCTGCGGCTGAAATTGCGAAACAGCTCTCGCTGATAAAGGGGGAGAAACGTTATTTCCTCTCATCTGAATGCACCATTTACCTGACCTCTGGTGACTGTGCTCACGATACCTTTTAGCAGGCAACAGAGTGGATAATGAGGAAGATGAGGAGGAAGAAGAGGAAGAGGAGGAAAGTTCAGAATCAAGCAGCCCCCCTATCACTTATCAGATGAAGCCGCCTCCTGAAGGTGGTTGCACTACTGACGGTAAGAAATTCATACAGCTGGGTGGCACGTTTAGAGGTGCACGCAGATGAAGCGGCTTCTTCACACCGATGACTGAGAGCACATGCGCCGAGTTGCACCCAGCATTGCGTGTGCACATGACGACTGTTGCGTCAGGAGAGGCCGGCCAGGTTGCGCCCGGGCCGACATCCCGCCAGGCCAACATCCCGCCAGGCCACACCACATCCGGGTGACATTCCCTCAGACCTTCTCTGCTCCCTCAAGATTGGGGATGCTGAGTCCTCTTCCAGTGGACATGGCGGAGGGCTGTAGAGGCTTCAGCCCCACAGAGTTGGCACGCCTGACTAAGAGTTGATCCTTTCACACAGAATGAAACCCGAGAGTTCAATCCAGCAAGCCTTAGGCATGGCTACATTCAGTCGTGGACTTAAACTAATCAGGACTGCGTCATTTCTGCTGCTTTCACTGGGATCCATGCTTAATTCTGAGGCCTAGTTGATGTTTAGGCTGTGCTATTTGGGACTGCAAGTGGAAGCCCCCATGATTGAATGTCTTGCTGTGCATTTATTTCTCCACATAGCAAAGTCAGAGAAAGTGGTTCTAGTCTAATCTTCTCCCCGAGATTTTCACATTTGTCTTCTATTTACACCCTGATTTTCACTTAACAGAGTAGCACTTAGAGTTTTATTTATGAAGGAACATTCAGTTATGTGAGCCCCCACCTGAAGTCTGAAATGGTACTGCTCAGAATTCCTCAGTGAAAAATAGGATGTCACAATGAACTTTGCAGATTGAATTTTGCATGAAAAATTACCTTTAGGATAATAAGATTTTGGGGGAAATGATAATAATTGTGGATTGCTTTTAATCTGTTTGGGTCAGCTTGTTTTAAAATGTTTGGCATTATTACAACTTCTAAAGAAAGTATTAATCCGAACAGAGATTTTTACAGTTTGAGAATGGAGATACTATTGTATAATTGTTAGCAAAACATGACTCAGAATGGCACATTCCAGAACATCTATGGATGATGTACAGAGAAATTTAGGGTATTTTGAATGGTAAGCTCAGATATTCGTTTTTAATGAGCATTTGCATACCAGAGTTGTTTTCTATAAAGTGAAAGAGTAGTCTTTATTTCCAATTAATTCAGTGTCCACCTTTTTGACTTGAAAATTACTTAGCTCCTTCTGGACGGGATGCCACATGTACACTGCAAAAAGTAGAAGCCCTGAGTTGCGTATAAAATTGCACATGTTAATTTATACGTACAGATGCAAATTTAGAAATAATTACTTTAAACAATTTAAATAGAAATACAATACATCTCACCACAGTGAAGAAGACTGAGCAGGTAACCTATGCGCCTGATTGGTTTGCTGCCCAGGGGCTCCCTTTTGAAGGGCAATTCCTGGTTCTCTCTTCTTATGGTTCTTCATCTTTAAACTGGAATTAGACCTGACAGCTCTTCAGCTAAGAGGACTGTAAAATAGGATACATTGCCACCTTAGACTGAGTCCTGAGACTGGCTAGCCTACTGAAGTCCCATGTTTATGTTGTCACTTGCACTTTGCTATTTATTGAGAAATCTAGTATCCATGTGTACTAATTTCTTTTCTTTTTTTTAAAAAAGGATGTGCTTCAGGGCATGTCTGTAGCAGCTCCTTTTTTGTGCAATCTGGCGCCGAAAAGAGCACATGCCGTTGGTTTGGCCTCTGCCTCATTCCAATGTCTCGCCAATTATTGTCTCTCGGTTGTTGCTCCATTTCCTGGTTTCTCTGTGTGAAATTTAGGACCTCATTAACTGGGTACTAACTTTCCTGTGATGGCCCTTGCATATGTTTGGACAAATGCCGCTCAGTGTGTCCCTCATCCTTGCCATTGTCCTTCCCATGTGCTTTCACCACTGCAGCTTTTTACCCGCTTTGGAATGCTGAATTTGCTTATATTAACCTTATTACCACTTCCTGCTTACTTTTTTGCAAAAGGTGATGCACAAATCTTCAGACAATATGATCCAGAATTTCCCTCGTAGCGCCTATCCACCCGTCTCTCTGGGTGACCAGAGATAATAATATTAATAATAATAATAATAATAATTATAATAATACCCCACCCATCTGGCTGGGTTTCTATTCCCACATCACACACACTTCATTATTGGAGCCATTTTCCTTTAAAAATGCATATGCAAATATTCCCCTCTCGTTTGTGTTACATTGTAAGGAAAGAATGGGATTGTTTCTGAACTTGTACAGCTTAGGCAGTTTTGCTGTCCGTACTTCTGCATCAATCCCTCACCCCTTTACACATTTGAATCAAAATACAGTGGTACCTCTGGATGCGAACGGGATCCGTTCTGGAGCCCCGTTCACATCCTGAAGTGAATGTAAGATGCGACTGCGCGTGCGCGGGTCGTGTTTCGCTGCTTCCGCGCATGCGTGTGACGTCATTTTGAGCGTCTGCGCATGCGTGAGCGGCGAAACCCAGAAGTAATGCTCTCTGTTACTTCCGGGTCGCCACGGAGCGCAACCTGAAAATATTCATCCCGAAGCTACTTCAACCCGAGGTATGACTGTAATGAGAGATATGTAGATGCAACCGTGCATATTCAGTGGGGATTTATTAATTTTATCCTGGACCCACAGTTCCGAGAGGAATTTATTTCTTTAAAACACCTTAGCTATTGTTTTGTCTTTTCTTTTCTTGTCTTTTCTTTTCTTTTCTTTTCTTTTTCTTTTCAAAAGAGTATAATTTATTCCACCAGTTCATACATAACCTATGGTATATGATTTGATTAAAATAGTGCTGTTGTTTTTCCTCCTCCAGGTTTCTGCCAGGCTGGTAAAGATTTGAGATTAGCATCGGTTTCAAACGACCCAATTGAAGTGCCTTCAGGGTTTCTACTGGTTGGCGCCAAGTCACCAAGCTTACCGGATCACCTTTTAGTGTGTGCCGTAGATAAGAGATTTCTGCCTGATGACCAGGGGCGCAATGCCTTGCTAGGTAAGTGGCGGCTGTGATCACAGCATTGCTGTAAGTCAAGGACCCTGTGGCCCTCTAAGATTTTGTGGGATTATTGACTGCCATCGTCCTTGACTACTGCCATGTTGACTGGAACTGATGAGAGTTGGAGATAAACCATTTCTGGAGGGCCAAGGTTTCCAGTTTCTGTTGTCAGGGAGAAATGACAAGATTAGCCCCATCTCATTTTGATTCCTGGTATTCGTCCTTGTTTGGAACGATTTAACCTTCTGTGCAGGTGGCTGAGCTTAAGGAAAGGTACGGAGTGAACCTCTATTTTGCAGATGCCGCGTTACCTTTAATCCAGTCCAAGGTTACACTCATTGTCTGATCAGTTTGCATTTACAGTTGCTCAGGCGACACCTTGAATTACTAGGCCATTTATGGACATTTCCAATGCCAGCTGTCTTTGATCTCATCTTGTGTTGATATACAACCTGTTCATCTTCTCTTTTGAGATGTGGTTTGTGATAGCAACCCATTAGTGAAGCTGGCTGCACAGAAACAGAGGCTCCCTAGGGTTGTCATATTTCTAAAAGTGAAAATCTGGACACAAATGGTTTTTTTTCTGACATGGGTTTCCATATGCCTAGGTTTCCCTGAACATTTTAACCGATCCTCGGAAATTCTGTCCGGACACTGTTTTTGACGGACAAATCCAGGATATGCCTTGGAAATTCTGGACATATAGCAACACTACTCCCTGCTGCTTTCTCAGTCTCATCACCTTCTTTATGAGATATATATATATATAGGTAAAGGGGACCCCTGACCATTAGGTCCAGTCGTGGCCGACTCTGGGGTTGCGGCGCTCATCGCTTTATTGGCCAAGGGAGCCAGCGTACAGCTTCCGGGTCATGTGGCCAGCTTCTGGCGAACCAGAGCAGTGCACGGAAACGCCGTTTACCTTCCCGCCAGAGCAGTACCTATTTATCTACTTGCACTTTGACATGCTTTCGAACTGCTAGGTTGGCAGGAGGAGGGACTGAGCAACGGGAGCTCACCCCGTTCCGGGGATTCGAACCACCAACCTTCTGATTGGCAAGTCCTAGGCTCTGTGGTTTATCTAAAACCCCTATCCGGTGGGTTGTAGTGGTTAGAGTATGGGTTAGGACCAGGGAAACTCGGGTTCAAATTCCCACTCACCCTCTCCCTGAGTAGTTCTACTGGGAGAGAGCCTCTGAGCTGTGGCTCCCTGAGGTCCAGTCCTAGCTGCACCAACTACAGTGGTGCCTCGCAAGACGAAATTAATTCGTTCCGCAAGTCTCTTCGTCTTGCGAGTTTTTCGTCTTGCGATGCACGGTTTCCCATAGGAATGCATTGAAAATCAATTAATGCGTTCCTAGGGAAACCGCCTTCAGACCAGGTCCGGGGACAGTCTGTCCCCGGACCTCTTCTGAAGGCTGGGGGGGGGGGACAAGGGCTTTTCTTCCCACCCCCAGCATTTTAAAAAACCCCGGGACAGCGGAGGACTTCTCCGCTGTCCGGGTGATCTTAAAATGCTGGCGGGCGGCATTTTAAAATCGCCCCGGGACAGCGGAGGACTTCTCCGCTGTCCGGGGCGATTTAAAAGCCCCTGGGAAGGCGGGCAGGGGGGACAAAGACTTTCGCCCCCCGCCCGCCTTCAGAAGGTGTTCCCGCCCCCCGCCCCGCTTCGGAGCAGCGTTCCGAAGTGGGGCGGCTGGGGCAGGTGTTCCCGCCCCCCCCGCCCCGCTTCGGAACAGCGTTCCGAAGTGGGGCGGCTGGGGCAGGTGTTCCCGCCCCCCGCCCCGCTTCGGAACAGCGTTCCGAAGTGGGGCGGCTGGGGCAGGTGTTCCCGCCCCCCGCCCCGCTTCGGAACAGCGTTCCGAAGTGGGGCGGCTGGGGCAGGTGTTCCCCCGCCCCCCGCCCCGCTTCGGAACAGCGTTCCGAAGTGGGGCGGCTGGGGCAGGTGTTCCCGCCGCCCCGCCCCGCTTCGGAACAGCGTTCCGAAGTGGGGCGGCTGGGGTAGGTGTTCCCGCCCCCCGCCCCGCTTCGGAACAGCGTTCCGAAGTGGGGCGGCTGGGGCAGGTGTTCCCGCCCCCCCCGCCCCGCTTCGGAGCACCGGGAGAAGCGATCTTCTCCCCGCAGCCCCTTGCTTCAAAAGAGGTCCGGGGGCAGCGGGGAAGAAGCGCTGCGCTTCCCGCTGCCCCCGGACCTCTTTTGAAGCAAGGGGCTGCGGGGAGATCGCTGTCCCCGGACCTCTTTTGAAGCAAGGGGCGGTGGGGAGAAGCGATCTCCCCGCAGCCCCTTGCTTCAAAAGAGGTCCGGGGGCAGCGGGAAGCGCTTCCCGCTGTCCCCGGACCTGGGGCTGCGGGGAGAAGATCGCTTCTCCCCGCCGCCCCTTGCTTCAAAAGAGAAGACCCGCTGTCCCCGGGGCAAGCTTCGTTTTGCGAAGCAAGCCCATAGGGAAATTCGTCTTGCGAGGCAACTCGAAAACGAAAAAACCTTTCGTTTTGCGAGTTTTTCGTCTCGCGAGGCGTTCGTCTTGCGGGGTACCACTGTATTCAACACTCATGCCCCATAACTGCAATTCTAATTATAGTACCTTGGAAATATGGCAGACCTGTTTAGGGCCTTTGTGGCGTAGATTGAATCTAGGGCTGTGTGCATGCCCTAAATCTAAAGCACATCCCCTCACAAGAGAAAGAGTTATGGGAACTGGTTTGTTAAGTGTGCTGGAAATCGTAGCTCTCTGAGGCATAAGCTACAGTTTCCAGACTTCTTTGGGGGCAGAATATATGCCTTAAAATGTGTGGTGTGTATGCAGCCTTGCTCTTGGACTTGAGCTAGTTGTGAAGGGTGACTTTGGTCAGCCTCTCACTCTCTTTTACCCAACGTACTTTACTGATCTGTGAGGAGACGAGACAGTGTTAATCTTACATAGGCTGCTCTAAGCAACTGGAAGGAAAAGTGAGATACACATGTGATGGATGGAAAGATGATTGTCTACTGTGCTAGAATTAGTGTGAGTGGGTTAGGATCTTGGTACAAAACAAACTCTAGGGAGGAAAAAAAGTGTGATGAGCGTTAAACAAGGCAATTAAATAACATTTTCCCAAGCTACTAGTTAGGCCTGGTGTTTAACTTTGAAGAAACTCTAATTACTTGGTGCTCTGTCACACACAGTTCTTGAGAGCTTCACATATGGTGTTCCGCACCATATTGAATTCTTATGTATTTGAGAGTAAATGCATTTGCTGTTAGGGTTGCTCCTAACAATATTGCCAGGCAACAAGGAGCTACAAAGCGATGCCAATAAAAATCAAAAGGATGCAATGTGAGCCCAGTATAAATAAATTTGGGATCTGAGTTTACAACCAGCTTTGTGAGAAGTGGTGGAGTATATAACTTCATCTGGCAATAATGTGTCTTGCCATGAGATCTTGCTGACTTTGATGGGTCACAGTACAATTGGCCTGCGACCGTAAAGGAATTAAAAGGGCTGTAAATTTGTGGTGCGTTGTCATTTTAAAGATACAAGCAGTAATGTTGAACCACTCAGCCCATTCATGGCTAGCGCTATTAACAGCCTAAGGTTCCTAAGGCTGTTAACACAGAGGAAGTAGTATATGTGTTAATTGCATGCTAAACCAGAAGAGGGGGGAAAAGTAGTAAGAAACATTTGGTAATAATAACGCTAAGCCTACAATCCTGTGCACACTCACTTGGGAGTAAGCTTCGTTGAACGCAGTGGTGTGTCTTCTAAGTCAACACACAAAAGGATCAGGTTTAGTAGTTATTTGCAATGCTTTTGTGTGCAGCTAACACGTTGGCTTATTGCCCTTCAAGTTATTTCTGTGTTCATTTCTAAACATTTAAAATTATGTTTCAGCACCAACTGAAGCAGAGGTTCCCCTTGTGCTGGCAGAATTTCTGGTGGCAAGTTTGTTGTGCTTTGCTTTCTGCTTTTAAAATGCATGACTCTGTCTAGTAGCAAATCTTCAAAGTCAGTTCTGTATAAAACATCTGAAGCTGCATCTTTACATGTTTCCTTGATAATGCGTACCTTCTTCATCAAGGTGCATATATAATACTTGTGGCTAGGATATTTCAGTTGTCCTTAGGGGACCAAGCAATGATGTTATGATGACACGAGCATTTCCTTGTGGCAGTCTGACCGCACACAAGAGAACAATACCATATCAGATGCATAGCAGCAGGGATGGAACAGTCAGTCTATTTCCATCTGTGACATTTTCACATGTGCTCATCCATAACTCTGTTCCATCTTATTTCTGCATTAACATGCAATTAAAAGTAATCACAATGAAAATTCGCATTTACACCTCCAATTCCTGTATGTCCCCCAAAAATATTTGATTTCTGGAAGAATTTTCATGTATTTGATCTAATAACCATATTGAAAAAATTAGGGAGAGCAAAAGCTGGCGGATGACGAAGTTTCAGCCCACATATCTTTCTGGGGAGTTTAGATCTCAGCAACTTGTGACTGAATTTTCAAAGCTCAACAACTTCAAGGATTCCTAATTTCTCTTGCTTCCTCTTGTTGCTGCAGACCACAGTGACATGCACTACACAAGGATGGTCACATGGGATATAATAATGCCTGCCTCGAGGGATGTATGCTTGTGTGTGTGAACTGACCCACATCTCAAATTGCTTGCACAACAAGAAATGTCCGTATTATTGAAATCGGTGATTCATAGCATGGTGTGCTTTGGTCTCTGTCACTCTCTGATTGTGTTGTTCTGGAATCTGGACAGTGGCGGACCTTGGCATCTCAGATTTCAGTGGCGCCCTGTGTGATGGCATAATCCAGTGGTGAATTTTGCCTTCCGTTGGATGTCATGGTTTTGGTACCTTCTGCAGCACCCCAGAAGCCCCACGCCCAGTGCAACTGAATTGGTTGCACTCCCCTAGATCCGCCTTTGATCTGGATGGTAGGAATTCATTTCACGGTCCATCTAGCCTGCTAAAGCAGTGTTGAATAAGTGAAAGTGGATTAATAAACTGGGCCATGCTGCTTTAGAGTAGAGTAGCGTAGAGGAACAGAATCTGGTTGTTGGGTGGGATCCTTGTTTCCCTACTCTCATTCGGCCATTTTGACTGGTGGGCTTTGGTCTGCCCACCTCTCAATTGCCTGACATCACTACGATGGCAGATGACCCGTTTCCCCTTTGTAGCACCACAAGCTGCACTAAAAAGAAGAATCCAATCTCAGCCAGGTGGGGTTGGGATTGCCTGTGCTGTGGAGTACCCCGGGCGAAACTCCATAGCATAGCCAATCCCAGCTGGCTTGCCTCACTACCAGTTAGCTGATTGGCAGTGACAGTGAGCCTCCCTTGTCAATACATAGTCGAGAGTGCACTTCAAGGCTCCCTATTGTGCATTGGTAGCTGCGTCTTTACCTGTCTGCCACCTGATGTTACAGATGACACCAGGTGTTTGTAGCTTGGGGGATCTGGCCTCGCGGGTCATATTGGGACTTATCCCAGGCCTGATTACGCCCTCAGACCAGAATTTTCCCAATCCTGGCCTATAGATTAGGGCAGACTATAATATGCTTCCAGATAGGTGCTTCATATTGAAAATAGTTTTTTTAGCTACTGCAAACAGATAGAGTTATTAACTTATTGATTTTTCCTTAGGGAGGTTAAATCTTGATTAAATCGGGGTGGGGATAGTGACATTTTAATGCCGAGGACATTGTGCAGACTCTGCAAAGAAACTTGCATGCAAGAGCAGCACTGATCCCACAATAAACATCTACCTGGAAGCACCCAGAGTATTGATAACAATAAAAAATGCTGCTGAATTTTGCATAGATGCACCTGTATTTGAGGCACTTGAAGGAAGATGGTAGGTGGCAAACTGTTGCATACAACCTTTGTTCTCACGGCCACCTCTTTGAGGAAGACCGTCATTATATCCCCATTTTACATAATTGAGACCAAGAGACAATGAATTCTTCCCAATCCATGAATGATTTGGAATTGGAATGGAGATTTCAAAAATTCAAATTCTAAGTGAAAAGCATTTTCTTGTGGAAGCCAAAACATCTGATATTTCCTAGCCATCATTTTTGAAAGGAGGAAATGACAAGTATCAGACCCGACTTGAATGTCCAGTCATTCCACCCCTGCACTTTGGTGATAGTCATAGATAATAGAACCATAGAACCGTAGAGCTGGATGGGACCCAAAGGGTCATCTAGTTGTGACCCCCTGGAATTCAGTGAAGTGGGAGATAAATGTAATCAAATCAATAAATGGGTGAGGAAATAAGTTCTGCAGATATTCAGAGATGCTCTTAAAAACGCACACAACCATTTATAAATCTCAGGGCAGAATTCTTGCAGTGGAACAACTGAGCTCATTGACTCCTATATAGACCCTAACAGGTACTGCTGAGCCAACTCAGAAGTTATCAGGATTTTCTTTAAGACATCCTCCAGCTGGAATAGGCTTGGTAAGCTTGGCTTCAGATCAAGCCCTGCCTGCAAATAAGCTCAATATTTTTAAATTGATGGAATCAAATTTTATTTATCTACTTTGGTATGGCTCTCTTCCTCTCTCTTTCTCTCTCTCTCTCTTTCCATCCATTTGCTTTCATAAAGCAGGGGACCCTGTTTCTTCCTTAATCTCGTTTGATAACCTTGAAGGAAACTGTTCACAAAAGGGAAATGCACCCCATCCAAAAGTGTCTTAAATGGTTTCCTGAGCATTTCTGAGCTGGCTCCACCACTGTCTGTGGAGATGCCCACAGGGCATATATAGGCTCGGAAGGAAACATATCTGTGTATTTAGTAATTTCCTGAGTAGCCTCTTTGACTTCTGTTTCATATTCATGACAAGCTAGTGAAATGCCTGTGGGGCATAAATCAAGTCCGTTTATTGATTTTGTTTAGAAGGTTGCTTTGGTGGTTCCAGCTTGCTTGCCTCCATGACTTACTTGAGTTGGTCATATTGGAGGTTTCTTCTTCTTTTTTTTTAAAAAAACGCCATTCTGTCTAGCCTTCTTATGCAAAATATTGGCACCCTCTCCCTGCGAGGTGCAAGTATTCTAGCTATTAAGTAATCTTTGTTCATCAATGTGAGAGAACTTCCTCTCCGAAGCTTTTCACGGTACTTTTAGGAAACATGCGTCCTATGTATCTCTAAATCAGTGCCATACATTAAGACAGAAAATATTGCCGCTCTCTGCATGGGGCGCTGAGACCCCTTTCCTGTTTGTTTTGTTGCCTCCACATAACAGCCTCCCAAGCTTTTTGCAACAATAACATTCATAAACTTCTAAATCTTGCAAACCTATTAATACAGTTCTTTAGAATGAAAGAAAGGCGAGGGTCAACAAGGGATAATATTTTTCAGTAATGGCTGATCAAAATTAGAAATTAAAACAGGGATGGGTAACCTGTGGCCCTCCAGATGTTGTTGGATTCCACCTTCCATCATGCCCAACCAGCATGACCAATGGTCAGGGATGGTGGGAGTTGTAGTCCAACAGCATCCCGGAGGATCACGGGTTTGCCACTCTGTATTAGAATAATGAAAAGTCTTGATGAAAACAGTGGTTTTTTAACCTAGTGGGTACATCCCTATCTTGCTGAGAGGATATTCTGTGGAGTCGGTTGCAGCGTCCTGTGGCAATTTAAAGATCATAGCTGCCACCTGAGGATTACATTTTATGTATCTGATGAAGTGAGCGCCCATTCACAAAGGTTTATGCTGTAGTAAACTTCTTAGTCTTTAAGGTGCCATAAGACTGCTTGTTGTTGTTTCTCCAGGGACGGCGCTCTATAAACCGGGCACCCTCCTCCTGCCATTGTTTCCCTGCCCTTCTCCCCCAGAAGGCCTCCTTATTTTTCCTTTTTTTTTTTTTTAATACTTCTACTCTCTTGAGGAAAGTCCTGACGTATAAACAGCGCAGCTCTTGTCTCTTATCATCTTCCTCCCTTTTGCCAGAGAGCTGCGTTTGCACGGTTTATCTCCATGCTCACTTGTAGGAAGGCTTGGTAAAATTCTCCGGGGGGAAATGAAGAACCAGGGTGGGAAAATATCAAGGATTCATTCTCTTTTCCTGCTAGGAGAGCATTAGAGGCTTTTTGCCTGCCATGCAGAACCAAGCACTATCCTATTATTCCAAGGGTGCCCCAATATGCCATCTGAGGAGAAACAGGAATGTGCCTCCCCCTCTTCTGCCCCCTGCCACCTCACCACTTCTGCAGCTGCCAGAAGAACCCCCCTCTTGCTGAAATTTGGCGACGCATGGTTTTGCTCTTCATCTTCCCCATCCCTAGGGAATATGGGATAGTACTTGTTTCTGCCCGGCAGGCTGAAAACTTATAACACTCTTTTGGCGGGAAAAGAGAATCCTCAATTTTCCCCACCCTGCTTCTTGATTGAACTCAAGAGAGTGGGGGCGGCATCTGCAAGGCAGTTCTGTTTGTCTTCTTTGCTCCAGGGGCTACAGATCAAATCCCCATTACAGGTACAGCAACTGGAATGACCATCCCATATTATATATATTATATATTATATATATGTAATAAATAATAATAATAATACACCGTCCACCTAACTAGGTTGCCACAGCTATTCCGAGCAGCTTCCAATATATATAAAAGCACAATAAAACATTAAACATTTTAAAACTTCCCTTTACTGTACTAGGCTGCCTTCAGATGTCTTCTAAAAGTTGTAATTTACTTATCTCCTTGGCACGGGGGTCCCTTAACTCCATACCCACCCCCAGCACTTCTCTGATGAAAATAGGCACATCCTAAGGAAAAGGGCATTCTAGGGGCATTCTAGGATCAAATCAGAAACTGGGAAGGCTTCTGTAAATCCGGGACTGTCCCTGGAAAGTAGGGACACTTGGAGGGTCTGCCATGTTAAGATTCAATATCCAGAAAACGGCTAAAATCACACACATCTTTGTAATGTCCAGAAGTCAGGGTCAACTATGAAATGTGGTCCTTCCATTTTGAATGTGTGTGGCCATTAAGAATATAAGAGGAACCCTGCTAGATCAAACCAAAGGCCTAAAGAGTCCAGCGCTATTTCGCCCCATAGTGACTAAAAACAGATGCCCCTATTTGCGGGTGGCGCTGTGGGTTCGCGGGTGGCGCTGTGGGTTAAACCACAGAGCCTAGGACTTGCCGATCAGTAGGTCGGCGGTTCGATTCCCCGCGACGGGGTGAGCTCCCGTTGCTCAGTCCCTGCTCCTGCCAACCTAGCAGTTCGAAAGCACGTCAAAATGCAAGTAGATAAATAGGTACCGCTCTAGCGGGAAGGTAAACGGTGTTTCCATGCGCTGCTCTGGTTCGCCAGCAGTGGCTTAGTCATGCTGGCCACATGACCCGGAAGCTGAACGCCGGTTCCCTCGGCCAATAAAGCGAGATGAGCGCCACAACCCCAGAGTCGGTCACGACTGGACCTAATGGTCAGGGGTCCCTTTACCTTTACCTTTAAAAATCCTATAAGTGGGAGATGAGGGCAACTGCCCTCTCCTGCTGTTATTTCCCAGCAACTAGTACATGCTCTGTCTGATCCTGGTGCCAACATATAGCCATTGTGACTGGTAGGCATTGATAGTCTTATCCTCCACGAATTTGCCTCGTTGTTGTGTAGGTTGATGGCCATTACCACATTCTGGCATTATATCTTCAGACTTTGTAAAGCGTGAACAGGAAAATGGAACATTGGAAGCTGACACAGAGGGACCAGATGTAATATAGAGGGCTCAGTTGTTCTCCCTCTCCGTAGTTCTCCCCGCCCCCCCCACCTGCCCTTGGCCTCCCTCCTCCAAATGTCACAGCACCCAAGAGGGATGCTAGTCTCTCAGATGAGGTCTGGTGGAGTCAGCCAAATGTAATTAACATAGACCACTGAACACCCATCAGATTGTAACAGCCTTCGGTCACTCTTGATGCAGGCTGGTTTTGAACTGATGACCTAGAGGTGAAAGGGCTTTATCTGTCAGACTACAAATATTGATCTCTAGCCATCTTGCAGGCTCAGCCTTGTGACACAGATAAATTGGAACGCATACTGGACAGCTCAGCTCTCCTGACCTTTGCCATATCTACAATGTATATGGAAAATCTGCTTTATTTAGCTTGCTTACAGAATGAACAGCCCTCTCCTATTATGTGCTAGATCCAGATGTTTGTGTATAACCTAGGCATTACGTACAATGAGCATCCCATTTATTGAGTTGCTGGTAAGATTAGTGTTGTGTTTTGACCCCTGTGCTTGCTGTAATATAGTATAGTAAGGCTGCCCCAAACTCACCCATGAAAATATTTCAAGGTGAAAGGGTGTGTTTCACAACCCCCTGCTTTTACATACCGTTCATTGCTTGTTACCCCCTGATATACAGATTCAGTGCAAGTTTATTTGAAAACCAAAGGTTTCTACGTCAGACAATCCTATTATTATTATTATTATTATTATTATTATTATTATTAAACATATATACCATTCTTCATCCATAGATCTCAGGCTCACAACATAAAATTCACAACATTAAATTGCTATCATGCTTGATAGTCATTGATAGTCAGCAACACAATGACATCACATTATGCCAAATCCGAGTGAGGAGAGAAAGCATGACGCTCACTCCGAATAGGTTTCCTGACTATACTATGTAGTCAGTCAGATTTGGCTATAGGGTGATGTCACAAAACCCAATCAAATTCTATGTTGTGTTTCCTGCTCTTACTTTGAATGCAGGCCTTCCCAGACAATTGCCAAACTAAGGAGGGTATGTGTGTTTCATTAGGGTGATGTTTTTCATGAAATGTGCTTCCCTACCTGACTTTGACTCAGTCCTGAATAAGATGCCTACAAAACAGAGGCAATGTTTGGAATTTGAAATATGGCTGCAGATGTCTGAAAAGCAATATTTACTGGTGTGTCCAAAGCCTAATCCTAGTGGAAGCACAGGACAAGCACCCTGAAAGTTGAAGCGGCTAGAAATCAACGTAAGAACAAATTTTCCCCAAGTTACTCACATGCTAAAAGGGTCCTGTGAATAGGTCTTTAATTGTTCTGGTCACTACTGTTAAAAACTAAAATGTGTAACCAAGTTTTTTAGCCATCCCATGACATCAATTTGTCATTCTTTCCCATTTCCACCACTCTATTGATTGGTCTGTCTGGCATTCTTAACAAAGAGAAATGGGATTTCCATCCCTCTCCAAGATGTCATTAAAACTACAAATTAAAGAGATGGGGGAGTTATTAAATGCAGGCATTTATTAAGAAACAGTTGACACCCTTGCAACATTTATGTGTCGTTTTGTGTGTGCGCGCCCGTGAGAAAAAAATAAATAAATTCCCAACAGCCACGCCAAACAACTTGGAAGTGCATTATCTGTACTATGTTGCTTATCTGTCTCCCATCTTTGTGTATGTTTATTTCATCAGGTTTCTCTGGCAATTGTATCGGCTGTGGCAAGAAAGGCTTCTGCTACTTTACTGAGTTTTCCATTCACATCAATCTTAAGCTGACCACTCAGCCCAAGAAACAGAAACACTTAAAGTATTATCTGGTGAGGAATGCACAGGGAACTCTTACCAAAGGATCTGCAATCTGCTGGAAGGGGGCAGGTGAGATAATGAACCTGTCTTGTTGGAGCTCTGGAATTCCTCCAGAGGTTTAGATATGTGACTCCTTAGAAATAAATCTGAAATCGAGGGAATCAATGAAAATTCTTTAAAAGCCCAATAAAAATACTTAAAAGAAATGTACACATTTACTCTGAACCAACTAGTCTGATAAACCTAACCAGCCCCTTGGTAGATGGGGCAGGGAGTAGAAGCAATTGTGCTTCCATATGCCTGCAGTGGAATGTGTCCATATGCACGGGTGAGTTTTTCAATCTTCCTCCCTTTTATTTTTGAGAAGGAAGGATTGGGCAAATCAGACTGGCAAGTCCACTTACTTAGGCACTTAGGTAAATGCCTAAATCAGGCCACTGTGGTGCAATGGCTGCATGTTGGATTTTGATGTTGGCAGTGCAGGTTCCAGTGTTTGTGGTGCTGCAAATCTCATGTCCAATTTACACTTTTTGGGGGGAGCAAATCTGCTGTTTGTATATTTACTAGCTGCCTTGTGCCTGGCATTGCTCAGGAATTCTAAGAAACTGAAAATTCAGTCTAGTTTCAAAAGGTGCAGTCTTCTATCTTGATTCAAAATGGTGTTCAATTTTATCCAAGCTTAAACAAAAAAGCCTGCTCCCTGACCTTAAGAACTATTGTGCTGCATTTGGTTAGAATATTAACAGATGTCCAAAGGCAGAGTGAACAAACAACTTCTCAAAATATGCTGTAGATTCATGCTTACAGTGGCAAACATTGCAGGGAATGAGACAGAGATGCATGTGTGGCAACCCATAGGGACATGTTGTACAAGCATATCAAGGGGCAGCTATTGCACTGTGGTACACACCAGCTGTCGATTTCCAGATGTGCATACTTATTTTATGCTTCATAGAGTTTACAACTGCAAGCAGTATCCAACAATTGTTCTACTCGGCGTTAGCCTATTAAAATTAACGGGCATGACAAAATTAGATCCATTTATTTTAGTGGGTTCATTCTGAGTAAAACCTTGTTAGATACAACCTAGATTTTTATACGTAAGAAATATGAATTGATCTTTGTTGGCTAGTCTTAGGCAAAGCCTAACTTTCCTTCATCTAAGCTACCTCACTGATTTGTCATGGAGCTAAAATTTTGCTTTGAACTCTTTGGGCAAAATCTGCCTTGCGCTAAAACAACAGAAGTTCAACTTTTGTAGAAGGTTTGCAGATTTAAAGTGAGCAGTTCTCCCTGAATAAGCAGCATCTTGTTTGTTTTTTGCTTTGATAGAGTTCAGAAGCCGGCAGCCCTCATCCAGCACTTTTTCCAACCTGTTGTTCCAACCTCCAGAGAATACAGGCTCCTCAGCACCTGTCATGAATGAGCCACTTTTAGCCGCACATCCCATAGTTCAAGCAGGGATGCAACAGATGGGTAACTGAAACTTCTCTAGCATGTCACAGTCTCCCATTTTCTTTCCGTGCATGCAAGAACCATTTGGATTGGTCTGTCCCAGCTTGGTGCCCTCCAGATATTTTAGAAGGCTGAAGGGAGTTGTAGCCCAGAACATCTGGGGGGCACCAGTTTGGGGAAGACTGGCTTGGATAGCTGCTGCTGGAGATACAACAAGATGTCTTTGTGGATTGCAATCAGTTGCCATTCTATGTGTGAGCATGAGCAGCATGGTGGAGTTCAGTTATCTGTGGTACATATGCAGCCCTTGAGAAAGCCTCTTTCTGTGTGGGCAAACCCGAAAATATACTCACTGTGAGATGATGCAGGATGGGCTGGTGGCAGCATGACTAAGCCGCTTCTGGTGAACCAGCGCACGGAAACGCCGTTTACCTTCCCGCCAGAGCGGTACCTATTTATCTACTTGCATTTTGACGTGGTTTCGAACTGCTAGGTGGGCAGGAGCAGGGACCGAGCAACGGGAGCTCACCCCATCATGGGGATTTGAACCGCTGACCTTCTGATCGGCAAGTTCTAGGCTCTGTGGTTTAACCCACAACGCCACCCGTGTCCCCTACGCATGATTACTTGGGAGCAAATCACTTGAATCCAACGGGATTTACTTCTGAGTAGACAAATGCAAGATTGCAGGATGTTTGTCAGTGTTCAGTCCTCGGCATTCTTTTCCAGCACAGAACTGTTAAGGCAAGTAAGGGCTTGCTCTGTTGGATTATTGAAAGCCATGCATTTTTACCCGGATGAAGAAAGCCCCTCTAAAATTACTCTTTCTCATTGACCTAGCGCCTGACCACCTGCCAACAACAGCAAGCCTCCCAGTTTACAATGGCAAAGACTCTCCCCAGCAACACTCGATGAAAAGCAATGTCTCTTCCATGACGAGACCATCAGTATTAGGTACCTTTGCTTATGCATTTAATATATTCCCATCCCACCCTTTAGGGCAAGCCCTCACAAGGCAGTTTAACAATAAACACGTTAAAAACAAAATGGTTGAATAAATATAATAAAATGTGAGATTTAAAACACATACAGGGCCCAACAATAAGATCAATTTAGAAACTTGGTGGTGTAAAACGAATCTGTGGGAACTACTTAAAGGCAAGGTGGTGTTTGTTCTCAAGGGAGAAACACGGCAACACTGCAACGGCCCTGTCCCTGGTACTGATTTGTCCATAGAATTGCTTCGTACCTTAACAGCGGGTAAAACACCTGCATGGCTTATGCCTATGGCGCTATGGGTGGCCTTTTATACTGCACATACGAGCCTCAGCTGAGCTTGGTCTTGAGCCTCTTTGTAATATATGCAGGGATATAGTTTGTGGTTGGGCAGTGTTTACTTGGAGAACTGATTCCAGAAGGTGCTTCTTGAAGACTACTGCTCAGCCCCATGACATTTGTGGTGTGGCACATTCCTAAGGGCCAAATTTCTTTCTGGGCTATCTTCAGGGGCCATATTCTCTGGGTGGAACCAGAGACCAGAGCAATGGATATTCCCCTCTGTTGGAAAGCTGGCCTTTGAGAGGCTTGCTTAGCCCCTATTTTGATGCCTTTTCAACACCTTTCACTTGCAGCTATCATTTTATTGTTTGATGTATTTTGTACTTTTATTGCATATTTCCCTCTTTTATTGTTTGTTTTGTTGTAAAAGTCTTAGAAAGTGCACAAAGATAGACATTCTCGCACTATCAGTTGATTGGAGGACTAAATGTATACGAAACTTATTTTAAAAATAATGTACAATTTCTTCTAGGCATCAGGAAAAGCAACTATGCCACTTGGCCACCAGATATTCCTAATTTCTTTATTACATAGCTGGTTAATAAACTTCATTTACCTTCTTCATATTGTTCTCTATTCTTTAACATTGCTGTTACATTCAGTTTTTCCTAAGTATTTCTAGCTTATTTGGTTGGTGGGTGTTCATTGAACCTCTAACACAGGGGTTCCCAAACTCGGGTCTCCAGCTGTTTTTGGACTACAATTCCCATCATCCTTGATCACTGGTCGTGCTAGCTAGGGATTATGGGAGTTGTAGTCAAAAAACAACAACAACAAAAAACCAGCTGGAGATCCAAGTTTGGGAAACCCCGCCCTAGCAATATGAAAGTTTTGCTCTTTTATTGTGACATGCTCTGGAAATACTGCTACTGAAGGGCGGTGTATGAGTCCTTAAAAATAAAATGCAGTTCTTTGATTTCATGTTGTGAATTAATTCAGCAAGAAATATTACAGTGGGGATTTCAGTCACTGTCCCACTGTTACATTTATATAATGCCACCTGAAATAATAGGTACATTTTGCAACCATTATTTGTACGGCAGCCCCATTGAAACCAATGTGACTTAATTTCTAAATAGATGGCTTTAAGGTCAGCTGAATCTTTCTGAAATGGATTGCCCTCCCTGCTCTGAGAATTATTTTAAATCAGTAGATGTGCCAGTTCTGAACAAACTTAACAAGGACACAATTTAATGTTCTGGGCTGCCGGAATTAAATCTAGCACTTTCGGTGAAGAGCAACACTTCTTGTGCTGTAACTGTTCCACGAACATAGTACACAGTGCCAGGAATCAAAGTCTCCTATTCATAGAACAAGTACAGGACAATAAACATTAGTGCAATCTTTGCTAGACAGCTCTGGCAAGCCGCTTCATTTCTTCATCTGCTTAGCCAGGGGTTAACTTTGCTTTGTGGACAGAACCAATCGCTTGCTCATTTGGATAATTGATTTCAGTCCTTTTTAAAAAGAAGATAGCTATCAAATTTGCTTACATACATCAACTAGAGACCCTGACAGGGGATTTACAGTACTCGTGTTTGATTGACCCTGGGGTTTTTCCCTGTGGGTTTGCTAGAGAAAGATAAATGAATGGCTGAAAGTGTTCGTGCTGCCATCATGTGGTAGAATTTTAATATAAATAAAAGAGTGCCCCCCAATGTTTAGCATAAGGTTCTAAACCTGCATTCGTTAAAGGCCAAACTAGTCATGGAAGATTTTTTGGTTTTGCTGGAGTTTTAACAGCTGCATGTGACTTCTTTGAAGATTGGAGAACAGGAGTTTCACCACTTCTGCAATCTAAATACAGCGGTACCTCAGGTTACAGACGCTTCAGGTTACAAACTCCGCTAACCTAGAAATAGTACCTCGGGTTAAGAACTTTGCTTCAGGATGAGAACAGAAATCATGTGGCAGTAGCCTGGCAGCAGCAGGAGACCCCCATTAGCTAAAGTGGTACCTCAGGTTAAGAACAGTTTCAGGTTAAGAACGGACCTCCAGAACGAATTAAGTTCTTAATCCGAGGCACCACTGTAGTCCCCTGCCTTGAGGATAGTCCAGGGAGGACATAACAGTTACCTGCAATGCAATGGGAACAGGGAAACTCAATACCCAGTGATAGCACATTATACTTTATTTGCAAAAAAGTGGCATCATGCTGTTGTGGCGGCTGAAGGAGGAGTTATTTCAGAAAGTATTCTGGTATATCGTAATTATTATGATATATTTATTTACATTTCACCTTTTTCTCTGAGGGGACTCAAGGCATCTTACAGATAAAAACAAGAACTGCTAAAACTTAGTAAGTCAATCATTAAAATGCAATTAAACATTAAACATTTATACATATATATGCTTAATATATTCCAATAGAAATAGCGTAGAAACAGCACAGCGCCAGCCCTTTAATTAAAAGCAGCCAGTTCCCAAAGGCCTGTTGAAACAGGAAAGTCTTTGCCTGTCAGCGGAAGGACAGCAAGGAGGGAGCCAGTTTAGCTTCTCTAGGGAGGGAGTTCCAGAGTCTGGGAGCAGCCACCGAGAAGGCCCTCTTCCATGTCCCCATCAAAGGTGTGTGTGAGGATGGTGAAACAGAGAAAGGGGCCTCCTTCAAAGATCTCAAAACCCAGGCAGATTTGTATGAGGGAATATGGTCTTTCAGACAGCTTGGACCTAAGCCATGCTTTACTCAAATAGCCATCCAATAAGGTTGAATATTCACAAGGTAAGCCATCCCCTTGCCCAAGAGGTCATATGAGTGTGCAGCAGACACCTGATCTTAAAATAATGGTGTTGCTATCTGGTACAGCATTTGGTGTATTGTGTTTCTTTTTCAAATGCTACTGTCCTCACTTTGAAGGCAGAAACGGACAGTAACTATAAACAATGGAGGTCTGCCAGTAACCTCCAGGTAATGGTAGATCCAGGTCTTGTTCTCCTTCATATTGTCTACGATACTGTTTAATATCGTTGTGCATTCTTTGTAACCAGTAGCAGGCAGTGTGGAGGGGGGGGGGGAGAAAAGTGTTTACCTGACCTCCTGGCAGGGGAGTTGCTGCTGTTTTCCTGGGAAGAAGAGGAGTGAGGTGGCAGGGAGGTGAAAATGCACTGGCAGGAGCAACAGATTGTCTTGGCTGATGAGTTTGCACCAAACGAACCACCCTGCCGCCGCCTTCCTCTCCTCCTCCCTCCCAATAAGCAGCAGGGACTCACCTGTTGGGAGGTCAGGTAAGCATCTCCATCCTCTATTGTTTGTATCTTCTAGTACTTCTCTAGAAGTTGCTGTGGATCTATCCTCTTCTCTGCTGTTATTTGCTGGTGATGCAATGTGCCATTTCTAACTTTTGAAAATCTGCTTCATGGTTTGTTGAATGAACATAGATTGAGTACTATTGATATTGGCTGGGTTTTTTTTTTTTTTTTTTTTTTGTATGTGTTTAGTTTTTGCATACTGCCTTGGGCCTGTGCAGAGCGATTTTTAAAATATATATAAAGAAACTATTTCTATGTTCAGGCATGTGCTTTTCCTGAAAGATGTGGGTCCTTTTAAAATAGTAGTTTCTGGATTGTTTATGTTATCTAGGCACTTTAGCAAACCCAGGGCCTCCTAAAAAACGCCACAAAGGATGGTCACCTGAGTCTCCATCATCCAATGAAGCCTGGAATTTGCAGCCCAATCCACCACTCACAAGTAGAAGCAAAAATGGTAAGTGAGGATGATGATGATGATGGAGATGATGATTTAAATGCCTCTGGGCGCATGCCTGCTTGTAAATTAGCAGACCTAAGAACTCTGACAGCTGATATAATAAGTTGTTGGGTTGGGAAGGACAGCACTGACAGGAGCAATCGGTGCTTAAGTTTTATTTTTGGCTGTGACCGGGTTTGAAAGTGGAAGTGGATTGTTGTCCTTCCCCCTTCATCCAGCACATTTTAACAAGTATCTATGCTGCAGTCATTTATTTCTGGTTAAACTCTCTAAATTGATTCATAGATGGAGGCGGAGGAGGAGGAGGCGGAGGGCTGTCCTGCTTACCTCACACTGCCGTGGCAGGACCAGTGTCTTCTCCAATGGTGGCCTCCGGAGAGCCAGTTTCTGTTCCTGATAATTTGCTTAAAATATTTAAAGCAAAGCCCGTCATATTTAAAGGTAACATAGTGTATACAATAAGCACTTCAAAACAAGTGTGGCCTACTTTTTCTTTTTTTAAAAAACCCTAAACTATTAAGACATTCAGTTATCTTGCCTTGGATACCTGGCATCTAATAAGTTGTACTTTGTTTCACAGGGCATGGAAATTTTCCTTACCTTTGCGGGAACCTTAGTGATGTCGTAGTGAGTCCTCTTTTGTATACGTGTTACAAGAACGCGCAGTCTCTCTCTAGGGCTTATGAACAATATGGTGCCTCCACAATGCAGCCAATTTCAGAGGAGATGCAGCTCTTACTCACAGTCTATTATCTCGTTCAACTTGGTGAGTTTTCCTCCATCAAACGAGAGCAAATATTTTGATATGAATAGGCAGATCTACAAACGGTAATTGAAAAAGATATTGAGGGGGGCATTCAAAGTAGAGTCCTTTCAGATGTGCAAGCTTGCCAAATGGAACAATCCCCCTTTCCTCCCAAACATGTGCTTTTCTGGGGGTTCTCCTGAACCCCCCCCGAGCCAATTCCCAGGAGAGGGGATCACCCTGTTGCACAGGCAGAAGTCCTTGCACAAGGCTTCTGCCAACAGTGAATCCTGCCCACTACTTGAAATTCAATGTTGCACTAAGTTAAAGTCCCTTAGCGGATAGGCACTTGCATGCCAAGACCCCGCGATCACAGTTCCCTAGAGGGATGAATAACCACACATAGGACAACAGCATTTTTGGTTTTTGGCTTGAATATGGCCACAGCTTTATTGGTTACAGTAGAGATTGGTTTGGCGTAGGCATTGGGTAAGCAGTTCCTATTCCACTCCAGCCTATCTGCTGGGAGTGCGTCTAAGGGTAAACCAAAACCGGGGGGGGGGGGGGGAGCCCTATGACTTACATCAATTAGGGGTACCCCCCGCGGGTCCCCATTGGAGGAGTGGTATGCCCTAACCTGGGCATCAGACAGAGCCGCCACTCCTGGATCCTTTTAACAGGATACCCTTTCCCAAGGAGGGGCAGGCAGAGGTTCCAACCTCCTCTCCACCAAAGATCTGGGTTCACCCAGTGCCTTACCACCACCCAAGCCAGAGTGGACTCACCTAATAGGCACTTCTTCAGGTATTTGTATCTTGAAACTTATAGGTAAGCATCAGCAACTTAAATATGTCTTGGAAGTAAATAGGCAGCCAGTGCAGATTTAAAAATGAGGGCAATATGAACAAGTCTGATGTATCTGTCAAAATTCTGGTAGTAACTGCATTGAAATTAGAAATAGTAATAGTGGAACCTCTAATGAGAAAGATGCAAACTTTCTCGAAGCAATAATAATAATAATTTCTAAATGTATCTCCATATTTTACCAAGCATTATGATCTCCTGATATTATCCATTGCCATGTGGACTAGAATTATCACTTACAATAAGATGCAAATTGAACGCTATGGAGTTCAATTTGAGTTACCTGGGGATTGCATATTTTGCCTACAAAGGACATAGAGAGCACAAGATCTGCGGGTGGTTTTCTCATACTGCAGAATTTGTCTTGGCTGGTGCAAAAGCAACAGATCATTTCTGCTGTAGTTTAGGAAAGTCTGTGGCGTGACATGCGTAAACCCAAAACCATTAGTCCTTTAATTATGCTCCGAGCACGGCAAGGGGAGACCTAGTTTTGGTAGTAGATTTAAGTCCTAACATTTGCCTGCTTTTGATGCCATGTTGATGTTTCCATAGCTTCAGACCAGGTGCCTTTGATTGAGGACTTGGAACAGATCTTCATGCGTTCATGGCGGGAGTCTCATCTTTCTGAAATTCGTCAATACCAACAGGCCATCCCACAAGCTTTCCCTCAGGTTCCTGGCCCAATTGCCCCAGTGACATCAGCTCAGCTTCCCTGGCTGGCGGGACTGGCAGCCAGCTCATGTAATGACAGTGTCCACATCATTGAGTGCAACTATTCTTTAGCGGAGGGGCTCTCAGAAATGTTTAAGATGCTCGTTGAGGGAAAGCTAGTGAAGACCAACTATGTGGTGATCATATGCGCTTGTAGAAACAGAACTATTGACTCTTGCATTGCTGTAACAGGTGAGCTGCTAAAGCAATACGTGGACCTTTCTAGCATTCTTGTTATAGAGTGGCTTTTGCCCCAGCTGTTAGCAGGCTAATGGGCAAAAGGCTTTAACTGTTGGCATGTACGAAGTAGAATTTCATATACCTGGTGATGTACAAGAGCACATTTGCATACCTCCCAACATTTCTCTGATGAAAATAGGGGTGTCCTATTCAATCATCATCATCACCATCATATTTTTTTATTTATACCCCACACATCTGACTGAGTTGTCCCAGCCATTCTGGGTGGCTTACAGAATACATAAAAATAATGAAACATTGGACATTAAAAAAAACCTTCCCTATGTAGGGCTGCCTTCAGATGCCTACCAAAGGTTGTACAGGTTACTTATCTCCTTGCATGAGGTTACTTACCTCCTTGACTTGGGGGTCACTTAAATCCATATCCTTCAATTTTCAATGAAAATAGGGACATCTGAAGGAAAAGCGGGACATTCCAGGATCAAATCAGAAACCGGGCCAGCTTCTGTAAATCTGGGACTGTCCTTGGAAGACAGGCAGTTGGATCCAGTGATTTTATATAGCATATTCTGTCTTTGCACTCCACACATATTTGGGTCTTCGGTCTTTTCTTTAGGTTTGCATCCGACAAAGGGCTCATCCAGGCTTCTTTTTGTGCCACGCATAGGTCTGCACTCTAAAACTACACGCCTGGGCACTTTTTTTATTGCCCTGCTGCTTTCCCTAGGAAAACCCACTCTTTATCACTGAATTGGAACAAAGGTCAATTCGGGTTTTGAAAGGATTGCTGTTTGCTCCGATTCAGTGGTAAAGGAAGTCTGGATGAGCCTTTACTTTTACATTTATATCCCACTTTTCCTCTGTGGGTGGTGTATATGGTTCTCCCTCTGCTGGTTTTATTCTCATAGCAACCCTGTTAAGCAGTAATACAGTAACTGGCCCAAAGTCACTCAGTGAGCTTCATGACTGAGTGGGGTTTTGAACCCTGGTCTCCCAAGTCCTAGTCCAGCTCTCTAACCACTACACCACATGGGCTGCCTTTACTACCCCCCTTCATCCAACTTTAGCTTGGCTGGATGACCACACTGTCCTGTGGCCAGAAATGGAGCCACTGTAGTGTCAAACTGTAGTGTTTGACCAGGTAAACTGCACCTCTAAAGAAGAAGCATTATATAGAATTAACCAACAATGATACTAATTTCAAACAGGCTAAATGAGTTCTATCCCTAATTCTTTAGATTCTACTCAAGATTCAGGTTTCTGAATTATTTTCAGGAGGGAATTGACTGTCAGGTGTCACTTAGAAACACTTGAAATGGCCAAAGAAGGTGAAGCGAAGTAGGGTAGAGTGACCCTATAAAGCAGGGGTAGCCAATGTAGTGCCCTCCTGATATTTTTTGGACTACAGCACCCACAATCCCTGATCATTGGCTATCCTAGCAGGGGTTGATGGGCGTTGGAGTCCTGCAACATCTGGGAGTCTCCATGTTTTCTACCTCTGGTAAAAGCTGTAAGCACATTTGTGGGGGAAAACATAATGGTGTACCTAAATTAAATTGTGATCCTAAAGATTGTGTTTGGCCATTGTTTTCCTTACTTTTCTTTGAGTCTCTGACAAAATCTGTGGGGCCATAGTAGATGATAATGCAGATGTTAGTGGGAAAAGTTACCTCCCCCCACTTTCTTCCAAGGAACTTGGCAGCTGATGTAATCTCCCATCCAGAAACCAACCAGACCCAGATTGGCCTAGCTTCAGGAAGATAATAATAATAATAATAATAATAATAATAATAATAATAATAATAATAATATATTATTTATACCCCGCCCATCTGGCTGGGCTTCCCCAGTCACTCTGGGCGGCTTCCAAAAAAATATTAAAATACTGTAGTACATCAAACACTAAAAGCTTCCCTAAACAGGGCTGCCTTCAGATGTCTTCTAAAAGTCTGGTAGTTCTCTTTGACATCTGGTGGTAGGGTTATCATGTGCCTTTAGGTGTTTAGATCAGAGGTTTTCAACCTTTTTGAGGCCACGTCTCCCTTGGCCAACTACATTCTATCTGCGGTACCCCTGTGGGGCTCAGGAGCCCAGTTATGTCACACTTTGACTACAGAGCTGGCAGTTTCTCACACTTCTTTGAACACTTTCCCTTGTGGAGAGTTCCCTCAGCCTCCTCTCCTCTCCCCTCTCCTTGGGAGCCCTCCGGGCAGCTGCTGCTGCCATCCCTCGTCTCTGAGCTGCCCCCGCAGCCACCCCAAAGGCACCATTCACCTGTGGAGCTTATAGCCAGGGCTGCTGCAATAAACAGCCATGCAAGCCTTTGGGAGGCAGAGACATGAGAGAGCATCAGAGGAAGGGAGGGAAGGAAGGAGGGACAGAGGCCAATGTTGCCTGCAGCACCCCTGACCATCATTGAAGGCACCCTAGGGTGCCCCAGCACACTGATTGAAAACTCTGGTTTAGATGTATAAGTGTCTCAGTTGCATGTGAACCCCTTCCCCCCTTTTTTATGTCTCTTAGGGAAGTACCAAGCAAGAATACTGTCTGAAAGCATGCTCAGTCCAGCGGAATACCAGAAAGAAGTTAGTTATGAACTCGCTACGGGGAAAGTAGAGGCTCTGGGGGCCTTCTTCAGTACTCTCTGCCCAGGTACGTCATGGGACATCTGTCAAGAGGCATTTGTCAGAAAGACTTTCTGAGAACTTAGACCATAGGTGTCTATGTATAGACAACGTTTTAAAATCCAGTTGTTAAGCAGTTGCCGCAGCCTGCACAGACTCAGGATTCCGTTATCAAAAATGTGACCAAATGCCACGTTAGAATATTCACCCTGGATTTCACATCCTGCACTTGCAGGATTTCATGCCAGAGCCCATCCACGGTCTTTAAATATTTCTCTTTCTATGTAAGGAACAGGGGTCTAGCCTTTTTGTTGGGTGTCATGCTGCTTTGCACAGGTTACATGGCTTGGGAGATGTTAGATTTAAATGGTTTCCATAACACAAAAAATGGTGGCAGTTTCTTCCCCCTTTCATTCCGCCAGATGGTGATGTTGATGTGTTGCTGGACAAATTTTATCAAGAAAACAGGTCCCACATTTCATCGTCGCTCTCTGGTTTAGTGAACAAACCAGCAGCGGGGGATGCAGCTGGAACAGCTGTTTGCGCGAGTAAGTGGTTTGTGAATGTAACATATAAGGACATTTGCCTTTTCAGAATTGTGTCCCTCTCACTTCTTTCCTCCAAGGCATTTGGAGTGGAACATTCACCTCGCAAAGACCCTGTCTGTGTACACACTCGCATTTGCTCCGCGTCCAGGGTGCTCCCACCCTTTGTTTGGGAAGCAGTGGGCGGAGAAATTGGGGCCGTTTCACCAAACCTCTTGGTGGTGGGGAGCAGCTTGCCAAGAGTTTCTTGGAAGAAGGGCTTGCCATTAGTAGTGGCGAGAGCACAGCTTTCCCCCATAAAAAATTTATTCAACTAATGGTGATGGAAGTGGCAGTGGCAACAACAACCATGTTTGCGCCCTGCCCACTATTTCGCATCTTCCACAATGTCACAGATCTGGTGTTATTCTGGAGCTTTGGACAGGGAAAACAGGGGCCGCTACACACACACAAAATGGTAGGGAATATTCAGAGAGAATTCTGCAAACAGGCCTTCTTTAGAAAAAGGCAAGAATGAAGCAACTCTGACATAAGGGCAGGCTGCAAAATGCATGGGGAATAGAGGACCCATGCCTTCCCCTATGTAACTGAGCCTTTTATTTTTCTTGGACATACCTTACAGCTCTTTGAGAACCCCCTAGTTGCCTCCATGCGGCCCCAGCTCCTTGCTCCAATCCAAGATCCTCCATGCATATCTCCCCCTGTGGAGTCACGTGATCAGATCATGATGATCTAGAGCAGAGAGCTGAAGCAAACTTAGATGTCCTGCTCCATATCTCACATGGCTATCTATAACATTCATGCTATAAAGTTAAGGTCTGACTCTCTTTCTCTTTCACCATCCTTTTCTCTCTCTCTCCCCCTCTAGGTTATAACCTTGAGCACCATCAGATCCGCCCCTTCCAGCTTGCAGTGGCTCAGAAATTGCTTTCCCATGTTTGCTCCATCGCAGACTCCAGCACTCAAAACCTTGACTTGGGTTCCTTTGAGAAAGTTGATTTTCTGATCTGCGTCCCTCCTTCGGAAGTGACTTATCAGCAGACGCTGTTCCACCTCTGGCATTCAGGTACCGGTTGCCGAAAAACGCGTACAAAAATCACAGTTGGCAACGCCGGCTTTTTGACTGTCCGATAGTCATTCGTTGTCTTCCTTTAGGTGTCTTGTTGGAACTTGGTTTGGAGAAGGAGCACCTTACCAAGCAGAGGGTGGAGCAATATGTGGTCAAACTCGATGCAGAGTCCCAGACTAAGTTTAAAGCCTTCTTACAAAACTCGATGCAGAATCCACACACGCTCTTTGTGCTGATCCATGACCATGCTCACTGGGACCTTGTAAGGTAAGAAAGTTCACTTCCCAGATTATGATGTTAGCAATGAGACACCGGTTGCAATAGACAATTATATTGCATTGTACAATCATTTCCAAAGACAAACCTGCTTCTTTTGACACTGGCTGTGTGATGCCACAGCTGCACTACAAATAATTTTCCTTAATACAACTTAAGTTCTTTATATTACAGTCATTGTCAAAAAAGCATCCTCAGTGTCTGAGTAGTAAAGTGCTTTTTTAAATAATAATAATAATAATAATAATAATAATAATAATAATAATTTCATTAAAGGTGACCCAAAGATCACTCTTTTGATAGTTGTTGTTTTTAATTGATGCATATGTATCAATTTTACCCTGTGTCAGGGATGGGGAACCTGTGGCCCTCCAGAGGTTGGATTCTGTCTCCCATCAGCTCCAGCCAGCATGGCCAATGGTCAGAGAAGGTTGGGTTTGCCATATACAGGGCTTTTTTCCCAGGGGGAACTCGCCAGAACTCAGTCCTGGCAACTCTCAGGTGGGTTCCATTGCCATACTAAGAGAAAGAGGGAGGCGTTCATGGCGAGTTCCAGCACCTCCTTTTCTAGAAAAAGAGTACTGACCATATAGTAAAATTGTGCACTCTCATTTGCTTGTTTTTGTTTTGTTTTGTTTTTTACAGTGCAGTTCACAGCCTTTATCCTCAGTCCGATCCTGCCATGGGGCTCGTGGACAGGCTGCTCAACTGCAGAGAGGTGAAAGACGCTCCAAATATCGTGACGCTTCACGTGACTTCCTTCCCCTATGCCCTGCAGACGCAACACACCCACATCAGCCCTTATAATGAAATCCACTGGCCGTCATTATACAACAATGTAAGAAGTTAACGCTTAGGATCTATGGGAGCTTTTTCTTTTTCCCCTTTAATGCCTGGTCTGGCTGTTAACGACCACAGTGTTACGTTCCAAAGCAAAGCTGTTATGCAAAATGATGGGGCTCACATCCATGTTTGCTGATCTCCAGTCACTTCTCTTGGCTCTTCTGAATCCCTTTACCTTTTCCTTTACCCCCTCTACTTTACCTTTTCCTTTACCCCCTCTACTTTTTCTCTCCCCTCTACTTTTATTCCTACCAAAACAGAACCTTATTGAAGGCGCGATTTGGGATCTGTTGATTACAATAGAGCACATCATATTCTCTGTGCTCTAGTACATCTGCAGCACCACGAAAATGCTGGGGTATAAAGGATAACAGAATTGCAGAGTTAGAAGGGACCATGGGGGTCATCTAGTCCAATACCCTGCAATGCAGTATTCCCCCCCCCATGTGGGACTCAAACCCACAACCCTGAGGTTAAGAGTTTCATGCCCTGCTGACTGAGCTATCCCAGAACAGATTCTTGAGTGCAGAGCTTGTGTTGCAACACGTTAGTGTGTCAGCTGCAGTGTGTAGGTGTGTCGCGTGAACGAACCCGTGCTCCTCCCAGGCCTGGAAAGGGGGGTCAGTTTAATCTCTGGTTTGCTAGTACAGTGGTGCCTCGCAAGACGAAATTAATTCGTTCTGCGAGTTTTTTCGTCTTGCGAATTTTTTGTCTTGCAAAGCACAGTTTCCCAAAGTCTTCAAAATCACCAAAGTCTTCAAAAACCTCAAAAAAGGCTATCACACCGCGTGCTATGAGTTGCTCCTCGAAGTCACCCTGGGTATTAATGGTTTTAAGAAAAAGGAAACAAACTTGCAAGACGTTTTCGTTTTTTTCATTTTTCATCTTACGAACCAAGCCCATAGGGAAATTCGTCTTGCGAAGCAACTCAAAAAACGAAAAACTCTTTCGTCTTGCGAGTTTTTCGTCTTGCGAGTTTTTCGTCTTGCGAGGTACCACTGTAAAACTGAATTACTGTGTTACAAAATGATAACATGTCTAAAAAGTGTGTTGCTGACGTGAAAAGTTTGGAAAGCTCTGCTCTAGTACGTGAGGATGCTGATTGCATTAGGAGCAAAAGGCAGGAAAACTTGGGTCAGGGTTCAATTAAACAGTTTCTCTAGCGGGGAGCCAGCAGAGTGAGTCCTGCTTAGTGCACCTGGGTATTCCTTGCCCTCTTCTCCATCCCAGCCCCCCCCCGAATTGGCTGGTTGGGGGTCAGAACAACTTCCAGGTGGGAGGAGAGGGGAGATCGTTACATCTGGCAAACAGAAACACTTGCACTGATGGAACAATTGTAATAGTGCAGTGTTGAATTCCACCCCAATATCCGCGCCGTGTCTAGCACACACTCTGTGCATTGTGCTGCCTAAACTGCTTGCATAGTTGATCCATCCCTGAGTGCATACTGGGGAGGATCATGGTGGAGGAGGGAAGTAGGATTGGCCACAGAGAAGGGACAAGGTCTTATTCATAGCCCTGTGTATATTTGCGATAACCGGATTGGTGAACTGTTAAATCATCATCGCGAACAACCCTGTTAATAGTCACTGTCATTTATTTCAAGGGTGTGGACTTGTACCATGAAAACAAGAAGTACTACGGATTGTCTGAGTTTATCGAATCCACTCTTTCCGGACACAGCCTTCCCTTGCTTCGTTATGACAGCTCTTTTGAAGCAATGGTCATGGCTTTGGGGAAAAGGTACTGTGTTTGCCTTGCAGTGTGGTTAAAATTTTTAAAAAGCAATGTAGGTTGGTAGGTAGACTGTAGGTTTGAATGGCTGACGGCATTCTTTATTCCTTTAGATCTGCCCCTGATATATAGTGATATATACCTGCATTGCTATCTCAGTTCTGCTAAGTGGCTAGATTGTGTCAGGCAGATTATCAAAAAGTAATTTAGGGCCTATCCACACTTACCTTTCTTCCATGTTCTCCAGGCATGGCCTGCCCTTTAAAGCTCCTTGGCTGAGCACTCTTGTTTTCTTGAGCATTCCCCCATATTTCTGCATACTGAGGGGGTCCCCCAAGTATATAGAAGCCACAGCCTTCTTTTTGGGCGGATCCATTTCACTTCCCAACCAATAAGCATTCAGTCAATTAAGTTTGCCACCAGAGGGAATAACGGTGTCCTATGCTCAGCCTTGGGCTTGCCGATCAAAAGGTCGGTGGTTCGAACCCCAGCGACGGGGTGAGCTCCCATTGCTCGGTCCCTGCTCCTGCCAACCTAGCAGTTCGAAAGCACGTCAAAGTGCAAGTAGATAAATAGGTACCGTTCCAGCGGGAAGGTAAACGGCGTTTCCGTGCGCTGCTCTGGTGCCAGTGTTCCGTTGTGCCAGAAGCGGCTTAGTCATGCTGGCCACATGACCCAGAAAAACTCTGCGGAGTGGACAAACGCCAGCTCCCTCAGCCTGTAAAGCGAGATGAGCGCTGCAACCCCAGAGTCGTTTGCGACTGGACTTAATTGTCAGGGGTCCCTCTACCTTTACCTTTATGCACACCACAATGCTGCTCAAGGGGGCCATCATTTTTTGCAAGCAAAGCATCTGCACAGGCTCTCACTGCTTTCTGTTTTGTTTCAGGTTTCCTAGGTTGCACAGTGCCGTGATAAGGACCTTCGTGCTTGTTCAGCACTACTCCGCAGCCATGATGGCGGTGTGTGGCTTGTCCCAGATGAAAAACTATACCACAGTGGAAACTCTAGAGATCGCTCAGAACCTCATCAATTCTTCGCGCCAGTGCCCCAACGGACACGGGCTGATGGTAGTCCTAAGGATTCCGTGCATACCTTTGGCGGCAGTCGCTTACGAGCGCCTCAACCACGTGAGGGAAAGGCTAGCCCTCGAAGACCATTTCGAAATCATCCTGGGCAATCCCAACTCTGGGATCACCATAGGGAAGCATTTCGTAGAGCAGCTGAAGGTAATACAGTGGTACCTCAGGTTACATACGCTTCAGGTTACATACGCTTCAGGTTACAGACTCTGCTAACCCAGAAATAGTTCTTCAGGTTAAGAACTTTGCTTCAGGATGAGAACAGAAATCGTGCTCTGGCGGCACGGCAGCAGCAGGAGGCCCCATTAGCTAAAGTGGTTCTTCAGGTTAAGAACAGTTTCAGGTTAAGAACAGACCTCCGGAACGAATTAAGTACTTAACAGGAGGTACCACTGTAAGCAGAACAGCTCTGCTCCAGCTGGAGTTCCAACCTCAGCTGTGCAGATTATGCCCGTGGTGGCTGGTGCCCATTGGGACTGGTGGAGTGGAAGGCAAGGAGACCAGCAGTAGGCGGAGCCAGAGCCAGTGCAGGCAGGGTCACATCCTGGACCAGTGGCAAGTCAGAAGGCAGGTGGGTGTGGGCTGGCTGAGGGCAGACTAAGGCTGGTGTGTCCATGTTCCATTTTCTCTAATGTACTAGCCACCACTGCTGCTGTCACAGGAGCCTGCAGGTCAGTAATAACACAGCTCAAAGTTGGAGTTAACTCTTCATTAGCAAAAATATGATCTCCACGGACTTGGTTGAGTGACAGGCCTAATGAGCAAAGCGGCTCATTCCCAGTGGTCATGAAAACCAGTTGCCGAGACTGAAAGTTCCTGCCTCCTCAAAGCCATCTAAGTCCCCTTCTGTCCAGAGCTTTCCTCAAGCAATCAGGGACTGTGCCTGTGTACAGCCAAGTTCTCCTCTGCTCTTTTCATGCCTCTTCTAGTTCTGGGAGACATGGGAGGAGGGGAACTTGTCACAGCAAGAGGGGGAGACATGCATGACTCTTCACCAGCCTGACTCATCTTTGCCTCTTGGCCTCCCTCCTTCCACTCATCTGCTTTAGCTTCTGCCTCTGATTCTGGACTTCTCTCTGCCACAGGTTCTCCCAGCTCACTAAGCCCTGTTACCTCTTCAGCTTCTGACACTTCCTCCTCCCAGTTTCCCCCCTCTTTTCCCTCTGATCACTCATTGTTGATCATCCCCTGGATTCTGACCTTCTTCCCTTGGTGGTTCCCCAGCTGGTTCCTTATACCATTCCTCTGCGTCCAGCCACTCCATGACAGCTGCTGGTTAGCAGTGTCCATTGACAAAATGTGTTCCGCACCAGAGAAAATAAAAGTCATTTGATGGGGCTTATTTCAGAGTAGACATGTGTAGGGTTGCCCAGTGCCTCTAATAGTAATAGTTGTAGTAGTAGTAATAATAATAATAATAATAATAATTTATATCCCACCCTCCCCAGCCAAACCGGGCTCAGGGCAGCTAACATCAAAATATATAATACATTAAAACATAAAATCCAGCAATCGACTGAAATACAACTTAAAATCAGATTAATATCAGAATAACTCAGAGTAAATCAGATGGCAACCCACAATTTCTGATACAAATTCTGATATAAGCATCCAAGAAGGGATGCACTCCAATGGCTGGCTTGTTGCCTCCTGACTCTCCATTATTTCTCCTGTTTACTTGGAAGTAAATTCCATAGGAGGAATTCAACATCGCTCTCTTCTGATTGTTCCAGCAGTACAAGCTTTTTCAGCACAAGCTCCTCCTGCTGCATGCTCTTCCATGGGAATCTTGTTTTTACTGTTGACTGTATATTTTTAAAATTTATCTGTGGATTTGCATTTTAAACATGTAAGCCGCTTTGTGGAGGGCTTTGTCAAAAGATGGATTATAAGTACCGTCAATAAAGAGAAAAATAAATAAATGTTCCTCTCTTAACCGTACTCTTGAATGGGAGTAGAGAGTGAATGAAGGGCCACTCAGCATGTTCTTGGCTCAGCTGAGGTTTGAACCAGGGACTTGATGGTTCACAGTTTTTAACCACGACTCCACATTATGACAGCTCGCATGTACAGCAGCTCTTTCTCTAGAGTGAACTATAAAACAGTGTGTTTCAAATGTTTTGGCAGATTTGGCAGAAGATTGAAGATGCCGAATGGAGGCCTCAGACTTATTTGGAACTGGAGGGACTGCCTTGCATATTGATTTTTAGTGGAATGGATCCCCAAGGAGAGTCACTCCCAAGGTAATCACACACACACACACACACACACGTATGAATTGGAAAATAGTTATATGAAATACACACATGTCCCTCAGGAAAGGGCTTTCTTGTTCCACGGCTGTGCCTTGCAAAATTCCATCCTTGCCCACTGAATTGAAGCTTGGTTAAGATTTCCAGATAAGATCAGATTCAGTGGAAAAGACTGGATTTTTGCAAGAAACAACCATGGAACAAGGAAACCTCTTGGATCCAGGGGAATTAAGCAGTACACATAAACTAGGGTTCAAAATAAAGTGTGGATGTGCCCTAAACTGCAACAGTCAAGGTGTTATTGAAATGCAACAGGATTTTGCCACGCTGCTTTATCTAAACATCCCAGATGGACAGGAAATGACAACAGATAAGTGCTTTCAGTTATTATCGTAGTAATGTTGTGGAATTCACCTGGTCTTTCAGTCTGTCTCTCTTCCTGTCTGTCCCACCAAGGTCCTTGAGGTACTGTGACCTACGTCTGATAAATTCCTCCTGCTTGGTGAGAACAGCCCTGGAGCAAGAACTGGGCTTGGCAGCCTATTTTGTAAGTTCTGAAGTCCCTGTGGAAAAAGCAGTAGGCACAAATGATGTCCTGGAGAGTGACCCAGAGAAGCTAAGCAGTACTGATAACGAAGATGAAGAAACAGTAACAGAAGGTAAAGGGATATCCATAGGACCATTGACCTGAAAAGGGGGCGGGAGACATTTGTGAGCTTCCATCACCCCTGGCTGTTAGCCGTGCTGGCCAAGATTGATGGGAGTTGGGTGTCCAGCAACATCTGGAGGAGGATATAGGCTGTTTGCCCCTACTCTGCTTCTCTAGTCTTTTGCATTTTTAAGTTAGATGGATCATGTCCAGCAAATGTAAACACAACTTCCATTTCTTCACAATTGTGGAATAGGCTCCTCTTCGGAAAAGAGAAGCCCCATCAAAAGAGAAAGGTCTGGCTCACACGATTCTGCTGCTTCCTCTGTCTCTTCTAAAGCATCAAGTAAGACATCAGCATGACTCCTTTACAATATGTACATTGGGGACCGAAATCCTAATGATTTAACCCGTGTTGCTAATGCTGTGGTTGCTTGGCTTTTGCCATCACTCCTACAAAAGGGGCCAGACAGACAGACAGACATGATAAAGGCAACACTCACTTCTCCCTGAGAAATCTCCACTTCACTGCATTTGACATGGTTGTGTGAATTGCGCCTTAGCTTTTGTGTACTGAAGGAAGACTTACTGTGATGCAATAAGGGAAAAGCCACTCTCTGGGCTCAAGTGGAGTGGTGCACTACACAACCTACCTTTCCACTTGTATTTATCACTGATAAATAATTATCTCTGGGATTATATATTGGGTCAGGGGGATATCGCAGCCTTCAGTTGCCACTAATGATTGAACAGAGCACTCTTATTAAGTTATGGATTTTGTCCATAGGCACAGCTTTCTGCAGCGAAACATCTCCTCCTTTGGTAACTGCAGGGGAGGTGGGAAAGTCTCCCCATCCGGTACTCAGCAGCAGCACCGAAGAGAGCGTGAATAACTCCGAAAAGCAGAGACCGAAAGCAGACAGAGACTCAAAGCTGGAAGCCAAAGCTGCTCAGGCCTCCATCACTTCGTCGCCTCCACCTCCTTTCTCATCTCCCTCTGCCTCTTCAGCACCTGCCCACAGCTCTTTCGTTCTGCAGGCCTCTCAGTGCTCCATGACCAAAGCATCCCAGCAGCCCCCCATCGTTTACCTGCCCAAACTGGTTCATGACATGGTTACTTCTGCAGACAGCACAGGGCTTCCCAAGTCATCGTCCCTCTTGCCTTACCATTCGGTCATGTGGGCCAGTTCTTTCCGCCCGCTCATGAGTAAGATGATGACCTGCACCGAGCAGTCTCTATATTATCGCCAGTGGACCGTCCCCAAACCGATCCATATGGACTATAACAACAGGAATGAAGGCAGGATGGATACCTTTCATCCAAGGAGGCTGCTACTGAGTGGACCACCACAGGTAGGTAACAAGAAAAGGGACACCATTTATTATTATTATTATTATTATTATTATTATTATTATTATATCATTGTGCATTTTGCCTCTCCGTTTCATGTAGGAGGAATGTCATCATATCTGGGCTTTGAATCAAGCTGCATTGGTCACCTGACTTTTCAGACACCTGAAATGATACTTTAATGTGCTTAGATTTCATAAGCTACTTCTATAAGTTTCTGATGTGTATCTTTACAGATAGGGAAGACAGGTGCCTATCTGCAATTCCTCAGTATTTTATCTAGAATGCTGATTCGGTTGACGGAAGTAGACGTTTATGACGAAGAGGAGATCAATGCTGGTATGTCCTACATGTCAAACCTTGGATGAATAATTTGTAACTGTTAATGAGAAGTTGAGTGTTTTATTGCTGTGCTCTTAATCCCCCCCCCCCATGTTCATTTATTTCAGTCTTCAGTTAACGCAGCCATTACCAAAGGCTGGCAGTCAGGCAAAGACAATAAGAATTGCCCTTCCTTCCTTCAATATTGAATAGTTAATTATTTTTGAGTTTGCATTTTTGAATGATGAAAAGGGTATAACAGTGTGCATAGCATGAGTTTGTTTTCCTGTGATTGTAGATCTTAAAGAAGAATCAGAGCTGTACTATCACCAGTCAGGGGACGCGTGGCCCGATCTGGAAACTTTCAAGAAAATGCCTTTCGACTACACAATCCATGATCCAAAATACGAAGATGCAAGTCTCATCTGTTCAAGGGTCCAGAAAACAAGCAGCGAAGGTCAGGGATAGTTATTTATTCAGTTATTCTGACCAGACACCTGTTTGGTAATGATCTTTCATGCCATAAAACGGTCCAGTTAGAATGTATTGATCAGAATCTGCTTGTTGTTTTTTTGCATTCCATTGATGAGAAGTGTGGGGAATGGCACTCATTTGGGATTATGGGCATTCAGTACAATTCTGAATTAAGTACTTAAGGACTTCAGTGAGACCACTAATCTCTAGCTAGTTCTGCTTTCTAATCTGGCCTTGATTACTGTAGTCCTAAAACTCATACGACAGCGATGGGGAACCTGAGTCCCTCCAGCCATTTTTTGGATTTCAACTCCCATCAGCCACAGCCAGCATGACCCCTGGCCAGCAAAGATTGGGAGCTGGAGTCTAATAATGTCGGGGTGTGTGTAAAGGGGTACACCCTGCTCACAGCCACCTTTCCCCAGTGTTTGCCTTTTGATTCCTCAAGTCCCCAGCATATGGCATGAATTGAAAAGAAGAAGGGAGCAATGGGAAGTCTCTTTCTTAAACTGTCACAAAGTGTGGTTTGTGAACTGTTGAGACTGATGAGCTGTAATTTGGGCACTGGTGTTACCATCAATGTAAAGCGCTCTATTAGAGTCATGGATTCTCCCAAAGGTTTCATGGGAAATGTAGTTTGTTAAGGGTCTCCTTACAACTTTCATCATCGCCCTATGTTTCCCAGGATTCTTTGTGGGGGGAGCCATGTCTGTTACATTGGTATAAGAGCACTTTAAATGTGTGGTGCGGGATGTGACCATAATCTTGCTAAAACTACAACAATGCTGTGACTTATTTTGTGTGTGTCTGTGTGTTTGTACACACACACACACACACACACACACACACACATGCATATATCATGCACATATTTATTCTATTTATATGCATCCCTTCATCTGAAGTTCACAGGGTGGTTTATAACATAAACCCGTAAGAAGCACACTCTGAGGAGGACTTAGCAATGCCACTAGAGGGTGCTGGTGAAGAATAGAATTGGAAGGGAACTGAGAGTCATCTAGTTCAATTCCCTACAGCAGGCATAGGCAAACTTGGCCCTCCACATGTTTTGAGACTACAATTCCCATCATCCCTGACCACTGGTCCTGTTAGCTAGGGATCATGGGATTTGTAGTCCCAAAACATCTGGAGGGACGAGTTTGCCTACAGGATAATTTGTGATTTCCAAATAATATTAATATTTATAATATATATTTATAATATTTATGATAATCTTATCACACATGTAGCACTGTAGAGCAATCAGAGCACATTACATTTACTGCCTCGTTTGTTAACTTTAAAGCTGAACTGAAATGGAAACAAATATGTCAGTTACAGTGACATATGGCAGTGGTTTATGTCAAACAGCATGAGAAATGTTTTTCAAAGATGTTGGTGGGTACAGAAATTATTTACATATAGACAGACGAATAGATTGAGAACAATGTTTACAGTAAACATGTCAACACTCCCATGAGAATAGCAACTTTTTTCGGATTCCTTTTTGATTGCAACCAGTATAATTTTGCATTCAGAAGATACTCAAGGATGGGGCAATTCCTTTGCGCTGGCCAGTGCTCACTTAACTGACACCATTAAAATATATTTGTACAGATAGTACAGCAAGCAGAAAACAAGAGGACTTGTATATGCGTCGTCAGACAACACGGATGAGATTATCCAAATACGCTGCTTACAACACTTACCATCACTGTGAACAGTGTCATCAGTATATGGGCTTTAACCCCAGGTACCAGGTAAGACTGATAGAGCCCTTTTAGTACATTATTCTCTGTCAGCTGTTCTCCCATTCATCTTGGTTTGTCTTCTGATTTTTCTAAGGGTCAGGCCAATTATTTGGATGATCTTGAATATTGGCTGCCCTGTTTTAGGGCTAGATTTAATTTCTGCTGTACTTGACGGATGCTTTTACGCTACTCCCTATAACGAATGGCTCTGCCATTGTGGGAATGGAGCAAGAGAAACATTAACTCTTTTTGAAATATAACTCTGTAAGATGATCAAAATACCTTATTTTACTCCCATCCTCTTAAGATGGCTGACTGCTTATTGGCTAACCTGAACAAAATATTAATGGAAAGAGCTACTAGATTTTTCGTGTTTGCTGCAAAGACCCCTAAAAAGATTTTGTTAATTTAGTTGTATCTTTGTTTGTTCCTGCCCTTAGTTTATATAACTACTATATCTTTTAACCTGATATATGTTAGAAACTTTGACCAAACTGCGGGAGGCAGTGGAAGACAGGAGTGTCTGGTGTGTTCTGGTCCATGGGGTCACGAAGAGTCGGACACGACTAAACGACTAAACAACAGCAACAACATGTTAGAAACATAGATTGTCTTCATCACCATGACAGACTAACCAAAGTCCAACCTTGGACCCTAGAGCTAGAGCATCTGTGTACATAAAGTGTATATAATCTAGCAATTTTTTAAAGGATGCAGTAGAACTGTGGCAGAATTAGTAAAACCCAAAAGCATATAGTACACAAATGCCAGACACTATTCCTTCAGAGTCTGCATTCCAAATACATCATCATAAATGGCACTCCCTGACCCTGTTAAGATTTAATTTGCTACTACATGTGCATCAGTGCCATAGCTGGTGAGGTGAATTATGCTTCTGTCCTTCTCCCTCCTCAGCTTTATGAATCTACCCTGCACGCTTTTGCCTTTTCCTATTCCATGCTTGGAGAGGAAATTCAGCTTCACTTCATCATCCCTAAGTCCAAGGAGCACCATTTTGTCTTTAGTCATCCGGGAAGACAGCTGGAGAGTATGAGATTGCCTCTTGTCACTGATACGGTAGGTAAATATCAATGTGAGCCATGCACAGACCTTGTTTTGCATTCGTATGGGGCCATGATATAAATTTCCTTCCCTGGGTTGGCTCTGCTTCTGGATAATGATAAAAATACCCTGCTTTTCTTTCTGTATAATATCTCTGCTGCGCAGGAAGACAGCATGCAAACTGTCCAGTACTGAAATAGGCCTTTAGCAGAGCTGCAGAGCTCTTTGGAGCATGTTTTAGGATCACCAAAGAGACAAAGCTCCCCATATCTTTTGAGATGTGCATCATCAAACTATGCAAAGTTGTAAAATGTTACTGCCAGGAGAACTGCTTGCCAATGGTTTCAAGAAGAGAAACTCTTTTTTTATACTGACTTTAGCTGGATAGCTCAGTTGATTACAGCATGGTGCTGACAACGCCAAGCTTGCAGGTTTGATCTCCGTATGGGACAGCTGCATATTCCTGCATTGCAGGGGTTTGGCCTAGAATGACCCTCCAGGGTCCCTTCTATGAGATATCTACCTTGAAGGCAATGGTGTAGTAGAGGAGAGAAGGAGTGATGGGCAGGGACAAAGTGGCACCCCTTATTTCATAGCAGGGATGACGACTTCCTCTTCCTCGGGTACAGTTTGCCAGTCCTCTGCCTGCCAAATAAATAGGCTTTTTATTGGAGAGACACCCATCCATAAGCTAAGCATATGGAATATTACATTAACATGCATGGCTAAGCATTGCACCGCCACTTCTTTTTAGGGGAAATTATGAAGACCGTTTATTATTACCACCTGCAATGTCACAGAAAACAGGAAACTTTTGAGTCTACCATAATATTTCATCAGGCTGAAAATTAAGCAAAGCGGGAGGACAGGAGACCGGGGGGGGGGGGGAGTTTGGTATTGAAACCATAGTGTCTGGATTGGTCAAAGTTCAGTTTTGTTGTATAATTCTAAAAGGGTTTAAGGGCTTCGTTATGAAGAGCACTTCAGAATTTATTACTTCACTCTGCTCGGTGTCATGACATTGTTAACTGTACAGTCCCTATCCCTTGAAGGAGGATAGAGGATGGTGGAATCATTGCCACGCTCAGTTCTCCCAAGGCAAACCACCCCTGCTTCCTTCACACACCTCTCTGGCCTTTGGGTTGGCAGCTGGGCAACCAAATGCTCTTCAGAGGGCCCTGAGACCTCAGTTCATTTGTCTCAACCTGGGGTTGTATCAAATTGCGCCTCTTCGATCCAGCAGAGGCTTCCATGACACAAAAGTGGGGTGTTCAGTACAATATTCCTGAAATACTCATCCAACAATGAATGCGATAAGTCAAGTGATCCAGGCATTTACAGCCATACCTTGGGTTGAAGTAGCTTCGGATGAATATTTTCAGGTTGCGCTCCGCGGCACCCCGGAAGTAACGGAGTGCGGTACTTCTGGGTTTCGCTGCTTGTGCATGTGTGGAAGCGGTGAATTGCGGCCCGCGCAGACGCATGGACGCGGGTTGCGTTTGCTTCTGGATGCGAACGGGGCTCCGGAATGGATCCCGTTTGCATCCAGAGGTACCACTGTATTTCATTTCATTTCATTTGGTTTCTCATGAGCGTATTTAAATTTTTAGCTAGCAGGTAAGCTGTTCAGCTTTGTGTAAATTGCTGGAAACCTGTTGATTACAATGAAACAATGCCAGTATATTTAGTTGTTGACCCTCCTCTCTCTCTAGCTTTTTTGTTGTTGCTCCTTATATTAACCACCATAATAACACAGATTCCTAACTTTATAGAGCCAAGATTATATAAAGAGCCCTACTTTTACTCCCACAACTGGACGTCACGAACATGGACTTTTTAACCTTTACCATGCAATGGATGGGGCCAGCCATTTGCACGTCCTAGTCGTCAAAGAGTACGAAATGGCAATATATAAAAAATACTGGCCCAATCACATCATGCTTGTTCTGCCAAGTATTTTCAACAGTGCTGGAGTGGGTATGTATATGGTGAAATTCTTGGCTGTGTGAATGCAGTGAGGTCTAAATCGCATGAATTTTTTGCATAATTTTGCATAAAGCCTTGGTTGGTTATAGGAGTGGCTTGCGTGGTGGGATGGAACCAAAACAATAGCCTCCTGGCACCTTTTTGGAGGGGAACGTAAGAACGAATTAAGAGCCTGGCTGCTGGATCAGACCAGTGGCTCACCTAGTTCAGTATTCTGTTCTCACAGTGGCTAACCAGCTGCCTATGCGAAATTTTCAAACAGGGTATCAAAGCGGATTGTGAAATATCAAAACAAGCGTGGATAAAACAATAATCCACCACTGAAACACAATCACCAGGCTAAAACAGCGTCAAAGTGCAGGAACGCAAAGAGTCAAAAGCAACACGCAATAGATTAAAATCAGCAACAACAGAATCAAAAGCTAATTTAAATAAAAATGTATTCAGATGCCAGCAAAGCACAAAACAGAGAGGAAGATAATCTTACCTCGCCCTTCAATATGTCAAAACAACATACGCATATTCAAATTTAATCAAGTAATGAATCAACTAAAAGGCAGGTGCTTAATCACTAAGCAATGCCATCATTTACATGGCTACTCAGAAGTAAGCCCATTGCATTTAGTAGGACTTACTTCCAGGTTTTAGTCTAAAAATACTTGAATTTGCTGTCAGCCTTAGAATAAAGCAAAGTTGAGTGTGTGCAAAAGATTTCTAGATAAAATGTTGATTTCAGTTCTCCCGTTACAGTGTGTGGTTTGCTTCTCTCTTTTTAGGCGCTGCTCACTTCCTAATAAAAGAACTGTCCTACCACAATCTGGAGCTTGAGCGAAATCGGCAGGAGGAGCTAGGCGTTAAGCCTCAAGACATCTGGCCTTTCATCATCATCTCTGACGACTCCTGTGTCATGTGGAATGCTGTAGAAATGGATTGCTCAGGGGACAGAAAAAGGTAAAGGGCGGTTTCTTTGGGATGGCATATTCACTGGGCTTCCTCGAGCAATCAGATTTTGAACTGTTTCTCTGGCCCCTTGCAGCGAATACACATGGACTGAAAGGAACATTTCCTTGAAGCAAATTCTTCAGCACATTGAATCAACTCCGGATGTCACCCACTATGCCTTGATTGGGATGAGGAAGTGGTCAAGTAAAACCAAGAGCAGAGAGATCAAGGAGCCATTCTCTTGCTGCCATGTTCACGATTTTATCATGCTGAACGTGGACCTAACGCAGAACGTTCAGTATAACCAGAACAGGTGAGGCAAGGCTGATGAAGTAGATTTTTGTCTCTGATAGTATAAGCCACACTATATTTGATAGTCCCTAAGAAGCTATAGGGACGCGGGTGGTGCTGTGGGTTAAACCACAGAGCCTAGGACTTGCCGATCAGAAGGTTGGCGGTTCGAATCCCTGCGACGGAGTGAGCTCCCGTTGCTCGGTTCCTGCTCCTGCCAACCTAGCAGTTCGAAAGCGCGTCAAAGTGCAAGTAGATACTTGCTTTTAGTCTGTATTCAGTTGACAGTGAACAGTTTTAACTGGTGTGTGTGGGGTGTCTTTTAGTTTTTATATGATTGTGTTGGTGTCAATATTCATTTATTTCTGTTGCTTCGCTTGATTAATATCGTAAGTTTATATTTTGACATATTGCTAATTCTTCTTTTGATGTGCCGTCAGTTCTTCCTTTGCACATCGCCTACAGGCTTGTTGCACGAGGCAACGGAGAAACATAACTAATAAAAGGAAATAACAGGGCCAAACTAGATGTGATGATTAATGTGTCTTTGCATTTAACTTGCATGTTAAAACAAATGCAAATGGCAGTTCTTAAGGGAGGTGACAATTATCAGGATCTTGGCAGGTGGCGAGGAGGAAGTTTTTACTTTTTCTCTCCTGCTGTGGTCCTGGTGAAAATAGCTTCTTTGAATCCCTCACTGGCATCATGTGCAAAAGTTTTCAATATCACACCTGGCTAATTTAATTTAGAAAAAATATATAAACAGCTTATCTATGTGGGGCTTGGTCCTTAATCTCACAGCGGCACTGCCTGCCAGAGCACTGATATCCCTTTTCTGTCAAATGTCACTCTTGAACCAGTTTCCTTGATGTCTTGGTTTACACTCTTCCTTTTAAAACCGTATCCACCATTGCGATTTCCGTGCAATTCGAAACACTTCAGCTAATGAAAGCCTATTGCTTCTTGCATTCTGTGTCCCCTCCGCCTGACAGGTTTGTGTGTGACGATGTGGACTTCAACCTGCGTGCCCACAGTGCTGGCCTCCTGATCTGTCGCTTCAACCGATTCAGCGTCATGAAGAAGCAAATTGCCGTTGGCGGGCAAAGGTCCTTTCATATTAAGTCAAAGGTCAGAATTCGGAAATTTCTGCGAAATCTCCCACTTTTTGTTTCGTTCTTATAATACAGTGGGGCAGTGGGGGGAAAGAAAGGAAAGACGTTGGTGCAACGGGCAAAGTCACTCATTTGTGCATGTCAGCTTGTTTTCAGTTTTCATTGGGAATATGTGAAACAGATAGATCCTGTTCAGCCTTTCCAAACCTCCCATGATGAGGGAGGATGCAAACTCTTATCAGCTCTGTTTCATCCTCCTCACCTGCCATGCTGCCCTCTATGTTTTAGAGCAGCCTTTCTCAACCTGTGGGTCCCCACATGTTGTTGAACTACAACTCCCATCACCCCTAGCTAGCAAGGCCAGACTCAGGGATGATGGGAGTTGTAGTCCCACAACATGTGGGGACCCACAGGTTGAGAACCGCTGTTTTAGAGGATGATAGTCTGCTGTGGGGAGAGCCTTTGTATTTATTTAGAATCCAGATTATGCAGGTCACAGCAAAGAAGAAGAACGATAAGCATTATTTTATCGTTGTTTTTCTTTGTTGCATGCTCTGTAGCAATTGATAAGAAGCTTATTATTTGAGAAGTTGTTGTTTTTGTAAGTGTATACAGTGGTACCTCAGGTTAAGTACTTAATTCATTCTGGAGGTCCGTTCTTAACCTGAAACTGTTCTTAACCTGAAGCACCACTTTAGCTAATGGGGCCTCCTGCTGCTGCCACGCCGCTGGAGCACGATTTCTGTTCTCATCCTGAAGCAAAGTTCTTAACCTGAAGCACTATTTCTGGGTTAGCGGAGTCTGTAACCTGAAGCGTATGTAACCCAAGGTACCACTGTACCATTCCAGGAAGAGGCTGGTCCCCCCCCCCCCAAAAAAAGCCTGAGTGATTCTTAGAGGGGAAGCCGGTAGCTTCATGCTAGGACACCAGCACTGCTTGCAGAAGCTGCCAGGTTCAGTCCCCAGCACCTCCAGGTAGGCCCAGTCTGAAATCCCGTAGAGGTCCAGCCCGTGAGTGTGGACAGTACTGAGCTGGACAGATGCATGGTCTGACTCAGAACAAGTCCGCTTCCTGTGTCTCCCTATGAATGGTTCTTAAGTGGTAGTGACACAAGTAAGGGCCTGTGCTGCTGAAGTCAAAACTCTCATCGGTAGGACATTCTCCTGCTGACACATGCTTAATTAGAAGGGCACATGCATCCAAATGATGTGAAGCCAGATCGTACAAGGTTCTAAGTCACGTGGGGAAAGCTGTGCCTGAGTGGAGGCTCCCCACTGCATAGCTTCACCCCACCCCACACCCTTAATACATGGAGAGCAATGTGGCCAGGTGGCAGGGAAATGGTGGAGGGCATGGATGATTTAGCAGGAGGTTGGACTAGATGACCCATGGGGTCCCTTCCAGCTCTGCAGTTCTATGATTCTATAGGCCAGCTAGTCATGTCTTCTTCACTCTCCCCTCTTTGCTATACTAATCGAGAGAGGTCTTGAGCCAGTGTGGTGTAGTGGTTAAGAGTGGTAGACGCATAATCTGTTGAACCGGGTTCGCATCCCCACTCCTCCACATGCAGCTGCTGGGTGACCTTGGGCCAGTCACACTTCTCTGAAGTCTCTCAGCCCCACTCACCTCGGAGAGTGTTTGTTGTGGGGGAGGAAGGGAAAGGAGAATGTTAGCTGCTTTGAGACTCCTTTGGGCAGTGATAAAGTGGGATATCAAATCCAAACTACTTCTTCTTCTTCTTCTTCTTCTTCTTCTTCTTCTTCTTCTTCTTCTTCTTCTTGAAGACCTGAACAGGACCATATATTTGGTTGTTTTTTATTAGAAGAATTTCTAAAAAAGATATAGAGTGAGAAAAGAAAGAAAGAATGAGAATGAAGGGGGGGGGAATACTGTTAAGTTATCATACATTAATATACAGATGTGTATATTATCATTATCCTTATACACATATAATTGTCAGTAACCTAATACATTCTGTGTAAATTCACTCCAAATATCATTGTATTTATCCAAAGGAAGTCTGTGGTCTATAAGCTGTCCACCCATATGTGGCCAGCGTTGTCACTGGTGTTAATTGTATTAACCTTTAGGGAGCTTTCACTTGCGTTTTTAATCTAAATGTCACACTCCCCCTGTATGGCGCGTCCCTTTTAGGTATCGGATAACCCCGTTTCGATTGCCCCGGCTCAGTACATATGCGCTCCCGACAGCAAACACACCTTCTTGGCTGCTCCTGCTCAGCTGCTGCTCGAAAAATACCTCCAGTATCACAGCCATCGCTTCTTTCCTCTCTCGCTGAAGAACTACAGCCATCCAGTGCTATCCGTGGATTGCTACCTTAATTTGGGACCCCAGGTAATGCATTTTGTTTGTTTGTTGAGCATGATAGACAGCTTCCTTTGTCTCCCCGTGCATGATTATTAAGTGGTCCAAGTGAAAGCATGTGCTTGAGCAATTAAAACTCTTATCTGTAGGACGTTCTCCTGCCAACGCATATTTAAGTGGAAAAGCACATGTGTCAAAGTGGATCAGGTTCCAGTGCCGGTGCAAGGAGGATGAGCTGTTCCTTCATGCTCCTCTGAGGAACCTCATGCACATGCTATGAGCTGCAGCTTCAGTGCCATGTGGCATTGGGAAAGGCCATCACTTACAGTTGTGATGGGGCAAAACAGATTTTATTTTATTCTGCCGTACTCCCTTCCTCTTCCCCCCACCAGCAGACATTCAGAACCCTCTCAACGAAAAAGAAAAACCCAGAAGAAACCAAAGTTGGGAACAACCCAATACCCCTTCGCCTCCAAGGTTTACTTAGAATGCCATGGAGAGATGGACTGGGAAGTCCTAGGAAAAGGGATAATATATAGATATTGGATGACGATGATGATGATGATGATGATGATGATGATTTATTACTTATACCCCACCCATCTGGCTGGGTTTCCCCAGTGTATATGTCATAAAAATGCATAAATGATTTTTTGAAAAATAAAACAAATTTTATTTTATTCACCACAATAACCCCCAAATGGCATATATTTGCTACGAAAGAGTCACACAGCGTTTCAAAATGTTCATATTATAAATGGTTGCAGATGTTTCTTTGGGCGCAGTAGTTTGATCATGCTAAAATTAGCTGTGCTTTAGACTGAGGGGACTATAATACCTGCCTTTGTTCCCCTTGCAATCAGATTGCAGTTTGCTATGTCAGCTCCCGACCTCATTCTCTGAATGTGACTTGCTCTGATATGATATTCAGTGGACTACTGCTGTACCTCTGTGATTCCTTTGTGGTAGCAAGCTTCTTGAAGAAATTCCACTTTCTGAAAGGTAAGAACCAAGTATTGCTGACACACCAAGCTATGACTTGTTTCTGACATCTTTGCTGTGAGAAAGAGGGCGGAGGGGACATTCTGATCCATGCCTAACTAACATTTGTAGATATATTGATGCCAGTTTTGTTTTTGTTTTAGTTATTTAAAATATTTTGATGTCATAAAATGAACAGGTCGGAATTTTGTGCCACCATCACTCCCATTCACAACCTTGCTGCGGTTGGGAAGACTTGTATGTGTGATCCATAAAAAAGCTGTCTTCTACCAGGTCAAACTATCTAGCCCAAGGTTCCCCAATCTTTGGGTCTCCAGCTAGTTTTGGACTACAACTCCCATCATCCTTGACCACTGCTCCTGCTAGCTAGGAATGATGGGAGCTGTAATCCAAAAACAGCTGGAGACCCAAGTTTAGGAAACCATAATCCAGCCCAATTCCTGTTCTGGCAGATGCTCTCCAAGGTCTGAAGCCAAAGTCTTTCCCATCACCTACCTCCCCACCTTTTGAAGTGGAAATATCAGTGACTGAACATAAACAAACATTTTTCTGGCATTCAAAATCCAGCAAACATTAAGAATTCAGATTTGCATCCTTGGTGCCAAACATAATGCTTATGAGAAAGAGGAGCTCCTGGGAAAAGGGGCTGTTCAGTGCTGGGACAGATATTGCCTGGGGAGAAGGAAAATGTTTAGCAGGAGCCAGGGCATGGCACAAGGCCAAGTATTCACTCCAGTTGTCAGCAAGAGCTCTGAGTGTTCCAAAGATAATTTCATAATGCCTTACTCAACAAAGGGAGGAAGATTTAATAGGAGTAATTACTTTGCAAATGGGGGAAAGTGTGATTCCAATCCTATGGCAGATGTGGGCAGAAGGAGGGGCACATTAGCCAGTTTCCAGTGGAACCCCTGGAAGTTGTGAGCAAAAAACCCTGGGCGGTCTATCCCCTTTAAGACTGCTTTCCCCCTTTGAATGGCACTTGTTGTTTTAAATTGTTATTTAATTGAGAGTTTAGATTTTAGGCCTATGTTGCTATCTATACTGACCTTATTGTTGCATGGAAGCATAGAATTGTAGAGTTGGAAAGGACCCTGAGGATCATCTAGTCCAACCCCCTGCAATGCAGGAATATGCAGCTGTTCCATAAGGGGATTTGAACCTGCAACCTTGGTGTTATCAGCACCACACTCTCACCAACTTAGCTATCCTGGCTGCAACTCAATTTTATTTGCAGTTATACACTCTATGATTGTAAGCCACTTGGGGCCTCTCCAAATGTTCTTTTCATCACCCACTCATGATTACCGTATTTTTCACTCTATAAGACGCACCCGACCATAAAACGCACCTAGTTTTTAGAGGAGGAAAACAAGAAAGCAACGCAAAGCCTCTTGAGCAAAGAGGCAGGAGCGCTCCCGTTGCGCTCAAGAGGCTTTGCGTTGCTTTCACTGAAGCCAGAAGAGCAAGAGGGATCGGTGCGCACCGATCCCTCTTGCTCTTCTGGCTTCTGGGATAGCTGTGCAGCCTCTTCAGGGCAGCGGGATGAAGGCTTCCCACTGCCCTGAAGAGGCTGCGCGCGGCTAAGCCAGAAGCTAGAACAGCGAGAGGGAGTGCTGCGCAGCGATCCCTCTTGCTGTTCTGGCTTCTGGCTTAGCCGTGCAGCCTGCATTCGCTCCATAAGACGCACACACATTTCCCCTTACTTTTTAGGAGGGAAAAAGTGCGTCTTATAGAGCGAAAAATATGGTATTTGTGCCCATGATGCTATCAGGCAGAATAAATCCACTGTTGATGCACTATTAACTGTTGCAGAATATACCTGCAATAAAACACCATTCCGGGATGCCTTTGCAGACAGTTTTTTTTTGGAGCAGGAAATATAGAAAGTGATGCACACATGACAAAAACAACAGCAACCAACAACCTATAATAATGATAATTTCCACAGGTGCCACTTTGTGTGTCATATGCCAAGACAGGAACTCGCTGCGCCAAACAGTCGTCCGACTGGAACTCGAAGACGAATGGCAATTCCGACTGAGAGATGAGTTCCAAACAGCCAACGCCAAAGAAGACAAGCCCCTCTTCTTTCTGACGGGACGGCACATTTGATGGGAAATGATCACGCGGCATAAGAGCCTGTCTTTTCTCTGACCAAATAAAATGAGTTGCATGAAAGAAAAGAGGGAGGGGGGAAGGAGAACTGAGCTGTTTACACGATGTTTGCAAAAGAAGCTGCTTCGTAGGAACAAAAGTTAGGCAATTTTGAAATATTTGTATTAAAGTTATATTTTATTTGACCAATTTATGTTTATAATTCCAAACTTTTGTTCATACCCTTCTTGTAATTTAATGAACTTGAGAAAGTAACTCCCGTTATATTGAGGATGGAGCTACTGCGTAATATTTCTGTTGTTTCCCCCTTTTTTGTTTTTGCTGTATATATTATACAAACTGTTTTGGAACCAGACACTTGTGACACAGCTTCAGAATTATGAGATGTAGATGTAGATTCTCTCCTCCGTGTTTTTGTAAACCTAGGGTGCCAGTGTAGTAAAAAGAAAAGGAAGTTTCATTCTTAGAAAATTGCTACTGATTAGCAAATATAGCATTGCTGATCTGCTCTATGTAGAGTGCTAAAGGCAAAATTAACTGGGATGTTCCCCAGTGCATACCCCATGGAAATGAATGGAATGTGCTCAAGAGCATTCATTTCATGACAGGTATACATAGGAGAACATCCCAGTGGAGAGTGCCTTATATACGTATTATAATGAAAGCTTGCTTTCCATCCTAACCTCAGGACTGCTGGCTGCTTTGCATAATTTTTAAGAGGCAGACTTTTTGTAATATGTGGAAATGTATTATAGTGACCTTTTCTGATTTATTGAGAATATTGAAAGCGGACGGTTGGAGTTGTTTTTAAAAGTCTGAATGTTTTAGTAGGTAGAAAAGCGTCTGAATGAACTGGTGATTAGTTAAAGGAAGTGTTAATATCAAATTGTTTTCTAAAAACAGATGGTTTGTTGCACTGCCCATCCTAAGACATCTCAGGTTTGCTGTGCAAATAAAAACAACACCTAGGGTGCATTTAATAGTTCTCTGATATTTAACAGCGCCCCTCATTAAGTGGTTTCTTGTTTGGGGTTTGAGGTTTCTTTTGTGGGAATACATAGAAATCAGTCCATCAGTAAAACTTTTCAAAAATAATGGTGAGGTAATACCTTAATTTTGAGTATAACCAACTAAAACATCACAAAATATTTGTCAAGCTTTTAAGTATCTCGGAGCTTTTTTCAGCTGGATGTTAAACAAAACAAGTGTCCCCTTTTCGCCTTCCCCAAAATTGGGAAGAGGGATTTGGGGGGGGGAGGGCCTAAGGGTTAAATACCATCTCCCCACTCACTTGACTCCTGGTCATGATTCCCTCCCCAACTTTAGAAAAGAAATGGATAAGAAGAAATGCTATTGGAAACGGAACGATGAAAGTTGATTCTCCAAGAGGAAAGAAGGGCCATAGAGAAGGAAATGGCTGGAGCTATCTATACCAGCCCCAAACCTACTGCACCTGCTATCTTTTCACTATACTAAAAAAAAGGGGGGAGTTTCTGAGCTTGTGGGGAGGGGAAGCAAACAGGGGAAAGGTGTTTTGATCATGATACCATGCCCCATAAAAAGAAAAGCAGCCTTGATTTGATTAGATAGTGCTGGATGCAAAACGGGTTGCAGATTGAACCAAGAGGTACTGAGACAAAGAGGCAATGGCTGTCCCATCCCTGAAACTGTAGAAATTAGCAGTGGTTCAGATCTGCCTCTTTCACTAGGTGGAACACATAGAGGCAGTAGGGGCCCATTCAGTGGGGCAGAGCTGCAGAACCACCTTCTTAACACTGGTACTGCCACTGCTTACCTGGTTGGGGACTGGGGTTGGAAGGTGGCAAGGTTGGGGGCGTGTGAGTGCAGCGGTAGGAGCATTCCTGAACATGCCCCCCTCCCCACCTTAGATAAGCAGCAGCAATGCCAGTATTGGGAGAGCAGTTCCACTCTACCACATGTGCCGTAATTGTGCAGATCCTTTGTAAGGCAAAGAGCACAAGTAAGAGGGAAATTAAAGGTAAAGGGACCCCTGACCATTAGGTCCAGTCGTGGCCGACTCTGGGGTTGCGGTGCTCATCTTGCTTTATTGGCCGAGGGAGCCGGCATACAGCTTCCGGGTCATGTGGCCAGCATGACTAAGCCGCTTCTGGCGAACCAGAGCAGCGCACGGAAACGCCGTTTACCTTCCCGCCAGAGCGGTACCTATTTATCTACTTGCACTTCGTGCTTTCGAACTGCTAGGTTGGCAGGAGCAGGGACCGAGCAACGGGAGCTCACCCCATCACGGGGATTTGAACCGCCGAGCTTCTGATCGGCAAGTCCTAGGCTCTGTGGTTTAACCCACAGCGCCACCCGCGTCCCTTAAGAGGGAAATTAGCTGGAAACTAATTTTGAGCTGGCCTTAAAGCACACAAATGACAATTGTGAAATTGTAAGTAGGATCCTCCGTAGGTCGAAAGACATGCACCTGCTGCTTAATCTCTGTATTGAAACTCCTGTACTGTTTATGGCTTTCCAACTTTGTCCAACATTGTCCAAATATCTGTTCCACTTGTAGAGGGCTTTCCATCATTGCAGTGACCTGGATCCTCAACTTTTGCATCCTCCTTTGGTTCCTGAGAGGAGGGAGAGGGCTGAGGCAACATGCCTTGATTTTACATAAACCTGTAGATATTTTTAAAATGCTCTTTCAGTTATCAAAGTTTGACTGTGTGTCTCTTCGCCACCCTGGCAGCTACTGTTGTTATAGAATATAGCCAAAGTTTGGGTTTTCCCTACATGGTCAAATCTTTTCTGTAGGAACTTTTTTTCTCAAAAGGAATAATGTAATTCCCCTCCTCAGATCCCATGTTTCAGATCTGCTCTTACTGAGCCAGAGGGAAGACAATGGCATGGTTCCTTATCTAGGATATTGGCGTAACAATAAAGAAAAGAAATCCCTGTTCCTTCCTAATGTATTTATTAAGGATGCTGGGGGTGGTTAGGACCATCTAGACAAGTACCATTGATCCTATTGTCACATATGAAAGAGCCTTCACAGTCATTGCATGGTTCTGACACCTATTTCATGTTGTAAATTCTCAGAGCTGGTGCAGTAGGCTTGGTCCAATAAAATTGGAGTTTCTTACGTGGCAGCATCTAGCCCAAGGGGGGAAATGAAGGGTCTCCCCCAAAGCTCACTATAAGTCAATGAACATTGACAGCTTTAGGTTTTGCCTGCTCAGATGAAATGTTATGGGTGGTGACTCTTCCACCTTATAAAAATGGTCATGTGGAAGTCTATTGGCTTGCTTTCATTTGAGGCTTAGACTTGGAACAATGAGCCTGCCACCGTGCCGCAGATGGAAGTAGGAATACCCTGGGGTAACAGGGCATACCTCACAATGCACCAACTCATGGGAGGGAGGACCAAAACTATGTCCATGCGGTAGCTACTCTATCCAGCAAGCTGCTTTTGATCCCATCCTGATCAGCTTATGTAATGTGATTTGTCTTTTGTCTGGTTTGGTTACTCAGTTAATAAACATTTTCAGTTTTGGCTTTTGAAGTTGAATGCTTCTTTAACCTTGACTCGCAAATAGTGATGGGAAGCCTTTCAAAAGAAACCAGAAAAATTGGGGAAAAACCCCAGGTTTCCTCCCATTTTCCCCCAAAGGCTTTGGGGAAAAAAGAAAAAAAACCTGGTCGCCCCCCCCATTTTTTCTGGGTTTTTTCCAGGTCTTCCCATCTCTACTCCCAAATCTTGATTACTCTTGAATTTGAAGTCAATAATGTTAAGTCTCTGTGCACACAAAAATAGGTACTTCTGAATATTTCTCCCACTCACCCCTAACCAATTTGATTGCACCACTAGTGGAGTAATTGCCAAATTAGGATAATATGGTTGTTGTTTTTTTAAAGCAAAATCAAGCTGAACTTGTTTGGGCATTGTGGTCAAATACTGAACTCCACAAAATGTATACAGTCACCATTATTTATTCAGCACTGACTCTGGGAATCAGCTTGTAACAGCTCACTATAAATAGTAACAGTAGTTATATAACCGGGTGGAAAGATTTCACATCCTTTACACATGGAACAACAGATGTATCAATAAAGATTAGTGCACCAGTCTGCATTTCGTTTCCATGAGTTATAATTATGGAGCTGACTTGATTGACTTAAGAGATGCATCAGGACAGAACGGACTGGGACATTTAACCAGAATTGGTACAAAACAGAATCACAATGTGGGCATTTCAGCAGTGAGAGCTTTGACCCAGCGAGAAATCATTGCAGTTTTTACGAATGCAAAGCATACTTCCAAAGGCACATCTCAAATCAATTGTGACATTATTCGCTCTGTTAGTGAAGTATTCTGCACATGCTAGGCTCTTCTTGAAAAGATTGAGAGGTTGCAACGAGCTCCTGCCTTCTTCTCCCAAACCAAGAGAGGCCAATGTCTGCATACATGCTGCCCTTGAGCTCCAAGGGAACTCTAGTAGCAGATAGTATCTCACAGGGTCAGCCTTTGGCTTCCTGAAATTAGTAGCTAAGCTGAAGGACCCGTTGCTTCTTATCAGCTTGGATTCTAAAGTGTGTGTGTGTGTGTGTGTGTTTCATGATAGATTTCACCGCTTTTATTTTTCTACATTATCTGCTTTCTTCATTTGGAAATAGGCATGGTCTGTATTGCTCCTATGTTTTGTAACTTTGATTATGGGGTTGCTGTTTTCCTTGCTCATTTTTATTTTTAATTTTGTATTAATGAAGAATAATAATTTTAAAAATATGAGGGAAGCTTCCACCTTACAACTTAGAGCACTGGAGACTTGAATATGGAGGGTGTGCATCCTCTCAGTTCAGTTAACATGTCCAGGAACTGAGCAACAAAATGGCGTCTGGGCTGATTTTCGCTGAATCGGCAAAATGTCTGGGGGAAACCCAGACAAGTAGGACTATTATTGTTATTATTTTTTTGCTGAGGCGAGGGGAGAGATGTTCCCCAACAAAAGCTCAACAACTTGGTCCAGATTTTCACTTTTGGGAATATGGCAACCCTAGCTAACAGCACACATTAATATTATGAGTGGCACTGCCCCCCTCTCATAGTTTACAGGATTGTGCCTGGAGAATTGACATTTATAAACTTTGCCACAGGCATTTAGACAACTATTTATGGTGTTTAGTTATCTCTACAATTACTGTAGTTGTGGTGGTGCTTTTTATACAGGCCTGTGGGAGGAATTGGAGCAAATGGGATTTTGAGGGATTTATGCACCTGTGAACAGGCCCCTCAGAGACCTAAGGCCCTTTGCCTCAGGTTCATCTGCCATATTGGTGCTTTTTTTTGCTTATCTTTTTTTTCTTCTTTTTTTTTGAGGGGGGACTTCTTATTTTTTTTCTGTGTTGTTCCTGGTAAGAAGGGAGACATGCAGGCAGGATCAGCTTCAGAACATGATGGGATGTTACTTCATGTTTTTGGGCACCATTGTGTGTGTTGGGAGTTGTGAGGGGAAAGTTGTTCCGAAACAGGTTCAACAGAAAACTGAGTCCCTGTGAATCCTTTTGCTAATCCTGCTTACATCATTTCAGCAAAAAATGGAAGGGGAAAGCTCAACAGAAAGGGACAAAAGTAGGGTTAGGGCTGCTTCACAGTGTACACCAATGAAACCAGGAGGCCTGAGAAGTGCTTAACTTACAAGATCATGCTGATTATGCCTAAAAATATCCAGATGTGCTTAGGAAAAATATCTCTCACAGGAACTTGGCTGCCTGGACAGAAATGTGATTCTTCTAGCACATGAAAATGATCTGGATACAAGTGCCCTACCACCTGAGAATTATGGAGACCCAAATTATCCATTTCTTCCCAGTAGCAAATAGTAATAATAATTTCTTCACTATCCCTAATATTCCTGTCAAAAGGAATTATGAAAATCATGGGCCCTAAATCACCCTGCTGAGAAGCAAAAAAGGGGGAATGAGAAGGCTGCCAAAATGCTGTATTATGAAAATCATGGGCTCCATATCAGAGCTCTGTTAGCCTGCTTGATCATCTGGCCCTGGCTAAAATGGTCTTGTTAGACTAATAATAATAATAATAATAATAATAAGGGGCAATCTTTCTACAGACCACCTGAATGGACCTCATGGCCCATTGGTATGAGAATCTAGGCTAACTGAAAGCATTTCTGTTTGTGAAAGGTGGTCAGCCGATTTTTTAATTTTATTTTTTGCTGACCCTACTCAGTGCAGCCCCTGAAAAGCTTCTCCTAAGTATGGAGACTCCAGGACAGTTTGGGACACAGTGCTGAAGCATGCAGTGTGGGCAGCGGGATCTGGGTTTTTGTGTGTGGGAACCCAGATGCATTGCCTGATGCTAGCAGAAGTGTTTTCTGCCACTGCACAGAAGCCACCAACTGGATGATGTAAGCTTGCACCCCTTCCTCACCCCTAGTTGAAGTGTCACTATCTGAACGGTCTAATTGTAGTGCATCTTACTGGAAGCTCTTCCCCCTGCATGTAGAAAGAAGAAGATGATAAACACCTCCGTTTTTCAGGGAGGCTTATGACTTAACGAGGCTACTTGAGGCGTCAGTTGCGAAGTGAGTGTGCACCGGCTTACGGAGCTCATGTTTCTTGTCCTGGCTGAGGTTCCAAGAACTTGAGCAGGCTAAATTCGCAAGCAAACATGATCACAGGGAAATTACTTTCTCTGGATCTTTGTTGTCAACAACGCATTACTTAAAGGCAGCATTTTTTAATTCCAACAGAAGCTTTAACAGCCACTGGGAAGAATATTTCTCTGGTAATGGAAGAAAGAGACCATCTCAAGATGCCATCTGAAGACACTGAGTCACCTTGGTCTTGGGTAAGGTCTTTAATCTAGAGTTTCAGGAATAGCGTGCTGAAGTTCGATTCCCCTCAGCCAAGTTTTTTGTTTTTTTAAAAAATCTGATTGTTTACTTGGTTGTCTTCTTTTTTTTCCTGAGTAAAGATGGGATAATATAGTTGGGTGTAGTTGTTTTGTTTTTTAAGGTTTCCTCTTGGTTTTGTTTGTGATGCCATTCTTTGGGGCAAGCCCAGCTGTTGAAATGGCCTTTCCCCACACTTTATGTGGGGTAGATTGTAGTAGGACATCGCTGTAAGAGACATGCTGCATTGATTAGGCTTTATACTGAATCACAAATTTAAAGGTCAGCAAGGCCTTTCCTCGTGATATTTGTACTATTAATTTGGGAAGTTAACATTGCAGCTCTCTTTGCTCATAGAAGATGTGTAGCATCTTCACACAGAAGGCGAACTCTTCGGAGAGCGGTTGGTTGCGCATTAAAAGTTTTTTAACGTTTGATGTTTTACTGTGGTTTTATAATTTGTTGGAAGCCACCCAGAGTGGCTGGGGCAACCCAACCGGATGGGCGGCATATAAATGATGATGATGATGATAATGATGATGATGAAGAAAGGACTGCTCCTAGGTAATCATAAGTGTTGACGTTCTCCACCTAAGAGAAGTGTGATCCTCTCTTTCTATGTACCATTTATAAAACAGTCAAAGGAATGTATACAGTCCTGCAGCCAGCCTTCTTTCTTAGGTGGGAGAGCCACATTTCATTTTGGAGAGGGAGGCGCATAGCACCAAACCAGACTCCCTGCCACTCACAGGTGGAGGGGATATAAAGGTCAGGCCAGGGGAAGGGGAGGGGGAAGGCAGCAACGTCCCTGCTCATTCCTCCTCTGTGCAGACAGTGTGTTAGCTTACATAATGGTCAAGTTAACAGAAAAATTAGTGTTTAGGATTTGGGAATGAATTAAGTTCAATCTGCTGAATTGTCTCACCTTTGAGATCCCCAGAAATACCAGACTCAGAAGTTTGACTTTGCCCAGAGCTATAGTCCTCGTTCACCTGTGGTTGGACTCCCTGTGTTCTGATTCTTTAGGAACTTAACTACTTTGGTAATGAGCTCCTGAGCTCAGCTTTGATACTGAATTACGTATTGCAGTTTTACACCCCTTAAAAAACAAAACAAAACACCACCTGTTCAAACTTGTCCAAGTTTAGGGAAAGAAGGAGATTTTAAAATGACAATTTTTTATATTGTTTGGATTTATAGTGCACCTGGGGGAGAAGAACTGCTTGATATGTGATAGTATTTACCGGTAAACAAATAATCTTTTCCCTGTTAGAGATACATAAATAGAACGATCTACACATCACAAACTTGAATAGCAGGTTGCGTATGACCACTCTTTGACTGTTCTGTCATATTTAGCAACACACCAACAACTGGAGTGGATTTTCACCCATATGACAAAGTGACATGCCCAGCTTTTAAAGCACAGCTGTGACGTCCAATTGTACAGATGCTTATTCTGCAACTGAAATGAATAGCAGTGGAGTCAGAAGCTTGAGCGTTAGGCTTACTCATCTCACTTCTATGGGGCTTTTCTTTGGAATGACCGATGCACAATAACATAGCTCAGTTTAAGCACCTATGCCTCTCACTTGGTTTCTTCATTTCCATTCTGGCTCAGGAAAACAGCAAAGGCATTTGGGTTGGTCATATAATATCAAGGTTCAGTTAAAGGGCACCGTGGACTTGGGCTGATTCATGTTCTAGGTTTAACATGTCTTTAGACCCTAAAACATGTGCTCCCTCCCTCCCCTCCCTCCCTCTCCTCCCCCCAACAGAATTCACACAGAAAGACCCACTCCTCTGTTCCTCTGTATCAGTCCTTGCCAGCCCTGCACCCTCCAGTTGTTGTTGGATTATCCCCCCCCCCCCGACTGTTGGTTGTGCTGGCTGGGGCAAATGGGAGTTGGAGTCTGAACAACATCTGGAGGGCACCAGCCTGGGGAAGGCTGCTCTGCATAACACAGAAATACCGAATCCCTATCAGAGGTGACCCATTTTAGTAAATGTAGTGGCAGTGGGGTGAAGGGTGTGTGTGAGATAAAATCCAACTGACATTTCCACTATTTCTAAAAATATAACAACAACAACAACAACAACAGAACACAAGCTTTTAAACCAAGGCCCTGTCTAGACTTTGCATTTAAGCACTATTGTACCACTTTAAACAGGGATGCGGGTGGCGCTGTGGGTTAAACCACAGAGCCTAGGACTTGCCGATCAGAAGGTCGGCGGTTCGAATCCCTGTGATAGGGTGAGCTCCCATTGCTCGGTCCCTCCTCCTGCCAACCTAGCAGTTTGAAAGCACGTCAAAATGCAAGTAGATAAATAGGTACCACTCCGGCGGGAAGGTAAATGGCGTTTCCGTGCGCTGCTCTGGTTTGCCAGAAGCGACTTAGTCATGCTGGCCACATGACCCGGAAGCTGTACGCCGGCTCCCTCGGCTTATAGAGCGAGATGAGTGCCACAACCCCAGAGTCGGTCACGACTGGACCTAATGGTCAGGGGTCCCTTTACCTTTACCACTTTAAACATTCATGGCTTCCCCCCAAAGTATCCTGGGGGCCACAGTTTGTTAAGGGTGCTGAGTATTGTTAGGCGACCTCTGCTCCCCTCACAGAGCTACAGTTCCCAGCATGGTTTCATGAGGGGAACAAGGGTCTCCTAACAATGCTCAGCACCCTTAACAGTTGCCAGGATTCTTTGTGGGAAGCTATGGCTGTTACGGAAGTCGTATGATACTGCTTTAGATGTAACAGAGCAGATGGGAACCAAGTCAGACCACTGGTCTATCTAGCTCATCATTGCCCCTACTGACTCTAGAGTTTGGGGCTGAGGACATTCCCAGCTCTACCTTGAGATGCATGGAAATGAACCTGGGACTTTCAGATTGCAGAGCAGATGCTCTATGATTGAGCTTTGGTGCTTCCACCAAACAAGCACTTGCTGCCCTTTAATTGTAACCCGTGACCAATGATGAACCTTGGGGACTGAAATTTCAGTGGCATCCTGCGCGACACCAAAATTCGGTGCCTCGCTGCCTCTCCCACCCCATTCTAAATAATAGTTGTGGTGTCCTCTGAGGTGCCCCTCAGGCTTTGCCCCCAGTGCAGCTGAACCATTGTTGCTCCCCTAACTCTGCCTCTGCCATGGAACAGACTTCCCTACATTGGAGCTACAGGAGGGTTGATATATTCTGGAATTTTCCTGACATAGTGGGGATTAGGCTGTCGGAAACAGTGTCCAGGCAGAAATCGCTGAAAGTCCGGGAAAATCTGGACGTATGGCAACCCAAGTCAGAAGTGTAGATTTTGGCAAATTTCCTTAAAAGTAGCTCAAAAACTTCATTATTATTTTTTTGAGAGTTTGCAAAAAACAAAAACAAAAAACCACCCAACATTTTTTTTGTCTGGATTTTTACTTTTTGAAATATGGCAACCCTAAACTATGGCAAAGAGTTCTTCATTCCAAAAGATAGCCTTTGCATCTCTTGGGAATAGGACAGCTGAGAGCTGAAAGGTTATTTATAATAGTTCCGTTGTGCTGATTCAACCCACACAGTAGGAAGTATGGGCTTCTGTTCACTGTTTGTTGTAAATGACTGCCCCCACACTTAGGAGTAGTGATCACTGTGACACCTGTCGGCCTCAGCCTTATTTCAGTGTGAATTTTTGCATGGCTGACACATTCTCAAATCATCGTCGTTTGATTTTCCATGGCTTAGATCTCTAGACCATGCTTCCTCCAACAGAAGTTGGGGTGGGGGTGCTGGACAGGTGATATTTATGGATTCCTTTTCCCCCTTCTGAAAATCTGCTCTGGAAAATAGAGGAAACCTCCAGAACAGGGCAGGGAGGGGGCTACAGTGTTAGGGAGATCCAGTGAAAATAACCTCTTCACCCTTTTTGACAGTGGTATCGTTCCACTGGATCAAAAGCCTTCTGTGGTCAGAAGGAGCTCTTCAGCTCACAGCTAAGTTTGGATCTAATCCCACATTTTTGAAAAATGATTACATAAAAGAAAACAACAACAACATTTGCAGTTTACGGATAAGGGTAAAAAGTGCTTCTATAAGACATGATTGGGGAAGTTGGCACTGAAGAGTACAGTAAACCAACCCAGCTAAAATCTCATGTTCTGTCTTCTGGAAGAGATATGTTCTTCTTCTGTTAACATGATGACATGCTTTGGAAATTTAACTTGCTCCTCCAGGAACCAAGCAATGGCTCGAGAGTCCTCAGCATAGGTCCCTTCAGTTGACTCCATAACAGGTGATGCAGTATTGAGTTCCTGTTGCTTCAACTGTGACGAACGTAACCATTCTGATGGATCAGTAAATCCTCTACTAGGAATTTGTGGGAGCAGGCTCTCTTATTTACAAACAGCATTGTAAATCAGGGGGGGGGGACATAGTTAAAGGCAGAGCAGTCATGGTATATAAGTGGAAGAGAAAACCCATTTCTCTGAAATGAAAATACCACACACACACACACACACACACACACGTTCTAGATCTGGTATAAGGCAGATTGGGAATCCATCTCTGAATGATTTGCATTTGATCAGTGAGAATTCTCCAAATTGTTCAACAATTGCAATTACAAGAAGGCTCCTGCACACCTTAAATTAGTTTGGTGAGATGAAGGAAGCTTGGGGAGAAAACCCAGCATGGATTTGTGCATGTGATGAGACTTGGAACTCAGTTCTGGTACTGCAAACAAATTCCTGGGCTGAACATGTAACTTGGAGGCACCAGGTTCCTTAACTGCAGTAGTATGTTGTATTCCCTCATCGCTCCATCCTCCATTTTGCATCTGCCTCTGGTTGACAGTCCTTAGGGTTCAAGTGAAAAGCAAAACTAAGTAGGCCCTGTGGGTGCCTGAAATCCGTCCATGCCATCCTAGACTGAGCAAAATTGTACACAAAGGGTGCTATTTCAGATATCAGGAAGCTGAAATGAAGATATTTTGGAGACATGGATTTACAACAGTGTTAAAGAGCACATTCTTGGATATCTTAAAGTTAACTGGGGGGAGGGAGAGGGGAAGAGATTGATCTAATACCATTTATGTGATTGAGCAATAATAATAGCAAGAATGCTAACTGTGCCAACGTTGTCAGCTTACTGAATTAGTTTTGACAATAACCATTCAGTGAATGGACCTATCAGATTTCTTCCGGAATAATTATATGTGGCCTGAAACACAGACCGCTCTCCTCTGCACATGGCTATCCCTAAAGCATGCTGGTTAGGATAGAATTCCCTCCGCTCCTAGATTTGCTTTGCTACCTACGGCAACTGTAGAAAAAAGACGTGAGAAGTTGAATATGATCCTAAGAATATAAATACCAAATGGAAGAAGAGGAAAAGCAGGAGGGCGTACAGCTGTCCTTCCCAATTTATTTTTTCCGTCATGATTTGTCACTACCTACAGAGAATTTGTATTTTCAGAGACTGACATTAGGTGAGCTAAAGGCTTTGAGATAGCTAGAGGTTAGGTTTAGGAAGCCACTTCCCACATACCTTGCTTGTTGATGTATTGTCTTCTGTGTTGCATTTTTCTTACCAAGTACTTGTTGGCATGGTCAGAAAGCTGCAGGCTTCTTGTCCTACGGACACGGTTCTCACTCAGGGTGCAAGAGAGCCTGACTTCCGATCCTGAACAATCTCTTCTTGCATGCCAGCGTTAGGGGAGAAGAGGCTGGTACTATTTTGGGGAGTTTTCAGAGGAGGTGACATAGATCACTTTGCCATATTCTCCAGTCTGCCTCAAGTGAATCTGTAGTTGCGTTTCATTCTGTATTTGGCTGTGCAGAATCCACTGTTTCCGTGGACATACTAGTTTTACACAGGGTGTTACGTAGCAGAAATGCTTCTTTACGAACTCAGCCTCTTGTCTGTGTCTGCCTTGATTTGTTTGTCAGAATGTTAGCAGATATGCTACAATGGAGAACTGTTGTCCACATCTAGAAACTGCAGGCAACGGCTGGGACTGCAAAGCCTTAGCAGGGCCTGGCACTGACACTGCCCATGGGTTTATCTGATAGGAGCAGTGGGGTCTGGGATGCCACCTATTGTTTTAAATTTCCCACAGTGCCCTAGAGCACAGGTCATAACAGTATGTAGTGGTATTGTGAAGCATTTATAAATCAACTTCCCTGATTAGGCCTTTCCAAAACAATAAGAGAACTGAATCCTTTGAAATTTGCACTTCTCTGAATTTTGCAATGCAGTTCCCCAGTCAGGGAATTTGTACAAAAATGCATACACTTGGCTCGATTGTGCATATAAATGCATAGATCACTGAAAAAGACATGGAAAACGCTTTATATTAGGGAAACCCGCTTTGCAAAATGGTGTATGTTAGGGGATATTGCATGCAAAAATGTGTGTATTAGGAGAAATTTGCACTGAAGTCCTGATGGATTTTCTTGAAGACATTTTTTTGGGAAGGCATGCACACGAAAGGAATCACAAACTGATGTGGACATGTAGAGAAATGAACCTAACATTTGGAAAATAAAAATTAATGTTGGAGGAGACAGCCCAAGATATACCTGCAGAGGTCCCACACTAACAAGCACTTAGACTCTAAAGCCTTTGAAAGTCTTGCAGACACAAACATGGCGAAAGCATTTGTGAGGACTGTGAGGTAAGCAGTCGAGTGAACAATGTGTGTTTGTGTATGCTCCTTAGAATCTCAGTCACACACTACAATGCATCCTGAAGTAGGCTGAGAAGATCATGACATCCTCCCATGAATGATCCATGCTGCCTTTGCCACACTTGACCGGGCTATGTGGTATCACAACAACTGCAGATGATTACAACACACACACAGGAGTCTGAATGTTTACAGCTGTCAAAACTATCTAGTAATGTTTTATGATTTAGTAATGTTTATGCATGTTGAAGTGGATGTAGGGTTGGAAAAACCCCGAGGGTTGTCTAGCCCAACCACCTGCGATGCAGGAATCTCAACAAGATCAACAAGATCATACGTGACAGATGGCCAGCCAACCTCTGCTTTCAAAACTCCAAGGAAATGAGAGTGTACCATCTCCTGAGGGAGCCCGTTCCATTGTCAAACAGCTCTTCCTGATGTTTAGTTGGAATCTCCTTTCTTGTAATTTTAATCCATTCATTGCCTCTTTCTTTTGTTGTGCCAAAAGTGCCTAACACAAACAGAAATGGAATAGGTCCAAAGGCCGATACAGACACAAGCTCCGGTCCACAGAACAGAACAAAACACTGCAAGCAAAAATAAATGAGCGAAAGGACACTGGATGAGAGAGAGGAGGGTTAACTAGTTTTGAAAGCTCTCATCCTTTCCCTCATAAGGCTTCCAGGGATTCTCAGCTTGTGTTGTGGCTGAAGTCCAGCTTTGATGTTACAAAGCCTGAAGATATGCTTTTTATGCCATGTCTGCAGCAGTCCACATTTCATGCGAGCCACGTGGTGTCCTGTTTGTTTGCAAGTGTAATTGCCCTGGAGTTCATTTTGTGTTTGAAGCTGTGGTTGGAAGCTTCGGTGAGACAATGGGCATTGGAATAATCTGGGATAAGGCTTTGAAGGGAGACATCTCAGCCACCGTAAGATGGAGCTTTAGTTTGGTTTGTTCTACCTAGAAGGCACCCAACCATCTTAGAAGAGAACAGCCTGATCTCTTCAGACTCTGAGATGGCACCACGAGGCATTCTCCAGTGATCTCTGTTTCTCAAAAAAATGCCGGTAAGCTGGCTTGTTGTGACCTGATTTAGATTCAAATCGTAAATTATTTCTCTCTCAGAATATTGCTGTGCTGAGTGTGGGTGGGATGCTAAGCCATTTATTGAGATTGCAGATACTTGGCCCAAGGCTTCAGCGCATCGTTGTGCTCTCTATAGAGATGCAGGAAAATAAGGATGGTTGGGTTGGATCAACACTTGCTATTTTTCTAAAAAAACAGGTGCCAGAACTCACCATGAACACCTCTCCCTTGTTCTCTTAGAATGGCAATGACGCCCACCTGAGAGGTTCTGGAACTGAGTTCCGGCTGGTGGGGGAGGGGGAGCCCTGCTTGCACCTATCCTTTAGGAAAGGGTGGAAAACTGCCACCACACTGATGCATCGAAGCAAACTTGAGTGAGAAGGAATGTATCAGAATAATTACAGTGAAGAGTGCCATTTGAACACCCAAGCCAGCCCTCCAAACTGTATGGTGAGAAGCACCATCAAAGCTTGCAAGATTTTTTTATTTTTAAATAGATGGTACTTCTCACCATGCACATTGGAGGGATGTTAATGCTGGCTATATACTTAAGGCAATGCACCACTGAAAAGCAACCTCACAGCTGCATGGATACTGGGGCCCTCTGCATATATGCAAAGCCACAGACTGAGAGTCAAGTTGTCCTAAGTTCCATTGATCCTCATAGTATGCATTTCAAAGTAGGTGCGAATAAGGCCAGAACCTGAACCAGGGGCCATCCATAACACCATACATTTCATAAATCACCAGGTATATCATTGTGATCAATTCCCTGAAATTCCACCAAGTATCAAAGGAGGCGTGAGGAGGGCTTGAATGGCTGTGGCGTTGCCCCGTGGAAGAGGCAAAAAAGCTGTTTATTAATAGATGTTTGGCAGACATGCTGTACCAATATTTCATGAGGCTGCAGAAGCGATGCCGGATCAAGTTTCTCGTTCAATTCCAATGATGCATGCTCAATGGGTAATAGGTCAGAAGGGGTGGGGGGTGGGGTGAACTATTTATCTTAGATATTTCACATCACTCAACAATTCCAAGCAAAATAATAGTCTTGCAGCCCTGTTCTACGCATGTTTACTCAGAAGTAATTCTCACTGAGTTCAGTGAGCCTTCATTCCAAGAAAATCGGAAGATCAACAAGAAATCAGTAATAGGTGGAAATGAGTGAGCTCATCAGGAAAAATCTAAGGTGGAGGCACATAGGTAAGAGTGTTAAGTAATAGAACGTATCACATGAGGTTTAATCCCCCTTGATTGTGCACCCCTGGGTAAAGGTGCACAAAACTATAACATTAAAGTGCAATCCTATGCATGTCTATTCAGAAGTAAGTCCCATGGAGTCCAGTGGAACTCATTTCCAAGTAAAGGTGCACATGATCATTCTCTTAATGTTTTGTGTAGAATATACAAAATGTTGGCACTGAAGTCAAAGCCCTAAGAAGTATGCATGGGTCTACATGTTGTCTGCAGTGCTGTCCCTGCAGGAGGTAATGGTCATGTGCATTAACACCAATAATTTCATTCTGTAATTGGTTCTTATGGTTCCTTTAAAGCAGTGGTGGCCAAATTTGGCCCTCCAGCTGTTTTGGGACTACAACTCCCATCATCCCTAGCTAACAGGACCAGTGGTCAGGGATGATGGGAATTGTAGTCCCAAAACAGCTGGAGGGCCAAGTTTGGCCATCACTGCTTTAAAGGCTTTGCTCTCAGGAACCACCCAGGAGGGAATGCACTCATAATGCATCACATGTGCCCCTTGCCCAGTGGTGGAGGAAGCCTCTCGGGCACCTGGGGTGAACCACCCATAGGGGCAGGGCGAACCACCCATAGGGGCGGGGCATGCGGCACCCATAGGGACAGGGTGCAATGCGCCCATAGGGACAGCATGGGGTGTGTGGTGCCCATAGGGAGGGATGGGACAGGGTGCGTGGCATCCATAAGGATGGGACAGGGCGCATGGCGCCCATAGGGACGGGACATGCCATGGGGCCTCAGCCGCCCTACAGCGTGAAGCCTGCGGGTGCCAGAGACGCATGGCTTGGGCGTGCTGCAGGCCCCGTGGTGAGTGCCACCTGCCCTTGCCAAAATTGGGCTTGTGCCTGGTCCCAAGTATTTACCACTGGGAAGTCTAATTTTATCTTCCAGGCTCAGATAATATGTTGCTAACAGAAGACTGGTGCACTGAAATTCACTTAAGAGGGGCCTGCATCATGCATGCTCCACCCAGCTGAAAGCAACCCAGTGCCAGCTGTCTGTGGAAATCCACCATTGACAAACTTGCTTGTTTTCGTTGCCTGAGTTGGACTTCAAAAAACAAAGAGGTTGCCAAGATCACATCTGGCCCAATACAGGCATCAAGCCAGTGTGCGTCATAACTTGTGTAGGCCTGACTTAAGAGGACTTCTGTTCAGGGTTACCTCAGGGGTTCCCAACCTCTTTGGGCCTGTGGGCACATTTGAAAATGAAATAAACTGTTGCTGGCACCACACACACCCTGCAATTTCTTTTATTGGCAAAAAGCCTAATTTCAGCAGGGCACTACCCTGGTTGCCAGGGAAGGCCTCTGTGGATTCATGTGGGTCCACAGGCATGGTGTTGGGAACCCCTGGCTCAAAATATATGGTTGGCCTAGGTCAGGGGTCTGCAACCCGCGGCTCCGGAGCCGCATGTGGCTCTTTTACACCTTTGCCGCGGCTCCGGGGCGGATACTAGCGAGGGGAGGAGGCGCATTGTGCGCCCGGACACTCCCCACTGTGGCGGGCGCTGTACTGGCTGTGACGTCGCATGGGGGCGGTGCGTGCGTTAGTCACGCACCATCCCGACGTCACCTTCCCGCCCGCCCGCTACATTGTAAGGGGCATGTACGCTGGTCACTGCATTGAAAGGGGGCATGTACGCTGGTCACTGTTTTGAAGGGGAGTGAAGAACACACACACACAAAAAAGGTAACTTGTTAATTTAACGTTTATTTCTATGAGGAGGAGTAATTCTGAGGGGTCAAACAAAGAAATAATAAAAAAGTGACAAAAAAGTTATTTTTATAATGACGAGTTTTGCGGCTCCCAGTTTTTTTTTCTTCGGAAACGGGTCCAAGTGGCTCTTTTTGTCTTAAAGGTTGCAGACCCCTGGCCTAGGTGAAAATGTATTTTGCTGCTCTCTTCATACTTTGTACAGGGTTGTGAGTGTACTGTGTCCCCTCACTAAAGGTATTGCAGTCAGGACAACTTTAGTGAAGGAATATAGTATACTCACAAACCCAAATATGCAAAGATATGCTAAATATGCACCTCACTAAAGATGTTCTTGACTGCAGCCTTTGCTTTGTAAGTGTCTAGATCATGGGAAGGTGGCTCCAGTTGGGAATTGTGTATGTGTATGTATATGTGTGTAGACAATCTTTCCCCTTTTGTCCCAAGATTCTGGAGCAGTGCGTGGGCACACCCTCCGTTCATCAGTGGCTCTTAAATTCTGACGCCTCAGACAACCACCAGCGCTGCCTATTAGGCTGGGCTGGCCCTGTTTCTTCTGATAAATGCTGAGGCATCAGTGGGTCATTTTGTCTCCCTGAAGAGATTTTGTCTATTTTTAGCTACTGAGCAAAAACAATTGTAAATGCTTGATAACACTCGATTGCTTTTTTAAAAAAGGATTTGACCTTAGGAAAGAAAAAAGGATTAGTTCACTCTCCTTGTAACCAGACCTACCCGATGCCAGTATGTCACCTGACTGCTTCTCTGACTCATTGCATGGGGACTAACTGTACATTTAAGGCATTATCGCTCAGGATCAAGTGGACGTCTCAGTGTAATTGCTTTACGACTCTCAGGTGTCACGTTACATGCATGGATGACTCCCCAACCATTCGTGCCTTAGAGAGCTCTGCAGTTGGCTAGTAAAACTGCTGATTAAGATTTCCCAATCTCAAAGCGGCTCTCTTAAGGGCAGATTCCCCCTTGGCCTTGTTGAAAACAATGCAAATACGTATATTTCACATTCGGCAACCAACACACCCCTTTGGTTCCAGATAGTACATGGGTAGACGAGTCTAAAAAGCCTGGTACAAAAACGATCATAAACATCTAGAGCATTGGTAGGCAATCTAAGGCCCGGGGGCTGGATCTGGCCCAATTGCCTTCTAAATCCGGCCCGCGGATGGTCCGGGAATCAGTGTGTTTTTACATGAGTAGAATGTGTCCTTTTATTTAAAATGCATCTCTGGGTTATTTGTGGGGCATAGGAATTTGTTCATTTCCCCCCCTTCAAAATATAGTCCGGCCCCCCATAAGGTCTGACGGACAGTGGACCGGCCCCCTGCTGAAAAAGTTGGCTGACCCTGATGTAGAGACTATGGCAGGCTCATCTACCAGAAGTAATGTATTTTGCATTAACTCAAGAAATGTGTATTCACTTCTGTCCAAACGAAGCCTTCTGATGTAGATCTTGCAGTTATCTCTAATCTGAAGGATGAATTGAGTGCAGCCAGGAAGCTCACTCCTGACGAGATATCCCGTTCGCTAAAACCTTTGCTACTTTTGTTGACACTTGCTACTTTTGTTGTTAGTTGTAACGTGATGGCAGATGACCATCCCCTCCCCGTCCCTCTGGATCTCATTGAGTAAGAATAGGTGCGGGTTGATGGCAATTCAGAATGAGTTGAGGTTGACAATATGTGTTGACTTGGCAATTTAGAAGGAGGTTAAGACTGACAATATGTGTCGACTCTTTCCTAGGCTAAACATAGCCAGCTCCTTTTACTTATTTCTGAATTCAAAATTCAAATTCATTCCCCCTCCCTCTCCCCCCAAACTGGGATGTTGTAGGAGTACAGCTTCCAACTGCTCTGATCATGGACAATGCTGGCTGGGGCAGATGAGAGTTGGAATTCAACATTTGGAGGGTTGCAGGTTCCCCACTCCTGGCTTAGGATGTCAGCTGTAGTCTTAGGAGGGGTGGTGGTCCAGTATTTGTTCTTGGTCTTTCTCACTTCAGAAGGCCAATGCTCCCAATTTGTAAACCCCACATTCTGTCACTAGGTGCTGCTCTTTCAGTATTTTGTCTGGAACCTAATAGTGTTCGGTAATGCTCTGTTCAAGTTCTGACTGAAATTCTCAATCTCTCTCTCTCTCTCTCTCTCTCTCTCACACACACACACACCTCCACACACAAAATGTCCATGTGCCCCGAGATACACGTTTCAAAACCAAACTATAAAAACAGTATCAAACCCAGACAATTAAAAGCAGGAAGAGAACCATGCATGTCATGTAAATTTGCAGGTGCTTGAGTGGGGCCCCTGTTAATGACATGATATCAGGACTACATCGCCCGATAAGAAATGTGAACATATTAGCTATGGAGCAATTATAGATGACTGAGTGGTTTGCCAGGGAAATTCTGGGCCATCTTTATGGAAAAGAGGAGACTGAGAGGAAATACGATAGCCATCTTCAAATATCTAAAGGGCTGACACATAGCAGTGCTGGATTTAGAGTGGAGTGGGTTGTTCCCCTGCACAGGGCACTGAGTCTAGGGGGTGTAAAATTGAGAAGATCCATAATTTAGAAGACTCATTTGGGGGGCACGATATTACAAAAGATGACTGAAGTCCGCCTTGTACATGGAAGATGAAGCAAGCTTGTTTTCTCCTCCTCTGAAGCCCAAACCAATGTTTTCTCCTTCTCTGAAGCCCGAACCAATGGCTTCAGATTACCAGAAAGGAGATTTCAACTTAACGTGAGGAAGAACTTTCTGATGGTAAGGTTTGACAGTGGAATGGGCTGCCTCGTAAGGTGGTGGACTCTCCTTCCTTGGAGATTTTAAAGCAGAGGTTGGACAGCCCTCTGCCATGGATGCTTTAGTTGTGATTCCTGCATTGCAGGGGGCTGGACTTGATGACCCTCAAGGTCCCTTTGAACTCAACAATTCTATTTTTCTATTCTGTGTACTGACCAGGAGAAAAAGGCCTGCCAAGTTCAGTGGAACCCACTGAGTTCAATGGAACTGAGTTCAACATGGTGCAGCCTGAAAAGTTCCTTTATCTTGCCTTCTGATGTTTGCTTTCCTTAACACAGTTTGCCTCTCTGCTTAGATTGTTATGTATTAACTTTCTCCTGGCCTTAAGTGGTTTTGAAAACCTATTTACACCAGGGAGGCAAGACAGCCAGTCAGCATATCTGTGTAAGGGGACATGGAAGAATGAAGTATGTAACTGTAGTTGGCAGAGGCCACTCAGTGGATTGTGTTATTTTGTTTTAAACAAGCCAGCAAAGTTGTGGTGTGCTTTGATTGGCCCGGAGGAGCCACCTCCCACTTCTCAGAAGCCGTTCGGAACAGATTGTAGATACATGGAAAGAAATGCAGGATGTACTTGGTTGTAAACTTGGAATTCTCTTTCTGCTTGAGGAATCAATAGCTAAAGGACAAAGTGCCTAAGATTCCTTTCACATCTTAAAACCTGGCAAACACAGACACAAACACTTGTGTGATACAACTACAAAGCCCTTTTCTTTGACTGCAGCACTGCTTCTTTTAATTCCATGAGTTGTTTTGTGTCAACTTCCGTAGTAGGATTGTACCCACTGTAGTTTCAAACACTATTAAATAAACCCTTTTCTTTTCTTTTCATCACCACTGCAGCTCATTTTCATGGTGTCCCTTTTAATCCAGGCCTTGGGGGAATGTGCAAAGCTTGTTTACTTTCTGCATACGAATTTATCAGTTGGTTGCTATTTTAACCGTTTACTGTCTATTCTGTCTTATTGCTTCTTGACGCGTTGCAACTCACACCGCGCTGGGCCTTTGGTGAAGTGTGGATAATAACTATGCTAAACGAATGCAATAAATGAATTGCCCCCCCCCCCGGGATGTTGATTAACAGCTGCAAGCTAATTGCACAGAGGTTTGAGGAGGAAGTAAAGCTAAGGGTGATTTCAGGTGATGCTGATAGCGTGCCCAGCCGCAGAGTCCTGCCCCGCTCCTGGCGTGTCTAACTGCTGAGTGTCTGGGATTTAAACAGCCACAGCTTTCAGATGTAGGAAGCTTTGGCATAGGCATTGGTTGGGTATTCCTCTCAGGCACCCTGCAGGAAGACTGAGGCATGACAGGGTCTATTTGGTGGTGGATCCATCGCAAAACGCAGGTTTACGCGGTTGGCCCCCAAATGCTGAGGGAAGCTTTATGCACTTGGCTCTTTGGAGACTTCCCTCCAGACCCCTCTGACAGGGTACCCTGTTAACAGGGATTAAAAACTATAGGATTCTGCCCAAGGCCTAAGTTGTCAAAGTTGTGACTAGTGCTATGGGGAAGACAAAACCTGCAGAGAGGGGGAAATCCCTTCCTGGCTCTGAATACGGCAACCGTCAGAAGACCACAGCAAAGCCCAGCTAGCTGAAAAGAAACGGTTGGAGCAGTAATCAATGAAAGGAGGGGAAGCGTGAGTGATGCTCTCAGCCGACTGGATGCTGTGCAGAGTGGTTGGCCGGGCTAAGTAAATGGCCATGCCCCCACCAGGGCTGCCACGGATTGGCTCGTTTGGTCAGTTCAATGCAATTGTGATCTATGGATTCCTTCTATGGAATTGAGAGTTGTTGTGTGAAAAGCACCAATGAATCAACATGTTTTCCAGGAACAGCTGCAGAGCAAATGCAAAACCGCTCGAACCCGTTCTTTTTAGGCACGGGACAAGGGGAAGTGTGGACGAGCCCTTAGATGCAAAAAGGGCAACAAGGGAGATCAATTGCAGATAATTACCAATACACCATTGACTCTTTATTTCTGCTCCTCTTCCTGTTCTCCCAGTTTCAGAAAGCTGCCTTATATCACTAGCCCATCATGCTCACCATTGTGTATTCTGTGTTATCTGGAAGCAGCTCTCCAGGGTTTCCTTGCCCTGAAGTCATATTTCTGTCACAATGCATCTACTGCAAGTCAAGGATCAATATGAGGCATCTAAGAAAGGGCTGGCAAAAGGGCTGAGTCATTCAACAATTTTTCCACCTGGGCTTTATTGCACTGGCAGTTCTGTAGCGCTGCTGCAGGCCACACACACCATCTTTCCAATGACTCATAAATCCAAGGTCTTCATTACTTGAGATGCATCAAAAATTGTGACATTTGGCTCCTTGGGCAGCTTCTCAGCTGAGTAACTATATTTGTCCCTTCCTTCAGGTTCTCCCGACTGCTTCCTTAGACATCAAGGATTTTGCAATACGCTAGGCAATACTGTAGGTTACATTTCCTATGTGTAACATAGCTGCGTGCAAGTCTGTCTCTGTCAGAGACTCTGATGAAAGTAAAGCCAGACTTCGGTCATCGAGTTGGAGGCTTGATGATGCTCTTGTGGGAACAAGATTGTCTGAGTTCCTTGAAAGGACTATGAGAGAAGTGATGGGCTTGAGTGGTCCAAAAGGGAGCATAAGAGGCTTGGATGACTTTTGTGCATAATTTGGCAGATATATGGCAATCCAATGCACTGCGTTCTAGCTGGGGGAAGAAATTCAAAGTTGTGTTTAAGCCCCATGCTACCTGAATAGATTTCACTGGAAACCTGCCTTTCCAAATGATCATCTTAGCATGTTACATAGATTGAGAGAGAGACTGTGTGTGTATGAGAGAGCGAGAGAGATTTGGTTTTAATTTATTTAAATGTGTGAATTGAATGTTATGGATTTAGTATTTGGTGTTGAAATGATAATAAATATCTTAATATGAAATAAACAGAACACGAAGTGATCGTTAGTATTTTTTCCAGAGGACCCCAATGTCTTCCCTCGCGATAAAGCTTCAGTTTTGTGGAAATCACATTTCTCAGCACTTAACTTCCAAATTACAGTGGTAGCTCAGGTTACATACGCTTCAGGTTACATACGCTTCAGGTTACAGACTCTGCTAACCCAGAAATAGTGCTTCAGGTTAAGAACTTTGCTTCAGGATGAGAACAGAAATCGTGCTCTGGCGGCGCGGCAGCTAAAGTGGTGCTTCAGGTTAAGAACAGTTTCAGGTTAAGAACAGTTTCAGTTTAAGTACAGACCTCCGGAACGAATTAAGTACTTAACCTGAGGTACCACTGTATTGTTGCTAATAGAGAAAATGATTAGAAGAATATGACTGAAAAAAAGAGAGAGACTGGTTTAGACACAGAAGAAGGTGAGATGGGCCTTAGTGGAAAAGCACTTTCCATCTTTGGCTCTGGCTCTTTATTCTGAGATTTAGCTCATTTCCTCAAATACCCAGAAAAGGGGGCTAAAACTTCAAAACAATTTCAGAGGATAGCACTCCAACACGAAAGTAACTCTGTACAGGAACTACAGGCTGAACTAATATTGCATCTATGATGATGAAATGCTGGGTGCAAGAGAGAAAAAATATGTCAAAGGCATCATGGGCCAGTCAAGAGAGTCATCCACAGATTATAAGAAAACGACATTTAATCTCTATTGGTGGGAGTGGTAGGGTCAAAGTTTGCTAGCAAGTTATGCAAGCTGCTGAAGGTGGTGACCAGACTCAAAAAACTGGTTTAGGCTGGTAAGGGGAACTCCAAATTCACACAATGTGATCTCAGGTTCAAAATACTAAAACTATAATTTGCAGCTTTATCCCTTCAGGGTAAGTGTGGTGAACCTTCTCTGTGCTCCTCCCAATAGTTCCTCATGCCCCAGTAAGTGTGGAGCATATCTGGAGGGGCCAATAGTTCCCCACACCTGGGAACTGAGCCTAGGTTCCCTTTGTGTCTGGTGCTTCAGTCCTCCCTCAGCTGCAGTAGATCCGATGGCTGTAACCAACTCATCATCCACAGGGGACTCTAGCACTGCTCTTGTGGTCCTTTACTGGAGACCTTTGAAAGTCACTGTCAAGTAACTTAAGGCTACGTTGTGCTCAGACAATTTGCCTAGAGGATGGCCATCCCCATCTGTCCAGAGCTCAAACAATGGGTGGGGCAGTGCTCTTACCTCTGTGATGTTTACAAATGTTTTAACAGGGGCTGAGAGGCATTGAATGAAAATACTGTTAGGGCTTTGCAAACGGCTGAAGACTTGTTCAGGTTTTCAGCCTCAGATCCATCTTCCTCTCCCACCCTGCTTTTCTTCCTTGCCAGTTTATTTCCATGATGCATTCTTTGCCTGACACAATCACAAAGAAATATTTACAAGAAAACTGGGAAGATCTAGACCAGTGGTGTCCAAACTTTTTTCAAAGAGGGCCAGATTTGATGAAGTGAAGGGCCGTGAGGGCCAACCAAAGGGCCAACCTAAGTTGTTGAGCTTTTTTTTTAGGACTGAAGTTGTTGAGGTTTATTTAGGATTTTACCCCAGGAAATATACTGCCACAGGGGGTGGATTAAACTGTCCGGTGGGTCGGATTAGGCCCCCAAGGCAGACTTTGGACATGCCTGATCTAGACAAACATCTCTCCCGGCCATAAGCTTCTGCAAGGATTTCGTGCTCTGCTCATGGCCATATTTACTATCAAGTGCACATGGGTAGAAACAAACAGCTCACTGTGCTTGTTCCCAGAACAGTACAAGCTGAGTATTGACATTTGAGTGATGAATGCTTTTTGTTTCGCGTTCTCCTTGGTGCGTGTTGCCCGGAGATCCTGTGCCTGTGTTTTCACATCTCAAACCCATTCTTCGCAGCTTGTAAACATGAGCACTGACCTGAGGTGAGCTCAGCTGTCAGGCTTGTCTGGCCACAATGTATGTGCCAAAGTCAGATGATACATGTTCCTCTTAGTGTGGAATCTTAAAAAGAGATAGGAACAGGTTTAGCCTGAGTAAAAGCATGTGAAACAGGAAGAAAGGTCCTGCAGTCCATCTATACAAAAGCACAGGTGAGGGGTGGGGAACCTCAGGCCCACAAGCTGAATGTGGTCCTCTAGGCCACACCCCTCACCCAGGCCACACCCCTCTCTGGTCCTGTTTTGCGTTCCAAGGGTTTTTGCCTGGCTGGAATGTGTCCTTGAACACTGATCATGCTTCTTGCTTGCATGAATGGAGGATAAAGAGTAGCATGGGAGAAATGTGTAGGATGTAGAAAAAACTATACTACTATACAAAAGTGGAATTTACGACTCCTTTTGCTACTGGTCCTGACCACCACTGGCTTGTGATTTGGGGTGGACGCTGCCAGGTTCCCATTCCAAAACACAACAAGGACTCTTACTTGAAAGCAAGGAAGAGATTTCCATTCAGGCTGATAGTGGTGAAAACTCCACAGCGAGCACAAGTTCCAGAAGATTCCAAAAACATGACCTAAGCAAGAGGTTCATAACGTAACAGAAGATACGAAGCTGTCCCAACATTTCACACTGCCCTCCTGCCAAGCTGTTAAAGATGAGGCAGGGTGAGCTGACCCAAGAGTTTGCTGCATGCACACATGCACGCTCCATTTGGGCTGATGTGTCTGATACCACTTATGAAGGCAGTGCCTTGTTCTTCATGACATCTTCTGCTGCCATCTTCTCTTGTTCTGCCCTTCCCTCTGGCTGGTCGCAGTCTGCTCCTCTCCTGGTGAGGCTGTGTGCTCCACTGGAGGGGCAGAGGAGAAAACCATCAGAGCTACTTTCCCCTCTCTGACATTCAGGTTCACAAGGGGAAGACCAGTCTTGCAGCCCCTTATCTCCTCTACCTCCTTTTCCCTCCTCTTCCTCCTGGTCCATCTGGGGCTGCCAAGGGGCTCATGACAGTTGCCCACCCACATTTTCCCTCTACCAAAGTATGCCCCCAAAGCAGAGTCACTGAGCATGTGCATGTTTACATGTATACATGTTCTTGTGGGGTAGCCATGTTAGTCTGTTGCAGCCAAAGCAACCAAGACTATGTTGTTGTTGTTTAGTCGTGTCCGACTCTTCATGATCCCATGGACCAGAGCACACCAGGCACTCCTGTCTTCCACTGCCTCCCGCAGTTTGGTCAAACTCATGCTGGTAGCTTCGAGAACACTGTCCGTCTCGTCCTCCGTCGTCCCCTTCTCCTTGTGCCCTCCATCTTTCCCAACATCAGGGTCTTTTCCAGGGAGTCTTCTCTTCTCATGAGGTGGCCAAAGTATTGGAGCCTCAGCTTCACAATCTGTCCTTCCAGTGAGCACTCAGGGCTGATTTCCTTAAGAATGGATAGGTTTGATCTTCTTGCAGACCATGGGACTCTCAAGAGTCTCCTCCAGCACCATAATTCAAAAGCATCAATTCTTCAGCGATCAGCCTTCTTTTTGTATATTCACAGGCTCGGGGCAGAGAATACACTAAAGGCAGGTCATTTGAGGATGTTGTCACTGCTTCCCCACCCTTCCCATGTGTGTGTTCTCTGTATGCTGTTTGAACATCTGGATAAGACTAGACTCAGTGATTCTAGAAACCATGAACCCATGTTTGTTTATTTTAACCACATCGAGAAACAAAATAGTCTGGCATTCTGAGGTTTTCACTGTTTAGTGCACTTACAGATATTACTACTTTATAATTAAATGAGTCTTCATCATCTTTTAATTTCAATAACAGCACCCTAAAGGATCCATAACTTCTCTTTAATGGAGCTATATATTGTATTAGAGAAGCAATTTTCTATTTAATTTATTGCTCATCCTAAAAGGTTTATGGATATCAACTCTGTACTTCAGTACATCATTCAACCCTGTTTTTTTTTCTTCATATTGCTAACAAAATTCACAACAATACTGTATAAGTAAATTATTGTCAGCCTGATAATCAGATCAGTTACCTCACTCACTCTGGGACATTTTTGAAACTCTAGGAATGTCATATTTTTATTCTTCTCAGAATGGGATCATTAATATAATTAATATCATTCTGCACCTAAACTGATTCAGCTGGAGTTTCATTAATTGTTTTCTGATAAACTAATAAAATGTTAGATAACTACTATGCCAATATTTATTCACTTACTGGCCTACGCAAGGAGAGGATATTCAATGAAACATCTTCAGAGGAATATTTAACTTTATAGCTGGCAAGGTTTGACAGTAGAATTTGGCAAAGGAATGTTTTTAATAAACTGGGAGAGATCAGTTTCCTCATAATGCAGCCGCTGTAACAAAACAAATGGATTTCTCAATGGTTATATGACATCATGTGTTCCCTACCTCATGCTCAAATAAAACAGCTGCATCAGAAATCAATAATTCAAAGAATTATTATGCCATCAAGTCTCTGTGCTTTGACCCTCTGCGTCTCACTCTCTCCCCTTTCCTGGGCTGAAATCTAAACCTTCTTTGTGCTGGGCTGGCATGTGTGTGTGTGTGTGTGTGTGAATTGGGCAGAGATGTCCCTCTACTCAGGTCTGCTACTAGTGCTATCCATGTGTTATTCTTGGAGAAGGCATTTGTGTTGAAGCAAGAGTGGGGGGCGTCTGTGTCAGCCCACCCCCATGTTGCATCCCTGGACCAAACCCAGCCATAAATGCCTGTGTGTTGTGATCATCGTCATGGATGTCAGGGGGGTGGGGCTAGCCCTGGGATGTGATGTCAGGAGTGGGGCCAGCAGTGCAGCCCTACTCCCGTTGCTGCGTCATCCCACGAGTGCCAATACACACAAGCAACATGTGACTACTGTCCAGGAGACAAGCTGCTGTTCAGTTTACAAAGCAGGTTGGGCCACATCCGCATATGGATCTGTCGTGTAGCAACAAGATGCCGAGCTCTGCCCTTGTACCCAGGTCTCTCTTGGAGACACAAGACTCCCTTTGCAGTTTCTGATTTTCATTCTCTTTCAGTTATTTCCTAGTCAAACTTTTGATTGCTTGGGTTACTTTGTGCTGCCCATTGCTGCAGACAGGTGTTCCATGTTGCATACCCTCCAACACTTCTCTGATGAAAATAGGGGCATTCTATTCCATCATCATTTTATTATTTATACCCCACCCATCTGACTGGGTTGCCCCGGACACTCTGGGAGGGTTGCAGCATATATGAAAACATAATAAAACTATACAGGGTTGCCTTAGGATGACTTCTAACGGTTGTATAGTTACTTATTTTCTTAGCTCGAGAGTCGTATAACTCCATACCCTCCAACATTTCTCCAATGAAAATAGGGATGTCCTAAGGAAAAACGGGACATTCCGGGATCAAATAAAAAACCAGAACAGCTTCTGTAAATCCGGGACTGTCCCTGGTAAAACAGGGACACTTGGAGGGTCTGATGTTGCCTTTGAATCTATTTTCTTAGATCCTGTAATTATATCTACTGAACACGGATGTGTTTGCACAGGTGTTTGTGAGACATAAAACAACTTTTTTTTTTTAAATAAATGAGAATTGGTACTTGGTCACAACCTGAAATCCTGTGTTCTCTGCAACATTCCAGATTCAAATGCGACTGTGTGGGTCTGTATCTGAGTGTTGTGCTATCTGGATGTTATTTATAACTCTGCATTGCAGAGGAGTGTCAAGTGGCGTTCAACAGCGCCTTTGGCAAGGTGCCCAGCTTGTCACGGGCTGGTTATGTCACTACATGAAGAAAGTTGTTTTTGAGACTGAGCATACAGTGTTGTTTTCAAAGAATTGCCATCGTCAGCCTGCTTCCAAAGGCTGCGCGATTGCGTCACGTATTGTGACACGCTGCTCGACTGCCAGACCCAAACCGACTGTGCTGCTCCTAGGCCCAGCGCCTGAGCTTTAGAAGTACATTTGAATGGATGTGCACAGGCCCAGCACATTGATGGAAGAGCAATGTGGTTCACTTCACCTTTCAACACAAACCGACCTTATTCACAGTTCCGGAAAAAATACACCAACTGTAATGGAGCTTACCTCTGAATATTCAGCAGTCATTTCCATGTATATTGCAAACTAATTCCCTCCCTCCCTGGAAGCAAATAACATGGAAATAAGCACTAAACTTGTGCTATATCCCAGTATATTTCTAGGAGTCCATTTTATATTGTGTGAAAGTTCAAATATAATGAACCAAAATGAACAGTTATGGAAATGTTGAGGGGAAACGAACGAACTGCCATGAGAATACTGCTTTCCTGATGTATATTTTGCTCTAGGGGACTTAGTGTGGTCAGAATCGAGTTTTCACTTCCGGAGTTAACACTAAATACATTACTTTTGGTAAATGAGCCACCATAGTCACTAGAGGGCCGTGAAAATTTGTGTCCCAGGCTTTTTAGACTCGTTTACCCATGTACTATCTGAAACCAAAGGGGCACGTTGGTTGCCAGATGTGACCCCCCCCCCCACAACTCTCCTATCCCACTACCAGTGTTAAGAAAGTTATTCAGGAGGAAGACTGGATTAGGCCAATTGCCATCTTGTCAAACATCCTGTTCTTACAGTAGCCAACCAGAAGCCTGTGGGAAGCCCACAAGATAAAATTAGTGTATGTGCAAGAGACATTATAGAGGTTTTCTATAAATATTTTGAATAAAGCACAAATCACATGCAGAAATAAGGCCATAGTGATTTCAGTGCTGGTGTGCATACAAATGCAACACGTTTACTCTTCTGCCTAGCCTGGTCAATCTCACATCATAGAATCGTACAGTTGGAAGGGACTCTGAGGGTCATCTAGTCCAACCCCCCTGCAATGCAGGAATAAGCAGTTATCCTATACGGGGATTGAACCTGCAACCTTGGCATTATCATACTCTGACAACTTTACGTTTTACTTTTGTTTCAACTAAATAACGGGCATGATCCCACCCCAAAATTAAGCACTTTTAAGCCCCGTTGATCTAATCAGGAGAGAATTATGCACAAGCATTTAACCTCTCCTCTTGAAATCAATGGGACTGAGAAGCTCTCAGTTTGCCTGGATTTTACTCAGACCATCTATTGACCCATTGGCATTTCAGCCTCCGCAAGTTGTTAGAAAAGCAACCTAATGATAACTTTGAAATTGTTTCATCAGAGTCAGTATTAGTACTTCCTCCCGGTGGTTCCACTGCTACCTCAAGGCAGTATGATGACTTTGTATAAACACATGATGAAAGCAGAGGGCTGTTAATTGGAAGGTGCTCGGGCCTAATTATTTTCTTTACGATACTGAGCAAGCTATTTAATATCATAGTTTCCTCAGTTTCCTTATTTGCAATACAAGGTCAATGGCCACCTCTGGCCAAGTGTTGTAAAGCTCATTACACTGATTTTTTTATTTATTTAAAGAACAGCATCTGCAGTTGTACACCTCTGCAGAAATTTGTGTTGCGATTGGCTGATCCTTTACTAGGCTTCAGTGACCCATCGAAAGGCTACTTGGCAGGTCGAGACACAGCAGCAGAAAGAGGTAACCTAGGTATAACCCTCCAGGTGTCCCTATTTTCTGGGGACAGTCCCAGAATTAGAAAAGCCATCCCGGCTCTTCTGATTTGATTCTGGAATCTCCCTATTTCCCCTGCCAGTGCTGCCACCATGAAGCTCAGGGTGGAAGATGAGCCGGCACTTTTCTCAAGCAGTGGTGGTAACGAGGGAGCCTCCTGTTGGCTCTCCATGACCAACGGCCTCTTCCTTCCTTGGGCAGCTCTTTGTGGCTGCTGGAGAGGCTGCCGCCATCAAAGTTCAACCCTGTGTGATGTGTCAACTCTGAGGGGCAGTTAGAGGGCAGGGAAGAAAGTGGGAGCAGAGTGGGTTGCAAGGAGTCTTTTGGTGTTTTTTTAATGCTTTGTGTGCCCACGTTTAATCTTGCCCCTTTCTAAAATTTATTTATTGGTATGTGTTTTCCTTTTTGTAGATCTACCAAAGAATCAAATCAAGTCAAACTGGGATTAAGGGGTTTCCTCAGGACGATGGAGGGTGTGTGTGCTCTGTCCCGTTGGTGGAGTAGTGGTAGCACTTGCCCATCTTCTGACAGGAAATGCTTTGTTGGGAGGTGACCAAAAAATGGGGGGTTGAAGAGGGTCAGTCGAGGAGACTGAAAAAAAGTCTCTATTTTCCTCCCAACTCCCATCAGCCCTAGCAAGCCAATGGCCAGGATGATGGGAAGTGGTGTCCCCAACATCTGTAAGGCTGCAGGTTCTCCATCCTTGCCCCGGAACACCTAATAGGTTGGTTCTAGATTAAATCAATGTACAGTCATACCTCGGGTTAAATTTGCTTCAAGTTGAGCGCGTTCGAGTTGCGCTCCGCGGCAACCCGGAAGTAACGGAGCACATTACTTCCGGGTTTTGCCGCTTGTGCATGTGCAGACGCTCAAAATGACACCACGCGCATGTGCAGAAGCGGCGAAAAGTGACGTGCGCATGCGCAGACATGCCATCGCTAGATACGTTTACTTCTAGATGCGAACAGGGCTCCGGAACGAATCCCATTCATATCTAGAGGTACCACTGTATTTGCTCCAATTATGACTGCATCTGGATGCAGCAACCCACGTTCTCCGCAGTTAATGTCAGAACCTGTCTAATTACCCTACTTATCTCCCTTAGCTATGTGGCCTCCACAAAGCCCTGCTTTTTGTTACCCACAATCTAATTTCTGTGTAATTGTGCCAGTATTTGTTTGCTGATGCACTCTGAAATTAGATTGCAATCGAAGGCTGTGCCTGAAAAGTATTTAGCACATTTCTGAGTGCTCTTGAAATAAACAAAACAGGATTAGACATCTTTGTTCATTAGCTGAGAACCAGATGTGAGACAGACAAGCCCTGGTTGTAAACTTCTGAGAGGCAATCGGCTGACGCTGTTTGAAACAGACAGACCTTTACAGTCCAATTCACCTGGGAAGTTACAGTGGTACCTCTGGTTAAGAACTTAATTCATTCCGGAGGTCCGTTCTTAACCTGACACTGTTCTTAACCTGAGGTACCACTTTAGCTAATGGGGCCTCCTGCTGCCGCCGCGCGATTTCTGTTCTCATCATGAGGTAAAGTTCTTAACCTGAGGTACTACTTCTGGGTTAGAGGAGTCTGTAACCTGAAGCGTTTGTAACCCGAACCGTTTGTAACTTGAGGTACCACTGTATTATGTTCTCAACAGTCATCTATGGAGAATGGAAAGGCCCTTTGCAGACACTGACTTGGATCCTAAGTGGACTTAACATCTATGCAAGGAAAGTTCCCTTGTCTCCAACTCCCCTGAAGCAACTTCAATAAAGCCTAACTCGAGATCAAAGGACCTGCCCGAACAATATGGTATAGGGTGTGAGGTAGAGGAGATTGCCCCTGTGATGTGTGTGAGTGACATCTGCACCCCACAGGGCATGCCAATGTGATGCACATGTGCACTTGCCGACGTGACATGTGCATGCCCTGGACACCCACTGTCGTGGGGCAAGGTGGCGTGCCTCTTTCTGCCCATTCCCTGCAACAACTGCCACTTTTTGTGCCATCTTCTATACCGTTCTGGAGGGCTCCTCAATCTTCAGGTGCAGCTGGGAGGGGGGCAGCTTGGGGGAGGGGTCCACAGTATGGAACTGCTTTCTGCTAACCCAAGACCACCCCAGCACACAAGGAACCCAGTGTTTCCAAACATATGTGGCTAACAGGGCTTTTACAGCTGCAGCGAACACCTGAGAAACCACTTTGCAGCAGAGGTAAAGATTTACATCAAATGTCGTAGAAAAAGTACTTGTGTGTAAGAAGAGCCAGAAAACTCCACAAGGAGTTTGTAGATAGGCATACCAACAACAGATTACACTTAACTAAACGACTCTTTCTTTTTTGGTTTCAGATTCCTCTGATGAAAGATCCTGGCTGGATTCGAAATGTCTGGACTTGCAACCTGAATGTGAGTTATTTTTATTCTATTTGCATTGATTTCATGGGCTGATCTAAGATTTGTAGGCATTGCGTTCTGTGGTTAAGCAGGTGAGTTGTACCATGCTCAGCAGATCAAGAATTAGTAGATTCCACATAAAACATTATGGGGTTTTCCCCTCAGCGGCAATCAACTCACATTCACAAACAAGGGAGATTAGAATCTGCAAAACAGGCATGAGAAAGCCGCGAGCTAAACTTATTGCAACCCTCCATACTTAAGTTGTTTTCAAAATGAGTCATCTGTGCCACCTCATATGGTTCTTTGTATGGGCTGATTAGCTTATAGCCAACCACAGCCACTGTGTCACATGGCAGGAGGGAAGCCTATCAGAGAAGAAACAGTAGAAACAGATGTTCTCAGGTTATAATGCTCATGTTAAGCACAGCTGGAAAAAGCCACATACACTGGGAGGGGAAAAGCTGCTACTACATATCAGCAAATATGGACCTGCTTCAAAGAAGAAGAAGAAGAGTTTGGATTTGATATCCTGCTTTATCACTACCCAAAGGAGTCTCAAAGCGACTAACACTCTCCTTTCCCTTCCTTCCCCACAACAAACACTCTGTGAGGTGAGTGAGGCTGAGAGACTTCAAAGAAGTGTGTCTGGCCCAAGGTCACCCAGCAGCTGGATGTGGAGGAGCGGAGATGCGAACCCGGTTCACCAGATTACGAATCTACCGCTCTTAACCACTACACCACACTGGCTCTCAAAGGTTGATTGAAAGTCAGTTTCAGTTTCTTTCAGTTTCCTGTTTCTCTTTTTCTTTTAAATAAGTTTTATTAGGGTTTACTGAGAAAAATATGAAGCTTAATATCAAATATCTTTCCCCCTTTTTATTTGAACCAAGTCCTTGATCTAACCACAGTGGACCCTCTAGTTAAATACTGCTCTGGATACGTAACTTTCGGGTTGTGAACGTGGCAAACCTGGAAGTGTATACTTCTGGGTTTCGCCCTGCGCGCATGTGCAGAAGCGCTCTGCGCGTGTGCACAGAAGCAGCGCCTCTGCCTACAGACTTTTTGGGTTGCGGACGGACCCCCGGAATGAATTTAATTCGTATCCGAAGGGTCCACTGTACAGTATAATAAAAACATAAAGAAATAAAGATGGGAGAAAGGAGTAGAAAAAGAGAGAAATAGAGAACCACCCTTTTGGCTCTCCCCCCCCACTACTCCACTGTTTTTGTCCCTCTACTTTCCCCCAGGAAAACTCGCTCTTTAACACTGGCTCAGAACAAATGGCAATTTGGGTTTTCTGTGGATAACCATTGGCTCTGATTCAGCAGTAAAGAACAGGTTTTCGGAGGGAAATCACCGGAGCAAAAAGAAAGTGATTGGACACAGCATTTTAAAGCACAGACCTGGGCCTGGAAATGTGGCACAAAAGGAAGCCTGGGTGAGACCTGTGTTAGGGCTTATCCACAATTACCTTTCCTGCACTCTTTCTGAGCACAGTCCACAATTTAAAGCTCTGTCTGATCCCCCTTGTGTGTTTTGTTCCAGAGCTCTCCCCATGAAAACCTGCTCTTTAAAGCTCAATCAGAGCAAATGTCAATCTGCGGGGGGAAACCCAAATTGACGTTGGCTCCGATTCAGCTTTAAAGAGCGGATTTTCACAAAAAAAGCTTGGGGCAAAAAAAACAACACTCTGACACGGAGCGTTAAAGCATGGATCTCTGCCTGGACAGAACAGAGCAAAATGTAAGTGTGGATAAGCCCTTAGTCTGTTGCAACAAAGGGTTCTGTGGGACTTTAAAAACATGCACATTTATTACGGTGTAAGCTTTTGTGGACTGCAGTCTACTTCATCAGATGCAGGAAAATATTATATTTGGCACACACAGCCACTCTCTGTCCAAGTCCATGTGGAAAAGGGTGGTATTCTTAGCTTGCGGGATAGTGCAAGTTTTGGCTTGGAATCCTAGGCACCCTTTATTTGGGAGTCAGCCATGCTAGAGACCGTGGAAAACTTCTGAGTAAACAGGCCCTGTATATTTCTTTTGTGGTTGTTCTATGGTACTCTGGTATCTAAGTAATAGCTTTGGTGCTCTTAAGCAGGATTAGCAGTATCAGGAAATATTTTCTTATCCTTGCCATGGGAAAATATTCCCTGGGAAAACAAAGGCTTTGCTTTAAAATGTCTTTGCCTGGCATGTACTCAAGGTCTCCTAGTTTCTTCACCCCCTCTTGGATGTTGTCAGAAAGTATTTTATTTAAAACAAAAAGTTCAGGCTTGGGAGTACAGTGCAAATAATAGACTGATGGCACTTGTCTGAAGTGGAAGGAAGCCACCCTAACCCCTCAATCCCTCAGTGTTAGAGCTTTCAACAGTACTTCTGTTTTATGCACGGTTCTGACACACGGGTCAGCATTTCAGCTCCCACATACATGTTGAGTATTGTTACTTTTCCAGGTTTTGGGTGGGTGTAACTAGGGTAAGGTCACTGGAAGTGGGATATCTAGTCAACAGAGGCACCAGCTTCTCCAGAGGATCAGGGATTTTTAAAACCATCATCATCACTTAAATAGAGATAGCGCCTGCCTGATATGTAATGAGACGGAGCTCCAAAGCGTAGCTACTGCCAGACTAAAAATCCCAATTTGCGCTCTGTGCAGAACAGACCTGCTGATGAGATGGTATCTGCAGAAGACTCTCTCTTGCAGAACCCAGTAAGCAGTTGGTGAGGCAATCTTTTTGGTATCCTGGTCCCATTTTGTTTTAGACATCTTGGTCCCCTTAGCCAACCCTCCTGGTTTTTTTGTTTTTTTAACGGGAGACCTGGAACATGAAGTTCCAATGGCTCCTCACTTTGGTCATGGCATGTGTCATAAGCACACAGATATCCCTTAGTCTTATTCCAGCAAACATTACTTATTCTCCCATCTCCACTCCATGCAGGTGGAATTTCTTGTAATCCTCATTATCACAGCTGCCAAAGATGGCAGCCAATCAGGGCAGAGTTCCAACAGGAAAAGGAAGTGCTGAGCTGTTGCATAGCAACGCTGGCGCTAGTGTTGACGTGCTTTCTTACTGCTGGATGTCAGTGGTTCTTTTTTTTTTCAGTTTTCTAGACCAGGCTACAGAAAGGCACATGCGTTCTCAACCTTAAGAAGTCGTAGTGGCAAGCTGTAGTGGAGTTGCGAGTCAGGGAATGATCTTCTTGGTGTATACGTGCGAGGTATCTGAAGGGTGTGAACTGCAACTACTGCCTGTACCAGAGATGTGGGGCCTATGGTACCCCAGGTGTGGTTTGACTACTACTCGCATCATACCAAATCACTGTCTATGCTGGCTGAAGCTGATGGGAGTTCAGCATCTTCTGGAGTGCCACAGGTTCTCCACTTCTGGCTCACCACCCTCTTTTATCAGACAAGGGCTGCAAACCTATATCCACTTACCTGGGAGTGAGCCTCACTTACTTCTGAGTGGACATGCTGCAGTATAAATTACTGTATTCCAACAGGTCTAAAGAGTGTGCCAATGCAAGAGTGTTGCTTGACGGTTTGGAATCTTACCCCTGCCTTTGGGCTAAAGGGAAAGGCAGAAAAGCACTGTGGGCTGGAACCAGTTTTGCAGTTTGAATTTGGGAGAGGTGGAGAGACTAAAGAGTTTTAGGTGGAGCCAGCTAAAACCAGGATGCAGAAGCTGCCTGAGGTGTGCTGGGCTGTGACAGACAGGTTTTCTGTCTCCAGTTTCTATATTTGTTGGTAAAAAGAATGATAAATGTCACTATTAAGTCTTCAGTGAGGTCTTGTTCAAAAGGAAACTAACAAAATACATTGAAGTCGGTATAGAAATAATGTATATAAATGTCTGTTAGTAAAAATAAACTGGGAGTGCTTTGTATAAAAGGAAAGTAACATAATACAAAAGAGAACATAATTCAGAATCTTACTCTGCTCCCACAGCTAATGCTAATTTAGAAGAAAGTACTTGTAATCCACAGGTGGCGCTGTGGGTTAAACCACAGAGCCTAGGGCCTGCCGATCAGAAGGTTGGTGGTTCAAATCCCCGCGACGGAGTGAGCTCCCGTTGCTCGGTCCCTGCTCCTGCCCACCTAGCAGTTCGAAAGCACGTCAAAGTGGGAAGGTAAACGGTGTTTCTGTGTGCTGCTCTGGTTCGCCAGAAGTGGCTTAGTCATGCTGGCCACACGATCCGGAAGCTGTACGCCAGCTCCCTTGGCCAATAAAGCGAAATGAGCGCCGCAACCCCAGAGTCAGTCACGACTGGACCTAATGGTCAGGGGTCCCTTTACCTTTACTTGTAATCCTTAACTAGACCAGGAGTTAAAATCCCATTGATTCTCTCATTTTCCTTCCATATCTTCTCTTCCTCTCCTCACTCTCATTGAAAGTACTTCTGAAAACATCATTGTCTTCCTGTGGATGATGCCACAATGAAAGCTTTTAACCATAGGGGTTTTCCTAAGACAGGGGCAGCTGGGAAGGGTGGAGGCCAGACTTGAAGGATTTAAGGGGAGAGGGGGCGTGGTGGAAGGATGGAGAAAGAATAAGAGCCTGGAAAAGAAAAGATGGCCACCACACAAATTGGGAAGCCTACACTAGGCTAATTCAAATGGAGAGCCCCAAAGAACTTAAGACACCCCCAGTTCTCCACCCTCAAGAATCCAAGTACAGACAAGCCCATCCAGCATGTCAAGTCTCCCAGTCATTATCAATTACAAGCCGATCTGATGAACTAGACCAAGGTGAGAATGCTGTTTGAAATGGTATAAAATGAGATACGTATATGTCTTTTGTTGCTTTTAAGACAGTCAGGTTTGCCAGTTTCTTTTGGGGTGGGTGGGGGAACCAGCCCTCGTTCTTGGTAATCTGAAACAAAAGTGAAGTGTAAAAACTTGGACGATAGACACATTCTGAAAGGGCACAGAACTAAATATAGTTCTGCTCTGGTGTTGCTTGCATTTGAGAATTTCTGCTAGAAAAATGCCCCCCCTCCCAATGAAGGATTTCTCCCTGAAAATGTGTTAGGTGTGGGATAAAGCCCATTTCTAGTATCTGGAGTTCTTCTCCTCTTTTTCTGCATGTATTTAGATATGTCCAGAGCAGAACAACCTTTCTTAGATATGTGTTATATATGTGAAGGTTGGAAAAAACCCTATAAATGCAATCTGTTCTTTTGCATGCCATAGATAACTGGAATTGCTAACAGGTTCCTAAAAGCAAATGCTTGAGAACCTCAAGGTCTCCTTGTGGCACTAATATTTGTTTCTGATTATCTTCCTTCTTCCCACTTGTTTACCGCTTCTGTCCATCTGTCCAGATTTCTGGCAGTATGTGTCTGTGCCTCTCACCTGTTTCCTGTACCGAGGTTGTCTTTGAGCAACCAGACTAACCAGTTCAAGAAATCATATTGTAACCTCCATGGCTGACCTAGCACAACAGCAGAAATGCAGAAAGTGTGGTTGAGGGCAAATGCAGAATTTATTTGACCTGTCTGCTTATGCTTATCTATGCATCTGGGCCAGCGCTGCTGGGTTATGTTAGCTGAGAAGTAAATCTCACTTGGTTGGAGCGAAATTCTAACGTATGGCAGTCAATTTTTCAGAAGGCCTACTGCACGTATGTGGAAAACTTAGCACATTTTAGGTGGGTTGGGCATGGAGCTAATTGTAAGCTCCCAGCTCCACCTGCTTCCATATGTTTAGAATGATGCCTAAATTTGTGCTTACCATGTGTGCATTCCGATGCATGGCAAAATTTACACACCATTTAGACGTTATGGTGAGTATGTCAATGTTGGTGAATTTTGTGTACAGGGCCTCTTAGAGGCAACTCTTAAGTTATGGAGCTGATTAGTGAATGAAAGGGAAAGTATGGGAAAAGTACATGTACAGGAAGCAGAAGTTCAAAGTTGCACTCCCCAACATCTCCAGTTAAAAGATATCTCGGCAGAACTGAGAAACAGCCTTGGAGACTTGGCCACCAGTCAAAACAGACATCAGTGGGCTAGACAGAGGAAATCGTGTGACTTTGTAAAAGCAGTGTTATATGAAAATACTGGGTCATTGTGGAAATGGCAGGGTTTTTAGAACACAGAACGCCAGCAGTTATTGATCAGAAATTCGGCTAGAGAAAACTTGTCTGTCAAAAAGAGGCTTTTTGGCTTGTGAGGTTGAACCTATTGCCAGAAATGTCTGATGAATACAAACCTTTGCCTTCCCTCTGTAAATGAATATCCTTGTGTATGAATGATTGCTAGGAAAATGATAAAGAGTCAGCAAAAAGAATCTTGAAGCGTTGCTCTGTGGGGATACAGACACAATTCCTGGGATTCTAGCTGTCCCAGAAAGCATCATTCCATACAGTCTGAGCGTTTTATTTGATAACAGAGGAATTTTGCTCCATCAGTATCTTTATATTTGGGGAGGGGGGAGCAGGACAGTGGGGGCAGTGACCCTTCCTGAATTTCAGATCATAAAAACCATAATGTAAGAATATAACAAATGCCTTGCTGGATCAGACCAAGGTTCCATCTTCATTCAGCATCTCATCAATCTAATTTTCCCACTTTATTGTTCCAAAGCTATTGTTATTACGGGGCTTAAGGTTTCTAGTTAGATATACTCCTAACCTTTTTGGCTCACCACAGTTGTTATGAACAAATCCAGGCTGCCCTGCGTTGATAATATTGCCATAGTAGTCAGCTAAAGTAAGATATGAAGAGAAAATTATTGCAACAAATGCTCTTAAAGCACACTAATTTTCAATTTACTGGGCCATAAAACCTTCCTGTGTGCATTCTTCTTCCCATCCATCCATCCATCCATCTGAAATGGCAGCTCTACATCCACCCCTAAAAAAGAAGTCCTAAAAAAAGATTACTTGCTGAATTACTGAATCACATTTTGTTCCCTTACAAATCTTACCAGAACCGAATTCAGCAATTCACCTGCTTTATGGAAACTAATTTAAAAATAATGCCATGATGTCACTTTGTATAAGGTGCGTCTCCCCTAGTTTTTAAAGAAACAGGCCAGCAATTTTGCTCCTGTCAAAGTTAATAGCAAATCTCCCATTCATTTGAGTGGTGCAGGATTGCAACCAATTATCATGAATAACACAGGCATTACCTACCCTGGAAGATGCGGGTATAAAAACAGGCTGGTTCTTGGTACATAATCTGATTTCTACTGGTTCATTAAAGCTTTTCCTGTTGTGAAGTGTTGCAAGACCTTTTACCTGAATGTGCCTGAGTGCATTGCAAAGGACATCTCTATAAAATAGGCAAACTAAAACAAAACAAAAAAGAATTAGGAGTACAGGAAGCTGTCTATTTAGCTCAGTTTTGTCTACTACTCTGGCCGGCAGCAGTTATCCAGGGTCTCAGGCAGAGAATCTTGCCTGTCTGGTCTATTTTTGACTGCTGATGCCAGACCTTGATACTAGGTAGACTCTACTGCTTGCCAAACATAATGCTGTACCATTGAGCTATGTGGCCCTTTCCTGAACCATAAATGTGATTTATTAAAGTTGATTATTTACCTAGGGACAAAATTTATGGAAGCTTGCTTGCCTCCTTCTTGACAAAAGTTGTCTTCAACTTCTGCCCTCAGAAGTCGGCACGGAAAAGTTGCATTGCTGATTACTGCACGGGTATTGTTGTTGTTTTAAAAAAACACCGTGCTGTCCCGTCCTTGTTTTGTTATTTTTATTTTTTCGATGCGTGCATGCAGCTCCTCCCTGCCTTTTGTTCCTCTGCTTTAAACAAGCACCCCTGCCCACACACATTCCTGTGAGCTTGGATGAGAGGACATCCCTCGTCTCCTTTCGTTCCAAGATTGGCTGCGGTAGCTAGGAACGTGCGTCGTCTCTCACACCGCCCGGGCCTTGTTTTTGCTTCCCTTTTACACCAGGCAAGGGAGAAGCGATTGCTCAAACGCGAAGCCAGCACGTGAAAGGGAGACACTCACAGCAACGGAAGCGGCAGGCAAATGTGTTAAAGGGTCGGCTGTCAAGCTTCCTGAACTCTCATTTATTATAATGAATTTGCCATTGATCGCGACTCCTCGTCTCTCCGCCTTTTCTTTTCACCCAGACACGTGAAAGCACGATCGTAGGTATACCTACGATCCTGTTGGAAGAGGCATCGGTTGCAGAAACGCAAACAGGATCGTATACCCACGACCGTGCTTTCACGTGTCAAGGTGAACAACGGACTTCTGAGCACTTTGAAGAGATGTCAGTTGCAGAAACGCAAAGTGCTCAGAAGTCTCTTCCTCCCCCCCGCACTGGTTTTTTTTTTGGGGGGGGGGAAGGTTAAGGGATATGAACGTGAGAAAGCCACCATCTTCCTTATAAGCCAAACCCCATTCAAAACCCATCCTTTTGAAATAAATATCCCTGTTTTGGGTATGTACGCTGCGAAGTATTCCGTTTCCAGATCATGTAGCGAAGGGGAGAGGCGCCCCCCCCCCATAACTATAAACCCATAAAAATACATAGCAATCTGAGGTTCTGCTCCCCTAACAAAAGACCTCCCGCCCCCCCCCCAAAAAAATCCTGGCTACGCCCATGCTTCAGATTGGTTAAATTCCCCTTTCGAATTTAATACCAGCCTGGGGACAATGGTGTTTACGCGACACGTGCCTCGGAAACTCATGCAAACAACATTCCTAGGCCCCGCCCCCTTGCGTTCTGCCCGCAGCGCGCGGACCCGCCCCCCCATCCGCGTTCGGCTGAGGACACGCCGCTCCACGATTGGCCGCGGGGATCGCCTCAGATCCCCTCCTCCCCGCGCTGAGTCACAGCACAGCAGCCAAGCAAAAAGGCGCTCAAGGTTCTACGGGAAGGGCCCTGCCAAGGGGAGATCCCGACGGCCAACTGCAATCAGACAGACGTCCAGCAACCATTCGTCATATTTCGCCTTGATAGGCTGAAGGAGCGCGGTAGTGAGCAGTCCGACGATAAGCTCGCCACGGCTAGCCCAAGCACAAATCCATAACACCCCTTTTTTTACTTGGCCTTTTTTGTTAGGGCTGTGTCTCCTTAGAACAGTTGTTTGGGACTATAACTCCCATCATCCCTAGCTAGCAGGACCTGTGGTCAGGGATGATGGGAATTGTAGTCCTAAAAAAACAGCTGGAAACCCAAGTTTGGGAAACTGCTAGAACTTCGATCTGAGCATGTGCAGAGTACGTCTTCTTCACTTCTTCGAGTAGCAGTTGCAAGACTGTACACACCCGGAGTATGGGTTGTGTGAGACTGTGCAAAGGAGGGTAGGGTTTTGACTGATGTGCATAGGAGAGGATTTTGGCAGGTGTAGCTTATCAGGAAGGTTTTAGACATGAAACGACTCCAGAAATTTGCAGTTCTCTGTGGCTTCTGGGATGTGCAGGTGATTCCAGGAAAGCGACTCCATTTGAAATTAAAATATTTTTCTGTACTGTAAATGCTCTTGTGGGGAAAAATATGTTATCTTTAGGTAGAAGAAAAACAACCCAGTAAATAGGATTAATGTATAGCTTTACTCCCAGTGGGGTGATATTCTGAAATCAGGAATATATATATATATATATATATATATATAGGCAATGCTTTGATATTCTGGATTACGGAGCATCTTTTTTTTTTTTTTTTAAATGCCAAGCACCATCTGTTTAAACAAGTCAAAAAATGCTGTCACCTTGGTCATAAAACCATTTTCATAAGTGATGCAGTTTTATTGCTTATAACCCGGAAGTCATCACAATATAAAACACGGGAGATGGACATATAACAAACGAGAAGAGAAATACAATTAAGTAAGTATAAACCAAAGTGAAGGAGCAGCACTATTTAAACTGGATTGCATCCCTTGTGATATGCAATCTATGCGCAAATAGTGCTTACTTTTAATTGCATCTATGCTGTCCTTGCATCTGTAATTTGAATATATGAATGGCAATAACTAATAATGTACATTTGATTTCAAAATATCTCATCAACCACAGTCATTAATCACACATTCTGTATCAAGGCTACTTAATATAGAGCCCACCAGTGTTTTGGATGACAACTCCTGTCATCTCCAGCCAGAAAGAGCAATGGTTATGCGTGATGGGAGTTGTAGTCAACAACATCTGGAGGGCACCATGGTGGCTACCTCTATTCTGGACTAAAACATATTGTTATTTAGGGCTGGCACCAGACTAGAGAAGGCTCTGGGGAAATTACTGGGTAGTGAGTCATACAATATTACTTGGCTGTGATGGCAGTGTGGGCGGCTGAGTTTATATATTATTATTATTATTATTATTTAATGTGTATACCGCCCTTCATCCGAGAATCACAGGGTGCTTTACAGTATAAAACCACAAAAATACATGCTATACTAAACAAAACAATAACAGTAACCCTCCCTCCAAAATTTAAAAGGCTGTAGATTAACCAAAGGCCTGGGAAAAGATTTAAATTTTGCACAATGTCCCCGAGTGACACAAGTTTGGGGGCATTGTGGGAAATTACGAACGACTAGATTTAGCCAGTCTGATGCTGTTCAGAGTCCAATATAAGAGAAAAAAAGAGGTGGTTGGGAAGGTAAATTTAGCACTTCAGTTGATACCCTGATAGCTACCTAAAGATGCAAGATGCTGTTATTTGTGTCACTTGTAAATGCTACATTGGTTTATTGTTGCATTAAGCAACAGTCTGCTTAATCATGAGGTGACTGAAGTGAACTGAAAACATGACAAGTATATATTATATATGTTCAGGTGTGTTGACATATTATTCTCAACGATCAACCAAATAAAGAAGATCTAAAACAAAACAAAACACCCCCCCCTTGTGATAGCTAGAGTGCTTTACTTAAAGAGATACTTACTTGCACATCAAACTTTTAAGCTACTCTGGGTTCTGGACACCCACATTTCCAGCAGTGTCCATCATGAGGACTATTTGCACGTAGGCCCAGGCTCTTAAACAAATTAGAGCATGGTTTCAGTGTTTTCATATGCTAAGAACCTGATCAATCCAGTCATCCGCCATATATTCTCTGATGATCATCCCAAACATGTTATTACTGGCCGCAACAGATTAGTTTCTGGCACGAAGGACTTTTAAATTCCTTCATCTTATGTACATCCTCTCACACCAGCCATCTGATGTTATTCCCATTTTACAGGTCAAGGAAATGTGACCAAGAAATTGCTGTTTGCCCAGACAGGTCTGTAGGGATGCCCTCCATACTCCTAGGCCTATCAAAAACTGATACCCTCCCTCGCTCACTTCTGATGCTTTAGAAACAGTTTCCCGGTTATTATGGAGTTTCAAGGCTGCCCGCAAGTCATCAGATACCCAAGTCATAATAATAGGTTCTGGCCCAAGCCACCAATGTAAAATATGTGTGGTGAACATGTGGTTCTCTGTGATCCTGCTGGACTCAGACTCCCAACTCCCATCAGCATGGCTAATGGTGAAGGATGATGGGAGTTGTAGTCACAGGCTACCCATCCATGATGAAAGGGCCTCACTAAATAAGATAGTGGAAATTAGTGACTGAATCCCTTGTTGCCTTAAATTTTCACAAATAGCTACAAATAGCTATTTGTGTAAATTTTCACAAATAGCTACACACACACACACACACACACACACACTCATAGAGTAAAACAATAAAATTCCTAGGTCATTAACTCCCTATCTGAAACCCTGTGGAGCAGATATTCCCCATTCAGCTGTCCCCCCTCCCCCATACAATCCTTAAAATAAAAGTTGTTATCAGAAGCGGTATGCAAATAATTGTATGCCTCTAAATTTCACGCACGGATATTAATTTTAGAACTTTAGGAAAGTGATTTGTGGGTGCCATCACAAAATGGCTGGCACGTTGGTGGGGGGCAACATAGCTAGTAAAAAAATGGCTGCCATTGCCAAAACACTCACAGTATTTACGACCACAACAAGAGGTCAAAACAGTAATGTCTGCCTTAGTAAAACGCAGTAAAAAAGCCACTTTGTCTGAGCCCACAGTGTTCTGTTCTAACCCACTTCACAGAAGGCAAGCCAATCAATTTCTCAAAATCACATCTCAATAAAACTTTGTACTGCATACATCCTTTTTCTGCCCGGGCCCATCTTTCCAAGGCCCTGAATTCTCACCCCCCAACCCCTGAATCCTCCATTTTTTTGAATGGTGGCATTCAATTAGAATGGCCTTCTTTTCTTTTCTATACTGGTGGCATCTAATTAGGACTGTAGACTAGAGAGACAACATGGAAGAGTTCTAATTGGACCGTCTGCTGGTAATTTCCCATAAGAATTGCTCTTCACCTTCTCTCCAGTCTGCTGACCAAATGTGCTTTTTAAAAAAGTGCTCAAGCATTTTAAAGAGTTGAAGATGACATGCCTCTTAACACTTGTGCACGCTGAACTATATTTTGTGAATCTCTGACACATGGCAAACTGCAAGTGTCAAATCATTCACAAGAGCGCTTCCGGCAATTTAAGCCGGAAGATTTAACCGTGAGAAAGGCAACTTGAGACATAGTGATCCTTATGTGGATGAGACCCATTTCTCTCTCTCTCTCTCTCTTGGCTCTATTTCAATTTGTACGAATTGAAAAAAATAAAACAAAACCCGCAAACGACCGCTCTTACAGGATCCAAAACCGCTGTGACAGACGCAAGATACTCACAATTTTGTTTAATGACTAAAACCCTGCTTGTTCGTTTCAGTTTGCAACCCAGAACCTCTGATTTTAACTCTTGCAAAGCTCTCTGCGTCCATTTCATTAGGGTAACCACCCACCCGCATTTTGGTGCAATTTCGCAAGCGACAGACGGTTTTGCCACTGTTTTCAATGCTTGCCTGTCAAAAATCCCCATGAATTTACCATGCTAGTTTGGGCCTGTCTGTTGTGGTCTATGGCTTGCAGCAAACTCCTATCTACACCTGCAAGATATAGCTGGAGTGGGGTCAGAAGTGGGGCAAATATAGGAAGATGCTTCCGGTAGATCTAGCCTTGGGTAACCATAACCACAGCTGTTGCGATGGATGTCCTGATTTCTCCCTTGATCCCCCTTCCTGCCTCCCTTCTCAAGGTCCCTCCTACAGGGCGGTTACCAGGCTGCCTATGTGGGATGAATTGACATTGCTGCAGCAGCCTGTTTGCATACAAAGCAAGGCTCTTGCCGGTGCCTGACCTGCCATTGCCTAGCTAGCCTCATCCGAAGCCCTTCATTGCTGCGGAGGAGAAGAGCAGTGGCAAGGCAGCTGTCTCTCTGCCTCCCTTGGGGAAAGTTGCTGATGTTTCTCACGGTTGACAGACGGTGCAAGGACAGGTATAAAGCTGACGAAGGATTTGGGGGGCAGGAGGGGGAAGTTAAGGAGATGGGTTAAGTATTGGGGGAAATAGTACTATTGTGGCAATTCTGTAGGCCGCTGGATTTTTACCTGCACAATGTTTTGCTTAAGATAGTTGCAATTTTTCAGCTTGGGGACAAGCGGCCCTTTGTCTCATGCTGTCTTGTTTTTTGCCTAAACGGAGTCCTTCTGGAAAAATAACACGTTTGTCCGCCAGGACCAAATCTCTCTGCCACATATGTTTTGGATATTAATCTGCATTTTAGCAAGAGCTCGCATCCTAAAATAGCCGCAGTGGGTGAAGTGGCCTTTCCCCTGATTCTTTGGGTTGATGACTTAAAGTGACTTATCGAGGGGTATGTGGTGGCAAAGGCTCTGATGCAAGGCGGTGGGGGGTGGGAAGAAAGATGCGAGTACCCTTTTGAGCATGCCTATGGTGGCAAGTGGCAAAAAAATTTGCAGGCCTGGCATAGATTTTAGGCCTCTCTGGAGCCTCGTTGGCGAGAAGAAAAGGGTTAAATGTGAATTCAGACACTCTGTCTCTTGTCTTCCTGTTTGCTAAACTGCTGTCTTGTGTAAAAAGACAGGCTCTTTTGGCCTCGGGAATGGAGAGTTGTGTGACCATTTTGAAGTTTAAAATCAGGTTTTGTAGCAGTTGTTGTTGATCTGTGAAACCCGGCTAAAAGAATGTGTTGTACTGCCACTTTTTCTTTTTTTTCTTTTTGGTCTCCTCTTTATCTTTGCTAGTGCATATTCTGTTTTATTGCACAATTGTCTGATACAGATGTGCTTAGACAGTGTTGCTAAACCCAATGTTATTTGTGGGTTTTGAACCTCCGAGCTATATATTCACTCCCATTTACTTTTAAACAGTGCTTTTTGTCCTGGGGTACGCATACCCAGAAACATTTTGTGACTCTAAGTTTGGCCTCATTTAGGGGCAGTATTTCAATATGAGCAGGAAAATGAGAGTACCCCTAAACATTTTTTTTAGAAAAAAAGCACTGCTTTTAAATACCTTTTCTTTGGCTTCAAACATCTGTAGAGAGACTTCATGTTTCACGCACGTACACATACATGCACGCACTTGTTTATCAGTATTACAGAAAGGGATGTAATCAAAGCCTCTTTAGTCCTTAGGTGAGGGATTGTTGCCAACAGTTCTAGTATAAAGTCAACTAAAATATTTCGGCATGATCCCCCTAAAGTTGTCCCATTGACTTCATTTGGAACACACTTAATTTAACTGTTGAAATCAGTGGGCCTTTTTTTTTTTTTAAGTGCTTACCTTTGATTGGAAATCCCCTTTTTTTCTTTTGGGAAAATTCATGTAGAACTTGGAGATAATTTAATTTGAAAAACATTACCGTTTCCTAAATAAATCATATGCTTCTCACTGAGGAAAAGAGGGATAAGATACCCTTTTCAGATTCTATGTTTGAATTCAACTGTTTATATTGAAATAAATTAAACCACATTAATTGGATAGTACATATATAATAAATTATCATAATTAGACTGGCCCCCTTTTTCATAATGAAAATCGAAATAGGGATGCTTTTTCTGTATTTTAGAGACAAGTTCCACTGGAACCAATGGGGCAAGTTAATGGCAACTGTCATATCCTGTTGAGAGTCTGTGGTTAGACTGGGGGAGATAAGGTTCAAAGTTTACTGGATTGTTAGTTACAGTACTGTCCTGTCCTGCAAACTGACACAGCTGAGAGAGTTGTTGACATCAGAAGAATGGTATTGGTCAATCTGGAATGCCATGAACTCTGTTTTTTGAATCTCATGCTTTGATTTTTACTGTAAATAGAGTTTCTCATTGGAGATTCAGCAGGGCAGAATTCGGAAAGAATCACCACTACAAAAGTCCTTTAAAGAAAAGAATTGGGGAACTGTCCTTGATGGACTGTGCTCCTGTTTTCCATTCCAAATGTATTTATTTAACCATTTTTTGTGGGTTTGGAGTGGCCTTCTTTGTGCACTCAAATATGTCTAAACAACGCACAAAGAGCTCTTTTGGAAGCACTTGGGACCGTTAGGGGATTTTGAAAATGTTAGTAATTTCAACCATGCCCATACATGCTTTAAAGGTTGTTTTATCACATTGGTAAACAAAGGCAAATATTTGAACAACGGCATTCTTGTTTGATACATGTTTTGGCGTTAGAAATGGAACTGTGCAGAAGTCATCTGGGATCTTTACAAAGTTATTTCAGGTGCATAACTGGTCTTCCTTTATCAGCAGTGTTAAGGCTTGTGGCACATCATCATACACAGGGCAAAGGCATGCTTAGAAATAAGATAGAAATTAATTTCAGGCGTGAATAATTTGTGATTGCGGGTGCTGAGCTTTCCTCCTGGGGAACATCCTTTGCTGGAAAAGTATCTTTTTCCTTTGGCATTGACTTTTGTCTCTCTCTTCTTAAGCCATCAGAATGAAACACTCCCTCCCACAGTTAAGAAAGTGGATGCCATTTGTGAGGATAAATTGGGCAGGAAAATGGGACCAGGCTATGAGGGGTGGGGTCCTGCGTATTGGTGGGTCCTATGAATTATGCAAGTTCTCCACTTGTTTAGGTATGCTCTTTCTATTCTGTTTTGTTCTATGGAAAGGGCGAATGAAAGCAAAGTGCTTTTTATCTGTCACATTATCTATGATTGTATTTCTAAATTCCAGACACACCCCTTATTTAACCGTTGGAAAATAAACAGACTAATAACGTCTCAATGAAAAAAAAAATCTTTCTTTCTTTTAAGACTCGCTATTGTTCCCCCATGGAGCTGTCAGCTCTCTCTGAAAACTGAAACTGTTCATTCAAAGTGAGGAGACAGTGGCAATTTCAAGATTCCTTACCCTTTCTTGTAAATTGAGGAGCATCCAGTTTGCTTTAGGAAACAAAAGCAGCTTTAGGAAAACGATTCCCAGATCTTCTACTTTTCTGCTTGTCCTCAGTATTTCTGCATGTCGGAATAGTAAAAGCACTTCCGTGCTATGCTTCAATTAGCTGCTTCCTCTTTGACACAAATTGTGTTTATTCTGACATCTGAATCTGGCTTGTAAGTTCACTAGCCAAGCCAGGGCTGCAAACCATGGTTTCCTGGATCATATGTAATGGCAAACTATGGTTTGTACCAAATAGGAATAATTTAAATCAGAATGTGTGAGAAGAGTGGCTGTGGCTTATTGACAAACCATGGTTCAGCTCTCCGCCTGAACTGAACCCATGTAATAAAATCAGGTTTCCTGCCATGTAATGGTGTGGAAAGATGCTTTACACAGCACTGTCATGTTGTGTGTGTATTTAGGGGCAGGCATGTATCTCAGTCACAGAGCACATGCTTCGGATGCAGAACGGTTTTATTCCTGCCATCTCCAGTTAAAAGGATCAGGTTAGCAAATAGTGGGAAAGACCTCTGCCTGAGGCTCTGGAGAGCCAGTTCCAGTCAGAAAACATGGACAAATAGCCTGACCAGACGTAATGCAGTTCCCCATGTCCCATGTAACCAGCCAACATAGTATAGATCATTGGATGACGTCTTCGAAGGACTGCCTCCTCATGACATGAGCTTGCCCGCCCACTGCACTATTCCTCAAAAGCCTTGATCTGTTTTCCACTGCCATCAGAGATTCAGCTGGATTATAATGCATGACAGAATCTTTTTGGTTGTGGCACCCAGATTACAGAACTCCTTTACCCAGGAAGCCTGGTTGGCCCCCTCCTTTTTGGCTTTTCGGCGTCTGGTAAATATTTTCCTGCTTTGCAAAGTTCCTGTTTTGGATTCTCTAAAGCTTTTCTGGTCCCTTTTGTGGAACTGTATTTTAGGTGGCTCTGGATTTTTTTTTAGTTCATTGTTCATCTTGTAGCTTTAATTATTATGTTTTAGGCTGATGATTTGTTTTGGGGAAGCTAAAAGGCAGACCCCAAATGATCTTGTAAATAGTAAATAAAACAATGTCAGTTCATTTCTGTAGGTCGGTCTTGTTATCTGTTATCTGGTGATTTTTATCCTAAAGCCTGAGTGAAGAGGGCAGAACAAACCATTGAGAAGATCTCAAAAACCATATTGTGTCACTTTTATAAATTACAAAAAGAGGAAGAGTATGGTTCTTTCAGTGGGGTCCCATTTTTTCATTGGAGACCACTGCTCTAAAATGTATCAAGCTACGTGCATTATCTTGTTCATCACTTTTGATAACAATGCTCACAAATTTACATTGTTGTATTTCGGGTCTAAACCTTTTCTAAACATACTTTGTGAACGCTGTGAGTTTGAACGAAGCAGCTATTATGGTGGATACTGTCAAGGCATGCAGCATTTAATCATCATTTTGAAAATACTCACCCAGGGAATGTTCAGAATGAAACATTTCCTTCCCTTCTGCATGGCTTTCTGAATTGTGGATAGATTTATGCTTAATCAGCTTTATTGGCAAAGAAAAGCATATAGGATAAACACAATTCAGAAGACTTGTAGAGGAGTTTGTGTTTAATAATGCATGCAACATTGATTTTGTGGAAAGAAAACCCAAGAAGGAGAGAGTGGTGGTCACGGACTAGCACAGAGTTAAGGATATTATTATCTTGCTCTTTCATTCTGACTGGGTTTTGCTATGTATGTTGGGGCAGCTGTAACCATTGATGTGACTGCCCTTACATTTAGGAGAATTCTGTGTGCCTCAGCCACACAGTGAAAGGGAGAATGTTAAGGGAGCCAAGGTTATAGGCATGCTGTCAAAAGTACCAAGCAAAAGTGGGTTGCCAGGTCCTTTGAGAGGAGGTCTGCACAACTTGCGATCTATATGTTAATGACTGGAGAACTCTTTCCTTTCTGATTAGTTTTTGTCCCATGTTGTATCTGTTTTTTAAGCATCTTATTTTGACTTACTGCCCTTCTCCCTCATGTCTGCTCCTGTTTACTGTTCTTATTAACAAAAAAATAATATTCCTCTCCCCCCAAAAGTTCTGTTGTGATCTACCAAGCAATATACGGTAGGCCACCACAAGTTTTTATAGGCTCCATACTTTACCAAACTGTGGCTGCGAAATCCGGGTTTTCCAGCTGCTCACTGGTTGCAATACATGGTTTGTGGGTCGCATTTGATTCTATAAACATGCTCAAATAAACTTATTTTACAGAATTTCTGTGTATCAGTTTTCATGCTGAAGGTGCACAGACTTATTGCTGGCCTTCTGTAACGTATTAGAACTTTCACATTTTATCTGCTAAAATGTGAAGCTGTTTTTATAACAAAATCAGGCCAGTGGTCTTTCTTGCTCATTGTTACTATTTTAACTGCCACTGGCTATCCACAGCTTTTTTTGTTTTGCTAGCCCTGTTCCCCGAGAGCCATATTTTCACATGCTGGAGATGGAGCCCAGGGCTTCAATCTGCATAGAAAGAAAGCATGTGATGTTCTATTGTGCCATGATGCCTTTTCAGTGCAAGAGATAAGTACAGACTAATCTACCGTATTTTTCCATGTATAAGATGATGCCCTTTTCTTAAAAAAAAAAATTAGGCAAAAATTGGGTGTCTTCTTATACACAGATAGTGAATGCAGAGGGGGGACGTGCAATTAATGGCAGCTGCAAGCAGGAGATTGGCTGCGGCGGTTGGGTGGGTGATTGGTGGCTGCGGCAAGGCCTGCTGGCCATTGGCTGTGGCTGTGGCAATTGGGCAGGCAATTGGCGGCTGCGGCAAGGTGTGCGATTGGCAGTGGCTGTGGCAAGCAATCGGCAGTGGCAGGCAGGCGGGTGAGCGATTGGTGGAAGTGACCTCCCCCGCCCCCAAAGCTAAACAACGTAATTTCTTAATTTTGGGTGAAAAAAAATTGGGGGCATCCTGTACACGGAAAAATACGGTATGTCACTTCCAGACAGTTGCTATTTTGTGGGTGAGAATTCAGCAACATACCAGCAAATTCAGGTTGCACAACTGAAGCAGAGTTGGCATCCTTTCACAACAAACCTGCTTCCCCTCCACCCCATTTCTGTAGTAAGGAAAGTGACCGGAAAATGAGCTGGAAACCAATTGCTTGGTGCAACAATACCGTACAACTTCCCTGCAAACAAACCAGAGAATGAATGCTCAATAAACAACCAAGGAGGTATAATCTCCCCATGCACTTTGTTCAAAAACATCAGGATATATGTTCCCAGGTGTGTGGAAGGGATCCTAGGAATGCATTAGTGGTCACTGGCTCACTGGAATACGTGGAGAAGATGCTACTGTTAAGGACTGATTCTCACCCCCTCTCCCCAAGTATTGGAAATATGAAAAAATGTGAACGAGAAACGGGGACCATCTTGTCTTTGCAAACGTTCATTTGGGAGCCTGAACTGCTTGTGGCTTCTTGTTGAGTGCTGTTTTCATGGCAAACGACCATGTGTGAGGAAAGTCCTCAAGTTGCAAGAAGCTTTTCCATGCACAACTTCTTTCAGGTGATGGCCTGAAACATCCCTCCCTGATTTTACAGAGCAAATTCCGTAGTTCACGCATTGCATGAAGAAGTACTTTCTTTCGATTGGAAATTTAAAGGGAAACCCCAGAGAGAAATGTAGGTTGCAGGCTGACAGAATACAAGTAGCCCTATATTTTACTGAGTTGGTTTGGTTTATTATTAGCACTCCTGCTCTTGAGATACCAGCAGGCAGGCTTTCTAGGATCAAACAGAACAAAATGTGTCATGCAGACCACATATAGTCTCCTTAGGAATTGGGGAACGTTCCTGGGGACGTGAATATTTCACTGAGAGCTAATACATACTTCAGCAAGTTGCAAATGCAGTTTTAGCACTCACATTCTCTGTTCCCAGCACCCCTGACGCTTGATTGGCATTTACCATGGATTGAGCCTTTAGTGTGGCAGCCTTTGTGTGCTCTGTGGAACTCCTTGCGGTTTGGCAGGAACCGCTCCTCCTTTCTTTCAGGTGTCTTTTGAAAACTTATATTGTTTCACAGGCCTTTGCTTTATGAACATTCTCTCTTTAACCAGTCAGTATTTCACTGGTGTTTTATTGATGTTTCTCATGAAGTTTTCATGGATGCTTTTATTGATTTTATTCATATTTGTTGTCTGCAACTCTGATATATGAAACAAAGATACAGAATTAAGCTTTGGCTGGGATTCTCGTGGATCTATTATACCCATTAGGAGAACGCTAATTTTGTAAATGACTCTTGTCAGTCTTTTTTTTTTTTTAAGCAAATAGCAAAACATTTCTGCTATCCCAACCTGTTGTGTCGTGTGTATTGGCAGAGCTGTGCTTTTGTGTGTTTGTGTGGTGGGGGTAGGGTTCCCAGCCAGATTTTGATAATTATCATGACTGCTGTTTCCTTTGTTTTTTCATGTGCTCCCTTCTATTCTGTTTTATGATGACGTTTGTTGGTTTCAATTTATATTGTGTTCTATCCTACCCTGGTATCGCACTGCGATGAAGCGTGGGTTAGAAATATTTTTAGTTAATAACAAAATCATCTCAACCTAACAGGTGGGCCACTACAGTGACCCTCACTCTGCAGATGGGGAGGCGAAAGGCTGAGGGGTCCTTTCTTCCAAAAAGGAGCCCTGTACACTGGACGGTATTCATATTTGTTTCCCTCACAACATCACTGTGAGGTAGATTATTTTAGGACTTAAAGACCGCTCAGAGATCTTGCAGCGAACTTTGTAACTGAGCAGAAATTTGGATCCAAGTCTCCCAAGACTTGCGCTCTAATCTCATGGATTTACTTAGAGCTACCTAAATGTTTCAACCAGAGACCTAAGTGAGTTAATGGTTGTGCTGAGATGTGAATCTGGGACTAAGTGGTTCACGTTCCTCTGCTTGAAGCTTCATGCTATGCTGGGGCATTGCTGGGCAGCTCTTGAGGAATGTGGATGTTGTCTTTTTAACTTTCCGTTGCTCATTACGTTGACAAATATCTTGACACGCTGAAATGTCAAGGCCGTTCAGTAGACTTGGATTGATTCTAAGTGCAGTGCTATCAACTGTGAGCCCGTCTTAAGCTGAAATCCTGTACACACTTCCCTAGGAGTAAGTTACATTGTAGACTACAACCCAAGGGCCACAGTATTTTCTGGTCAACTTTTTAGGGGCCACCTGACCAGGAGCAGGTGAGGTTACCGGCGAAAGCGAACAGAGCAAGTACTGAATCTTACCTGTTTGTAGGCTAGTTCCACCCAACACTCTCTAGCCTGCAAAGAAGAGGCATGGCTGGAGTTTCAGGACACATTCGAGGCATGCGAAAACACTTAAGGAGGGTGTGAGGCCTAGGGTGGCGAGGGGTGTGGCTCAGGAAAACAGGAGGAAATCTGATTGCCACAGAAGTCAGTGCTTTCAACCAGCACAGACACAAGAGAGGAGTGCCAAAGAAGTGTCATCTGTGGCAATTGGGTTTTCTTCCTCTGTCCATTGGGGCAGATTTGGGGGTGAGAGATGAAACCGTAAGCCTTTGCCTCTGATGCCATTCTCCAAGAGATCTCACCAGAAAACTTTGGGCAGGGAAACTCCACACTCCTGTGGGAAGCCAGTAAGCTAACCAGTACTCCTCATGGAGGTGGGGGTGGTGTAGGATTTGGCCCAAGAGCCTTCCAGAGTCACCTTAGGTTGTTTTATAGAATATTTTTGGTCTTTTATTTTCTACAGTTGCCAAATGGTCTTAATGTGTCCTACTTGATTCTGATGCTTCCCTCTGTCCTGTTTTCCTCTCCAGGCACAAACCATGAATTACGTTGGGCAGTTAGCAGGCCAAGTCTTTGTGACTGTGAAGGAGCTTTATAAAGGATTAAATCCTGCCACATTGTCTGGGTGCATAGATGTCATCGTTGTCCGCCAGCCTGATGGGAACCTCCACTGTTCGCCTTTCCACGTGCGCTTCGGAAAGATGGGAGTTCTGCGTTCGAAGGAAAAAGTGGTAGGGGGACAGAAGATGTCTTGACATGCTTCTTGTTTTGTCAGTAGCTCCCTCTTCACACAATATATTGTGCTGGGGGCAGGGATGTTTTCATCCTATGCACTTTCAGGACCACACTTGATGATACATTGCATGCACAGTGATGTGTGTTAGTGGTTACTAGAACCCCTCAGGCCCCATGACAGCTCCCAGTGGGCCTTGTTGGCTGAGCTCTGGAAGATGTTGTCTCAGCAAAGGGCCAGAGTCATTTGAAAGCTTAAGAAGGCCAGTCAAGGTCTTCTCTTCCAGTGGCTTCCCCCAGCCCACCAGGAGGGTTGGCTGAAGCCCTTCAAGGGCACAGATAACATACTCCTGCAGGATTGTGGATCAGGAGAAGCTGTAGGAGAGTCGCCACCAGGGTCGAGGCATGATGGAAGAGCCATGCCCTTAGGCTGGGGTAATGTAGAAGGTGGTGCTCAGTATGGTGACTTGTGAGTCATCTGAGTTTGAGTCCTTCTCATGGAGACACTAAGATGTAGGTGCAGAGACAGTGCAGTGCATATATCTGTAGTTGTGGGGTCCCTGTTCCAGACTGGGATAGCAGCTTCCTTTCTGGGCAAATGGTCGCTTTGACTGGGGTGGGGGACATTTCCATCAGGAAGTGTTAGATCCTCCTCCCCAATCTTCCTCACGCTGCAGTCCCAGTCTCAAATTTCCACCCCCAGCTGCCATGGTAAAAAGGAAAGCACAGGCAAATGTCATTGTGCAAGTTAATGTATCGTCTGCTTTGGCCCTCTGGGCAGATCTGTGATGCATGTGCTGGAGCACTGACTCCCCACAAAAGAACCATGGGAACTAGAATTTTGTGTCCTCAGCACTTTCACCAAACAACAAAACCCAGAGAGGTGGTAATTATTGTGTGTCAGATGTGTTATTTGCTCACAGATTCGGGTTTTTTTTTGTTTTGGATAAGGCCTTTTATCACTGGGAAGGCCACTGTTTATTTACAATACTGAGCCCATCAATGGACAACGTATGACCTTAAGCACTTTTATGGATTCAATAAGGATTCGGTGGGCTTAAGCTTATCTCTTTTGCTGTTGAAAATGTCACTTAAAATTGCTTATTTGGAGCTCAGTGGCACCTGGGACCAGGAAGCTGGTTGATGCTTAACTTTCGTTAGATCAGGCACACGCCACTGTGAGGTGTTGCATATAAAGATCACCTGAGAAGTTCCCTGCTTCAAATTGTACCCTAGCTATGAACTTGCTAGATAGATGTCCTTTGACAAACCTCTATTTTCTCCCTCTCAGCACCTGCCCCCCAAAAAAACCATGAAATATGGGGATAATAGCACTGATGTCCCTTACAGGGCTGCTGTAAAGGATTGCGAGATAATGTCAAGTACTTTCATCACTTGAAAAACCTTACATAAATGTTAACTAGGATGATGTGAATTAGCCCTTTTCACAGATATAAGAGAATGTTCATTCACACACTAACTCTTCCGGTGCTCTGCAGTGAAATTATACGTTTGTTCAAAAGTCTTTTGCCCTCCCCAGGTTGACATAGAAATCAATGGAGAATCTGTGGATTTGCATATGAAATTAGGGGACAACGGAGAAGCATTTTTTGTAGAGGAAACTGGTGATGACCAGGTAAGATGGAGCTCCACTTCCCAAACATCTTTCGTTTCTGATAAATTATGGTTACAGCGCAACATCTGTAGTGGATCGTCAAACCCCAAGACTGCTATGCCTTTAAGAGATCCATTATAGGGAGAAGGCTGCTAGATCTGATTTCATTTACAGTTCTCCATTTCTTGCACCTTTCAAGACTTGATTTACACACAGTGACAGATGGAGGAAGAGGGTGGATGGCAAAACCTAAAGGCCAGTTCACATGACCCCATTATTTCTGTAGTGATTCCATTTGTTGCTGTTTGCATGGAGCTGTCATTAAATGGAACGTTTTCTCATCTGATTGTCTCTTCCTCACCTGCTGGCAGTATTCATTGGCAGAGGAAAACTTGCATATTGTGAGACTGCTGGCTGTATAATTGATGGTTATCTGATTGTGTGAACTGGCTGTTTTTGGTAGCAAGGCATTCATTGGCTTGGCTGATTTGCCTAAAGCCAAGGTGATTGGATTTCCATTACTTTCCTGATCTGTGCCTCTGAGCATGCTTTCCCCAAAAGGGAAAAAAATAAAAAAAATCAAGCAGGGCTTCCATGTTCCTGCTGCAGAACTAGTCAGTGCAAGAGTATATAGCTTAGTTTCTCTGCACAGAGGAAGGAGCCAGTTCCAGGAAGGGGAGCCCATTCTGGCACATGGGACAGCTCTTGACAGTTCCATAGCACGTATCTTGCATTGATTCCATGATTGAAGCTGATATCTTATATATACTTATTTAGTCCAAAGGGAAGCACTTCCATAAAAGCATGGTGAGAAAGGATTCAGCTACATTAGAAAAAAACAAACAAAACCCCCCAATGATTTGAATGTGTTATAAAAATGCAGCACCAGATGGCGCCAGAGAGCACAAAACTTTTCAATAGTGTTTTTACATAGGGTTTCTCCCCCTTTTGTTACAACAATTTAATTTCTGACTTTTTTATAGCGTTTCCCACCCCCTGCATGTAGAACCACCTAAATAACCTAAATGAAGCCTTATGCTTTGCAAAATTTGAAAGAGCTACAAGGTGGAGTACTTACAAAAGCTTAACTTATGTGAAGCTTGAGGTACATTTTGGGGCATATGTTTGTGTGTGATAAAGGATAGATTAATCTTCACAAATGTCAAAGGAAATGAAATAAGGAATATCAAGGGAAATAAGACGCTGTTTTGTCTCCTCCCTCTTTTTTCTAGGAAGCAATTCCGTACCACTTGGCTACATCTCCCATTCTTACGGAGGGAACAGCTCTCATGGAGTTACAGCTGAAGAGAAACTCTGTGGACAGGATAAGAAACATGGACACTGGAAGCAGTTCACAGCTACCAACCTCTGTTTCTTCATCCGCTGTTGAGCCCACTTCTTCTAGTTGTTCTGTGAAGAAAAGGAGGAAACGTAGAAGGAGATCTGCCCACAAAATAGACACTTCAAAAAGAGATGAAAATGACGATACCACTGAAGATGAAAACATGTTCCCTATAGAAATCAGTTCCGACGAAGAAAATGAGCTTTTAGACAATACAAGGTATTGATCCTGCTTAAACTCGGAGAAGCGATTTATTCAGAGGCATTAATGTTCTTTAGGCAAATACCTATGAAAAGACGTCGTGTGGATTTCCTGCAGCATGAGAATGATTGGATACATATGGATTTTATTCTGGACAAAGTTTTCTCATGTTGCACAAAGTTCCTATATGCATACTTGCTCCAAAGAGTCAGTGGATTTAAAAGAGAACTGAATTCACTTTAGGAAGTAGAAAAAGTTTTCATCATGAGTTCCTAGCCCAGGGGGTTAAGGAAATTTAAGGAACTGCTAATTTCTGACCGCTAGAGTTGTGTTTTTCGTTTTGTTTTCCAACTTGCGCTTCTTATCAGAAGCATCTGGATTTCCAGTCATTTTGAGATGACGTTTGAGCGTAGCAGTTCTTAGAGAAGGGAAGTAGTTTTCTCCTTGCCAGTGTTGCAATGCTATTCTAGCTCTGAACGAGAGGTTGTTGGTTTTTTTAAAAAAAACACACACACACAAAAACAAAACTAAACCTCTTTTCCTCTCTTTGTTCGTTTATACTCAGAACACCTGCCTCTGATCTTTGTAGAGATGAAGTGCTTGAGATAAATACATCTTCAATCAGTGTGCTCCCTCACCACCATTCGGATGGAGAATGGTCCCCTTCACCAAGGTACGGTATGTGTTAACTGGAGTACCTCAGGTAGTCTTCTGTGCTAAGTGCCTTCGTCCAGCAAGTTCAGACACTGTGCAGCAGTTGAAGGGAGTTGAGCTCCTCCCACACTTGTAACATTCATGAAATGATTGTATATTTCTGGGCTCCGCATATGCACACCCATAATTAGGATAATCAAGCATTCCAGGTTTCATCCAAGACGTTGAGCTGGTTTGTGCCCGTAACACTAAGCCAAACCATGTCTTAGAATGAATGTGAGGGTTCCTGGAGAGCACATTGTGCTCCTTTCCTGGTCCTCCTGCTGCCGTAACTTCATCCATGGTTTGGCTTGGTATGTCGTCTTGAACTGCCTTCAGCCAGAGTTCAGCTTGGTGCTATGTGCAAGCCAACTCATTGAGTGCTCAGCTACCTGTTACACGTGAGTGTGTGTAAACCACTTCTTCATTTCAGAGCACAGGAAGAGGAGTAGATTTGGAGTAGAGTTTCAGGGTCAAAGTGAAAACAACCCCTGCCTGTTTTTAGTCCAACATCTCTCCTGCAACTGATTTGAAGTGAAAAAAGTGGGCTTTCATGGGTCGCCCCCCCCCCCGACATTTCCATGTGATGTTTAGTGTGAGGCTGAGCCTTCGGAAAACTTGTTGATCTTAATTATCCATTATTAGTTGCGACTGAACACTCTGTGGCACATGGATGAAAACCCCTTTGGTAGGCTGTAGCAGTCCTGATAGGATCATGTTTATGGGAACAAAATTATCTTAACTCCTACATACTGGTTTTACGATTCAATGAGGCAGCTACATGAATGCAAGTGGAACATCTCCGTTGCTGGTAATGGAAGAGTAAAGAACCTCACGTGATTACAGAGGTCTGCCTTCCATAAGCACCGTGTACATGTGATACTTCTGATTTTTGATTGCATTATAAGTGGAAGGGTCCTTAGTCATAATATAGGATCCTTTTACTGCGATCGTTAGGTCGTGTTTCTTGCGGACCACTCTGATTTGGGGGCAAAATCATACAGATGTAGGGTTGTTTTTTAAAAAATACATGCAAAGGTATTATACTTTCTTTGTCAATTTCAAAACAATGTTCTTATAACTAAAAACACGTTTTAGTGATCTCATGCTTAATCCAGTTGCTAGAGAAAGGTTAAATGGCAGTGGAGCATGTCTGTGCAACACACATATTTTAGATAACATTTCTGCCTGTTTCCTCTGATGAGATCAGTTTGTACTCTTCACCCTCAAATTCGCACTTGTTGCACCAGAAGAGGCCAGGGTGGATCACTGTTTTGCGTATGTTATTATAATGGTGGCTGTCATATTTGCAAATGATTGCAACCTTTTGTGTGCTGTAGTTTGGTGTCTCTCTGAATGGTACACTGACTTACTGTACATTTGCTTATAGTGATTCCGGATCTTGTCGCTTAGAAACTCAGTTCTCTTTAAGCCAAGTTCCTTGTTTTCAAGCGGGCAGGGATCTCACTGTGTGTCCCAGCAGCATGTGTTGATTGCAGCGTATTGTGGAATAACGATGCCTGTTTTCTCCCTTCCTTTTACTACACCTCACACTGTCCAGTAAGCCCAGAACTTGCCCAGGGAAGTCCTCTCATCTTACTGTTCCAGCAGATGGAGGCTTATCTAGTTCTTGCCCTCAGCAGTCTTCTCACTATCCTGCTACAGACAGGTAGAACAGCAACTCTCCGCAAAGTTCTCCTTTGGTTTGTTGGAATGCTGATTAACCCTTTTAACACTTTTTAACAGTTTTGCAGCCTTCCTCAGACTTACCAAACTACTCCTTATTATTAACACAGTTGCTTGGCAGGAAACTGGGGTTAGCATTTAGGGTTTTTGTTTCACTTTATGTTGCCACTGTATTAATGACGCAGAAACTGTAGACCTCTGGCCAAAAATTGGGCTGGTTATCATCTGCAGTTCAGTCCTTTGTTATTTCTCCAGCTCCTGTACATTTCTCCTCCTCTTCCACTTCCTTTCCCCTTATTTTTGTTGAGCTGCCTGCATTTCCTCAGGGTCCTTCACTGCCAAGCCCTTAGGCTACTGTCTTATCCAACACTAGGTCCCCTTTGGTCAACCCAGCTTGAAGGCAGGTAGTTTCCTCATGGTACAACACAGGTGTACATTGCCAATGCTCTTTTGTAGGCACAGGGGCTCTGATGCACCTTTGGAGCTCCCTTGACCACAAGAGCTTCCTCATTACTTCAGTGAGAGGGGAAAACTCCACACATGCAGGTGATATGAGCACATAACCATCCATTGGATTTGGATTTTGGATTTGATATCCCGCCTTTCACTCCCTTTAAGGAGTCTCAAAGCGGCTAACATTCTCCTTTCCCTTCCTCCCCCACAACAAACACTCTGTGAGGTGAGTGAGGCTGAGAGACTTCAAAGAAGTGTGACTGGCCCAAGGTCACCCAGCAGCTGCACGTGGAGGAGCGGAGACGCGAACCCGGTTTCCCAGATTACGAGACTGCCGCTCTTAACCACTACACCACACTGGCTCTCATTGCCGACTAAGCGCATGTTGTCCTCTCGATCAGGGCAAGAAAGTTGCAAGAACCAGAATCTGAGGTAGACGTTTTTAGGTAAAGGTAAAGGGACCCCTGACCATTAGGTCCAGTCGTAGCCGACTCTGGGGTTGGGGCGCTCATCTTGCTTTATTAGCCGAGGGAGCCGGCGTTCAGCTTCCGGGTCATGTGGCCAGCATGACTAAGCCGCTTCTGGCAAACCAGAGCAGCACACGGAAACGCCGTTTACCTTCCCGCCGGAGTGGTACCTATTTATCTACTTGCACTTTGACGTGCTTTTGAACTGCTAGGTTGGCAGGAGCAGGAACCGAGCAATGGGAGCTCACCCCGTCGCGGGGATTCGAACCGCTGACCTTCTGATCGGCAAGTCCTAGGCTCTTTGGTTTAACCCACAGCGCCTCCCACGTCCCTACGTTTTTAGGGACACCTAATTTCAAACCTTTTTTAGGCGTTTTTAGGGAAACCTAATTTCAAATCTCTCTTAAACAGCAGGGAGTTTGGGCATTTTAAAATAGCCTGATGGTTTGCTTGTTTGTTTAAAAAATTCACGTTCGTACTTCCTGTCGAAAGTTAATATGTTGAAATATATATATTTGTTCCCACAGACAAATTGTGGTGAATAAAGATATCGTTTGCTGAAAAAAGAGAGAACAGGCTCTTGAGTTATAGAACAACCGTGCTTATTTTTAAAGCAAGTTGTGTTTAAAAGCGGTTCGTGTTTGTGCTGGGGAAGACTGAAGCAAAATCCCCAAAGGATGCACTGCGATACAAAATGTTGTCATAGTTTAAAACAAACAGACAAGGGGAGAATTATGTTGGTGGAAGACACAGTGATGATGGCAACCCGCTGGTTGTTCTTCCTTTCACAGTGCTAGCGGAGGAAGCGCCTACATATGTATTTTTACCATGCTTTCATGTACTGAGGGAAAATCAGCAGCATTTAGCATCTTCTAGTACTTTCTAAGTAAAGGAGAAGAAGATCATGTGTATGACTGGGTGCAGGACCCATATGCTAGGATATATGCTAGGAATCAGCAACTAGGACAGGAGTTGAGGGAACATGCGGCCCTCAAGATATTAAAGGATTAGACCTCCCGTCTTCCTTGGTGTCTGGGACTGATGGGAGCCGAATTTCAACAACATCCGGGGGCACACAGCTTCCCCAGCCCCCTCCCCTGAACTAGAGGCTCTTGAGTAATACCAGCCCCGTTTCCTCAGTAATCTTTTGAAGCAAGAGATGTATGCAGAGGGTGTGGTTGCAACAGGCAACAGGACTTGCTGGCAACCAGCTGACGTGGGTTTTCTGGAAGGTTTTGAATTAGGGTGATTTGCACAGGGTGATTTGCATTGACAAATGTTCTGATCCCCTAGTGAGTTGATCTAATTTTGCATGTTTATTTGACTCGCATTCAGTAAACAAAGCTTGCCATGCCCTCCCCCCAGATGTCAAAGAGAAAAATAACTACCAAACTTTTAGAAGACATCCGAAGGCAGCCCTGTTTAGGGAAGCTTTTAATGTTTAATAGGTTATTGTATTTTAGTGTTTTGTTGGAAGCCGCCCAGAGTGGCTGGGGAAACCCAGCCAGATGGGCGGGGTATAAAAAAAATTATTATTATTATTATTATTATTGTTGTTGTTGTTATTATTCACGGCACAGCGTTTTCAGCTGGCATCCATGTTTGTCGTTCCTGATGAACGTCTGTAATAAGATTTTTGTGTATATGGACAAATGAAGCAGCAGAAAATGCTTCTCCCCACTTCCTTGCCGGCAGTCTACTTTGGTGGGGGGCCGGCGGGGCGGGGGAGCAAGGCTTGCCCCTCCATATTTCATTCCCTCTTGAAGGTTGTCCTCCCATATTGCTGGCAGCTGACCTATATGCTTTTTGAACTGAGGGAAATCTGTAGGCAGCTCTGAAAGAAGTTCCATTAATTCTTGGGCTTCCCCTTTGACTTGGTGGGTCCTGTAGCATTTATAGGTTCATAATGTCCTATCTGGACAGTATGTTTTGCTCGTTTTTCCTTTTTCACTGTCTCTTGTTTAGAAGATAACACTGTATTTCCTGTTTATGTGATGTTGCAGAATTGCCAGGCATAGCCCAAGGTCCTTTAAATTTGCCAGAAAGTCTGCAGAAAATACAGCCACCCTTTTAGAAAAGGTGACATTTAAGCAGTGCATGTTGGCAAGGCATACATTCTGGATATAAATTTTCCCTATCTCTATCATCTATCTATCTATCATCTATCTATCTATCATCTGTCTATCATCTACCATTGTCTAAAGATGTATTTATTTAACAATATGTACATACATGTTGCTTGCTTGTAATTGCAACCTCTACAAGCAAAACAGAGACATTAAAATTGTCAGTGAAATATATTTTTTTTAAAAAAATAAAATCTATAATAAGCTAAAAAGAGATTAAAACACACAATGGCTGCTACATTCCTGGATAACTGTTAGGTGGTGGGTTGACATAGCAGCCGGCACAGCGATTTCTTCAAGTAGCTCTTTATTATGGTAAGCTGGAATAGAACTAACCGCGAACAGCTCAGCCGGCCTGTATTTATAGGCAGCCGGCTGTCAACATTGTAACCACAACAGCCCAGAGTTCCCGCCTAAAATAACTGCCGCGGACCTGAGTGAAAACTATCTACAGACCTGAGTGAAAACTATATACAGTATCCCCCTGTTGGCCCAGGGTGAAACTACACTACATAACAATAACCTTGCCTGAACTTAGCAGGAACCAAGAAGAGCACAGTGAAAGTTCCTGTGTGAAGTTGAGTGGGTGTATTTGGGGTAAATCGATCCCTCAAATAAACAGGATCCAGGCTATTAGGAGCTTTATATTAATAGTGATACTTTGAACTTGGCGCAGTAGTAAATGCATAACCGGTGCAGGTTTCTGAGCAGACATATTATATGCTGACAGGGTTTCACTCCTGTCAGCATCCACGAAGCAGCATTCAGCACTAACCGTAGTTTCCATATTAAGAGCAACGGAAGCTCCACACGGAGTGCATTGCAATAACCCAGTCTTGAAGTCACCAAGGCCTGAACTACTACTGCTGTGCATTTCACACACATTTACTTGGGAATACCAGAGTCATTGTGAATTGAATCCTGAAGCTGGAATGGGTGTGATGAGCCAGGAGGTGCATTGTGAAGGTGTGTCAAGGAGCTTAGTTTGAGGAACAGTTCCAGCCTTTAAGGCTTATTTTGGGTCTGCTCAGCTGGATGCCAAAATACATTAGAGAAGAACAGACTGCCAGCATCCAGTTTGCTGGCTCATAAACCCTCCACACCCCGATGCTTCCAGATTTCTGCAGTTCCAATGAAAACGTAATCTAAGATCACACAGAACTAGTGGATGTCCTGGTGCTGTCCTTCTCCACACAGTCTAAATGTGTTTGGTTTTTTCCCGCCCGGGGAACCTGCTTTCTGTCAAACTCAAATTGTAAACTCTTCGAGGCAACGGGGGTGCGTTATTCGTTGCAGTACAACTTTTAAGAAAGGTATGATGTTCTTCTAAGGGATTGCTAATACAGTACAGCACAAATGATGATCTAATGCGTTTTGACCTGGCATAATGCATTTTCTTTTTCACGCTGTCCATAATGTAGAAGTGTATTAGTACTGAGAGTTAAATGCTCAGTTAAACGCTTAAGGCTATTAATTATTTTTTTAAAAAATAGTTCCTGTTCTAGTAATGCAGAGATGCCATTTCTCTTTTAACACGATAACAGTTCATCTGGGCTTTGGCTTTAGAAAGGGATGGGAACGTAGTCCAGACCCACCTGCAGTAGGCTTTCCAGATGCCCACAGGGACTGCCCCCCCCCCAAAAAAATTCCCGAAATTAGGCTGGGAGGAGCATTCTGCTGCAATGAACAGAATAGGTTGTGGCATTTGTATCTCTGTGTGTGGTGCCCACCGGTTGCTCCAGATTGCAAATGTGTCCACAAGACCAAAAAGGGTTGCAGTTTCCTAGCTTAAAAAGGCAGTTTTGTAGAACTTCTCCTTAATAGTCCCAGAACCGAATTATTCATGTCTTCTAGATGACTTATGACGCACGTCTTACGTTTAGTGTGTTGGTGGTGTGAACTCAAGTTTAGTTTGCTCAATATTAGGTGGGTGCATTAAGTCAGAATTGGACAACATCAGAATGCTTTTGGGTACCAGGGGGACCAAGAACTTGGGATTTTTTCAGCCTCATGTATCATTTTTATATATGTAGTTGGTTGGACAAACTAGTTTGTTGTATCCTAAAGTTCTTCACTAGCTGAGCTATTGTATCCCCGCCCCCCCCATTAAGTAAGAAAACAGATTGTTCCTCTTGTTTTGTGTAAGCACATCCATAGATTCAAGTTTCAAATATTTACATCCTGATCCTCTGGGATCAGCACATTATTTTTCTGGATCAGGACATGTTTGCACAAAAATGTTTGTGCAGGGAGGTGGGGCCATGGGTCAAAGGCTGCCTGTGTAACAGCCTACACAGATTTGACACTGCATACCTGGTGTGTGTGTGTGTGTGTGTGTGTGTGTATGTGTGCTTGAGGGAGAACTGAATCAATGCACCAGTTCCTTCCCCCTTCCTTCCTTCCCATCAGTTCGTCAGTGCTGCCACTATGCATTAAAACGTTACTTGCATAAATGGATTTTTATTGCATCCTTTGTTTTCCAAGGCAACCGTTTTCCCCACAATCAGATTAGTGGTTCATGTGACCTGTCCATTTAGGACTGATTCAGGCATTTCCATGTCGCAGGGCTATTCTGTGTCTCCCTATGGAAGAGATTGCACTGAGTGAATTCATGCTATAGGGGCCTAACTCATTCTGTCCCAGGATATCCTTGTGATAAGAAACTTTGGGTACCCTTTTACTTTGGACACCTGAGGTCTAGAATTTTAGGAATCACCTTGTTTTTGGCATTATAAGTTGCTCTAAACTCTTTTTAATATTGTGTTTTAATGTTGTGTATCCCACCCTGGGGACCTTAGGGTCAAGGGTGGGTTGTCAACCATTGTCATCATCATCATCATCATCATCATCATCACCACCACCAACATCTCCTGTTGCCTTTTTTTTATGGTATCGGAACCCTTGTGTATGGCCAGCCACATTTGCACATTACCTGTTCACAAAACGTGGCTTTCCCGGGGTTTCAGAATACTAACATAGATTAGCATTTATTGACTTTTCTCTGCAAAAGAAAGCTATGGGAGTCTATTTGTGTGCTGGCAAACTACTGATTTATGTTACTAAGCTTTAAACTCTAAATAAACTTTCTTGGAAGTATACATCCCATTGGAAGCTAGTGGGATTCAACCCCTACCCCCTGCAATAAATGTGCTTAGGGTTGCTTGAATATTTATATTGCATTCATAGACCCACTAAGTACTTTGCAAGCAGTACCCTATTGCTAGGGTTTTGAGTCTCACAAATTACTTTGCATGTAACTTTAAAACCTCGTGCTTTCGGCTGCCTATTGAACTGGGCTCATACTGCATTTTAAGTCTGAAATGCATTCAGCATGTTTCAGTTCAGATTGCCACTAACAATATAGCTATAAAGCATCTCAAATTGCCCTGAGGTTGTACTTATGCTTATTGTTGTTTAATGCATGTCTTCTCCCATTTCCTCCCCACTTCTTTCTGCAGTCCTTCAGGTTCACGGCCCCCAACGCCTAAAAGTGATTCCGAGTTAGTCAATAAATCTTTGGAAAGGGGCGTCCAGAAGAATAATCCACAAATGCATTGGGACTGGGGCGAACTACCTCAAGCCACAAAGGTATGAGGGGAAACCTCCTCCGGAATATTTTCAAATGCCTATGATAAAATAGCTTCAATCTTTCTTCTGTTTTTAGAGCTGACTGTCTTAAGGTAACAGAGAACTAACAAATATATTTTAAAGGAGGGTGAAGTCATAACACCAAAACAAAACTTATTGCTATGTGCACAATCGTTGCGATAGGATGATTTCCTGTTCTCCTCTGGTGTGGCTTCAAAAAGTTTTAAACTAACTGTAGTTTGTCATTGCATTCAATTTATATTTTATTCATTTGCAAAAATAAAAAAAAATGTACCGCTGTTCATTAAAAAAACCCCCAGACATCAGAGCGGTTCACAGCAATAATATATAAAACCACACATTAAAAACTATATCGAAATTTAAAATTGGAGATCATCTAACTTTTACAGAAGGATAATCTCTTAATGGCCAGCAGGTGCTTCTTGGCATAGGTTTGTTTTAACATTTAAACAGGGGTTTAAATGTTAAAACAGAAGGTGCCTGCTGAACAGCTCATTCCATGGGCTTGGTTTCTTGTTGTGAGAAAAGTCTCTCCAACTCAAGGGACAGCCAACCAACCAAGGTGTTCTATGGGATGTGTGTGTGTGTGTGTGTGTGTGGAATTCCCAGGTGGTCTTCCATCCAGGCACTGCCCAGGCTCATGCCATCTTAGCTTCAGCAAGATGACTGCATCATGTGCCCTCCGACTGTATGGGATAGCTCAGTCCGTAGAGCATGAGATCCTTCATCTCAGGGTTCATGGGTTCGAACCTCACACAGGGCAAAAAAAGACTCCTGCATTGCAGAGGGTTGGCCTAGATGACCCTCACGGTCCTTTCTAACGCTACAGTTCTGTGACTTTGTGACTGTGCCCTGGGAAAGTGGTTTCCATAGACACAACTATCAGACTGTTACCCTGATCAGAAAGTAAAGATTGGCTGCTTCTCCTTTTTTTGAGCATGTGCTCGGCTGCAAACCCAGGGTTGCTGCTGCTATTTATTATTACATGGCAGTTGTAATGGGTATGAGTTACTCGTGCGTAAACTGGTGCCTCTCTAGGCTAATTAGCCTTGTTAAACCTTTCTGACTGCACAGCCCTTTCTCATTGTGGCTGCCTCAGTCGCTGGCAGAATCTGTCAGTGGGCGTTTCTTGAACCTCTTCCAACATAAAAGTTGTTTGACACCCAGTCTCCTCCTCCTCTCACTGCGCGGGAGTCTTCTGCGCAGGGAGGGCGTGGGTAGCGGAGGACCTGTGCCCTCCTCACTGAGGTCCAGTGAAGAGTCCTGGAGCCCTCTCTCCGATTCCCCCATCTGCCCCCATTTATCCCTGGTGTTGCACTGATTTGTTTCCCCCTCTACTGAGCTGTTTCTCCCCCTGCTGCTGGGTCCTTCGCCGGCATCATCTAGGAGCCTCCTCTTCGCCTCTCGCTCCGATGTCAGTTCCCTGACAGCAGTGTTAGGACAATTACTTAGGTTTTGGTGTGAAAGCAGTGCTTGCTTTTCACAGCATCTTGTTTCTTCTTAATCAGGGAAACGTTGTTAAACAGGTGTGTATTCTCTTTCCAGTCTGCTATTCCACTCAGGCTAAAAGAATCCAGCTCTGCGGTGAATGTGAATCCTTCTGAAAGCACTCACTTTCGAGTCATTCAAAACGACGTTCTGGAGGATTTTCAGAGTAGTACTCCCTTACCTGTCGTTGAACAGGCGGATGCTGTGCTGACTCTGGAAGAACCTGAGCTTCAAGAAGGAATACCTGAGATAAATGAGCCAAATGTAGAAATGTTAGGGGCAGCTGCACCTCCACTCCCTGCAAATGAAGACGTCAAGCAGGCTATGGCTTGTTTGGCACAGCCAACAAGCAGCAAGACCGATTCTCCCTCCAGGAAAAAAGGTAAAAGCTGCTTGTACAATTGCTTCTGGTTTTGAACCCAGGCACTGGAAAAGTTTAAGCAGTTTCTTAAGAGAAAAACTAATTGTGCCTGGTTTTTGGTTTTTTTTAAATGAGATAATGGGGATGAAAGGAAGAAAGAAGTTTGTCTTTTGTATAAGCAGCAGTGGAACTTAATTTGCAAAGAGGTTTTTGACTGAGAGACCAAGGAAGAAAGGGAAATGTCTTCCTTAGATGGATCCAAATTTGCAAGCCTAGAGGGGATAGGGAGCAAGGGGAGGGGGGGGGGTGGAAGGGAGAAAAACTTCAGCTTTCTGAATTCCTCCCAGCGCCCCAAAACACACTGGCTGAATTGGCTGTTGCAGCGAAAGATGCACAAATTGTCCCGAGACACTGTCATATTCCCTTGAGCTTCTTTGGAGATTTTGTCAAAGGTTTTGTCACTCTGCCTCAAACAGATTCCAGAGTAGTTGTTAACTATGTGCAGTCAGTCAGAAGCAAGCCTTGCTAAATTTACCAGGGTTTGCTCCCAGACAAGCAGAGTTGGAAGCCAATTTGAAGGTGGTCCTGGGGTCATCACCTCCTCTCTACCTTGCTTCCCAAAACTGACCTTTTTATTTCACTTCGGGTGAAATTCAGCGGAAGTTCCAAAAATGGAAGAAGGGCAAGCTTTGGTTCAGGAATGTTCCAGTAAGTTTCTATCACTTAAGTATCAGGTGCTAGAGGAGGAGTCCGTTGGTGGAAAGTTAGGCTCTGTACCTCAAAAGGGGGAAGTGAAGAGACTCGGCAGAAGAAATCTTGGCGGAAGAAATGCTTGGAGATCCCTTGTTTACCTTGTTATGGGAACTCGAAGCATTTCACCTTCCAGACAGCTTTCTCAGGCTCTTACGTAGTCATGTGCTTGTGTAGCTGTGTCTTGTGTAAGTTCATTTGTTTACAGCTGACTGTGAAAGCGAAAGATCTCTCATTCTCACAGGCATGCAACAGGATACAGACAAGTTTCCTCTTTTTAAGCATTTGGTTTTTTTGGTTTTTTTGCTTTGCTCGCAAGTGGGATAGCTAGAATCCCAGCCCCCTTGAAATCAGTGGGAGGTTTCCTATTCTCTCTAGGTTTCTCCTCTATCTTCAAGCAGAAATACTTATGATTGCTTGCTCTCTAATGTTCTGGGTGGGTTCTCGTCCCCCCCCCCAATACTGGAAGCTATTTAGCTTTTATGTCATTGGGGCACACTTCCCCACTCCATAGCTGCATCCCCCCTCCCCCCCGGCTTCAAGAACCTAATAAAGAGCCCTTCTGGATCAGACCAAAGGCCCATATAGTCTGGCATCCTGTTCTCCAGTGGCCAAACTTAGGTGCTTATGGGATGGCCTCACATGGGACCAGAGAACAACAGCCCTCACGTTAATTCTAAGAACATTCTGAACCAGTTTGCATGTCAATCCAAGCCAAACTGTGACTGTGCAAATGACCAAATGGGTGCAGATGCAAAGCAAAGGCTGGGGTTTAGTGCTCTTTTTTTTTGAAATTACAAATTTTGCACCTGCCTTTGTTGTCTTCCTCTGCAGCATTGCCCTCTCATTCTATATTATGTTATATCAGGAAGGGATAACTCACATGCACCTTCCTAAACCAAGACAAAGCCCTATGGCCAAGGCAGCTTTGAAGGAGATGAGGGTCGTTAGTTGCTACCATGAGAATTAGATATTTTGCCAGTGGACCGACTGTACATCCTCAAACAAACACACACACACCAGGCAAGCAGAATCTGTGGCTTCCTCTGGAGGAGAGAAATGAGTGTTCAAATTGAGTGCTTTCTATTAATACCGTGGTTTTTTTTGCCTTTCACAGATAAGCGTAGCCGACATCTTGGTGCTGACGGTGTTTATTTAGATGACATCACAGATATGGAGCCAGAGGTTGCTGCACTCTATTTTCCTAAAAAGTACGCATGGTATTAATTAGCACTTGTAATGCATCTGTCTGATTCAACAGACCACAATGGTGTGCATGGATCAAGAAGCAGTTTCCTAATGGTTGCAGCAATGTTAGTGGAGCTTATATCCTCCAGTAATGGTGAATGATTCATTCACTTTTCCCACAGTATTCTTCAGAGGTTGTTTAGGAAATCAGATTCTGCCAGATAATTTGTGCCCACCAGAAGTATTGGACTGTGACTTCCATTGTCCCTGATCATTGGCCATTCTTGCTGAAGCAGATGGAAATTGTAGTACTAAATGTATGGAGGGCACTAGGTTGAGAAAGAGCATACTAAACCCTACCTTGGGCTCACATACTCTCCCCTCCTTCTCTGATGTGGAGGAATTCAGAAGCTTTTGCTTTCATTTTAGATTGAGCACAGCTTATTATGATGGCCCAAGCTAGACAAAATGTGGTTAACTATAGTTTGTTGAAGCAAGCCACCTTCAAAGCATAGTTTATGAAGCTGGTTTGCTTTAAACTAACCATACCTAAGATTCCCCACAGTTTAGGGTTCAGATGACACAATTAGGACAGACCTGAACATGCCTTCTCACCTTCATGAGGAAGAAGTGAGAACTTTGGGGATGGTCAAAGGGTGGTGGTGGCAAAAGGTGGAGTGAGGATTCTGCCATGCATTTTAAAAAAATGAGGCCTTGGTGCTCCTTAAAATGATGGAATGCGATGATGCACCTTTATTCCCATGAACATTTTACAGGCAAAAATATAAATCGTGCAATTTAAGCAATCTTTGTGTTTGCTTTGTTTTGAATTTTGGTAGTCTTGAGGGGTGGAAATAATTTACACATGCCACTGAGTCCCTACCCTGACCACTGCAAATCCTTCTAAAGCCCTCAGCCTTTTGAGATTTCACCAAGCAATTATCCACACACCTTTAAGCCTAACCGGTTCTTTCCGCTGCCAACACACTTAAAATGAAAGCTGAGGTTTTCAGGATATCCGCATGCAAAATTCTGTGCTTGAGCAGAGCTTTCACAGAGTTTGGTACGCTTGGTACCAACTTTGCTTAAAATCCTAAACCCTCTTATCTGGGAGAGAAAGCTCCGTTTATCTCAATGGGACTTACTTCTGAGTGTATATATATATATATCCAGCTGCCCCATGTTTTTGTTTTTATTTGTTAATACCTTTTAAAAACAGCGAACAGAAGTAATTGAAATATAAATAGAAGTAGTAATCATGAAGGCAACTGTGCATAAAGAAACATATTTATCACACCTTCAAATTAACCTCTCCAGCCATCAAGGCTAGAAATGTAGTTTGGTTTTTTTTAAAAAAGAGTGCTGATAGCTGATGGTTCACATTAAGAGTCTCAGGGGTGCAGGAGACAGCTTGTGTCTGAGTCCTGATAAGTGGGAACAAGCCTGGAAGCAATGTAAAAAAACCCACCCAAACACAATTCTGTCAATCAAGTACATTTTTATGAAGTTCCTGTGCTCGGAACCTTTAACCATCAGGCGAGTTTGGGGGAGCCTGTTGGGCTCCAGCTCCCATTATCCCTGACCATTAGGCCGTGCTGTCTGTGGCTTAGGGAAGCTGCAGACCAACAAATGTCTTCAGGCCACAGGTGTCCCATACTGGCTGTGAGAGATAACTTAGTGCACAGGCCAATGCAATGCCGGCACCAAGGGAGTACGATTCAAGTTTGGGCATGTAAGAGCTTGTATGGGTGTTGGAGACAGCTAAGCCAGTCTTCTCTTCTCAGTGACGAGCATGCCGCCCAGTCGAAGGTTGTGAGTGAAAATGCGCCCCGCTCAGCGAACCAGTCCCCTCAGACAGTCGGAAGCTCAGGTATCGATAGCGGCATCGAGAGCACCTCAGATGGAATAAGGGACCTGCCGTCCATTGCTATCTCACTTTGCGGGGGACTTAGTGAGAACAAAGAAATATCTAAAGGTAGGCAGAGAGCTTCTGTGCTTCTGTTTATTATACTACCTCTTCGTTTTAGTACTCGGCTCCTCTTCTGGAAAACTAACAGTGACCTCTTGTGGGTGTTGATGGAACATTTGGCTGCGAACCCACTGAACTTTGAATCAACACAGATCCCCCCCCCTTCAAAGAATTCTGGGCATTGTTGTTTGACCCTCACGCTGTTCCCAGAAACCCTTAGTAAACTACAGTGCCCGGAATTCTTTGAGGGAAAGGATGCTCTTTGAAGGCATACGCAGCCACTACATCACAATGAATATTTGTTCTGCAGTTAGGAACATAGGAACTTGCCTTGCACCGAGTCAGGCCATTGTCTACACCAGCGTTTTCCAAACTTGAGTCTCTAGCTGTTTTTGGACTACAACTCCCATCATCCCTAGCTAGCAAGACCAGTGTTCATGGGTGATGGGAACTGTAGTCCAAAAAAGCGGCTGGAGACCCAAGTTTGGGAAAAGCTGGTCTACCCTAAAGGGACACGGGTGGTGCTGGGACGCGGGTGGCACTGTGGGTTAAACCACAGAGCCTAGGACTTGCCGATCAGAAGGTCGGCGGTTCGAATCCCTGCGACGGGGTGAGATCCCGTTGCTTGGTCCCTGCTCCTGCCAACCTAGCAGTTCGAAAGCAAGTCAAAGTACAAGTAGATAAATAGGTACCACTCCGGCGGGAAGGTAAACGGCGTTTCCGTGCGCTGCTCTGGTTCTCCAGAAGCGGCTTAGTCATGCTGGCCACATGACCCGGAAGCTGTACGCTGGCTCCCTCGGCCAATAAACGAGATGAGCGCCGCAACCCCAGAGTCGGTCACGACTGGACTTAATGGTCAGGGGTCCCTTTACCTTTTACCTAAATGGCAGCGGTCCTCCAGACCAAGAAACATTCCCAGCCTTGCCTGGATATGCCAAGGATTGAATTTGGGAGTTTCTGTATGCAAAGCAGATTCTCTACCGCTGAGCTATGTATGGCCCTTCCCAATTCAGGTCAAACTATTTACACTGTCCCCTCCCCGCTGCACTCAACCCTTTGGGAATCAGCAAAATGCACGCCGCTTTATATCACTTGCCGTATTCGGCATTTGTACTGCCTTTAAAAGTGCCTTTTGTACCTACACTTTGAGGGGCATGGCTGCAAAAGGCACAGTGTGTTTCCTAACCATGTCTGAAGAGTGCTAAGCTTGGGTGCATAGCTGTCTTCTGCTGCAGGCCAGCAAGCCCAGTTTTCCTTGAAACCCAATCTTGGACCGGGCATTGTGCATCATATGTCCTGCACAGTGAATGCACCTCTGCAGCAGTGTGACTTCTCAGACCATATACATCTGTATGCACTCTGCCTTCCCAAGAGGATTTCCACTTTTTAATTGCCTATCCTGTGTCCCAGTCAGCACAACTGGTGGTCGGGGATGATGATAGGAGTCCAACAACATCTGGAGCGAAGGCAGTTATTATTATTATTATTATTATCCTTGCCCTGGTGGTTTGATAAATGTTTTGGTTTTCCTTCCTACTGATGCTGCAGAAATGTGCTTGTCTGTCACCTGGCAGGCTGCAACCCTCTGCTTCGGAGCTACGCTTGGCTCCAGGGATGGGATAACAACACCACCAACAACAATAACAATTATTATTATTATTATTATTATTATTATTATTATTATTTATTTGTACCCCACCCATCTGGCTGGGTTTCCTCAGCCACTCTGGGCGGCTTCCAAGGAAGATTAAAAATACATTAAAATGTCACACATTAAAACTTCCCTAAACTGGGCTGCCTTCAGATGTCTTCTAAATGTCAGGTAGTTGTTAATCTCTTTGACATCTGATGGGAGGGTGTTCCACAGGGCGGGCGCCACTACCGAGAAGGCCCTCTGCCTGGTTCCCTGTAGCTTTGCTTCTCTCAGTGAGGGAATCTCCAGAAGGCCCTCGGCACTGGATGTTGCTGGTTGGGTGGACCTGTCTTAAGGGGTGCAGTTATCCTTCTTTGGTCCCCTTATTGTCTGCTGTTCAAGCAGTAGTGACGGGGCCAGATCTGCCATATATCCCATCACTACCTGCGTCTCATGAATTCTTTTCTCCCCCTCCCTCCTCTCCTGACAGAAAAGTTCTTAGAACAAGAAGTAAGTTATCAGCAGTTTGTGGACAATCCTGCTATTATCGATGACCCTAACCTTGTGGTGAAGATTGGAAGCAAGTAAGTATAACTCAGGAAAGTTATAGAAATTAAAACAACAACAACAGATGAGAGTAATTGAAGCTATTTCCATAGCTCATAAAATCGTAGAGTTTTGGAAGGGAGCCCAAGGATCATCCGATCCAGCCCCCTGTATTGCAGCTGTCCCATAGGGGGATTGAACCTGCAACCTTGGTGTTATCAGTGTCATTCTCTAACCAACTGAGCTGTGGCCATACAGGAGCTTCTCCAGAGCAGTGAATCAGCACATTATCCATCTTGCTCTCAGTCTTACAGATCAGTCCCAGTGCAGATGTAACTCAGTGCCACTGCACTAAGCTGAAGGCATGATGATGATGTTTGTACCCTACTTATCTGACTAGGTTTCCCCAGCCGCTCTGCGTGGCTTTTAACATATATAATAACACAATAAAACATTCAACATTATGAAAAAAACTTCCCTGTAAAGGGCTGCCTTCAGACGTATTCTAAAAGCTGTATAGTTACTTAACTCCTTGACATCTGAGAAGTTGTGCCTTGAGGCATGTTGTTATGTACTGAGTTGAATAGGATCCAGAAGGCAGCAGTCTGATTGGTCCTAGAACAATAGGGTCCAGAATGCAGCAGTCTGATTGGTCCACAGGAGCCACCCAATCCAGCTCCAGGTGGAAGTGAATCCGCAACCTGATTGGCCTACAGGTGAATCCCGGAATTAGCCAATCACGTGGGGCCAATTGTGTAAATAATGTATATAAAGCAGACATTCTGGGGGAACTTCCATTCCTCCTCACTACTATGAGCTGAATAAAGAGCATGAAATCTATTCTCGACTCCGAGTATATTTCACATGTGTTGATATTTGGCAGATAGTTTCAATAATGGTGCATCAAATTGTTTTTGACCTAGGTACTACAACTGGACTACAGCAGCTCCTCTTCTGCTGGCGATGCAAGCATTCCAGAAACCTTTGCCAAAGGTGAGATTGACCCTGGAAGCCTTTTGGGGAAAAGAAATACAGGCCACCATGCCCAATGATATAGCAAAAAAATCAGAGGGAGGAGCCCATAGGCACTTGGACAGTGCTGGCTACCATCCATGAATCATGCTTTTACTTGTCTGTGCTTCCCAAGCCTCAACACACTTTGGGGCAATATGGTCCTGCTTCTTTCTTTTTCTCCTAGTCTTCCTATTCCTGGGACTGGGATGGGAGAAGAGTTTCTGTCTTAAGCTGTGTATGTTCTGATTGAGAAACTTGAAGAATGCTTGCAAGAGAGTTGTAATTTCAGTTATGTGTGCCAACTCCCCCCAGCTCATGTGGTCAGCTTCATGCATATCATTGGTTATATTGCCTTGGTCACTGTTGGGGCTACGAACCAACATTTTCTAGACTTTGGCTGAGGATGCGCCTGTGACTTCATGAATCTGACTTGTATTCAAACAGCAAATCTTTAGGAACGAACAGTTCATCTCGACAATTGAACTTCTTTTTGCAGGCAGGCAAGCTTGATTAATGCTCATTTGTTGTATTGATTTCAGTGGCTCTTGAGAACTGTGTGCTAAGGCTGAACTTTAAGAGTTGGGCTGTAAGCCTTCCTTTGATCCCAATGTCCTCTGCTGGAGGACAGAAAGATTAGAGTATAGCATCTCTCGTGCAAAATAGCTATTAAAGAGTAACTCCAACTTGAAAGTCCAATGCTGGATACATTTATATTTAGCTACGGACCTCTCTGCTTGTTGACAGCCGAACCAGAGCTGTTGTAGTTTGATATTAACCTGCAGCTAGGCCGAAACAACTCTTGATCTGTTTAGCATTTGATGAACTGATGGAACTCAGTGGCACACATCTCTCTTGCCTCTCGAGGGATGACAGAGGCACACTTTTTAGAAATATCCACAGATAGATCAATAAAATTCAGATCTATCAATTCTAGCAAAGGGTTCAGGGTGCCACAGTGCTGTAGCCAAAACAGGTCTTAAAGAAATCAGAGACCATTGGCTGGAACTATATGTAGCTACCTGCTGTCACCAGTGCTGATTTAGGATTATTTGGAACCATGTCTGAATCATTTTTTGGAGCATTCTTTTTGCCACATTCTCTCCTGCGCCATTGCTCACACAGGTCCAGTTCACACATGCATGTAAATAACTCTGAGGCATTTTTGTTGTTGTAAGCTTTGGCATCAGAATATGAAAATACTCTCTTGGAAGGCATTAGCATTTGAGGCAATGTAAGGGGATGCGGGTGGTGCTGTGGGTTAAACCACAGAGCCTAGGACTTGCCGATCAGAAGGTCGGCAGTTTGAATCCCTGCGTTGCTCAGTCCCTGCTCCTGCCAACCTAGCAGTTTGAAAGCATGTCAGAGTGCAAGGAGATAAATAGGTACTGCTCCAGCAGGAAGGTAAACGGCATTTCCGTGTGCTGCTCTGGTTCACCAGAAGTGGCTTAGTCATGCTGGCCACATGACCCGGAAGCTGAATGCCGGCTCCCTCGGCCCATAGAGCGAGATGAGCGCCGCAACCCCAGAGTCGGTCACGACTGGACCTAATGGTCAGGGGTCCCTTTACCTTTACCTTTAAGGGGACCTGAAAGTTCTCTCCCTCCCGCCCGGTTGCTTTATCTGTAATGGCCCATTTGTGCATGCATATAATTGCTTTATGGTTGCAGTCACCAAGTAGCCAATCCTCCTGTGTGGATCAGCACAGATATTCGTTTTTTCAGAATTTATCCAAGTGAATTTGAATAGGTTGGGCTTGCTTTAATTGCTGTCAATCCTGACATAAGGCCACGTGGAAAGAATATGCACTGAACTTGCATATTTGTTTGTAGGATAAAACAAATTCTGCACTTAGGAATTTTTTTTGCTGTCCAACATGTTAAGGAAATAAACTTCCTCACCTTCATCAAGAAGCAACTAGTGGCTATTTTGGTGCTGAATGTTTTATTATATTATACCTCTTAGCCTATACTCTCCTGAATAGCTTTCAAGAGACACTAAACCAACCATCCTGCTTAGTTTCATTATTATTTACTGGGGACAGCTAACCATCTTGCCTACCCGTGTTTCTTACCAGCAGAAACCTTTTATGATTTTTACTAAACAGCTGTGAAGTAGAGACTTCTTTCTCCCCACTCTCCTAAACATTATACTAATGGCTTATTATGCTTTTGTTTCGTTTTGTTTCGTTCCCATTTTCTCTTCTTCTTTTTTTAAATTTTGTAAGTGTTCTTGTTTAAGTTACTTCCGTACAGTTCTGGATACCATTAGGTTTTGCTTTGACAAGATTTGTGGTCCACAGATAGTATGTTTCCTTTTACTCTCTTTGCTTGAGTTTTAAATTGCGTGTGGTTTGTCGTTTTTTTCTATATAAAATATATATTTTCGTTTGCATGAGTTAGATTACTTTTTGTTCTGTTCCATTATTTATGTTACCATCCATTTATCACAGGCCACTGTGGATTCTATAATGAGGGATAAGATGCCAAAAAAAGGTGGAAGATGGTGGTTTTCATGGCGAGGGAGGAATAGCTCTATCAAAGAGGTAAGTTCGGAAACTAGATGGACCGAATTTCCCCCCAGGTTAGAAAACCATATATATGGGGCTGTGTGTAATGGCTGATAACCAAAAGTTTGTATTTTTGACTTTGTTTCTAAGCAACCCAAATTTAGCAGAAAGAAGAGTTGAATTCTGTAACCTGCAAACTTCATGAAGAATTTGTGGGGCGGAGCGCTGCGCTAATCCCGAAGCTTGGGGCGTGCGGAGCTCAGCGCGCACCAAGCTTCTGGGTGCCGGCAAGGTCTCCGCTAGCCGTAGGAGAGCTGGGTCTCCCACGGCTAGCGGATAGCTTCCTGAAGCCTGGAGAGCGAGAGGGGTTGGTGTGCACCGACCCCCCTCGCTCTCCAGGCTTCAGCGAAAACCTGCATTCGCCCCATAGGACGCACACACATTTCCCCTTCATTTCTGGAGGGGAAAAAGTGCGTCTTATAGGGCGAAAAATACGGTACTTCTGTTGAAATCTACAATTCAATACAATGAATAGTATATATTATTTTTTCAAATGTAGAGCCGGTTACGTCTTGTGTGTTTATTGAATATGTTTCACGTCACCAGAGATTTGTTGTTGTTTTGCACACTTACCAGGGCAGGGCAGAGTGAGGTTGGGACTGCACAGCCAAACTCTTGTGGCGCTGGATTGGCCCTGCTGGTGTGCCTCTGCACCTCCAACCTTGTTCCTGCCTCATCTTGGTAAGCAGTGGTGATGCTGCTGCTGTCAGGGAGCAATGCCACGACCCAACCCGCCATGCTGTCTGCTCCTGCGTTTTGAGTACTGCAAACATGCAATTCACTGAGATCAGCAGGATAGAACAGAGCAGGCTCAGCGATAAGAGTAGGCCTTGCTGTTGGTTCACCCTTGATGTTCCTCCTATCTGCTTGGAAGTCAGGGAGGTGGTGAGCTGCAGTTTCCCCTCTTCCATGCACCTGGGTGGTTCTACCGTAACTGCGTGTGTACTTTTCAGAGCCGGCTCTGTTCTTCACCTTCTTAACGTTTCGCCTACAGGAAACGAAGCCTGTGCCAGGTCTGAGTGGAAAAGAAGAGTCGAACATTCAAGACAGGTATCAAATCGTTTCTGTCCTGCTTTTCGACTTATGTAGTGCTTTAGAAGTTTTGCTTCATTTGCCTTCTCATTAATAGCAGCAACTTACTACATTTATATGGCCTATATGCATTTGCTCAGACAGTCCTGTGAGGTAAGTTAGGCCCCATGAATTTCGAAGCTGAGTCGGGGTGTGGGTCTAGTTCTCCCATGTTTGTGTGTGTGTGAGAAATGACCAATAAGAGCTGATGTGCAGATTCCGAATAATAATAATAAACGTGATACCTTACTTCTGTTTTAACTGTACCACTTCAGATTGCAGGTGTGAATGTGAAGGAAAATTGCACCAGGAAGAGGGGTCAGGGCTAGAATTTCTGACCCCAGTGTTCTTTCTTTCTTTCTTTCTTTCTTTCTTTCTTTCTTTCTTTCTTTCTTTCTCTCTTTCTCTCTTTCTCTCTTTCTCTCTTTCTTTCTCTCTTTCTTTCTTTCTTTCTTTCTTTGGAGTTTTTCTTCATGGGAGAGACATTAGCTTCCAACATATCACACTGTTATTCTGAATGTGTAGGTACAACTGTGTGTGTGTTTATTTGTGTGCATGATTGGCAGGATGTGTGACAATTCTTTTATTTAAGGAACCCTCCTCAAGTCAATATTATGAATATGCTGGCGTGCCACTGGGGTAGGGTGACTGGAGAGACCTGGTTTTAAATCCCTGCTCAACACTGGGGGGCCTCAGGCCTCTCCCTCTCCCTCCCTCCCTCTCTTTCTCTCTCTCTCTGCCTAGTCTACCCCACAGGGTCGTTGTGAAGATAAAACAGAGAGGAGGAGAATAATAACCCTGAATGTTGCCCTGAACTCTGTGGAGGGAGGAAGGTGTACAATTGTAATAAGCAAAATAAAAAGTAATAAATGTTTATACATACGCGCGCGCACACACACATATATATATAATGTGCCTGTGTATGATGTTTCAGAATCAAAGACGAGTCTTCTTCAAGTGATGAAGACCCTAGAGCTTCAAGTCAACCCTTTGCATCATCAGCAAACCCTGGTCATCTTCCATTATTGTCTGGAGTGGGTTACAAAAAGACCCTTCGACTCAGTTCAGAACAGCTTGTAAGTTACGTTCACATCAACTTTTCACCCCACCTATAGAAATTAAGACACTGGGTGAAGGACAATGAATCTGTTTTTGAGTGTTGTTAAAGAAAGTTTCCCTTAATGAAGTGGTTGATATAAGAGAACAAGGGGTACCCTAAAAGCCCAGGAAGGTGTAACCCAACCAGTATATTGACTGACGTTTAAAATTAATAAGAAGATTGGTATTTTTATTTTTTTAAAAACAAATTTTTCATACTGCTTAATTGTGAAAACCTCTAAGTGGTTTACATAGCAGCTTGCTGTTGTTGAGCCTGGTTTTTTATTTTCTTGTTTTACCTGCTTTGCACATTCCAGGCCATTGGCTATACAGCAGAATTCCTTATTGCCCTGACTGTAATTCTGCTTCCTTGTTCAGTAATGCAAGAGAAAGGACTTAAATGTGTGTGACTAAAGCGATTTACTGCCAGACCTTTAAGAACTGTGCTTTAATAATATTCCGAGCCATCTGGTTTGTCGACGCGCAAATCTTGAAATCCGGGTTTTGGTTTTGTTTGTGCTTTTTTTCAACAGAAAAGCCTGAATCTTAAGAATGGCCCCAACGATGTGATTTTCAGTGTTACAACACAGTACCAAGGGACGTGCCGCTGTGAAGGCACCATCTACTTGTGGAACTGGGATGACAAGGTCATTATTTCTGACATTGATGGCACAATTACGAGGTGAGCGCTTTGCAAGGCACACAGTATGCCAAGTTCCCCTTCAGGGAAAACTGTTTTGCCTGCTTCATCAGAAAGTTCGAAATAGCAGTGTGGAAAATAATGGGAGACCCTTGCAATGCTCTCTTTGCACTGGGGCCATTTTTTAAAACTGTTGAATTCAAGTTGCCCAAAAGGAGAGTTCAGCTAAACAGGAGGAAGAACTTTCTGGCAATAAGAGCTGCTAGATAGTGGAACTAACTCCCCTGGAGAGCAGTAGACTCTCTTTTGTTGGAGGTTTATAAGCAGAGGTTGGATGGCCATCTATCATGGATGCTTTAGTTGAGATTCCTGCATTGCTTAGGGTGGGACTAAGCAATGACTCTCAGGGTCCCTTCCAATTCCAGGACTCTTGCCCATTCTTGGTGGCCCAGTCCAAGCTGATATGCCATGCCAAGCTGATGACTGGACCAATCTCCCATCTGCTTCCATCACATGACGCAACAGCAACACTCAAAAGTCATAATTCCAATCCGATAGAGAGGCATAAACCTTTATGCTTTCTTGTGTTTCTGGTTGGTGCTTGTGAACTATGGGAGATATGGAGGCTGATATAGACTGCACATTGCAGTGAGCCCTAGGTAGCAGTTTCCTTTGTTGCTAATTGCTTCTCCATTCTCTGATTTTGCTTTGCTTGTTTTTAAATGTTTAATATTCATTTAAAAATGTTCTGCTTTTGTTTTCTTATTGAGTTAATCTTATGCCCATCTCATCTGATTTTAAGACACACAGATTTTTGTAGGCAAGAATCAGTAATAATGCTGGTGGTGCAAGTTGATCCATAGGAGAGCCATTTCAGTATAGTGGTTAGTGTGTTGGATTAGTTGGACCTGGGAGATGAGGGTGCAAATCCCCATTCATCCATGAAGCTCACTGGGTGACCTTGGGCTAGCGACTGTTTCTGAGCCTAATCTGTCTCACAAGATTGTTGTGACGATAAAATGGGGAGGGGGAGATGTATGTATCCTACATGGAGCTCCTTGGAGTAAACATGGAACAGAAATGAAATAATGATGATGATGATGATGATGATGATAATAATTAATAAAGTGTGTTGATTCCAATGCTACTCTAAAATCAAAGAGGGATAAAATGGTTTTCTCTTTTAAGAGTTCTTTGAAAAAGATCACAGAAGAATTTACACCGAAAGGCAAGACTGAAACAGTGTTAATAAGTAACAAATAATAATTTCTTCTAGTCTATTCAATCAATCAATCCTCTCTTTTTCCAGGTCAGATACTTTAGGTCATATTTTGCCCACTCTTGGCAAAGATTGGACACATCAAGGGATTGCCAAATTGTACCATAAAGTGAGCCAGTGAGTATTATTGGGTTGTACAGTCATACCTTGCTTCACATTGCGGTTTTTTAAATCTAGAATTTATATAAACAGCATCATCAAAAAGCTGCCCAAAGTGGAGTATGAATAGAAAACACTGCTAGAAAACACCAAAGATAACCTCTATAAAACTTTAAATAACAAATATAGGTGACTGAATCATGTGTCTGGAAAGGCTTGCTGAAACATAAAGGTTTTCAGTAGGTGTCTAAAATGAAACAGTGCGAGTGTGTATGCGAGAGGCGGGGGTGTTCATCTGCCCCTTACAAAATCCCTCCCATTTTCTGTTCTTGTATTCAGGGAGCTGATTTCACTCTGCTTATCAGATCAGTCAATTCCTCACTTGACTTTCAGTCAGTTCCCTCTTTGGTGGTGGTTCGTAGGTCTAGTCTGCTGCAACATCCTATCATCCTTTGGCTTTCAGAGTCATTTTCTCCCTCAGACATATGACATGCGTTGAACCTTGCTTTGGCTCCCCAAGTCCTATCCTTCCCCTGTATCTGCGCCACCTCACAAAGCTAAATCATTGGCAATTTGCTGCCAATGAACGGTGCCCTAAAACCTGCTGCTTGAGGCAGTTGTTCACCTGGCCCAATGACAGAGCCATCTCTGTCCCCTTGTTCCATGCAGAGTTTTTATGGAAATCAGTTGTGCTAAACACCGTCATCTTGGAACATAGGACTGCAGCCTTAGTGGCTCTGAATGCTTATATCTTATGGCTGGACCGGTGTAATGGAAGGAAATGCTATATTCCATAATACAATTTATCAAATACATGGGAGATATTAAAAGGCAATATTAGCTTACATGCTTAAAGTTGATTCTGGATAGTGTGTTTCTGATGACGATGGCAACTGTTTTCTTTTTTTGAAACAGAAATGGGTATAAGTTCCTATACTGTTCTGCACGTGCGATAGGAATGGCAGATATGACCCGAGGATACTTGCACTGGGTTAACGAGCGAGGAACGGTGCTGCCTCAAGGTCCTGTATTGCTGAGTCCCAGCAGCTTGTTCTCAGCTTTCCACAGGTAAGAGAACACGGAATCTTGCCATTCTATAAATTTCACTGGGTTGAGGGTTGCCTGGCTTGCTAGTTGTTGGGGTTGCTTATTTGTCCGAAATATTTTCTGAGCTTCAGCTGTAAGGATCCCACATCTTTATTGCAAGATGAGACTTGAGTGGGTCAAACCATATCTGCTAGTTATTTATAAGGGTGTGCTCAAAATGGATTTTGTGGTTGCGTCAATGATGCTATTTCCTTAGAATGCAGAGGCTTGCATAAAATGCACAAAAACGGTTTACATGTGTGACATAGGGTTATTTTCGGTCCTCGATCACAGTCCAACAGAGTACAATTAAATCCTTTAATGTGAGTGGGTAAATTAGGCACATGCTTAACTCTTTTTAAGTTAAATCAATCAGACTAAAGAGGTGAACATTGGCCATTTTATTTGTGCCTCATCTTTAACCACGTCACTTAGGTTTGGAAGCTTCCATTTTTTAAAGCAAGGAACCATGAGAATCTTTACAGTTCTTTTTGGGGGAATCTGAAGTTCAGTCAGTGAAAATGTTGTGTTTAGCCTGAGAAAAATGACCGTGTTGCATTGATAAAGCACTTCTAAAACACTTCTGTTTTTGTGTGTGATGTGTGTGATTTCAGGGAAGTAATAGAGAAGAAGCCAGAGAAGTTTAAAGTTCAGTGCCTAACGGACATCAAAAACTTGTTTCATCCCAACACAGAACCGTTTTACGCTGCTTTTGGCAATAGGCCTGCTGTAAGTACCTTTGTGATATTATTATTTTATGAGGACTCGTCCAAAGAGGAGCTTCAGCAGATAATGTTTGGGGTTCATGCTGTAGTTTCAAGCTACTTGCAATAACATGTTACTTGTATGTGGTTTTGTGAAACATTTCTTCAATCCATATCAATTGGTCAAGTGGAGAGGAATGCGGAGATCTGCACAAATGTCTTATGGGATTGGCAGAAATGTCTTGTGGTTTGTGGGTCTTGACTTTCCTGGTTATCCTCAGTCATCAGATGGATACTTCCACCAATCCGCATCACATTCATGCACATGAGGATTTAGCAAGCACATGACTTGATGCTTCTCTGTTTTATCCTCACAACAACCCTGTGAAGTAAAACACATATTATAAGCATTTTAGAAAGCTAAACTGTTTTCGATTTATACTGAGGGGAAACCTACCTTTTGTGTTTGTTGTCTCCCCCCCCCCCCAGGATGTGTATTCATACAAGCAAGTGGGAGTTTCACTAAACAGAATATTCACTGTTAATCCTAAAGGAGAGCTAATTCAAGAGCATGCAAAGACCAACATCTCATCGTGAGTATCAGTCCACTTGCTCCTAATGTGGGGTGGAGTTCTCTTTCTCTAAGCCCTTTGATGCTGGGTGTTACAGTAGAAATTAACTGGACCGCCTTGAAATCACAGAATGGCAGAGTTAAGAGGGACCACGAGGGTCATCTAGTTCAGATTGTGATATTATCAAGATTTACTTCAGTTACGTGCTAGGTAAACACTCTGTGATTCAGTAGTTAAAAATGAGGAAGTCCCAGTTTTCTTTATTTGAACAAAAAAGCTTGTTTTTCAGCACATTTGCAGCTGTGCCGTTGCATTTAAGCTCCAAGGCAATCCTGCGTTAGCTCAGCAACGATTCAGCAAATCGTACTGTCACACATCAGATTCAAAAACAGGATATTTGACTCTGTGGGTCTGTTGTAATTTCCTTAATTATTCTGTCTTAAAATGTGGATAAAATAGCTGTATTAATGCAGCCCGTGATATCAGCATATCCAATTTATTAGGCAGTGGTAATAATAAACTTTTTCTTTTTCTGTTTGTCCAGGTACGTGAGGCTCTGCGAAGTGGTAGATCACGTATTTCCCCTGTTGAAAAGAAGCCATTCTTCAGACTTCCCCTGTTCTGACACCTACAGTCAGTTCACATATTGGAGAGATCCGCTGCCACCTTTTGAAAACCAGGAGATGCATCCTCATGTGCCATAATAATCGGCTTCTGAACCTTCTCGGCAGCAGTTTGAACACTCTTCGGTGATGCACCTGGATTTTGCCATTTGCAGTTCACCCGGAGTTTGGGATGTAGTGAACATTTTGTTTAAATGTGCAGTTCAGAAATTTCTTATTTTCTTTTTGTCCTGTAAAGTAACATTTCTGAATGTCACGCTCCCAGATCTCCTGCAATAGCAGGCTCAAGATACATACCATATAGTCTTATTACAGAAGGGCATTTCTGAGTGCCTTGATGATGATGATGGGATTTCTAGAAAGCAGTGGGTCTTCATTTTTCCCATGCCTGCTTTTTTTGTGGGATGTGGTTCCAGTCTGAGGCATCACTTGGGGTCTTCCGGCCCCTAGTTTTCAGGTAGAGAAGGAAGACAGAACTCGAAACCTCTGAGCGGAAATGCCTGCTTTTACTAGAACCGCCACCCTTTGATCCACAAAGTATGATACGATTTATTGAACTAAAGTCAATTGGTCTACACACTCTACAGCTAGTCTATGTAGCACACAGCTATCGTCACTATTGCTGTACTAGCTTGAACTGGCTGAGTGTGTGGCTCCCAGTTCTATAATGCCAAACTGGATTTTAAACTTGAGGATTGTTGCTTTTTGTTTTTAAAAAAGCTCTTGTGTGTTTGCATAAGAAACATTGCGGTGCAGCTCCCTTCAAAATGAACAAAAGAAGGGGGTTAAGCAGCATTGAGTGCTGCCTGACGTGTGTGCATGTTGTTGGCTAATCTGGATCAAGGCTATAATTTACAGTAAGAAAAGGATTGGGACTGGAGCTGCTGTTCTTATTTCACATCAAATTGTGCCTGAATTAAGGAGTAATTGGACATGCTGGTTGTTCTGCATTACAATACCCTTCAGGTCATTTCATACGCTACAATTGCTCAGATACCTTATGCACCCTTGAGCCAGCTGGGCATGACATACGTGCCTGTAAAACCGAGAGTAGACCCATTGAAATCAATGGTCTTAGAGGTTAGTCATGACTTTGTTGTTTGCCAATCAGTGTGTTTCCCAGCAAAATATACGGAGGTCTTTCCAGGTTGCTGCTTCTGTGTGTGTTCACCACGAAAACGGGTTCCATTGGAATGCATATGTACCATTCTCGGCAGGTACACGGTACATTGGTTTCCGTCCATAACTGCGATAAAGAAAAAAGCATTTTCAGAAGTGGCCTTTATTTGCTTGATAAACTTCAAGGGAGCTGTGTTGCTGGGCCAACACTTTTTTTTTTTCCATTTGCACTACCTGTAGCTGTGATTGATGTGCACTCCTTTGCTGAATGGGGAAGGAGATGGATTTCTCTTGCTATGGTTCTCTCCCCACAACTTTAATATAATTTGAGTGCCATATAATATTACCAGCTGTCACCGGGAGTTTTCTTTTTATGTTTCAATCTTAGGTTTTTTTCTTCTCTGCATGATTGCAATAGGTCCTGGTCCTTTTTTTTTTGGTAGCTGATGGCATTTGACTGCCTTGAGATTTAATGGTATGCATTACAAGTGAATGTTCCAGGTAATTTTTATTTTATTTTTCAGAGAAGCTGCTTTTTATAAGTTGCCTGCCTTCATTAAAAACACAGGCTTCCACTTGCCATATGCCAAATAATACTAAAGCAAAACAACAAAAAGAATGTTTTTTTTTTAAAAAAAAGTTGCATTGTTGTAAATGATATTTATTTAATCAGGTCATTGGCCTGATTTAGCAGGCTCTTCTTGTGTCCTTAGGGGGTATTATCTGATGACCAGGCCAGGCGTGATGGTGCCAGATCTGTGGGTTGCTCTCAGATCTCTCTAAATTCAGGGTTTGGGGGGCAAATTGCAGGCAAAAGAGCATTGCTGAATTCTTCCCCCGATTGTGCTTCCCCTCTGAAGCTGGTTTTCCCCAGCCATTTTTCTCCTGCTGTCCTTAGAGAGCAGAAGTACTGTAACCTGTTGCTGCCACCAGGAGAAAAGCAACTGGGAAGCAGCCATTTTGGAAGCCACCTTCAGATACACCCCGTCCGCAGTTTCTTTTTAATTCAGCAGGTTCTCCATTCATTCGGACAGGTTGTACGGCCATAATATGTACAAAGAGCCTGAAATTGTCATCTCTGTATTCTGCCTTTAAAAAAAAAAAATGTATTTCATGATTACAGTTTTAATAGGTCAACAGTAAAGAAAATGGTTTCTGTTGAGTCATAATGATTAAGTCACATTATTTTCTTCCTTTAGCATGTGCCCTTTTTTACATGTACTGCGTTATAGGGGGGTATGGTACCAGTAGTACCACTAGTGAGTTCGGGGCTTCGCCTGCTTGTGAAGAGAGGCTCTGGCAGACTGAGCGGACAAGACCAATTGTGGGTCCATTGGTCAAAACTGTGGTTTCTGCCTCTACTTCAGAGGGAAGTGAGGGGCAGATGGGTCTCATTAACCTGGGAAGATAGCTCATCTAGGAGAAGGAAAAAAACTGGTCCTAAACCTCCATTGCCCTTGTGGGATAACTTTGGGAGAGTAAAAGGCTAAGAAGTACACCCTACACAAATCGAGTGGAGTCCCTAAGGTTGCTCTGCTTTCCTTTGGACTACATCAGTGAGGTAGAAGGGGGGGTCCTGGCAGCCCAGGACTTTCTTACTCACTGCCCAGGCTTGGAAGTCAATCTGGTGCTGCTAATGTAACAATTTGACCACCCCTGGAGAGGCACACCATGGTCTCTCTCGAGGCAGTCGGATGCCAACTTTCAATGGAACTTAAGTTCACCAGGATGGGTAACCTGCTCCGCTGGATACAATGACTTAGGCTGCAGTTCTGTACCCTCTACCCTGGGAATAGGTCCCCCTGAAGCCAGTGGGGCTTACTTCTGAGTAGATATGTATACGGTTGTGCTGTTTGTTCCAGCTAACTTTAGCTGGAATTGGCTCCAAATGCTGCAATCCAGCACACAGTTAAATACATATAAATACAGTGGACGCTCGGGTTGTGAACGTGATCCATGCGGGATGCACGTTTGCAGCCTGCAGCATCCGCAACCTGCAGCGCTGCGTCTGCGCATGTGCGGGTTGCAATTCGGTGTTTCTGCGCAAAGCGCGATTGCCGAAACCCGGAAGTAACCCGTTCTGGTACTTCCAGGTTTCGGTGGTCCGTAACCTGAAAAAACGCATCCTGAAGTGTCTGTAACCTGAGGTATGACTGTATATATAAATAAATATGCCTCACTCTGTACTGGATTGCGGCCCTAGTCGCTCTTCTTCCTATCAGTGGTACTTTTGCTATTGATAGTGAAAACGAAATTGGCACCAGAGAGAAATTAGCACTGTGAAACTGCTCTTTTACAGTTCCCACTAGAAACTCAGTGGAGTGACTTGACTTTGGCTTCCTTGGTCCTGGGTCCTGCCAAACAATTATCCTTCTAGGTTTACAGCACAACCTTATGCATATTTACTTGGACATAAGTCCCACTGTTCAATGAGGCTTACTTCCAGGTGTTTATATCAGATTGCAGGCTGCAGTGCAGTTCTATACATGTCTTATCCGAAGTAAGCTCCAGTACCCCCCCCCCCGCAAAGTAAGTGTATAGGGTTGTAGCCTTAATTCTGTAAGACATGTAGCCCACATCTAGTTTTAGAATAGCCCCATGATTAAGGTGTATGCAGTTGTATGTATATATACAGATGGTGACCATTTTGCATGAAAGTTCTGTTCCTGGCCCCTGTCTGTGTTGGCGAAGCACCCGTAAGTCCGCCTTGCCCCTGTTCTCCCCTCTTCTGGGTCCAAAAGGACCCATGCGCTGGAGGTCCTGTGTCAATTGGACAAATGCAAAATGGTATCCACCTGTATTTACAGAGTCTGGTCTCTGCTTACAAGACTGGACTTAAAGTAGACACAGAGTCTTCCTTTGCTGGGGCAGGATGCTAAGTGCTTCCAAAGGAGTGTGCTTGCCTTTATTAAGTTTACTGGTCCTCCATGAGCCAAAGGGGCACAACACTCTGAGCTAAAACAGCCACAAAATCCCACTGATCGGCTGTTTGACTGGGAACGAGAAGTGGGGCTGGCTAGGACACCTTTCCAAACCAGCAGAACTGTAGCATGAGAAAATAAAATACTCTTGTCACGGAAGTCCAAGCTGAAGAGGGCTTGTGCGTACACAGGCCTTGTTTGCACATGGGGTCCCCTCCCTTTAATGGTGAGGTGCATGCACGCAAGCCTGCTACTTTGTGCATCTTGCCCCGAGCTGTGGGAACTGGCTCAAGCGTTTTCTCCGTCATTCGTGAAAATGCACCGATTCCCACAGAAGTGAATTTGGAGAATAATTGGGTGCATGTGCACGGTGACAAAAGCTTGGCAGTGCTGCATAGAGAAGTCCAGGCATTGATCTGATAAATAGTGGAAATTTAGACTGTCAAATTTACCAATTAAGCAACACGGTATACAATTTTTAGCTTCCAAATCTCTGGCAATGTTTCATAAGCAAAAAACTTCAGCTTGGGAACCAAAAAAGCCATAGAATCCATCTACAAGGATAAGAGATATCAGCTTTAGAAAGACATTTCTCCTGTTGCAGATGGACCCATTACATGCTGAACTGTAAAAATGGACTTGCCAATATTTGTTTTCCCAGTGGTTTAGAACATACTGGGTGTGTAACCCAACCAGAGTTGAGCAATTCTGTACCACATTGCCTTTAGCGGGCGAGTTTCGTGACTATCACAGATGAGTTCAGCTCAGCAGCACTTAACGTGGACACTGTGTGTGTGTGTGTGTATATCCTAGCTATTTAAGGAGGAGATTTTGAGTTTTGTAGTCACTTAACCCTTGACCTTATTTATAGACACTCTCACATGCCACAAAACGTTCATTTTTTTAGGACCCCAGTTGCCTTCCAGCTGACCTGGAACTGCTTGGGTCTGCCATGGTTGTAAGTGATAATAAATTATCTCCTCTAACAGCATTGGGGTTGTTACCTAATTGAAGCTGTGGATTTTCTTCAGGTTCATGTGAAACTATTTGCAGAGAACAAAGCTGTTACTATGCCCTGTTACACATTTTGTTTCAAGTTACTTTTTAAAGCATATTTGAAGATCACTCTGCATATACCCTGTTGAATGCAATTGCATAGGGTATCTGCAAGGACATTTTCCTCGACTATTTTTGATGGTCATTGGGAATAATAGATGTAAGACTTTTTTAAAAGCTTTGTTCTAATTTAAAGACAAAAACAGCAACAGGTACACAGTTTCTAAATAGTTTCACTTTGGCTGAGCTGTTCTTATGCACACATTTCAATTCCCAAAGAACAAAATAAACCTGGAATAGCTGAATTACTTCATATTCTTTCTGTGAAAGAAAAAGAAAACTGTTCACTTTGCTTTCAGTGTACTGGTGGTTTTCTGTTACAGAAAAACGTACCTTTTCTAATGCACTCTAAATGCAAAAATGCAAATCCAGTATATGCTCTGTTTGTATGTTTCCCCATCTTCTAAACTAGAATATGCCAGAAGTGTATCCTTGTTTATTTTCATACATTTAATGGCCATTTAGCTCCACAAGTGCTACATGAAATGAAGAATATCAGTGTGTTGAAAATTACAATGCTTGATATAATTTGAGGGTCAGAGGAATGATTTTTTTATTTTATTTTTAAAAAATATATATATTTTAGGACTGTTAATGTTTCTGGAAACTATTTCCTCTGTATATGTATACATCAGTGCAATAAATTATAGAAAATAAGGTAACATCTCATTTTGGTGATGAACTGAATGCAAAGTATATATATATTGTAATAAATGCCATCCAATTAAAATGTTTTGAAAATCCAGCTGCTGGGTGCAAGTTGCTTTTTTTTAAATGCATACCAGACAGGATTCAGCCCAAGTTACCGTATTTTTCGCTCTATAACACGCACCTGACCATAACACGCACATCGTTTTTAGAGGAGGAAAACAAGGGAAAAAATATTCTGAATGAAACAGTGGACGTATCATTTTTGTGCTTCATGCTGTGGCCACAGACATGTGATCTGATGGTGAATTTGGGGTGACCCAATGCAAAAATCCTGAGAATCCCTGTGGATCAATGTTTTGTAACCACGTTTTTGCACCATTGCAGCCCCAGGCAACAGTGGGTGCGTGATTTTGGGGGGGGGCAGGCTGTAGCCATGGACATGCTATGTGCTCTGATGGTGAATTTTGGCTGACCCAATGCAAAGATCCTGAGGATCCATGTGGATCCATGCTTTGTAACCACATTTTAAGTGGGGAGGGAAGGAAAAACACAGAAGGCTAAGAATGCAGGAGAGGGCTATAACGTGAGGAAAGGAAGGCAAAAGTTCCCCCCCACCCACCCACACAAGCCAGCCAGCGCTCTCTCTCTCTCTCTCTCTCTCTCTCTCTTTCTCTCTCTCTCTCCCATCTGCATGTTTTCCGGCTGCCTGATATTTATTTTTCTTAATTGCCTTGACAGAAGAAAGCATTTTAACTCCATTAAGAACTATTTAGCAGCGAAACCTAAGCTTTGCCATCCCTTAAGAGGTACAGACACTGTAATCTTCCAGATCGCATGAATTTACAGGCAAAACACTGTTTAAGGATTTCATCCTTTTAAATTGAAGAAAGCATATTTGAATGCTGTGTGTCCCCAAAAACAAAAAGCAGGAAGTCAAATCAGAATTTTAAGCTGAACCTGTAATCTCTCTTCCCTTCACAAACATTGTTCCCTCCAAAGCACAGAGAGGAAAGCAGACACTCTGCTTTCCCCTCTGCTTGCCTGGAGGGGAGGGGCTTTCCCTGCTCTTCGTTCCATTTCAGCAAACACAGCAACGAAACAGAGCGGGTGGGCAGTAAGACCCTGAGGCAGAATGCAGGAAAGCAACCACTTCCTCTTTTCCCCTCTGCTTGCCTGGAGGGGAGGGGCTTTCCCTGCTCTTTGTTCCGTTTCAGCAAACACAGCAACGAAACAGAGCGGGTGGGCAGTAAGACCCTGAGGCAGAATGCAGGAAAGCAGCTGCTTCCTCTTTTCCCCTCTGCTTGCCTGGAGGGGAGGGGCTTTCCCTGCTCTTTGTTCCGTTTCAGCAATCGTGAAGCCCGATTTGATTTTTGTCTGATTTTTCGGCTCCAGGGACCACACATTCGCTCCATAACACGCACAGACATTTCCCCTTCCTTTTCAGGAGAAAAAATCTGCGTGTTATAGAGCGAAAAATACGGTAATCACTTCACAGTCTTGAGTTCAGCAGGGAAGATTTTAGGCAGATACTTAAACCCCTTGAAATTGTCAGAAAGTAAACTCTGTGGTCCTAAGCATCTTTCCTCAGGCCCGGGGTGTGTGTTAAATGCAACCTTCTGCCTGACCTTTGAGACTCCCCTACATTGGCCACATCTCACCAGCCATGCTTTGCACCCTCCTTGAATATTTGTGTGTGATTGGAATGTGTCATTGAGCTCAGATAATGATATCTTTGCTCCGCAGCGTTCCTCCCCCAACCCTGCTTTTTAAAGCTGAAGTGCCACAACAGCCATTCGGGTTTTCCATGGATTGTTGTTTGTTCCGATTCAGCTTTAAAGAGCAGGTTTTTGCAGGGAAACCTCTGGAGCCAAAGAAAAAGGAGGGGAGAGAGAGAGAGAAAGTGGTCAGGCACAGATCTTTAAAGTTGCTGCCCGTGCCTGGAAAGTGTGGAGGAAAGGTAAGGTGGATAAGCTCCGAGTGTGTGTAGAAATTAGTCTGCTGCACAGAGGTAAATGTCACATTTGGTGCTTCGCCCATTTTTGTCTCTGGTGCAACCCACTGCTCCCTGGTGGCCCCAGTGAGAAGCCCACAGCCTGAAAAATGTTCCCCACTCTTGGGCTTAGGAGTAAACCCCATCAAACTGAGCAAGGCTTACTCCTTAATAGCTGCATTTAGGATTACATTCTAAGTGTGTTTGTATGGTGTGCTGTGCTTGGGTGACAATTTTTGACCCCTGTTCTGCTGTTTTCAATGTGTGCGTCTGTGCATGTCTCTGTGTGTATTCCTGTTCTCTGTCGGGAGTAAGAAATGACTCAAACGTGGTGCTGGCCTTTGCTGTAACATTGGCTCGAATTTCCAGCATAGGAAACCCAACGCGACCTGTGTTTCTTTGGCTCCTGCCTTCCTTCCATTTCCCCCACGATAGGGAAGCTGCTTCTTTCAGCTTTTCCATTCACTGAAACATTTCAGATGTTTAATGAGATGCTCCAGGCCTCTCCCCCCCTCCACCCCAGGGGAAGCACAGACACCAAACGCACCTTTAGCTTAGGCTGCTTTTAGTAGGAATGATTGACAAGTTAGCACAGCCAACATGCAAACAACCCCCTGCCCTCCCCAATCCCTCTAAATTCATTGGAAGCTCTTATCGTACATAACTGAGGGAAATGGAAGAGTTGGGTTGCTATCTAGAGTGGCTCACTCCGAGAGCTGTTTTGACTTCCCTAAAGTCTGATTTCCGAGGGTTTTTAAAAGCCTCTTGCAATGTCAGGTGTTCTCTGTGCTGACAGGCGTCTGTTTATTGACTCAGGAAATCCATCTTGCCTGGCTTTTAACAAGGTCTGCGAGCAAGTCGGCCCCTTCCGGATTCTAATTCATTGCTTTTTCTGAATGGGAGACTGCTGTGGAGGTGTCCGGTTTCACGAGCTGAGAACATACCCTGTGATGCCTCTTTCTTCCTTTTCATTTCTTTTTGTTTTCTGCAACCTTCACAAGGAGGTTATTTTCTCTGGTGGATAATAATAATGATGATGATGATGATGATGATGATGATGATGATGATGCAAGCAGACTAGAACAGCTGTTCCTTTAGCAAACCACACAAACAGCCTTTTCCAAGAAAGTTAAAAAGGAAACATACGCTTTTTGCATTAAAAATTGTTTTCATGAATCTGCCTTGAGCCAAAATATTTTATTGCTATTTATGACAGTTGAGTTTAGACTGCATCACAGGGAGAGATTCTGCATATTTTGCTAACAGGCCACCCCTTGAGATGGCATTAATTGGAAAATGCAAGAATGCAATTCTGTGCGCATGTTATATATGCTAGGAAGTGCCCCTCGTTGAACGGAATGTCTTTCTGAGGAAACATGCAAAGGATCGTCCTGCATTCCAATGAAATGCTCTTGCATCAGGGCTGCTGCCTCAGAAGAACGGCCAACTGGTCTTGAAATAGCAAGTGGGTCAGTGACATACCAGGCATGAGATATCCTGTTCTCACAGTGGCCAAGCATGCAAATAAAGAGTTGCGTGGCAAGTCCCCTCCCCCATGTGAAATGAAGCCCCTGGACACATTATTTAAGGTTAATGGGCATAAAAAAGCCACAACTTTATTGATTACAGAATCAATTACTTAGGCATTGGCTCCTATCGACTACCCGGCATGGAGACTGGGAAGGGTTATCCACAAGCCGTGGGAGTCCTGTTGAAGTACGCCAACTAGGATCCCACGGGTGTCTCTGCTCGGGGGGGTGCCGGAGGCCCTTACCTCCCTAGGTTTCGGACAAGGCAACGCCCCCCGGAGTCCTCTACCGGACTACCCTTTTCCTTGGGGGAAGGTGATGGCGCCTCCTCCCCCCCCATTCATTTGCATAACAATTAACCCCTGCCAATGCCTAACCGCCAATACAGTGGAAGTTGTGACGTTTGCTACGAGGTAGGCGAAAAAACCAAAAGGCTGGAAGTGCGCCAAATTGGAAAAATTCCTACCAGGCTCCTTGCGGCGACCAACCGGAGTCCATTGCAAGGTCATAGCTAGCTAAGCCTAAGGGTGGGTGGGATGGGAAAACCGCTCAGCTGGAAAGGGGAAAGAGGGCGGTCCCCGGGCGTGCCTGGCCTTAAGTAGGCTAGGCCATGCCTCCCCAGCCTGCCGATTGGCGGGCCGGGTCGAAGGCACGCCCGGGGATTCCCCGGATCTCGCGGGGGCAAAAGGCCAGCCCCCGTGTGTGTGGGAGGGGGTAGCCCGCAACCCCCTCTCCTCCCAAGCTCGGAAATGGCTTTGCCGTTTTGTTTCAATGGCCCAGCTCTGTAGTCATGCCCAGCCTAATGATCAACACTTTTAAGTCCCATTGACTGCAGTGGGAGAGATGTAAGCCCCTGTTTAAATCTCTTGTTGCAACCAACAGGAGATAAAAAGACGTTTTGAGGTTGACTAGTTCATCTCCGGGTAGGCTAGGTAGCAAAGGGTAATTTCAGGAGATGTGGCTGTGAATTGTGTAACGAGCTAAACCAGCTGATATTCCTCTTTGCTACAAACTATAGTCGTACCTCCGCTTCCGAACGCCTTGGGAGTTTCAGCTCCCAAACGATCGAAAACCGGAAGTGAGTGTTCTGGTTTTCGAACGTTCTTTTGGAAGCTGAACGTCCGGCAGGAGCTTCCTGCAGCCAATCAGAAGCTGTGCTTTGGTTTCTGAATGTTTTGGAAGTCGAATGGACTTCCGGAACAGATTCTGTTTGACTTTGGAGCTACATCTGTATTGAAGGTGCATGAGCCCTGTCCTCTTGCACCCCAGGGGGTATGCTTCCTTAAGAACTACACATCCCAGAATTCCTTTGTTCTGGCATTTCCTATATGCACGTGCAGGAGAATCCAGCAGGACGTGATAACCAGCTGACAGCAAGAGAGTGAGACCCATCACACATACAGAGGAACAGCATAATAACCAGGGGCAATTAGAGACAGTGGCATTCAATTCTGCCAATAGGATTTAAGTCAGCCTTTCTCAACTTGTGGGTCTCCAGATGTTGTTGAACTACAACTCCCATCACCCCTAGCTAGCAAGGCCAGAGCTTAGGGATGATGGGAGTTGTAGTCCAACAACATCTGGGGACCCACAGGTTGAGAACTGCTGATTGAAATAACCCAGGACAAATGGAAGTAAATGAGTTTGGCATCTGCAGAGAAGAGCTGGTTTCAGATCTCAGAGACAGGGCACAGCATGTAAAAAGCATGTGTGCCTTACATCACCAACCGAACCGTATCTACTAAGAAGTAAGTCCGATTGAATTCAATGGGGTTTACTGCTGGGTAAAGTGGGGCCAGGACTGCTGCTTTAGGGCGCAGCCACACTTCTGCTTGTCCCGTCTGAGAGGTTTTCTGTTTACCTTGCCGCTTCCCCCTGGAAAACCCACTCTTTGCTGCTGAATCGGAGCAAATGTCAATCCATGGAAAGGTGTGCCCGCTTAAGTCCCTGCTAAAGTCCCCTTAGAAAACTTTGGACCACTTCAGCCAACTGAACCAAATTAGCCCATTTAAGTCCCCTTCGCTAACTTAAGTTGCCTTCGTCAACTTAGCCAACTTAAATCTCCTTAGCCAACATAGCTCACTTAAGTCCCCACTTAGCCCACTTTAGTCCCCTTCAGCCCCCACTTGCATTCCCACTTAAGCCCCACCTTAGCCCACTTACGTCCCCACTAGACTAGCACAAAACTATGGCATCACTTTTTTGGGGGGGACCCAGAATTTTGGAGTCACCTGATAATGAAGCTGCGAAAGTGGCAGGGAAAACGGGGGTCTGGACGAGCCCTCAGTGTACAGTTAATACGTAAACGGTAAAAAAAGGGAAAAGATTAATACATATACCACGCTGCAGTTAGGCAGCCAGAAAAGAGAAGCATTTAAACAAAGGAATAAACAAAGGCAAAGGATAATCCAGTCAATCCTCAGTTATTTTCTAACACAGACAAGTGATCAGAGGGAGGTTGTGTGTGTGTGTGTGTGTGTGTGTGTGTGTAGAGTCTGTGTTGGGCTCAGAGAAATGGTCCTTAGGCACTGTTGGTAACCTGAGTGCCATTCGTTTGCCAGGAAATAAGAGCAACAGAGCCAAATAAGTCAGATCCAAAGGAACAGCTTGCCTTTGACTAATATGTGTTTGAGCTTCAGCTTGACTTCGCCCTAAGCCAAGATTTTGAATTGCTGAATTAAGTGCAAACGTGACGGGAGATTTGAATCAAAACAACTTTGTACTTGCTTGGCCAAGGTGTTATTTGCGAAAAGATGCTCTTGCCAGCTGTCCCTGCGACCTGGCTCTGAAGATTTCAAGAATCCCAAGCATGCCATTCTGAAACAGTTAGGTGTGTGTGTGTGTGTGTGTGTGTGTGTAAATAAATTTTATTGGTTTTACAATTTCAACTTCAAATAGTTAGTACTATTAATTCTGCCTCAAGGCAGAGATAGGCAAATCATAGAAACGTAGTGCTGGAAGGGACCCTGTGGATCACCTAGTCCAACCCCCGGCAATGCAGGAATATGCAGCTGCCCCATATGGGGCTCGAACCTGCAACCTTGGCATTATCAGCACTGCACACTAGCCAACTGAGCTATGCAGTGGTATAAAATCTGACAATTCAGTTTCTCATTTTTGTCAGTCTTCAATTCTCCACATTTCAACATCAGGGTGTGGTGGTTTTATTTAAAAAGGTCCTCATCAGAATTTACCAGTGTTTTAGTGCGAACTTCTTCTAATGTGCTGTCGGGAAACCAGCCCACCAGGTGCGGAGGAAAAATGAAGAGGAGTCATGGGTGAAGGTTTAAGCAAGGAGTGAGCTCTCTCTCCCAGCAGCCTTGCATGTTTATTAGCCTTGCGCACATTACATCATGTTGCATATACACGTGTAGCACTCGGGTGGAAAACAGCTAGGGTTTGCATTTCTTAGAATAACTTCTCTACCAGACAGCATGACAGCCGCGTAAGCTTTGCGGTTAGGCAGCGCGACACTGACCCAGGCGTGTGGGGGGAACCAGTCAGCAGATGCTTCCTCTTGCACAATCTTGCACAAGGGTGCTATTTTTCTATTGCATCCCCACATGCCCTCCTTTTTTATATTATTTAATCAGAGTCATAAATTTCATTCCGAGGCAGAAGCTCGCCAGGGTCGCACACAGCGCGCTGGTAACCAGGTAGGCCGTCCATCCAGGTCCACTGCTGCGTAGCCGCGTCCCCAGGAGATGAGTGGCACAGGACCATGCCATGTTGGATCAGGCAGCTGTCTGTAAGATACAAGAGGTCGAGCCAAAGGCTCTGCTTTTCGAAAATGAATCTCAGCCGGTGTATATTCCTTATTATGGGGACACAAAATATGGTTAAGAGTGAATAAAACAGTATGCACAATTGAAGGAATCTCGGCAGAGGGGGCATTTCGACCTCCAAGTTGTTTGGACAGCAGAGTCTTGAAGGTCAGGTGCGCCCTCTCCACAATCGCCTGTCCTGTTGAATTGAAAGGCAAACCATGGATTAATTTCACATTCCATAAATCACAAAAGGATGAAAACTGAGAGGAAATATAGGCTGGGCCATTATCCGTTTTAATGCTTTGTGGCTTACCCATCACAGCAAAACAGCGCAGGGTGTGCTGAATGACGTGACGAGCGGTCTCACCCTTCAATGGGGTGGCCCAGATAAATCCAGATGAGGTGTCCACTGTCAGGTGAACTTTTGAAAATGGTGCGAGCAGAGGGGTGTGAGTAACATCCATCTGCCAAACCGCAAGAGGGGACGTACCCCTAGGGTTCACCGCATCAAAGGGAATCATGGTTGGAGCCTTAGAACAGATAGAACATTGAGAGACAATGTCTCGTGCCTGTGCAATAGGGATTTTAAACATTTTTGCCAAAACTTTAGCAGGCTGGTGAAAGGTAGAATGAGAGAGAATAGGGTCAGAAAACAAGGAAAACACTTCAGATCGCAGTGCAGCGTCTGCCACGGCATTTCCCTGAGCCAAAAACCCTGGGTGATTGGTGTGGGAACGAAGGTGTGCAACATAAAAAGGATGACGGCGTTCTTGAATAAGATACTGCAAGGTAGAAAAAAGAACAAACAAATCAGCATCTAACGCAGGCGTGATATAAGAAACAGGCAGGGAAGACAGAAGGCGATACACATATTGTGTATCAACAAGCAAATTAAAAGGTTTATCAGGAAAGAGTTGAAAGGCAAGGATTACAGCAGCAAGTTCAGCCCGCTGGGCGGACCTCTGTTGCTCAGTAAATTCAGTTTTCCATTTTCCACCCTCCTCCCATGCCACCACCCCCCGCGTTTTTGACCCATCAGTGAAAAGGGTAAGGGCAGAGGGGATGGGGGTCGGAGAGAGAGCAGTTTTTAAAGTATAGACAGTTTGAGAAAGAAAAGACAGGCGTGGATCAGAGGGGGGATTATGCGTGATGGTTCCCAAAAAATCCACAAGTGCTACTTGAGTAGCCACGGAGGTGGAAATCAGGTGTTGTGTTTCTGTGAGTGAAAAAGGCAAGTAAATTTTTTCAACGTCCAGTCCAGAGAGGGCTTTTGCTCGAGCGCGCCCTTTAATTACCAAATCCATTACAGCCGCTGGAGAGGAATAAATGTTGCGCGGTGGAGTATGCGGAAGGTGGATCCATTCCACAATGTTGACACCCGAAGGGGCAGCCGATTTCTGTGAGTAGAGAATGGCTGTAGGCAGCAAAGGTGTGGAAAAAATTGCCAAGGATAACTGCACATTGTGCAGAGTGTCTATGCAATCCACCATTCGGTCTCTTAATAAAGCATTAACCTGTTGTAAGGCTTGTAGCATTTCTTCTGTAACTGGGATGACTTCTCCAGGTAGTTTGTGTCCTTGTAAGGCAGAAAACAATGGTGACAAGGTGCTAGTAGGCAGATTAAGGTAATTCTTTATCCAATTCAGGTGTCCCAAAAGTTGTTGAAGGTCAACCAGCCGTAGGCGGGCAGGAAAAGACAATTGGGGAACAACCGGAATGGCAGCTTGTTGTGTCAATTTATGTCCAAGATATAACATAGGCAAAGTTTGCTGAACCTTATCTGGGGCAATACACAGTCCAAAATCTGTCAGGGCAGATGTAAGGTCTTTTAATAATTCCATTGATATGTCCTGTGCAGCCACAAGGATATCATCCATGTAATGACAACAAATAACCTCTAGGTGGCGCTGGCGGAAAGGTTTTAGGGCTAAATTGACAAAGTGCTGGCATAAAGTTGGAGAATTTCTCATACCTTGTGGCAGAACAACCCATTGGTAGCGTTCCGTTGGTTGAGCATTGTTGAGAACAGGCAATGTAAAGGCAAAACGCTGACGATCTGCCGGGGCTAGTGGTATGGAAAAGAAGCAGTCTTTTATATCTACCACCAGAAGTTTGTGGTCTTTTGGTATCATATTAAGATTAGGAAAACCAGGCTGTAATGCGCCCATAGGTTGCATCTGGTTGTTTACCATCCTTAAATCCTGAATGAGCCTCCAATGGCCAGAGGTTTTCTTTTTGATGACAAAAATTGGTGTATTCCATGGGGAGGAAGAAGGCTCTATGTGTCTGAGGCGAAGTTGTTCCGAGACAAGCTGGGCCGCCGCTGCAAGTTTGTCTTTAGTCAGAGGCCATTGCTCAACCCAAACAGGCGTGTTTGATGTCCAGGTGAGGGCTAGCGTGGTCCTCGGGTGTGCAGGGGCGGCCCTTAGAATAAATTTGTCTGAATGGAAGAGCCTGAGGCTTCAAGAACATCCCGTCCCCAAAGACAAACAGGAATGTCCAAAATGAGAGGATAAATGGTGACAGAAAGACCCGAAGGGCCTTGAATCATAATTGGGTGAAGGCTTTGACAAGCTGGGGTTTCTCCCCCGACACCCAAAACTTGGGCAGCTGCCTTTGTAGGCCATTCGGGAGGCCAGGCTTGTTTAGCAATCACAGTAACGTCTGCCCCTGTATCTAGAACCCCCTCTACCTCACGTCCACCCAGTGTCATTTTTAAGGTAGGGCGCTGAGCTGTGAGAGGCATTGCTGCAGCAATTAAGGGGGTATCTGTAGGAGTTGTGGCATCCGCAAGGAGCAGTATGACTTTAGCCACTGGCGTGCCAGATGGGAGATGGCAGGGGCGATCAGCATATAGCGTAATGGTGATTGAATCATAGGGTCCTTGAATGGTTCCAGGCACAGCATATACCCCAACAGTTTGTGCAGAGGCAAGTGGCAAGACAAGACAACGTTGAGAATTGTCTATAGCAAATCCACAGGCTATAACCAAGGCTTTGTGAGGACAAAATGGAACCGGGAATCGTACATCCTGAGTGAGAATAAGTTGTGGCATCAGACATTGTCCCCCTATTGATTTACTGGGGCCCGGGGAGGGCCCGTTTGCCGGTTTCCCTGGTTCTGGGATGATTGTCCTTGGCTAGAGGTTTGATTCTGATTAGCAGGGTTTGAGTGGCATTGATTTGCCCAATGAAAGCCTTTCTTGCAGATAGGACACTTAGAGGGGGGGCGCTTTCCAGACTGACTGCCAGTGGAGCGGCATTGTGCGCGGAAATGGCCAGGCTTATTGCATCCAAAACAAAGTTTGTCTTTCATAGGGTTGGCAGCCTGGGATAAAGCTGCGGCAAGTAGCCGTGCCTTGTGGCTTTCTGAGCCGATGGACTGACAAGCCTTTAGCATGTCGGCTATGTTTATCCCTTGCTGGCTGATCAGAGGGCGAAGTGCCACTCTACAATCCTCACTCGCATTATCAAAGGCAAGTTGTTTCAAGATCACCTTCTGAACTTGAGTGTCTGCTATTTGGCGCTTCAAAGAGTCATATAGGCGATCGATAAAGGCAGCATATGGCTCATTTGGACCTTGGCGAACAGTACCCCAACGGGACGTACTGTCACCCTTCGTGTCAGGCACCTTTTGAAACGCTGTCTGGGCGCAGCGGGTAGCAACTTCCCAATATGCAGCGCCTGCAGCAATCTGTTGGGCGATGGTAAAAAAATTGCCAGTTCCAATAAGACCATGCATAACGTCCTGAGGAGTAAGGACTGGAGGAGGGGGGGGAGGTGCTCCTCCTGCGGCAGGTGCTGGAGCTGCGGCCGCTGCTGCTGCTGCTGCATTGTTTAAAGCCATGGCAACATTTGGGGCTTCTTGTTGGCACAGAAATTGCCATTCCTGCATAAATACAATGACTCCAGACGGTGGCAGTATGGTCCTAGCCAACAATTTTATGTCCTCCGGAAGACAGGGCTGCTGAAAAATAGTGTTCAACAGACCCAATGTATATGGAGCCTGGATGCCGTTTTTCTGGACGGAGTCATGCACCTCTTTAATTAGTCTATAGTCAAATTGTTCATGACGAGGTGGCCCTCCCCCTGGTCCAGCAGGTACCAAGACAGGAAAAAGTTCTGTGCCAGATGAAAAACCTAAGAGGGGGGCTGCTTGTTTAATTGCAGTCCCCAGTGGCGTCGGTGGGTGCAATTGAGGATTAATGGGTGGAGCAGACGGTGCCGGTGAAGGCTGAGAATCTGGCGGTCGTGGAGGAGGTGTAAAAGGTGGTGGTAGAGGCGGTGCGTCTAACGCAGATGCTGTTTTTTGTTTTGGTTGCGATGAAGCCAAGAGAATGTTTTTGGGCGTAAGAGTTGCCATGCAGCCACGGACTTTAGCCCAGGCACTGAGGACGTGAACATTTATGCGGCCATGGCCATGAAAGTGGTCGCCAATCCTATCCCAGTCTGGAATTTCCCATGTCCCATCCTCAGGGAAGCATGGACAATGTTCATCTATGGCCAGAATCAATGCAATTAGATCACCTTCAGGTACTTGCTGTTTATTTTCCCGAAGGAGGTGCTGCATGTCTTTTAAAAATTGTTTCTGAGGGTTGGAGAGCGCAGAACCCATGATAAAAATAGAAAAATAGCTACTCACCGGGGATCCGAAGATGAGAAGGCGCCTTGAGCCACAGCCGGGCGGGTGAGTAGCAGGAAGGACCGTCTTTGACAGCACGCGTCCTGGAAGCCGTTCAGGCAATCACACGAGGCACCATTTGTCGGGAAACCAGCCCACCAGGTGCGGAGGAAAAATGAAGAGGAGTCATGGGTGAAGGTTTAAGCAAGGAGTGAGCTCTCTCTCCCAGCAGCCTTGCATGTTTATTAGCCTTGCGCACATTACATCATGTTGCATATACACGTGTAGCACTCGGGTGGAAAACAGCTAGGGTTTGCATTTCTTAGAATAACTATTCTGTACCAGGATATAAGCTCCAGACAGCATGACAGCCGCGTAAGCTTTGCGGTTAGGCAGCGCGACACTGACCCAGGCGTGTGGGGGAACAAGTCAGCAGATGCTTCCTCTTGCACAATCTTGCACAAGGGTGCTATTTTTCTATTGCATCCCCACAATGTGAAACTTTTTGCAAAGCAGTTTGGAGAAGCGTGGCTTGCAAACGACGGCAGTGTGTCCGCTCTCCTATAAGGTAGGTTTGCCTTTCAATGTGAGATCAGGTGAGATCGAAGCCCTTTAAGGCCTTTTAAAAGGTAAAGGGACCCCTGACCATTAGGTCCAGTCTCTGACCGACTCTGGGGTTGTGGCGCTCATCTCGCTTTATTGGCCGAGGGAGCCGGCATACAGCTTCCGGGTCATGTGGCCAGCATGAGTAACCAAAGGAGTACACATGCACATTCAATTGCCAAACAGCATCCACGTCACCCAGGAGATCGCAGCCACATAGATAAGAAAAGGAGAGTGACTCTGTTGTCCGGAGAGGTTCACAGGGAGAAGACATTTTCAACGGAGCTCAGCGATGGAAGCACACTGAGGCACATTGAGGCAGCACCGCGTTTTGAAATTTTGCGCCCCTCACAATTTTGCGCCAGGGGCTACTGTTATTGTGTCCCCCCCCTCCCATGCTATGGCACTGGAAGAGGTTAAGGATAAATTCCCACTAGGCAAAAACACTCATGCAGGGTGCAGAGCAGGAATCAGGGGAGGGTATCTGTGGGTGGGGAGGGGTGTGTGGTCTAGGGAGAAACCTCGGAAGCCAGCTTTAGGTTTCCTATCCCTGCATTTGGAGGAGAAGGGAATTTTGCTGGTTCCTCCAGCGTTTTCCCAACAACACCACCTTCCACTCTCTTCTGCAGGGACCCCCACAACTCCCTGAAGCAGATTTTGAGGGTGTGATGAGGGCTGCAGGGCTGAGTGAGAATTGGCCAAATTTCATTCCTTCCTCTTCTGTTAGAGGACCTCTCAGGCTATTCCACGAGAGCAAGGGCACCAATTTGGATCCCACACTAAACGTGCGTAGGATTGTCGCCTCACAGTGCCTGCCTACATGTGTTTCCTCAAATGTAAGAGCTGAGAGGGGCCTGCTCCCTGGTTAGGTGGTATGTAAATGCAAGAAACACATAAGCCAATAGGAGTTACACGGCTCGGTGAAACGATGTGGTTATGCCTACAATGAAAAGGAAAAGGAACGCAGCGTCACCACATGGCAACCACTTCAAAATAACTCCCGTTCCATAATGGCAAAGGTTTGATGAAGTGGGCTACAGAAACACGCCATTAGCATCTGTGTCAACTGAAATAATGGCTTAAAAAAGAAAAAGAAAAAGCTAAGCCCCCTGACCTTGGCTGTTTTTGAACCACTTTTGCTTCAAGGTCTGATATCAACTCCTTATAATCAGAGTCATTGTTTTCTGCATTGCCTGCAGTTTGTACATTTGACCACGAGGTGCCACTCTGTAACTCGTGCTGAAACCAGAGGTATTTGTGTTCTCTATTCTGTCCACCCCTTCTGAGGGACCAAATCGGAGGGACTGGGCTGTTTTACCATGCCCAGTGCCACCAGAGTAGCCTATTTTTGAAAGGTCTTTGCTGATTGGATGTTAATTCACTAATCATGCTAATGCCATTGTCTTAGTCTACTCCAGTGATGGCTTCACATGATTGCTCTCCCCGCTACTGTAGATAAGGTGGCATTTTTCAGTCCACGAAAGCTCCATACCAGGGTCCAGTCAGAAGTAGGGAAAATGGGGTGCTCCAAAGTTGTCCAGGGCAAACAATTATATCTAGGAAGTGTACCCCAAATGCGAATTTATTGTCCCCTAAAAGCATTGGCATAAAGATAGATAGTGTTCATATTTTGTCAAGTCTTCTTGAATTTCCTAACCACTCCATTGTTTATATGTATTCCATTCCATTACTTACATCATTTGGGGGAAACCTGGTGTCCCACCAGCATCTGAAGTCTGATTGGTGGGAATGCAAGACACACCCACCTCTGTTGCCATGGTTATGGTCAGACCCTTGGAGATGCATTTTGCTACTTACCTGCTATCCTTCCTCTCCAAGTTGGAGACTTTTTGCTCCTGCAGGATTTTGACTGGCTGGTTGTTTGGTATTAAGTTTATTTTTGCTGTTTCCTGCTTCCTGCTATTGCAAGTCCCCCCCCCCCCCCAAATTGTTGATGTAAGGTGGCTTGGGCACTGCTTTTAAGCTGGGAAATCAATACACCAGTGTTTTAAATAAAGAAATCAGACAAAACTCATGTGTAGCTAGAGATGGATAAATTTGCCAATGTCAGTTTATCATTTTTTTGATTTTCAGTTCAGTTCACTCCTTTTTGTGATTTTTTTTTTTTAAAAGTCTGCACGGAAATTTGTACACAGTTCTGTGTATATTCATTCTAATATACAGGTTTGTACTGGCAGTTTGTTTGCGATATAATGATTTCCCCCCTATGTCCCTTTCACTTTTTGGTGCATACTTTCCATGAATACACATATTTTTTTCTACTTTTTTGGGGGGGGGGAGGGGCTGGGGAACTGCCTCACAACAATCTCCCCAGTCTGCAGATACCAGGATGGTCTACTTTATGCATGACAGCTTCCACGTTGTAGGAAGGCCCACATTCAGACTTGTGTATGACACCATGTCTGAAAACCATGCAAGAGTCTAATCTGCCATTGTTAGACATGGTTGGAGACAACACCCATAATACTCTCGTCCCCTCTTCCAAAGACATATTTCTTTTTTCTTTGCTCTGGAGGGTAGGACTCGAACCAATGGCTTCAAGTTACAATAAAGGAGATTCCGACTAAACATTTGGAAAAACTTTCTGATAACAAGAGCAGCTTGACAGTGGAACGACCTCCCTCGAGAACTTGTGGATTCCCCTTCCGTGGAGGTTTCTTTCTTTCTTTCTTTCTTTCTTTCTTTCTTTCTTTCTTTCTATCTTTCTTATAATTTTCATTGATTTTCTTTTCTCAAAACAAGTATCCACTATCATTGCTGAACATACATTTTCCAATTCCCCCCCTTCCCTGTTGACTTCCCTCAACTACCATTTCTGGTTTATTACATCAGACGATACATTCTGCTGTTTATTTATAATATTATGGTATCACATTGTTGTACTTCTTGTTCTCTGTAAATAAAATTGTAAACGTTTATTTAAATCCTGCCAGCGAGACCATTTCTTTCTGTTGTTTCTGCAAATATATTGTAAAGAGTTCCCATTCTTTTTCAAAGTCACTATTGTCCTTTGCACACAGTTTGTCCGTTAACTTTGCTAACTTTGGAGGTTTCTAAGAAGATGTTGGGCGGCCGTCTGCCATGGATGCTTTGGCTGAGATTCCCGCATTGCAGGGGGTTGGACTAGATGACCCTCGGTGTCTCTTCCAACTCTATGATTCTATGGTTCTGTGATTCTAAGGGAGAGCCTGGGGCCTTGGCAGTTATTCCCTGAGCAGGCACACCTGGTCACAGTCTTGCCCACCGCAGTGAGATGGATTGCATTTCTATTTAAATCACAGCCATTATTCCTCGCGTAGGTGCAAAGCAGCAAATGCAAATTTAATGCAAATCCACGCACTCCCTCATCCTTTTCCTTTTTCCTTTTCCTTCTCAAGAGGGGATGCATTTTCTTCCTTTTCCTTTTTTCCTTTTCAGGGAATCCGTGAGTGGCTACCCTCGCCCTGAGCCGTTCTTTGCAGCTTCCAGAAGATGGTGCCCTGCTGTCAGGAAACAGGCATGAAACACACACACACACACACACCCCACCAGCAGTCATTCCAGTCCATTGGCAGAATGTCATGCCAAACGCTTTGTGTCTGTCAGCACATTCCTGGAAGGTCACAGCAAATGAAGAAGACTCCTGTGTGTAGGAGCTGGAGAAAGAGGAATATATATGTACACACACACACACACACACACACACACACACAGAGTTGCATCACATGGTGGCCTTTTGGCTTCAACCACTTGATTCCTGCAGTTATAAACCTTTCCCAATTGTTATTCGGCTGCTTCCTCCGCAGGCCAAGGCAGGATATTCATGACTGACTGGCCCCTGGAAGCTGGAAAGACTCCAGTTACTTTCCATAGCACGGTTTCTGCTCACTTCCCTCCCGTCACAACCTGCCCCCCCTTCCAGGACTGAAATATCCTGTGGTTCTGGTTAGCGCTCCCTCCGGATACGCAGCCACCAGAAGCATATGCCCCCCCCCGTCCTCCATATGATACAGCCGAGGCTCGTTCAGCATAGCTAATTCCGACGGGGGCTTTATTTAGACGGAGACATTGAGCAGCCTTGCTGTGGACTCCGGTCGTTTGACTCGACTGCGTGTCTGGATCCCGAACGGAAAGAGGAGGCTTCCTCCGGCAGTTCCTGCCACTGACGTTGCCACCGGGCTTTGCATATGTTTTGCAAAATATTTAAATCTAATGAGCTGCAGCTTTGGCTGGCTGAGTTGCCTGGCTGTTTCGCCTGGCTTGCTCTCTGCCTTTTGCAGTCGCAACCCAGAACGGTGGGTCGAGAGCACCGGTTCTCATTTTTCTAATCTTAAATTCAGCACTCCAGGTTTCTGCAGCAATGTGTGTGTGTGTGTGTGTGTGTATTTAATTCTTCAGGGTGCATTTATCCTAATAAGCAGGATTTGCCTGCAGTTCGGGCTCCGGTACACATTTTGGCAAGCGGTTTTCTCCTCATATATTGCATGTTTGTGTGTTGTTTTCATCAGTATGCTCATTTTTATATACACTTCCCCCTAACATATGCCTATTTGTGGAGATTGGTTAGTTGGAGAACTGCATTGCAAAATTCAGATAAATGCAAATTTCAAATTTCTCAGGGACCCTGAGAATCATCTATTCCAACCCCCTGCAATGAAGGAATATGCAGCTGTCCCATAGGGGGACCGATGCTGCAACGACTGTGTTACAGGTCTCATACTGTTACACAAAGTGTGAATTTGATAAACTCAGCTTTAAATGTGAACTGGATGGCATTTCTCCCTCACCCCTAGAGGTTGTCCCACTTCTTTTCAGGATGACATAATTGAATCTGACCTAAACACTCCAAGTCTCCCCCGCCAGTTCAAAACCTCCCTCTTCCTGCATCCATAGCACTCTGTTGCAGGCTCAGTCCTGTGGGTCAGTCTACGCTTTGACCATTGTTTCCCCAACCTTTCTTGATCCACACCTAAACCACAAGATGGACCTGATCGTCATTTCTTAAATACGATACATAGCAGCCGCTGTAGATGTGAGTGCTTCTCCCACCCAGGGATGTAGTGCAGGGTCTCACCATGACCGTACGTATGGCCACACCTCTAAGAAGAGTCCATAGTCGCACCCTCAAGGAGAGTTTGAAAATGCAAACAGTTGTGTCGGTCCCTTATATTTCTACAGAGAGAGTGGGGTGGGGAAGCTGGAGACGCACACACACAAACAGCTGCAGTATATAACACAATGACCAATTGGTTTGGGTCAACTCTCTGTCTCCATTGAACTTGGAGGTGCTTCCCAACACGACCAGATACAATGAAGGCTGGAGGGGAAGTCCTCTGTTGTAATTCTACAAGGGAGAATTTTGTCAAGTGTTTCTGGTCATGAACGAGCGATGTGGAGTTGCACTTACAGCAGTTCCCTCTCCTTCATTTCCTTCCTTCCTTCCTTCCTTCCTTCCTTCCTTCCTTCCTTTCATGTTTAGCATCCTACTTTTCTTCCAACATGGAACCCGGGGGGGGGGGCAGCAGGCATGTGGTTCCTAGGCATGCACCAATCCAGGCACTGACCAGACCCAGACCTGTTTAGCTTTAGCAAGGTGGTGGCCTCCTTACCGCACACAACCATGGAGGAGTTTGTTGCTCTGTTGGAACTCCTATCCAACAGGTGACCCTCTGACCCACCCTGTTTTCTCTCCTCCTCTTCTCTACAAAACAATCAGTTTCTGTTGAGGGGGGACAGTGTCACTGCTGCAACCATCTTAGGACTTGTGGTTCCCATCCTACCTTGAAGTCCAACAGCATCTGGAAATATTGGGAATGTCTGTGCTGAGGGAGTTTGAGATGAAGCTCATCCACCTTCCAAAAGCCACCGACAGGTTTTATGGGTTGTGAGTTTCATGCTGTTATGATGGTCTAGCACTGCATGAGCCACTTCTCCCCCAGGTGATTGCCAGTACAATTGGTCCAAAGTAGGTCAAAGATGGGGAGCAATTTATATACATTTGGCCAACATCGGACCTGTTGTTCTTTTCTGCTGTCTGCTTGCTTATGAGAACAATATGCTGAACTAAATCAGCCCCTGGGGTTGCTCCATGCAAGGCTGATCATTGAAAACACTCCGAATTACTTGATTGTTGCAATATGAAGAGAGGAAGCGCTGCGTGAAGCCGATGAGGTGGCATCAGATAATGTGTGACGGCTGTTTAAATGGAACTTGTGCAGAGTGGAAGATGGTAGGGGGGAGATTTGATCTCCCCTGGGTGACTTCTTCCGGTGCACCATCACCATCAACAGCACCAACATGGTAAGCTGTTCGTGGTAGCTGACCTGCTCACCGCCCACTTTTTTCAGATTCTCACTACTCCTTCAATACCAAGGAGGGGTTGCATTGACATGCTTAAAATCCAGTTTGAACACACTGAGGAAGGGGGAACTGCAGACAGAGCACCACCCCCCGGGCTTGCCTTGCAAATGGCCGTCCACCTCGATGGTTGCACATCATAGAATCGTAGAGTTAGAAAGGACCACGAGGGTAATCTAATTCAACCCTTGCCAATCCAGGAATCTTTTGCCCAATGTAGGGCTTGAACCCTCCACCCTCAGATTAATATTCTCATGCTCTACCAACTAAGCTGTAGCATGAACGGGATCTACATGGTAAGTGCCAGGACATTCCTAAAGCAAACCTCTTTGGAAGAAAAAGAGAAGTGTACGTGCTCTTTCTTTGCCCCTCGTGAAAATAAATAAATCAGGGTGTTTCTTTGTTTCTGCAGCTCGGTCTGTTCTTGGCATGCGGGCCATTTACTCATATTATTGCAGTGAAGTACAGTAAGCTGTCCACACTGTGCCTCAACGTCAGCTTTCCTGGGTCCATTCAAGGCACTGGAAAATAATGAAAAGCATATTGTGTAACTCAGGAATGTGTCTCTTTCATCAGCCATCTTTCAGAATTACCACTTTGTTTGCGTTCCTGACAACTTGTAAATTACTTAATGCCGCTGGCAGATTGAGCAGATTCCCTTTGCTCATTCAGACCACATTTTCTACTGCTGTAGAAACGAATAATATAGAACCAAAAAAGAAATGAGTGGAGCGGGGGGCAAAGAAAAGAAAAGTCAGCATGGTCAGACATCCTCAAACCAATTGTTAGCATCTCTGGAAGGGCTTCAATTTCACTAACTCGGAGCCGGCACCTAAAATACACAGTTGACAGGCTGCAAGGCTTTGCCTTGCCAAATATAACTTGTCCAAGGCCTAAGTAAAAACATATGACATATATCCTGTTTACACTTCCACAATTATAATAATTTCAAACTCTGCCGAAGAATTATGAAACAGCCTTTCCATTTTAAGACTTCAAACCCTTATCCACACAGCTGCTTGTCAGCCTTTGTCATTTACTGAGACACTACGGTGGGCAAATGGTGCGCCGCTCTTCGATATGGTCAGGAGGTTGACCAATGGCACGTTGGAAGGCCAGGAACCAGAAACCTACATCGAATGGGTTTTGTGCCGATGAGATAACTCAGGGGTAGAGTGTGTAATTTCAACGTCTCTGACATCTCCAGACAATGGGTCTGATGTAGGAGGGTCAGGAAAGACATCTGCGCCCCCCCCCCCCCGAGAGCTGATGCCAATCTCTGTCAATCAGCTTTGCCATTGGTCTCAGTAAAGGAAAGACACAGGGGGTGGGATCGGATTTTCATGCCAGTTGCAGAAAGGAGAGTTTGGAGCTCCTTGAAATGTTTGCCAAATGACCCCATGGCACTCTCAGTTTTACAACATATTGCTCTACTGTATTTGCTGGCCATCTCAACAGTTGCTTCTTTCATTTTTATAAGGGTTCTTCTTCTTGCAAGCTATTAGGCCCATCCAGTTGGGTATCATATACCTACTCAACGACATCATGAATGGGAAAGCATTTTCTCCCTGTGGCTCAGGCCTACTGAGCTATTATTGCCCAAAATGGCAGGGGGAATGAAACTCCATTTTGGCTCATCCTTTTTTGAGAAGCAGAACCACAGAACTTGGAGCTGATCATTGCTGCTAGCGTGTGGCTTAAATTGTCGCCCCAAAGTTATATAGACTCAGCAAGCAGACCACAATGTCTGCTCAGATACTGTACACAGGATGCCTTCGGAATCCAGAACGAATGGGTGGAGTATAAATGATAAAATTATTACTGCAACCAGTGATTGGTTTGCATAGGCTCTTGCATGCAGCACTCAAATGTCAGCGTTCACACAACTATTTCCTCTGTATTTCTCCCCATGAAAGCCCATCAATAAGCCTCTGTGGGCATTAGACAGACATCAGGCCCTCCAAGTGTCCCTATTTCCCAGGGACAGTCCTGTATATACAGAAGCCATGCTAGGTTTCTGATTTGATTCCGGAATGTCCCACTTTTCCTTAGGATGTCCCTATTTTCAATGGGTAAATGTTGGAAGGTATGGAGTTCTGCGACTCCTGAGCCAAGGAGATAAGTAACTAAACAACCTTTAGAAGACATTTGAAGGCACCCTGGAATAGGGAAGTTTTTTAATGTTTAATGTTTTATTATTATTTTATATATGTTGGAAGCCGCTGAGAGTGGCTGGGGCAACACAGGCAGGTGAGCAGGATATAAATATAAATATAAATATAAATATAAATATAAATATAAATATAAATATAAATATAAATATAAATATAAATATAAATACAGAGGTACCTCTGGTTATGTACTTAATTCGTTCCGGAGGTCCGTTCTTAACCTGAAACTGTCCTTAACCTGAAGCACCACTTTAGCTAATGGGGCCTCCTGCTGCTGCAACGCCGTCGTCGCACGATTTCTGTTCTCACCCTGAAGCAAAGTTCTTAACCCGAGGTTCTATTTCTGGGTTAGCCGAGTCTGTCACCTGAAGCGTATGTAACCCAAGGTATCACTGTATAAATATAAATATAAATATAAATATAAATATAAATATAAATATAAATATAAATATAAATATAAATATAAATATAAATATAAATATAAATGTGGGATAAGTTGTTCCTATTTTCTTCAGAGAAATGTTGGAGGATATGAGACATGTAGAGGCTTATGTAAACCAACAATAGAAACTGAGTTTATTTCTAAGTCTCTCTGACTCAGACTGGATCTAGAGGCATCAAAGAAGCGTTTCAGCTAAATGCGTTGCAAGCTTTGTATGAGAAATCAGGTTAGCAAAAACGGAGTTCCGCAATGCCATCTGGTGTCACAGTGTTAGAATGCATAAACAACACATATAAAGTGCTTTCTCTTTGCCAATGTAGCTGGGTCCTCAGTTTCCCATGTGTAAAAAAACCAAACCAATAGCACAGTGATGTACTAGAGGAGGCTTATTTTCGGGGCCTGTGCAGGACAGACTGTAAAGTGCTTTGTGAATCTAAAGTGCTATATAAAAAATAAACAGTAGTCTATTGTATGCAAAGCTATAAAATGAATATTGCCGTTTCAACAGATGATGTTGCTCTTTGGGCTAATAATACATCTGCTCATTTCGTAAGCAGGAATGGGTTTTGGAAAGTCTCATTCAGATAACTACAGAAACACAACAGGAGGGAAACTCCCTGAATATGTTAATTGTTTGTGGCTCAAGTAACTCAAGTAGGTTTACAGGCTTACGTGGCTTTCTAGCCTCTAAAGGGGAGTCTTGTGGGACTATGCAAATGAAGGCATGGGAGAGTGGCTTGCAGTGTGTATTTTGAGACAGCAGAACCCGGTTGAAGCGGGGGTCACAGGTTCTGGAGGGCCCTTGGGCAGCCTCTCCTTCCACAGACTCCCTTCACTCAATCCTTCTTTCCACCTTTCCACCAGTTGCTTCTCCATACCCTCCAACATCTCTCCAATGGAAATAGGGATGTCCCATTCCATCTGAAACAGCTGAAACAGGAGCTCCCATCCAGACAGACTATGATCAGTTCCAGAACTGCTTCGTTTAGCTTCTACAGCGTCGTGGCCTCAGGTGCCTTCAAGCCTAGACCCTGAGAGTTCACGCTGAGAAAAGCTTATAGATGTGGCACGCAGAAGAATGTTGGCTAATGGCGCCCCAGGAGATGACATCATTGACCTGGCTGTGAAATAAGTGGCTGTGCATTGTCCCTGCTACAAAATGGTTTGGTGGTCAGCAGACTGGGTGGTCGGGGTGGGGATGACTCACAGGGACAGGGCACTATATCCCTGCCACTGCAACATAGTCAGGATACACACACACACACACACACACACACACACACACACACACACACACACCTTCTAGAGTTTAGAAGCAGGCAATTAAAGAAGCCAAAGGGCATTATTCAAGGCAGTGAGTCACTTTTCTGGAGACACTCTGCATCTTCCAGTGTACATAAATAGCAGGCACCTATCCTGAAGTCATATCATGTCAGGGCTGCAAATCTCAGCGTTATCTTAAGAATCAGATGACAACATGTACGGTGCTCTGTCTGCAGCGAGATCAGACTTACTTTGCCAAACATGTCATATTACCAGCTGTTCTGCGTTTCAGAGAACAAGCTGCATTTCCTGTGTTCGGTCAATTTTTTTCCTCACTTATTCCTTAAGCTTTTGCATGTTAGATTACCATACCTTTCATAATAAAAGCTGGCTTTAAAAAGACAAGAAGGCACCAAGCTGAACGTAGCGAAATGACCCATTGTGTGCTGTTAAGAGTACCCACATTTCCTAAATGATATGTTTCAATAGCAGATTTCCCCCCCTTTTGTTGGCATAGCAACTCGCCAGGTCTGAACCAGATAAGCTAATACGCTTCTCCCTGTTCTCTCCAAGGTATTCACAGCAGGAAATTCCTGTTCCATCTGGTTAACTGAAAATGCACATTATTATTGATACACAGTATTGATGCCAGTTTTGATTGCACTAAATGACACTGCATTAGCATTTGCAGCCCGAGAAGAAGAAAATGGGATTCATTTATTTTTTTGGTGGGGGGAGGGGGGGGAAAGATGGCGCAAAATAGGCAGTGACAGTGACCATTAGCACTACTTTCCTTGTGAAAATTCGATGATCAATTTAGAAATGAGAGAAATTGCCTTACTTGAGCAAATGTGTGGTTGGCCTAAGCTAGCAGCCATATATCTGTTGCCTTCCTACAAGGAATACCTTTGTTGCATTGGCTCACATTTATCACTAGATGTGTTGTCTCACCCCTTCTCCCAACTATGGGGTGGCCAGTGGGTCCCCCAGACAGTGGTGGACTTTGGGGTCTCCAATTTCAGCAGCACCCAAATAAAAGGATAAAATGAGTGGGTGGAAGAACCATATATGCAGACCTAAGGTCCTAGCAGTTTGAAAGCACGTCAAAGTGCTTTCAAATAGGTACTGCTCCGACGGGAAGGTAAATGGTGTTTCCATGCGCTGCTCTGGTTCGCCAGAAGTGGCTTAGTCATGCTGGCCACATTGCCCGGAAGCTGTCTGCGGACAAACGCCAGCTCCCTCGGCCAATAAAGCGAGATGAGCGCCGCAACCCCAGAGTCGGTCACGACTGGACCTAATGGTCAGGGGTCCCTTTACCTTTACCTAAGGTCCTTGGAGGAAGAGAAACATGCTAATAAATATGTACCCCAGGGAATGTATTACATTTCTCTTACTTTCTATCCCTTCCCCAATAATTTATGATTCTCTTATGTTGATCACAAGGCTGCCTTGAAGAAAATGGACGAAGTCGGATACAAAAGTATAGAACATGGGTAGGCAAACTAAGGCCCGGGGGCCGGATCCGGCCCAGTGGCCTTCTCAATCTGGCCCGTGGACAGTCTGGGAATCGGCACGTTTTTACATGAGTAGAATGTCTCTTTTTATTTAAAATGCATCTCTGGATTATTTGTGGGGCCTGCCTGGTGTTTTTACATGAGTAGAATGTGTGCTTTTATTTAAAATGCATCTCTGGGTTATTTGTGGGGCATAGGAATTCATTCATCCCCCCTTCAAAATATAGTCCGGCCCCCCACGACGTCTGAGGGACAGTGGGCCGGCCCCCTGCTGAAAAAGTTTGCTGACCCCTGGTATAGAACGTAATTCGTAATGTTATTTTCTCACTCTCCGTGAGAATTTTAATAAATCACTTCCAAGTTCTTCAATTAAGTGTCGATAAACCATCCCTCCAACTCTGGCCATGATTTTAAACGGTCTGGCTGGCTCTGTAGGCATGTTGATGGGGAAAGCAATGCAGTGCAAATGAATGGCATCACAGGCAACAGCACATCCTCATGCGCCCTGAGATGCACATCAGATTTATGCTTGCAGCTCTTGACCTTGCATGGTAGCATGCTTGAACATGCAGCTCCACTTAAACAGATTGGGATGAAATAATCTTTATCCTTTATATAAATGTTTCTCTGTTCACAGTTGTGGAGTTGCTGCATTCTGTACCTTCTCCTTTATATATTTTCCTCCAGTTGTGGTGCTAAACAGCACCGTTCATGTGCTGACCTTCATGCGGCAAGCACATCATTCTCTGTAATGTTCCCAAGGACCATGGGATTGCTCAGGCTTCAGCAACCTAACTGGCTCTGACAGGTAAATTTCCCCTTAAATATGTTTCAAACTTCCTCTATATAGGCACGTGAGTCACTCTGACAGGTTTAATTTGTCCTGAAAAATGAATGTGTTAAACTCATTAGCCATTCCGTTTGGAAACATTGTAAACAGTAGATTGATTACTTTTCCATGTGCCTCTGATATAGGATAGGCCTACAAAGGTAAGAAATACTTAGCCAGCAAAACTACACACCGGTTGTGTGATAGGAAATTAACCTTAATCCAGCTTTCTCGTGTTTGGTTTGATGTTTCATTTTTTAAAATATGAAATGTTGACATATAACCACCCTGCTCTGCGGATACTACATTTGTGGCACATTATATGCCTTTTCTTGTGCTAGAAAACGGGCTTTGATTTTGAGATAAAATATCTGATTAGAAAAATCCCAAATTCAAGGAAAACTGCCAACCTTTCTAGTATCAGTGCACAAACATTCCCCCCCCCCCCATTCCTGAAAACATTCCTGGCCATAAGAGCATAAGAAGAGCTGGCTGGATGAGGCCAATGGCCCATCTAGTCCAGCATCCTGTTCTCACAGTGACCAACCAGTTGGCACTGGGAAACAAGCAAACAGGATTCAACCACCAGAGCACTCTCTTCTCTGCCCAGCAACTGGCATTCAGAAGCATTGCTGCTGTCAGCTGTGGAGGCAGAGCACAGTTATTGCGGCTAGTAGCCATCAATAGCCTCGCTTCCATGATTTTGTTTAATCCTCTTTTAAAGCCCTCTGAGGGATGCGAGTGGCGCTGTGGGTTAAACCACAGAGCCTAGAACTTGCCAATCAGAAGGTCAGTGGTTCAAATGGTGTGAGCTCCCGTTGCTCGGTCCTTGCTCCTGCCAACCTAGCACTTCGAAAGCATGTCAAAATGCAAGTAGATAAATAGGTACCACTTCGGCGGGAAGGTAAACGGCGTTTCCGTGCGCTGCTCTGGTTCGCCAGAAGCGGCTTAGTCATGCTGGCCACATGACCCGGAAGCTGTACGCCGGCTCCCTCGGCCAATAAAGCGAGATGAGCGCTGCAACCCCAGAGTCGGCCACGACTGGACCTAATGGTCAGGGGTCCCTTTACCTTTACCTAAAGCCCTCTGAGTCAGTGACCATCGCTGCCGCCCGTATAGTGTTATCTTGAATTGCATGCAACGTCAAAGTGCTGTGCATCAATTTGATCAAATCACAACACAAAGGAATACAGTGAGATAAAGAAACACAGCTTACACAACTCTGTATGCCAAAGGTTTTCAACCTTTCTGAGTCCACGGCTCTCTTGACCAACTACATTCTTTCTGTGCCCCCCCATGGGGTTCAGGAGTCCAGTTACATCACCCTTGGCCTGCAGGGCTGGCAACCTCTCACCCTTTTCCAAACTCCCTCCCTTGCGGAGTGTTCCCTCAGCCTCCTCTTCCCTCTTTTTGGGAGCTTTCTGGGCAGCTCCTGATGCCATCCCTCGTCTCTGAGCTGCCCCCCTCCCTGCCCCATAGAGAGGTGCCTCCTCACACTGCCCCACAGAGGTGTGGGACTTGCCTGTCCATTCCCAACAGCAAGGGCTGGCTGGCTGGGCTCCCTCACCTGCTTGCTTGCTTACTCTGAGGCCGCCTCAGCTCCTGGAAACCAGCATCCCATGGCCAGCCCCAGAGGCACCATTCGCCTGGAGAGCTTATAGTCAGGGCTGCTGCAACAAACAGCTGTGCAAGCCTTTGGGAGGCAGAGTCGCAAAAGGGCATCAGAGGAGGGAGGGAAGGGAAGGGGGCAGAGGCCAGTGTTGCCCACAACACCCCTGCCCATCATTCAAGGCACCCCAGGGTTCCACGGCACAGTGTTGAAAACCACTGCTGTATGCAATTATATAGAACTTCTCAAAGGCAAAATGTAAAAATAAGACCTTATTTTTTTATTCCACCAAGTGTCCGTTTCTTCAGATATAACCTTTACACAATACATGCAATTTGAAGCTTGAAGAATGCTGTTTCTGGTGGTGGTTGCTGGATTCATTCTTCCATCACGTTCATTTCACAAGCTGTTGAGTTGTAAACAGAACAGAACTGGTTAAAAAAACCCACTATGAAATGGGCTGTAGGATAGTTTTCTGGAGGGTAATTTTGGAAGAAGGTTAGTTTGTGCTGGATCTCACTTTCCTGAACATTTTGGTATATTATATGCTTTGATTTATTAGATTCAGTGGACCTTGAGACACCTCCATACATTTTTCTGCCATGTTGGATTGGCGGTATTTGGAGACGCACACTTTGTTTCATCTGTGCATTTTGTGGAACAAATAGTGGAGTAACAGTGGAACATACCTGGAGTCCTTGGAGTCAAATTAAGGCACAATGGCTTCCCCCTTCAGGCATAGTATGACCTTGCAACCTAGGCAACATGCAGATTGCTCTGCATATTAATTAATTAATTAATTAATTAATTCCCATTAACAAGTTGGTTCGATTCAAAGCTCAGAAACAGGGAAAGGGGAGAGAAATCTTTCAGCTCTGCTGCTCAGAAACTTTTTTTGTGTTATGGAAACTGTAAAAATTCAATCTGCATAGAATTTCCTAGGGGTGGGCTGAAGGGAAGCAACATTTGAAGAGTTTATCACAATTTTAAGTCAAGATAAACAGCAATCCTTCATGCAATAAAGAATGGAAAATATTTTTTTCTCTCTCTGAAGGCATTCCTGGAGAAAAATGTTCACATATGGGAATGATTTCCTAAACATTTCTGCAATATGAAACAAAGGACAGGCACAGCATTCTGATACTAGCGATAGAAATCAAATTTATCACTCTAGTAATGCCACCTGATTGGGATTATTCCTGAGCAGTGAGTTAAGACTGGAATCTGCAAATCTGTTCTTTTCCATCTCTGAGGCTTCATTCACACCACACATTTAAAGCATCATCATACCACTCTAAACAGTCATGGCTTCCCCCTAAGAATCATGGGAGCTGTAGTCTACCTCTCACAGAGCTACAATCCCCAGCACCCTTAACAAACTGCAGTTCCCATGATTCTTTGGGGGAAGTCGTGTGCTTTAGATATATGGTATGTACGCAGCTTTAATCTGTTCTGGTCTTGGTGGGCTGAGCTCAGCGGTACTCCTTCCCTGAACAAGAGGGTATAAAGTTTAAAAAAAAAAGCTCTGATGGATGGATCAGGCCAATGGTCCATCTAGTTCGGCAACTTGGTCTCACAGTGCTTTCCAGGAGTCTCTTCGGAAGCCCAAAAGCTGGACTTGGATACAACAGAACCTTCCGCACTCAGAGGCATTTCCCCCCGGTTTCATCTTGTGACATTGCCTCCAGTCTGCTCTGGGAGAAGAGGTGCAAAAAGTAGAAAGGGTTAATTTAGAGGGTTAATTATACAAGCCTCGGGGGACACTGAACCAAAATAGGTTCCTGCATTTCCTTGTGTTTGGATCTACTTGCTTTCTAGATCAGAAAAAAATATTGGATATTAAAAGTTGCCTCAGTTGGAACATGTGTGACGGTTGGGAAATGGTGTCAATATTTACTTCATTCGCTGAACGAAACAATGCCTTCCATATGGAGCAGGGTGAAGAGAAGGGGGGACTTTGTTCTGTTTTAATGATTATTTAAGAGTAAAGTAGGGCCTGCTGCTTGAGTGAAATGTGTCCAAAAGGCATCAGAGCTGACAGGAATAGGTCTGCTGTGTTCTTCTGTGACTGTCAAGGCAATAGAATCTGACAGGAGACATTAACCAGCCATATCCTTTTGGCACCTACGAAAATTGACAGCGGGGGATAGTCTAGCAAAGTATTCCACCCCCACTCCCCCTTCAAAGAAGCCAGTCATTTAATAAACCCAATGGACAACATGTGTGCATCCACAAGACCAACTGATTATGCTCATCCTCCTGAAAAAGCAATCAATTTAATACACACTACCTCTCAGCTGGCCCCCGGCTAGTCGCCTAATACCATTACAGTTTCCTGTTCTAATAAGGCCGATTAAAATCTAGTTTCACTGAGAGCTTCTCAACACAATTTCAAGGCAACATTACTCGTGCTGCCGCCAGGAAGGTATGATCCCCAAATACAGTCAAACTTCGGCTCCCGAACGCCTCCATTTTGGAATGTTTCAGCTCCTGAATGCCCAAAACCTGAAAGTAAATGTTCCAGTTTTTGAACCGGACGTATATTTCAACCAGTCAAAAGCATGGCCTGTGAAGCAGGAATTCTGTGTTGCCCTTTCAGAACTCAACCAGAGGAGGACCGGGACAAAACGAGGTTTCCTTGGGCGGATCTACATTCATGGTTTTTAACATTAAGGAATAGTTTTGATAACATGGATGGAGCTACTTTTTACAATGTGTTATTGCCTTGCCTTTTTATCGCTTCATTTTTAATTGTTCGATGCTGCTGTATTGGTGAAGCACTGCTCATATGTCCCTACGTAGTGTTTTACCTTTTTATTTTTTATTTTTACTGCCTTCAAACCCCAACTCCCCTCCAGCAGTATTCAACAGGCAGATAACAAAACACACAGAGGGAGGGAGGAAGAATTAAAATGTGACACCAGAGGGTGGAGCAGAGCGACCAGCAACCAGCAGCAGTACAGGGAAAGAAACAGCTTTTTGGAAAGTGGTGTGGCCGGGTATTACTTACATTTGACGGAAAAAGCCAAGGTGAAAAAACGTTTTAATTAACAAGTATGTCCTGTGACATTTTAGAATGACATATCTAATATCGTTCTAATAGGTGGAAATAACGTTAAACAGGTCAGTGTAGATCCAGCCCTTGACTCGGCCTGCTGTTGGTTCTGGCTCCACCTGCTGTAGGCTGCCCTGGCTTTTGCCCTTCCAGTCCCAATGGCCCCCGGCCACCACTGGATTAAGCTATTCTATTGGATTTCTTACCCACACTTTAGCACAGCCTTTCTCAACCTGTGGGTCCCAAGATGTTGTTGAACTACAACTTCCATCACCCCTAGCTAGCAAGGCCAGAGCTCAGGGATGATGGGAGTTGTAGTCCAACAACATCTGGCGACCCACAGGTTGAGGACCGCTGCTTTAGCATAAGACTGGCAGAGGGTGGTAGAGCTCAGTGGTAATTGGCATGCTTTGCATCCAGAAGCTCCCATGCTCAATTCCTTGCATCTTCAGGCAAGACTACAAAAGACCTTGTCCCAATGACCCATGAGAGCTGCTGCCAGTGTGACCAGCACTGAGCTCACCATCTGACATATGGCAGCCTCTTATACTGGCAGGCGCAATACTGACTGATTTCGATGCTGAGCTCTGCGAGTGCAGCTTTCTCCCCATTGAAGTGCAGAGTGTTTGAGGACCGGGACATACTCAGGGAAAACAAAATGCTTGTTTACAAAGCTATTGCACTACCAACCTTACTGTATGCTTGTGAAACATGCACCACTTATAAACACCATCTCCAACTCCTTGAAAGATCCCAGCAACAGTGTCTCCGAAAAATTTTACACATCACCTGGGAAGACAGGCGAACTAATGCCAGTCTTCTGGAAGAAGCAAAGATCACCAGTGTCAAAGCAATGATTCTTCAACATCATCTTTATTGGACTGGCCATGTTGTTCAGATGCCTGATTATCATATTCCAAAGCAACTACTCTATTCCAAACTTAAAAATGGAAAGTGTAATGCTGGTGGTCAACACAAGAGGTTTAAATACGCTCTCAAGGCATATCTAAAATAAATGTAGTATAAACACCGATAACTGGGAAACACTGACCTGTGAGTGCTCCATTTGGAGAACAGCCTTTGTCAAAGGTGTCATGGGCTTTGAAGATGCTTGAACTCAGGATGAAAGGGAGAAATGTGCTAAGAGGAAGGAACACTTGGCAAACCCTTGCCATGATCAACTCCTGCCCAGAAACCTATGTCCCCAGTGTGGAAGGACGTGTGGATCCAGAATCGGCCTCCACAGTCACTTATGGACTCACTGTTAAGACCGTGTTAATGGAAGACAATCTTACTCAGCCACAAGTGATCGCCAAAGAAGAAGAAGAAGAAGACCGACTGATAAGTGAGAGGAACACACAGCTGTGATAGCGCCCCTGGGCTTGTGTTGAACTGCTTCCCCAGTATTTTGACCTTAGAGAAAGCAAGGTGTTCTTAAGGCAAGTTGATTTAAAGTGGGGGAAGAGGATACTTAGGTCTTCAGTACAAATTTAACCATCAGTAGAAACTAGACACCTACGTGCTAATTTGGTCTTCTGAAATCATCTCCAGTTTAGACAGTAAAATGCCTTGAGTGGGTGGCAGGATGGACCGATAATAGGCTATCTACCAGGCTGTCAAGCCAGCACATTTCACAGTTTATGACATGCTAAACTACATGCACAATTACTTCTAAAAGTTTCAAAACTGTTCAGTGTTTCAGAAGCTCCTCAGGTGTTTTTTTTTAAAAAAAGATGTACTAGAAGAGGCAGAACACTAAAAAAAGGTATTTATGCTCAGCATAAATGCACAGATAATACTTACATGATGCTTGCTGTTATTAACACAATGCTTAATTAGATAAGCAATGATACTTTTATGCAAATGCACTCCATTAAGAACCATTTACTCGGCCAGGGAAATGAATACCAGAAGCCTGATGAGGGATTTGGGAGTGACATATTTTAGAAGTAAACACGACGGCAATCTCTGTATGCAAATGCAAGCTATTAATTTTAGTAGCCATGCCGAAGTCCAAATGGGGGTGGAGGGGTGGAGGAGAGAGAAATGATTTTCAAAATGAAGCAATTTGATAGCCTCGTCTCATTAGATTGTCATTTTAAAGTCTAATGACTCAAAAATACAGGATGGACTCATTATTTAATTACACTAGGGATCTCCCTTTATCTTGAAGATTTGTGGCATAGCAAGAACAGAGGGTACATTTAGTCCCGGGGAAACGATATGTTGGAGTTTAGTGCTGCTTGTTGCCTTAAATCAGGTATATGGAATCTTTGTCCCGCCAAGTCTTGTTGAACTACAACTCCCATCTTTCTGGGCCATGCTAGCTGGGGCTGATGGGAGTTGTGGTTTGGAAAAATCTGGAGGGCCAAAGGTTCTCCTTAAATCCTTAATGTAGGGCCAGTTCATGCACAAAAGCTGGCACCTTCTCACAAGTGGTTTTGCCTGACACTCTGTGTGATTGCATAATGGTATTCAAAGAACCAACAGTGAATAACTCCTTATTAAAGATCGCAACTACTGAGAAGTTGATGGCTGTTTCTTATTCATTGAGTATGCAGGCAGGCCACAGAGAGCGTTCATGACATCAAGCCAATAATATCATGAAATGTTTAAAAAGTAAGCTGAAGACTACTTTCTTAGGTGCATATTATGCCCTCCCAGATTTCTTTTTCCTTCCTTCCTTCCTTCCTTCCTTCCTTCCTTCCTTCCTTCCTTCTCCTATCCATAATAATCAGAGCACAAGGACCAATTAAGCTCAGCATGGGCCCAGCAGACAGTAAGTGGCAGCTGTTGTAGCAGTGCGTAAATTTAAATCAAGTGACAGCTTATGGGATGCTAGCTTCCTACCGGCAATTGAAAGTGTATCAGCTGTATTGGGGATGTGAGCACATCTTTGTTTGGTGCAGCAATGCTTTGCAAAGTGAGATTCATGGCTGGCATACTTGGAAGGTGCCTGCAAAACTTTAGGGTGAAAATTTAAACAACAACCAACATTTGTGGGACTTTTAGCAGTGATTTCTCAAATGCAAGTCTCATTGAGGGGTTTACTTCTCATTAAGAGGGGTTTACTTCTGAGTAAATAATCTTTGGGTTGAAGCCAGGTTCTTCAGTTTTGCAGCTAGTTTGTTGCATTTATCAAGACCAGTAGGACTAAATTCTAGAGCAGGGTTGGTGAGCTACCAGTTTGGGGGTCCTGATCTGGCCTAGCAAGGCTGATCTGACCCAGCCAGCTCTGCATTGCTACAGCGGAGACCTGCAGTGGAGTGGTAGAGGAGGCCCAATGTAAACCTTTCTTCATTTAATAACCAGGCCCTTTCCATTAGGTCCACATTCCATAGCTGCTTCGGTGGCCTAGACTATGAATGCCAATGTGATGACTACTAGGGACCACCAGGAACAGGGACAGACTTTGGCAAACTTTGTATATGGTTCCCAGTACAAGGCCCAAGTCATACCCTCCAACATTTCTCTGATGAAAATAGGGACATCTTATTCAACAACAACAACAACAACAACAACAACAACAACTTTATTATTTATATCCTGCCCATCTGACTGGGTTGCCCAGCCACTCTGGGTGGCTTCCAACATACATAAACATAATAAAACATTTTTTAAAAATAAAAAAACCTTCCCTATAAAGGGCTGCCTTCACATGTCTTTTAAAGGTTGTATAGTTACTTGTCTCCTTGGCTTGGGGGTTGCATAACTCCATACCCTCCAGCATTTATCCGACGAAAAATAGGGATGCCCTAGGGAAAAACGGGACATTCCAGGGTCAAATCAGAAACCAGGACGGCTTCTGTAAATCCGGGACTGTCCCTGGAAAATAGGGACACTTGGAGGGTCTGCAAAATATGATGCCCCCAAATGGATCTTCTCAGTTTTGCACCCCTTCAGCATAGCTCCCTGTGTTGGGGAACTGCCTGCACCACCCTAAATCCAGCACTGCTAGGTGTGCAAATTGTTGTCTAAATCAATCAGAGAAATCCCTTTTGCCAACTTAACTTATGCCACGTTGCCAGATTGTGCGACCAAGATGAAGTTGCTTAGGATCTTAGCCTAAGTTCCCCCCTCCAATCTCACCTCTGCCAGGCCCCCAGAATGCCCCTTTCACTGGGGTTATGCCAGTTTAAATTCCCACCAGTATCAGGGAGATACTCTGGCATATCTTCAACTAAGCTGGAGATGTGGAGTGACACTGGTGTAGCCTGGTTGTAACCAGGGACCTCCAGGCTCAGCTGGAGATCTGCTGGATCCAAACCCCATTCTTTATGTTGGATCTTGCTATAGGATTGCTCCCTAAATTTCACGGGACATAGTTTGATGCAGGGGTCAGCAAACTTTTTCAGCAGGGGGCTGGTCCACTGTCCCTCAGACCTTGTGGGGGGCGGGCCGGACTATATTTTTTTGGGGGGAATGAACGAATTCCTATGCCCCACAAATAACCCAGAGATGTATTATAAATAAAAGCACACATTCTACTCATGTAAAAACACGCTGATTCCCAGACCGTCCGCGGGCCAGATTGAGAAGGCAACTGGGCCGGATCCAGCCCCTGGGCCTTAGCATAAAACCCATGGTTTTATGCATCCGCAAATAAGAACCTAGTTGTGTGTGGATCCAGCATATAACTGAAAAAAGTAACATGACAAAGTCACTAGAGAATGGAGGGAAAAAAGATAACCGATATTCACCCCAGGAAAAAAAAGGGCACTATTTTTCAAGCCATGCTTCTGTGGAAAAGGCAGCAATCTTTTCACTGTCGTCTCTCCTGTGAATGTGGATTATGATACTTTATAGATCAAACCCCTTAGGTTGCAGCAAATGGCTTTCGACTGCTGTAAACATGGTTTTAAATGAAGAAGAAAGGGCATCGAATCCAAAAGAGTCCTATAAAAGACAGATTTTTGAAATGTAGAATGGGTTTGCTTTGGGTGGGGGGTTGTTTGTTAGAATTGAGGATGGAAACCAAAATAGCAATGAAAAGAGAGAGAGTTGTTGCCATTATTGTCGCACAATGTAACAGCTACATAATCCTCTTCAGAACTGGTGCATGGAGGAAATTGGAGGTTGGGAGTGGAGGGGTGGCAGGAGTAATTTGCGAAATCATTGCCATGTGCTCTTGGTTCCCCGTGTTTGCTTCAATTGTGTATTTATTCACCATGCCCATTTGAACTGCAGTGGCAATCAGAAAGTGGAAATGGTTTCCATCTATCATCCTGATTGTAACAAGAAAAGGAAGCAGACCATTTTAGTTACAGTGCATTAATGCTCATTACTCCTCTAATGAAGATTTGTGTGGCTTTTCCAAGTACCTCGAAGCTAATTTGTAACTTATTTGCAGCAATACAAGTCATCCCCGAGCTGCTTTCACTCAAATCTTGCTCACCGGGGTCTGGTTCGCACATGCGAAAACCCTAGGAACGCTTGCCACATTTAGGATGAGTCAGTGGGCCACAGGTTTGCCCATGGTGACAGGGTAGCTTAGGTGTCTAGATGTAGTTGTATGAACATAGGTTCAAATCATGCATTTCTTTTGCATGGACTTAGCAAGCCAGTTGTGTCACCTGCTGCCCTCTTGTACTGGAAGTGAGAAACAAGAAGAGGGACTAGTCTAAGGTTGTTGTCCTAGCAGAACACACTGTGGGAAAAAGCTCAGGCTTTAAGTAGGCTCACCCTATATTTTAGTAAATCAACTCAAATATTTGAACTCCATCATCTTCTTCATGTGAACCATGTATCTTGGCTGAAATTCCCTGTCAGGCTCTCACACACTATTCCGGTTTTCCCACTTCCCCTGTTTGCCAGAGCTCCCCCTTTTCTGGAAATATAGATTTTTTAATAAAAATTGAAAAAGAGGTATGTCAAAATATTGTGCAACATATATTTCCATGAACACTAAACAAAATATTCAATTATGCACAATGTTACGCACTTCTGAGTTATTATACTGTAAACTGACTTCCCTGTGATTCTAACTCCATTAAGAAAGTTATGTAAATTGAATAATAATAATCATCATCTTTTTCTCCAAAGGAAAACAAATTCCAGTAATTTCTCATGATTTCTTGTAATTTCTCACTGCTCAGGGATGTGGGCATGTATGTAACAATGCAACATTTTATTGACATTTTCAAGCTTGAATTAGTACATTAACTAACTAAACATGTGATAAAGCCTGGCAAAGACCTGGGATTCTTGAAGGGCGTTCTGCTTTGAATACAAATGACACTTTCCAAACCTGCCAAATTTGGAGAAAAAGTCTCTTCAATGTATCTTTCCCTTCAGGTTTCTAGAGGGCTCCTCCGTTCAAAGCTAGGAGATATTTCATCATTTAGGATGGAATTTCAGCTGTGTTCTTTTCTAACAAAAATAATGGGAAGCAACTAAGGTTGAAGTTGCTCAGTCAACATAAATGGTAGTACAACTTCTAAACACAGATCTTCCAAAATACTACTGAGACTTTAATTTGCATATCTCAAGATGCTATTTTGGCTTTGGTATATTGAGTTTATGGTCAAAAGCAAGTTCTTGGTGTCAGTGGAAAGCGGCTTATACTCGATATCACAGAATTCCATAAAACAACATCATTAAATAATCCACATCATTGCCCATCATCATGAAAATCTGTTGTTTTTATATAAAAATACCATTGATGTAATTTGGCCGCAGACGCTAAGGAGTAATAAAACACTAGATTTTTCTATTTGTATTATACTGACCAACAGCAATAGGATATATTTTCTGTCTTCTGTAACCCCAAAGGTGACGAAAGAGAAAACATTAAAATACTTCAATGAATCACAGAGTTCATTTGTTAAGCTGTGAGTGTTCCTGTGCCTATGAGAGTTGATAATGTTTCCTTTATGTGCCTTGAGCACGCACTTTCATGAAAGTTTTGTTATATGTAAATCTTCTGTTAAAAGTCAGAAATAAGAGGCAATTATTAGTTAATTAGGTGAAGGCTGCACTGGAAGCGTCTAACGATTATGCAGGTGCTGGAAAATAGATGGATCGAGGCATTGCAAGGGATTTGGGAGTTCAGAAATTGGTCAAAAAGGAAAACCAATTACCACGTTGCTAGCAGCATTTAATGTGTCTAGCATGGGCTTCTTGAGACTTAAGGAGCCATTTATGCTTTCTAGACCTGCTTTCTTCAGTGCCTCCTCTTCTACCTACCCATGTAGCTAAATATTTCCACGTGGTATGGGTTTAAATAAGACCAGAGGATGAGGCATGTTCAGCAGCAAGGTCAAAGTGACTTTTTGACCCAGGCTTTTGGAGTCTGCCTGTTTCCCTGGTGATACACAATGCCCTCTTTCTAGGGAAATGAAAAGTGCATCAGGTGGGCTTTCGGCAGCCACCAAGGGAGAAGGCCAGCCATGGAGAGGCCATGGAGAAGCTCCCTCACAGCTACTACTGCTGCTGCCACCACCTGGAGCAAGTGCTAGCTCACCCTCCTCCCCGAGCTTGGTGGCAGCAGCACTGGCAGGGGAAATAGGGACATTCTGGGATCAGATCAAATTCTAGGACTGTCCCTGGAAAATCGGGGCACTTGGAGGGTATGCACTGTGAGAACAAGATGCTGGAGCGAGATGAGCCATACATTCTTACGTCCAGCTGCAGCTATTATTTAGGAAGCTGTTTCCTGAGAGTTGGGATCACATCAGAGGGCAGCATTGGCTCTGGCAAACGGATGATTCATTGAGCAGCTTGTTGTTGTTGTTTTGTTTTTGTGGCCAGATTTCATGCGATGCCTCTTGACTCGTTTGTGTCACTTCCCTCCCCTGTGAGCCTAATGGGCACATTCTCAGTTGCCTCGAAGATGAGAAGCACAGCAGGCAAATGGCTGGATGCTCCCTCCGGCTCAATGAAGCCATAGCCTGGAATGTATTCCACAGCTCCTTGTTTGCCAGTCATTAGGCAGACAAACATTCTCCTTCCTTGATATCAGAAGAAAAAGCAATAGCTGACCTCATTAGTCTAAAATGAGCATTTGGGATTCAGTTTTTTGAAAAATGGCACAGTAATGAAAGGGAGCATTGATGGAAAGGAATCTGACAGACAATGAGAGAGCAATAACATTGGTGCACACACACAAAAAATATTATCAGACAGCTAGACTAATGCATCAGTCTTTTTTATGTGTGTGAGGTGGAGTATTTCTAGCGAATGCAAATTCTCCATTTGTATGATTCCTATGCGTGGGAATATCATCACATGTTGGAAAATCAGTCAGGACATGCCACTCAACAAGTCAGAATTCTTAGGAGGATGCATTAATGCACAACATTCTCAAGCAATGTGCTGCTAACTGGCTTGGTGATGTGTATTTGTGGCATGTTGCGCTATGCATGCTTTTGCTTGCCATAATGATCCACAGCAGAAATTGCCTCATAGGTGTAGGGTTTGAAAGGAAAGCTCTCAGGGAGTTTGAATGGTTCACACAACTGCTAAGAATCCTATGCTAAGCTAATAACTAAGATCCATCTTCTGACTTGGTGGAACTCCATCCATGAGGTTATTCCACTGGAGGAAGCGGGTGGGGGAAGGTGGTTTTTGCTGATTCTGCCTTCCCCTAATCTCCAGTTGTTCCCCCTGAAATGGTGCTCCAAAAAGGTTGAGTGGACCATTCAGAACTGTGTGGGAGGTGGCCCTGGTTGTTGCAGGAACAAGGGAGGAATCTCAGTTCTCAGGATTGGTCATTTGGTCTAAATTCAGTTTGTGTCTATGGACCCTTCCAAGCAAACATTTGTACTGCTAAAGGTGCTGCCTGTCCATCTGTCTGTTCCCCATAATTTTCTACATGCTTCCATGTGACATGTCATGCTTCCATATGATATGCTTCCACATGACATTCTAGACTATAGCAGTCATCCGACTGTTCCCCCACCTTCTGACACAAAAAAATCCAACATTTGAGAATGATCCAGAATAGTTCCACAATATTTTCAATGTGTGAAAATTTCCTGATAGCTCAAACCAATACAGTGAACTCAAGGAATTCCTGCTATCTATTCTCCCAATTGCCCACGGGATTAGAATTCCAGAATACCTCTAACTACCGGTATACACAAAAACGGAGAACAAAGAAAAGTAAAAGGGGTATCAGTACCATGTGAACTTGCTCATAACTCCGACATTTGCTGGTTGGTGGAATGAGGGGATGGAAGGGGTGAGAGGTCACAGGCACAGAATTTTCCCAATCTGAACACATCCCATCGTTGGTGTGGATGCAAAAATACAAAACCACCACCACCAAAAAACCAGCAACATGAACCAATGCTGTGTGGATGGGCCACTACAATTTCATTCCCAAAAATAATGGAACAAGCAGGAGCTATCACACTATAAATTGTAACATTTGTTTTGCTCCATCTGTTTGTGCATGTGCATATTTTTTTAAATATAAAAGAAAAAAACATGTGCTTGCAATTCTACCCTGCAAGTTTTTCTGTTTTGGTGCCCACCTTTCTATGTCTGAATTGCTTCTGGGCAGAAATCATTGGAATAGCCGAGAAAATCCAAATGTATGGCCACCCATGTCGGAAGTGTAGATTTTGGCAAAAGTAGCTCAAAGCTTCTTCTTTTTTGAGATTTTGCAAAGAGAGCTCAACAACTTTGTCTAATAATAATAATAATAATAATAATAATAATAATAATAATAGCTCAACAACTTTTGTGTCCTAACCAATCTGCACCTTCTTCTCAGATCTATTTGTATGCCTAGCAACCAACACACTTCACACGAAGGAAAGTAATCAAGACTGCTATATTTAGCAAACCTGGAACGACAGGGCAAAGGATGAATAGAATGCAGGCATCCATTTGTGCAGACAACAATCAGAACACTCTGGAAGAGTTGGGGAAGCAGGGACACATTATCCAAGAACTAGAGAATTTGATCTAACTCCATGTGGTCTTGCTGTCAGGCTGCAGGTATAAATAGGACTTGTGGGAGGTGGTCAAGGAAGCTGAGATAAGGTTTCTGATGAAATAGTAGAAAGTGATACGGGTGTGAGCCCCTGGCATGGACACAAAGAGAGTGTTGTGGGGGAAGAGGGTGGCCCTCCTTCACACAAATCATTTCTTGCATAGAGAATCAAAAATCTGATGCAATTTAAGCTATTAAAATGCAGGAACTATGTATGATTATCTTGATAGTCTATTACTTTATTAGAACAGGCAACTCTATCAGCATTACTAAAAAGCAGCGGAAGCTATTTGCATTTCATTCAGACTCAAAGCAAAAATTAATCACATAAGAAAACGTATCCTTCTTAGTGGTGTGCATGTAGCTTTTTTTTTAAAAAAGAGCAATAGAAAAAGAGAAGGGGCAAACAATTGTACCAACCAAGACACTTTCTGTATCTGATATACCTGCTGTGTTTCAGAAGCTGGCCTGAACGTTGCTATACTACTCCTACATGACATCACGGTATATAACACATGTTAACATAAATTCCAACTCCCGGATATTTGTAGTCTTTAAAATGTAAATGATCTGAAGCGCCAGCTTTGAACCCTGTAGATGGACAAATATTTTGGTTAAGCTCTTAGCGAGACAACTGGCAGCACATCGCATCAATAATGAAACTGGAGGTTTAGATCCTGGCACCCAGGATGAGATCGTAGTCTCTTGGAAGGTTATAACCTTTAATTAAACAAGCCTGAAACGGAAGGCAGTTGAATGGGCTGGATCTGAAATGCATTAAGATGACATAATGTTCTTTTGGAAAGCTTCCACTGATGTGTTCTACAAGACAAGTCTTCAATGGAAATGGAAAACAAAATTAAACATTCGGATGGAATATGACTCATACAGAAAGGCAAGCTGCGGCAGGGTTTGGACATCTGAGAATCATGCCCCGCTAACTAAATTACTTGGAAGATAAGTTTCACTGATGAAACTTTCACGTAGTTCCTTTAGCCTAATGGGCATTAGCGGCCTCTAATGTATGTGCACATGAGCTTTGCATAGGGAGGAACCATTTCACATCTATATGTTGGGGAAAGCTCCGTTCATGCAATGCGTTAGCATTAGGTGTTAACGATAATGGTTTAATTTCCCGAAATGAGAATGTTTGCTCATGTTTAATTGCTGTGTATTTTTAGCATGGTTCCCCCCCCCCTTTGGCAATAGCCCTCTCACGTGATTGGCTGACTGTGAATCACACGAGAGAGGCGTTCCATTCTGTTGTGACTGTTATTCAAGTAACTGTTGTTTTTAACTGTTTTCTGCTTATGCTCTCTCTCTCTCTGTGAGGGAGAATGGCTGCTGAGAGAGACTTCTCAAGATACTGCTGACGACAGAGTGTGTGCCAGTGTGATCTGTCTGAAGTAAAACAGACGGAGAAGATCCCTAAATGTTAATAGAGAGAAACCTGAGCATGAGGTTGTAAATATATTCTTCTAAGTTATATGTTTATGAAAGTAAAGGGTGTTTTTAAAATACATATATATATAAACAGTCTGGACATTACATATCATTTAAATTCATTTGTATATATGTACACAATATTAGTTAGCTGTATAGTGAGCATTCTTGGATATACAAAAGAATGAGGCAGCCACATGTATTTATTGGACCTTCACAGGGTTTATGGTGGGGATTGAGAACCTGTGGCCCTCCATATAGTGTTGGACTCCAACTCTCATCAGATGATGGCTTAATCCAAGACCCATCTGGTGGGCCACAGGTCTCCCACCCCTGCTGTGTCTATCTGTTTATCCCCAGTCTAACAATTCTTGAGAAGCAGAATTCATGTTTCATTTATTGCTGCCCCAGATTTCAGATGTGCCCAGCTGTTAACTTTATGTCTGGCCAGCCAGACAAATACATCAGGGTTCTAGGCATATTAATGGCCTTGTTTCCAGTTGCTTCCCAGGGCATATGGTTACAAAGTCTATGCCAAAGCACTGGTGAGCCAGGCATTTCATTGCTTATGGATCCAGTTGGTTCAGCTTCTAAATATGGAGCCAGCAATGACTTGTTTGTCTATACTATGATCTGGATGATGTAGGTGATATTGTGTGGGTGTGTAGAGGGAAGGGAGCTGGGATTGGATGACTCCTTCCAATCATACAATTCCTGATGCAGATTAAAACACACCAGGTTTCCAAAGAGTCCTGTGGATGCACCTGGTGCACCTACTTCCACAAGCATGCAGAAATCGTGTTGATTTTACTTTCCCAATGCAGTTCCATGCATTTCATTGAATCAGATGAAGGCCAGCTCCAGATTCTGGTGGGTCCTCACCAAGATACAGTTCTGTTAACCCCTGTCCAAGGGGCTGTTGGCTCCTAATCCTTCCAGCAGAAGCCACCCTACATCTACCAAAAGCAAGGGAGAGAGCTTGAGTAGGTGAGAGATCAGAAGGAGCCTTTCTGGCATGCTGGGGTCTCACCAGTTGCCTGTGGAGGCTGCCCTCTGATCCCAGTTTTGGATCAGATGTCACTCCAGAGGGTCCTCAGACCCTTGAGAGTTGCCTTGGTGTGTGTGTGTGTGTGTGGAACTAAGAAAGCAAGTGAGAGCTACACAAGGCATTCAAATAATAGTCCTTGCTGCCTCAAGGACACTCCTGGTGAATGTGCCCTAGGTTGGAAAAGACTTGCATGGATTTCAGGCAGGAATATTGCTGCCAATCTTCCGTTCATCATTTATTTAGAGTCTGTCTCTAACCCCAGGATTTTACACTCAACAAAATTTTCAACGATGAAATGAGGCCATTTGTTATGCTGACACAATTGTGCAGAACTTGAAACACAGGAAGGCAAAAATCAATACTGAACTTCACATGTCATCTTGAAAGTTCATCTCATTGTCCGTATCCTTGCTTCATACAAACAAACCACCTATATCTATATAACATCTCTCTCTCTATATATATAGCCACAAAGGCAACTTTACCGTGATTTAATTGTGATTTTTGTTATGATGTCAGCAGATAACTGGTTCCTAAACAAAATGGTCTATTTAACTCAATTTTCAGTTTTATCTGATACAACTAGAACCAGTACTTTTTTTCTAGGGGTATGCAGGGGTACACATACCCCTAAACATTTTGTGAATCTAAGTTTGGCCTCATTGAGGGGCAGCATTTCAATATGAGCAGGAAAATGAGAGTACCCCTAAACATATTTTTCTTTAGAAAAAAGCACTGACTAGAACACTAGCAAACTATCCACAGCAACAACAAGCCAATAATTAAAAAAAACCTAGTTTTAAACATAGAATAACGGCACATTCCTATGCAAGTCCTGTTGAGTTTAGTTGGATTTGCTCTCAGGTAGGTGAGTATAGGATTGCAACTGAAACCCTTTATAGGATGGATGTAACTGCTTGGAACTTCCACTTCCGCTAAAACTTGATTATAAAATTTGAAATGGATTTGACTGTCAGTTCCAGATATGCAGCTGCAGAGATGTCCATGAGGTTTCTAGCATGCTCAAAACCTTTTGGTATGGTAAGGTGTTGATGATGTCACTGACCCTCTTGTTGTACCTGAATCTTCACTATACAAGAGACAAGGCTTTGCCCAGCCTGGGGGCATTCCTAGGCCGCACTCCTTGAATACTCCTTGCTATTTCACAGACAGACCAACTTCAAAAGTTTCCTTAATTGAGCACAGATGCATTTTGCTTCACAATCACCCACCCTTCCTGTAATGTTCTTTTAATTCATTTATTTACTATATTTATGGAATGCTTCTCAGACCCAAAGATTATGAGGGCATGGTATAACGGACAGTGAAAGGGTTATAGGTAACTGTTCAAACTGTCTTGCTGGGAGACTATGGACCTGAGGAAAATCCCAATGATACAAACCTTTCTGCACTATCTTGAACAAATTGACCCTAAAAAAAATCTACAGGGTTTTTCCTGCTGGCAAGGGAAGCCACTGAATGAGGAGCACTGGAAGTAAGGGTCATGTAAACACAGAGCTCAGTGTCTCAGTTGGATCAGCAGAATTAAGCGGATGAGCTCTACCTGACTCAGTGCTAAGCTATTATCTGGGCTATCACCTGGGCTTGCAAATGATGCTTTTAGGAGATGTGTAAAAACATCCTAAGGAATTTTGACAGTGAAGGTGGAACTCGCAGCAGGACCTTTTTGTTCGATTCTCAGAAACCCCCATGAAAGGAATCCTAGAGCAAGAAGGCTGGAGAAATCCATTAACTTGAATTGCAAATGACAACAGGCTCTAGCTAGAATGATAGTGCTTATTCATGATGAATGGTAGAATAATTATCTAAGACAAGGGTGTGATAAATATTAATAAAGCTCTAGTATGGGCCTAAACTTGATCTTTTAGGGGGCATACCAGAGCTTTCTGTGCACTTAGTAGTCCCATTTCATCCTCTATTAATCTGAGATATGCACTGGAATTAACTCACGGAATACTGAAAAGGGGGCAGCATTGTACTGCATACCAGTTATAACAGTAAAACTTCTGCTCCTTTGTCTCCCGCATCACATCTAAATGCTTCTGGCTTTCATTCAACTGTTGAGAACTTCATCAGCTGAAAGCACAGAGAGCCCTGGTTCACGCATAATGCTAAGTTAAACCACGGCTAAGTGGTGAACGGAAGTGTGTGCGAGTACTCAGAGGAAGAATTGAGGCCACTTTGCTCAATTCCCCAGCCCTGATGCCACCATGCTACTTGGAGCTAAGCCATGGTTTGTCTCGTGCTTGAAATTAGCTAATTTAGATCAACTAATTGACTGAATTACTTCCAAAATTTTGGAATTATACCTGAAAGTAGTTCCTATAATTTCCACGTGAGATTAATGTGAATCACATTTCCTTTTGTGGTGGAAATTTCACTGTTTTCTCAAAAATTCAATTAAGCACATGAGTTTCCCCAAAGAATATTGGGAGCTGTAGTTTACCCCCGAGCTACAATTCCCAACCCCTTTAATGAATAACAGTTCCCAGGATTCACGAGGGGAGGAGTCATGTGTTTAAAATATATGGTGTCTATGTGACCTAAGCCAAACCATGGCTTAGCTCTGGGCAGAATGGCAGCCACAGGACTGTGGAGGAGCATAGTAGCCACAATATTTCCCCTTCAGTACCTGCATGCTAACTCATTCTTGCTTAGCCTTGGTTTGGCTTAGCGTTACATACAAACTGGGCTACAGATTAAAAATACACCTGTCAGGGCTGCCTCAAGTCTCAGCTCACAAAAGACCAACGCCTATCTCTTCTTATATACAAAAGTGTTTATTGCAGTTCATTGTTTGCTTCACATCCGAGGCGCGCAGCCCTACGTCTGCTAGGCTTAGACCGCTGAAGTCCCCTCTGAATCCGTCCCTCCCCTGCACCAGTTTAAGAGGCTTGCGCTGCTCCACCTCTTTCTCTCTTTCCTTTTCCGCAGGGTCTTTCTGCCCGCTGGGGTTTCCCCCCTCCTGGATTCCTCTGACGCGGAATCAGACTGCTCTTGCCCCCTCCTGCGGGCTTTGGGACCTGGCCCCTCCTCCGGGCTCCCTGTACTTCCGCGCGCCTCTACATTTGAACTTGGCGCGCGCGCCCAACCTCTAACCTTCCTTTTAACAGCTACACTACTCCCTTCACTACTCCCCTCCCCTTCCGGGAGGGTGGCTTGCTCCGACCTCCCTCCTTTCTCTGCTGCCGGAGCCGCTTCCCCTGATACACTGAAACCTCCACCCCCTTCGCTGCACTCTGGCGGGGAGGCTGGTCCTGACGCCCAGCTGCCACTTTGGGATCCCCCGCTGGCCCCCTGCTCCTGACACGTCCCCCCTGGGGCTCCCCTGGCCTTGACCACCGGCGCCCCCTTCTGGGAATCCTCTGATTTGCTGGAAAGACTCATGGAATCTCTTGAGTCATTGTCATCCTCTTCCTCGCTGTCCTGGGATTCATCCCCATCGCTCTCCATCTCCTGCCTACCCTGTGCCTCTGTCCCTGAACCCCTGACAACACCTTTAATATATTTCTGGAACAAAAGACTTGACAGTATAGCAACCGTGTGCTATGTTTAAGGCCTAATTTCTAGCCAGCACCCCCTTTTTTGAACATGTAAGTTTTATCTTCCTATAGACATAAAAATGTAAGGATGCCGTCACGCTGCAGTTTGCAGCCATGCCAGCTTCAGCACAAGGAACAACAGTGAAATGAAATGCAGCTGCAGAGAGGTTTAACAGACCAGAGAGATGCTTCACTCAGCAGTTAAGCAAGGCAGTCTGTGAAGCATCTCTCCTCTCCTTTAAAAGTGGGTTGGAATGAGGTGTGAGGGGAGGTGAATTGATCAGGTGTGTGAGAAGGACAGTTGGCAAAGGGGTGGGCAGGATTGGCAAGTGGAGAGGGCAGGGGCTAGTTTAATATATTCACTTCTGAGTGGGTAGAAAATCGGATGCAATATTTTTCAAGCGCGATCTGGAAAACTGGGTTTTGTTTTCTTACTACCATTTAGTGAAGGAAAGTAAAATAAAAGTTTTTTTTTAAAAAAATAATATAATCTGTATTTCAGCTGCTCCTCGAGAACATGTTATATAAGAATGTCTATTTATACAGGAGGTAAATGAGAAAGAGCAGTGTTGCTCACCCATATGTGATTGATTTAAAACTGGCTTCCCGCTCATGCAGGCATGAAGAGAGAGAGATGAGTCAGCTAAACACACACAAACATACTGTGGTACAGGCCTTTGCCAACCTGGTGCTCTCTGGAGATTTCGGACTACAAATCCCATCAGTCCCACGGAGTTAGAATTGCTGTGCTGGCTGGGTCTGATGGGAAATGTAGTCCAAGACATCTGAGGGGGCCACCAGATTGGCAAAAACCACTGTAGTACATAGAATTATAGTAGATCCATAATATGCCCGGGGATTTAAAACTAGAATCGGAGATGGTCTGGAACATTTTGCACCTGAAGGGAAAAGTAAAAGTTAAAACTTTGTCTCTCTCATACACATGCTATGGACTGAATCTGTTTTTTCAAATGACGCACCAAGGGCATGTTTATACCATACAGTTCCACTTAAGCAGTCATGGCTTCCCTCAAGGAATTCTGGGAACTGTAGGGGTGTTGGCAGTTGTTAGGAGACTCCTATTTCCCCCACAGAGCTAAAATCCCCAGAGTTCCCTGGGAAGAGGCATTGACTGTTCAACCACTCAGGGAACTGTAGCCCTGGGAGGAGAATAGGAGCCGCCGAACGATTCTTAGCACTGTTAATGAACTACAGCTCCCAAAATTATTTGGGGGAAGCCATGGCATCGTAGTGCATTAAATGCATGGTGTGAATGTGGCCCAATATGAGAGTTTGGAAGAAGGAGCGTGACCTTTCAAGAGGGCTTGTTTTTGTTAATTTATTTGCACAGTAGTATCTTGGGCATGCCTGTTGTCTTTGTCCATGGAGTTTTCTTGGCAGGGATACTGGAGTGGCTTGCCGGTTCCTGCTCCAGGTGGATCACGTTTGGTCAAAACTCTCCACTATGACCTGTCCATTTTGGGTGCCCTGCTCGGCATAGTTAATAACTTCTCTGAGTTATTCAAGCCCCTTCGCCACGGCAAGGCAGTGATCCATGAAGGGGTGGTTTAAGACAGCATCTTAAAAAGCAGAGACATCACCTTGCCAACAAAGGTCCGTATAGTTAAAGCTATGGTTTTCCCAGTAGTGATGTATGGAAGTGGGAGCTGGACCATAAAGAAGGCTGATCACCGAAGAATTGGTGCTTTTGAATTATGGTGCTGAAGGAGACTCTTGAGAGTCCCATGGACTGCAAGAAGATCAAACCTCTCCATTCTTAAGGAAATCAGCCCTGAGTGATCACTGGAAGGACAGATCCTGAAGCTGAGACTCCAATACTTTGGCCACCTCATGAGAAGAGAAGACTCCCTGGAAAAGACCCGGATGTTGGGAAAGATTGAGGGCACAAGGAGAAGGGGACGACAGAGGATGAGATGGTTGGATAGTGTTCTCGAAACTACCAGCATGAGTTTGACCAAACTGCGGGAGGCAGTTGAAGACAGAAGTGCCTGGCGTGCTCTGGTCCATGGGGTCACGAAGAGTCGGACACGATTAAAGGACAAAACAACAACAAATCTTGGCCATACAGGGAGGAAGGAATACAAGCATGGAGACCTGAAGCATAAAGGATTTCTGCCAAATGCTAAAGAGACTTCTTACATGAAGATTGGATGCCCAGTTCCCTTGCACTTGCGTTTTCCTTTCCGGTGCTAAATCCTTTATCGAGGGAACCTTTGTCCCTCTCAACATTGTTGGACTATAACTGCCACCATCCCTGACCATTGGCCGTGCGGCCTGGAGCTGCCTGGTTCCCCATCCCTGCCTTTTATCATTTCATTCAGCCATACTAACCAGTAAACTGGAGTTGTAAGCACAGCAAAACCTGCCTTCCAACCCTATCTGCATTTCACATAACCTTGAATTCTGAACCCTGGGCATTTCTTTTTTGAACCGAGGATGTAATCTTTCATTTCTGAGTGGCTTCTAATAAAGTCCAAAGATAAACACACAAAAAAGTAGAAGCACCTCAGGGAACATTTCAAGTCCTTTTAGAATCCAATTTTGCCCTTGCATTTCCCCAAATACCACCAAGATAGGTATCAGTAAGTGATTAATGTTATTATTATTTCCTCTTATTTTTCGAGCTGCCTTTTAAATTACCAAGATCTTCAGAGACAGTTAATGCATGCAGACACAAGGGTAGGTTGAATCATATATGATTTTCTTTGCCTCAATGTTTTGGGAATGATACCACATGTATTTATATGTAAGACCTTTGTGTTTAAAATAACCACTTTTTCCTATCTCCTGGAACTCAAAAGATTAACTTTGGCTTGGGTATTTAAACATGCTTGCGGCATTGGGAAGTAGATGCAGTTTCCAGTATTATTCATAGACCTCTCTGAGCCTTTTGTCCAATGCCATCTATTTAGCCTTAACTGAAACCAGACCCTCATATAAGCCTAAATTGTATGAGACCAAAATAAAAGGTATGGGCTGACTTGGCAGACAAAATATGAGGCAAAAAATGACTTGCATTCCAAAGTTTCGCTTGTGCCAAATGCAATAGTTTATATTTTCAAACGGGGGCTGTGATTTGGATGCCATGCTTGAGAAATAGGACATGACAGTCTTAGGAACTATGTTCTGTACCTCAGCAGATTTGGGTTTTTGAGTTTTGCAAAGTATTTTTTTTCTCTAAATATTTGCTTTGGAGTATTGATATCCCATCTCCTAAATCAAATTTTCTCAAGGAGGTTTATAATACATTTAACACACACTAACATAGACAATGGTACAATAGTTACTTAAGTGGGGCAAAAGTGTACATATATAAGTCCACATGTCCTCACATTCTCTCATGATCTAACAACCAGATGCTGGATAGCTCAGTGAGTAGAGCACGAGACTCTTAATTTCGTGGTTGTCGGTTTGAGCTCCAGGTTGGGTAAAAGATTCCTGCCTTGCAAGGGGTTAGACTATAGATGACCCTGGTGGTCCCTTTCTATGATACTATGACTCCTAAGTGCCACTCTGCAGCTGAATCCCCTGGTATGGAATTGGCTATCAAAGCAGTCAGCATTTAGGCTATACTAGGCTGCTGCATCTCACAGCTTCTGGTGGCCATTGCAGGAGGCAATGGGGGATCAAAGATGGTTGAAGGCACCAAAGAAACCCTGAGGCATTTGAGATCAAAGATGGTATATTTTATGGCTCTGTTCATTGGTTGCTGCAGCATAACACATTTCCAGAGTAGAAAAATGAAATGAATTATAATTCAGCCTCACATATTTCTTGGGGATAAACAGAAGCACAGGTCATAGGCATATTTCTTTTCACTTAATTCTAAACAGATTTATTTGGAACTAAACCCAGCCGAGCTCAAATGGCTCTTAGCTTAAAGCAAGACTGCGGAATTGGGCAAAGGACCACCTGCTAATTGTGCTGTTTTGAAACACAGCAGAAAATCTCCTTTCCACTTTGGAAGATTCACCTTGTGTTCTCCATTAGTGTTTTAAAGCTAAGAAGGTTTTGTATGTCAGGGGTGGTAAACTTGTGGTCCCAAAGATGCTTCTGGATGCTCTACATTCCAGGCCTTTGGCCATGCTGACTGGGGCTGATAGAGCCTAACAACATCAGGAGGGTTATAAGTCCACCCATCTAACCTGCTAAGCCTGTTGTCTTCTCAGAGTGGCAGTGGTTTTCCAAGGTGATGGTCTTTCTTCTTGAGATCCTTGTACCTGGAGATACCAGGGATTGGACCCCGGAGTTTGTGAGCATGGAAAGCATGATTGTCTTATCACAGAGGTAAGATGAGTCCTTCCTACAGTGTGTTTCAGGGACCACAAGTGAAAAACAGCTGAGGCAGTGGCGATAAATACTCAGACTGACCCAGGGCAAAGAAAGAGAATATAGGAAATAATTACTGCAGCCTTTCTGAGTTGTGTCAGTCTGCAAACACACAGCTCTGTTGGAAAGTTGGCTGGAGGGATTAGCTTGTGCGCAGGCCTGCTTTTGCAGCAAGCCCTTGCATAGTTGGAAACATGAGACTAGACCAATACTGGTAGCATTGCAAGGACAATATTTATGTAAGACTGTGTGATTCATGGGCTGTTTCTCCAGGCGAACATGCACACATGATGCTCTCCAAATTGTACCTGGTTCCAGTTATGTCTAAAAATGCACATATTTGTTGGATAAGTGCAAGGAAGTTTCCACTCCTTTCCTGTAGTTACAAAAGTACGCTTTTGTAAGCCTCGGAATGGTTTGTGCTGTAGCAACTTTTTATATAACTCATCAACAATGTACCTATCACATTTAATGTAGGGCTTGGATCCCTCACTCTCTCCCTCTTGTAAATACAAGAGGTGGCCCTGGTCTCTTGCTGTCTTTTGTATGTTGCTAACTAAAGCTTAAGTTGCAAGATACTGGGTGGCTAGAATAATAGAATTGTAGAACTGCAGAGTTGGAAGGGACCCCAAGGGTCAACTACAACACCCATCAAGCCCAGTCAGCAAGGCCAGCGGTCATGGATGAAGGGAGTTGCTGTCCCACAACATCTGGAGGGCCACAGGTTCCCCATCCTATCCTACTGTACAGCTAGAGTGCTGCTGGAAAATTTTGGATCACAATCATTGGAGAAACACCCCCCCCCCCGTGTTCTTCTACATTCTGTAGATTTCTCTTTCCTTTATTTGCCTGTGGAATTTGGGTCTATCACAAAACAGGGAGGGGCTACAGAGGGAGCATAAGCTGCCTTTGGGTAGAAGAAGAAGAAGAGTTTGGATGTGATATCCCGCCTTTCACTCCCTTTAAGGAGTCTCAAAGCGGCTAACAATCTCCTTTTCCTTTCCTCCCCCACAACAAACACTCTGTGAGGTGAGTGGGGATGAGAGACTTCAGAGAAGTGGGACTAGCTCAAGGTCACCCAGCTGCGGCATGTGGAGGAGCAGAGACGCGAACCCGATCCCCCAGAATACGAGTCTACTGCTCTTAACCACTACACCACACTGGGTAGCTGGTCATATTGCAGATTCAGTACACAGTAGAGAAATCCAGCTTTAAATTGGTGAGTGGAGGGGAAAAGTCTCTTTACTTTTTCCCATTGAATGAATGTTGTCTGTTTATAAAACGTAGCAAAAGAGTTCTGGTCCACTGAATATTAGTGATGACTGAGCTCTCTCGGTTTGATTTGGAATTGTTATTTATGGTGAACTTTATTTGACAAGCTTTTTCTGAGAGTTCTCTCCTGATTGGCAATGTTGGCACAGACCTTTAAGTTTTATGCTCACGTGTTTGTGCATGTGTGCGTGTTTATATAAAACAAGGCCAGTTTTTCACTAAGTTTTTAACTTCCCCTCAAAAAGTTCATCTATTTTTCATCTAAGTCCTGGACACTTAGCTCAAAGTTGGGGGCGGGATTTAGTGAACCTCTTAGTCCACTGGCCTGGTCCTCTTGTTTTTAATGGCTCTCAATCTGGACAGTCTTTGCTCAGCTCGGTCCACTTCTACCACCTTCTCTCTCTCTCTCTCTCTCTCTCTCTCTCTCTCTCTCTCTCTCTCCCTCATTTCTAAGTAGCAGCCTGAGCAGCTTCCATTGATGATGAATAAATCTCTTTTCACTTCTCATTTGTCATGGAAGCAAAAGACTTAGAGGAAGCAATGCACCTCAGGAAACTTTCCACTTCTTGCCACACATGAAAAAAATGTGCTGGCATAGTTACTGCACAGCAGAGGATGTGGGAAAAGCAGTTCGATATAAAGAAACCCACAAAAATAAGTAGTTCCTCTTCTTCCACTTCTGTAATTATAGTCCACGGTGCACATACTTCCTACATTTTACGAAAAAGATATAGCTCCATCTAAATCCACTTCTCAAGTTAGAAATGGGAAGCCAAGGCAAGAGGTGGAAGCCATGGTGCAGGCTCGTATTTGCGGCTACTGGTTTTGGTGGTTTGCATTTGGAAATGGAAATTCTGCCTTTGAAACGGTGCAAATAAAAGATTTTGAGGAGCAGGCATCTTTTTCTGCAGTGTTCTCAGCATCATCAAATACACTTCAAAACTGCAGGCTTTCTTCTCTTGGCTGAGGCACAACTAGGAAGAAGACAGGGAGAAAGTCTCTCTGCCATTTGTCCTCCCACCCATGGTTAGGTCTTCTTTGCCGCATTCTCCTGCAGATAAGGAGAATTAATGAATGGGATAATTCCGTGTTGGTTTTGTGCTCTGTTATATTAGAGCCTGCTGCATTGATGCTTCTGAAACCATTCCTCCTCCTCCTCCTCCTCTTCTTCTTCTTCTTCTTCTTCTTCTCCTCCTCCTCCTCCTCCTCCTCTTCCTCCTCCTCCTCCACCTCCTCCTCCTCCTCCTCCTCCTCCACCTCCTCCTCCTCCTCCTTCTCCTCCTCCTTCTCCTTCCCTCCTCCTCCTCTTAATGCTTTATTAAATTCACAAAGAAAGTGTACATTCAGAACAAGAAAAATACATATTCCCATATTCTTAGTTTTTTCCTTATACACAATTTCTATAACGACTTCCCATCACCCCATGGTGGATCCTAAATGCTTTAACATGTCACATTTTTCTTTATCAGTCCAACTCAATCTCCATTATTTTACTTTCCTATAGTTTTCTGTATTTCTGCAGCTTCTGAAACCGTTCATTGGCGAGCAAAATTCCTTCTTCTCTTAGGATTCTTACATTCTTGGATTGGCACGACCTCATTTAGCCTATCAGATGTAAAGTGGGACTGGTAAGGATGATATTGGTCATTGCCCTCACTCTTAGCTAAGAGGGCTTGGAGAATAGGAAAAGAGGCATTTGGAACTAACAGTTCCCAGCAGAGAACTTATGGCACCTTTCCCTCGGCTGTAGATGCAAGTGGCATGGTACTCTCCTGCAGAAATGGGATGGCAGCAGCAGGAAAGATGCAGGCGTATGCTAGATGAGATGCGACACTTGGCAGGCCTACAGTTTCTGGAAGAGAGCAGTCTCATGCTGGCCATGCTCAGGTGAATTGAAGATGAGCAAAAGTAGCATCTTCAAGCTTTTCCATATCAGCTGCTGCTAGGGCCCATGAACCAAGAGACAAAGACAGCATTCAGACAACACTCTGTCCTGTCTTCCTAATGTTTCCATATCTGTTGCTTTTCATGTTTTGTGTGATCTTTCACACAATGCAAAAGCCACTTCTGGAAACCTAGCAGAAGTTTCTAGCACTGGACAAAATCCATTTGCAACCCTGGAGACCTGGAATAACACGGGAGTTTTGCGTTTCAAGTTTCCCATGTGTTTTCATGGGTCACCCACCTACTGCTTGTGTAAATAAGTTTCAGACAGTAGTTAGGCATACTACATGGTGGAACAGAAATGCACATGAGTGACAACATGCCAAATGATGTTCATTGTTGTGTTACACCTGTCGTGCTGGGGAAGGGAAAACTTAAACACAATGCAGAGTTCTGAAAAAATAGACCAGAGGCAATTGTACTTCATTCAGCAGAGCTTTACTGCTACTGAAGGCAAATGAGCATAATGGTCACAAATCCAATACATTCAGGATTGGCACTGTCCATAAGAAATCCAGTTGCAGCACTTACAATAAAACTTACAATAAGACTAAACCTTATCACTATAGCATACAGAACACCACACTAGAACAAAGAGTCAGAAAGAGAAAGCAAATGAGACCCAGGCTCCTTCTGGCTTTACTATTATAGTCAGCATGACCTTGGCAGAAAGATAACAGAACCATTTTAAGCCAGATGTACATAGCTTCTCAGAAGGAATAACCCAAACAAGAACCTTCTGCCTGTTTCTTTCATATGGAAAGAAACCTTCCAGAACACTCTTGAATTAATCAGAATCTCTACACATCAGATCAATATTTTCTGTACTAAGAAATGCAAACTGACAACACCATGGCCACTGGTAGGAATGAAATTTAGCATGACATGGCGGTATATCGATGGAGAAGCCGCCCCTCCATAAAGCAACAGGAATATTAGCAATCAGGACAGAAGCGTAAGCATTATAACCAGCAAAACTAACAATTAGTTAGCAATAAGTCCCACATTTGAATGCAGCCAGTGTTAAGTGCCATTTCTGAAAGGAATTAAAGCAAGCCTGCTGCGGCAGCACCACAGGGACTGTTGCTTTCACGACACACAGGAACTTTTCAGCCCACAGGACCAGCAAGCTCTATATGACATGAATGCAGGTTTGTTCTCAGTGCCACAAGTGGAGTTAAATGTTCACAAGCAGTGGATTCTGCCAGTATGTGGCAAATATCCGACATCAATAAAAAGAAACCTGCTCAGTGATAAACCCTAGTGGATATTGGAGCACTTGACAAAATCACTGCACCATCTGGCCTGGTGGTTTTAGAAGATCCTGAGGATTAGAAGAGAGGGGTTTCAGGGATAATGGCTAAGGGGATGTGTTAGCCCATATCTATTTCCCACTTTCCTCATCACTACACATGACCTCAGACTGAAAAAAGAGGGAAGAAACCATCCTTGCAGAATCCTTGCCACTTCTTCAACTTCACCTTTTGTTTGGCAGACATGTGTGGAAGACAAAAAAATGAAATTCTTTCACCTGTGTGTATTTGTGTGTTTCAGCACCATTAATCCCCACTTCACCGTAGCCGAAAGACTTGAGGAATTAGTTTAGCTGTGTACATTGAATAAAATATATGCATCTGTCTTTGAGGTGCTACAATAATTTTGTTGTTGTTGCTGCTGCTGCAAAGGTCGACCCCTCCAAATGTATATATTTGGAGTAACTCAATGAAGCCGGTGCTGTTGGGATGCATGTTAACAGCACAATGAAACATAGAATTGTAGAACTGTACAGCTGGAAGGGACCCCAAGGAACATCTAGTCCAACCCCCTGCAATGCAGGGATCTCAGCTAAAGCATCCATGACAGATGGCCAACGAACCTCTGCTTGAAAACCTCCAAGGAAGGAGAGTCTACAACAGCTTTTCTCAACCTGTGGGTGCCCAGATGTTGTTGGACTACAACTCCCATCACCCCTAGCTAGCAAGGCCAGAGCTCAGGGATGATGGGAGTTGTAGTCCAACAACATCTGGGGATCCACAGGTTGAGAACCACTGGTCTACAACCTTCCAAAGGAAACAGATTGACATAAGGCCAATCTGGATATTCCCCTGACACAGTCAACAATTCTGCGAGTGAGAGAGTAGGGTTGCGCTTGCCTTCACCGCCATCACATCCCCATTGGCTCTTCCATGTGCTGCCCATATATTTGAGAGATTGCCTGTGGAGGAAAACCTACTCTATGTATGTAGACTACTTCCCTTGATGGAGAACCCCGTGTGACTTGAGGAGCCCCTCTTGAGATTCTTGGACAGGCTGTTCCTCAGCACTGTGAATTATCATTTTAAATGGAGGTACCCAAGGTTCATTATGCCACTGAGTTAGTGAGCTCCCCCATGCTAATCTGACTTCTGTTTTTTTTTAAAGGCTGCTACATACAATATTGCTGTATGCTACAGTCCTGTTTGTTAGCAATTTATTCCTAATGTATTTTGTAAAAATGTTCCCAGATAACTTATTAATGCATTTAACGATACCTAGTCATTATTTCATAAATATTAAATAAAGCATGCATAGATTATATATGAATGCCTACTCTGAAAACACCAGCAGACTAGCTAATCGTCTGCAGCAAACCCACAAGATGAAATTGATAAATTCAGGGTTACTTGACTTTCATCGTTCACTGAGGAAACAAAGCAAACACTAATTTGGAAAACTGTTATTCATTGACGCAGGAGAGGGGAACGGAAAATTAGGTTGATTTCGACATAATCCTTAGGCAAACATCTCCTGCAATGCATCCAAAAAAATCAAAATAATAAAATCCCCAAACCCAGTTTCCCTTTCTAGAAGGAGCAAAACAAAATAAGGACATTTATAGTGCATGACTTGACCTATACTGAGGCGAAAGCATGCTTGCTCTTTACCTTTCAATAAGCAAACCACCTTTTCAACTTAAAGGCATATTCTTTGCTTTTGTATTTTCTATAAAGGGTGTGTTGGCAGAGTAGCTAAACTGCAATCAAATCATGGGCAATACTGACTCTTTTCTTGAAATTAAAACCATGTCCATACACTGGTTAAAATTTTCATAAGCTGAACATATAGCTAAAGAAGAATATATGCAAAGTATTTACATTCACATGGTTATCCAAGCATGGGCTTAGCTTTTACTTAGTTGAATATTACAGTTTCTTCCTTAAACATTAAAGCAAAGTGTGTCTTTCTCTTTCCCATATTTGCACTCGGCCTTCTCTACATTCCCCAGCTAGGCCACGCCGTTCCTTCTGAGAAATTTCTACTTTATCCTTCCAACAGACTTCTCCTTGCTGCTTCTTCAACTTCTGTATTTCTTTCTAGAGACGACAGAAGTGATGTGGCTCTGAATACCAGTTGCTAGGAAGTTGCTAGGAAGTGCAAAGGAAGCACAAGTGAGAATGGGGGAAACTTACAGATCCTGAAAGCAGCAGCAACAGTGAATACCGACTGCATTTGCTGGGTTGATTTCTGTTGCAGACGTGGGACATGTAAGTGATGTTGGCCACTTCTGCTCCAGTTTCCCTTTCTGTTGGAACTCTCTGGTGTCTCATCACATAAGTAAGCCCAATTTAGTTTGGTGGCACTTACTCCCAGGTGAGTGCCTTTAGAATTGTAGTCATGGTAACCTTAGCACCAGGGCTACCGCCCCCAGGTGGAATTTGCCACCTCTCAGGTGGGCACCATTGCCATTATAAGAGAAAAAGGGAGGCGTTCATGGTGAGTGGTACCTCAGGTTAAGAACTTAATTCGTTCTGGAGGTCTGTTCCTAACCTGACCTCCATATCGTATCGTATTTCGTATCGTATATTTCTTAACCTGAGGTATTACTTTAGCTAATGGGGCCTCCCATTGCTGCAGCGCGATTTCTGATTATGTAAAATGAACCAGGGAAAGAGGAGAAGGGAAGTCATTGATATATTAAGGGTGTAAAATTATATATATACAGTGGTACCTCGGGTTAAGTACTTAATTCATTCTGGAGGTCCGTTCTTAAACTGTTCTTAACCTGAAGCACCACTTTAGCTAATGGGGCCTCCTGCTGCCACCACACCACCGGAGCATGATTTCTGTTCTCATCCTGAAGCAAAGTTCTTAACCCAAGGTTCTATTTCTGGGTTAGCAGAGTCTGTAGCCTGAAGCGTCTGTAACCTGAAGCGTCTGTAACCCGAGGTACCACTGTAATTATTACTGCAGTGGGGATATGGGATTTGAAATGAAGGTCTACATGTCAAGTCAGGTGCTGGAAATTAAATTTCAGATCTGGTGTCTCTCATGCCTGCCACTTCTAACTGAATTCAGATTTCTATTTCTGATTCAGGCAATTCCCTCCTTCAGGCCGCAAACTGTTTCCCATCCGCCCCTTCCCCCCACGGCTTTACATCAGGCACAGGCGACTGCATTTGGTCGCTGTTCATTTGAGTGTTAAAATTCAATTTACAGTTCCACAGATGTTCTGGGCTCCTTTGAATTTAATGAGGATGACTCAGAGGGATGAAAATGGACTTGGAGACCTCTAATGCTTCCTGAGATCAATGGGTTCCAGATGAAAACCATCGAGCTTGATCATGGCTTTCATTGTGGCCCATCCATTATCTCCTTTAACCTCTTTGCTTGTCTTGCTGCTTAAAATACAGTGTATTCGGAAATGTGTGGGTTCCAAGAACATTTGCCTTCATTCATAGCAAAAGTCATAACACTCCCCGGCTTGTTTCTGAATTGGATTATGAATGGAGATAAATGGGTCATGATAAGTTTTGGCAATTTTAGTCGCTGGAGAAGCCATTTCCTTATTCACAGTTGGGGTACTATTTTGGTTTTCATTACTGGCTTCAGTTGAGCTATATTGATGATTAAGTAATTAGCCTTTACAATATCGTTATCCACTAAAACATGAGTTTGGGTGGGGCAGCATCGTGAAACTGCCCCTCCCAACACTGGCATTGCTGTGGCTTACCTGGAAGGCACTTGGTGGGGCATAGCAAGGTGAGGTTGCGGCTGTGTACTTGTGAGTAGGAGCACTGGATTGGCTCCCCTACTGTGTCTGTAGGGCCCCTACCTCACTGCTGCTTTGTCCCAGGTGTGCTTGGAGTGAAGTTGGTGTCATGAGGATAGCTCCACAGTGCTGCCACTCCACATCAGTTGCTAGTGACATTTGTTGTTGTTTAGTCGTGTCCGACTCTTTGTGACCCCATGGACCAGAGCACGGCAGTCTTCCACTGCCTCCCGCAGTTTGGTCAAACTCATGCTGGTAGCTTCGAGAACACTGTCCAACCATCTCGTCCTCTGTCATTCCCTTCTCCTTGTGCCCTCCATCTTTCCCAACATCAGGGTCTTTTCCAGGGAGTCTTCTCTTCTCATGAGGTGGCCAAAGTATTGGAGCCTCAGCTTCAGGATCTGTCCTTCCAGTGAGCACTCAGGGCTGATTTCCTTAAGAATGGATAGGTTTGATCTTCTTGCAGTCCATGGGACTCTCAAGAGTCTCCTCCAGCACCATAATTCAAAAGCATCAATTCTTCGGCGATCAGCCTTCTTTATGGTCCAGCTCTCACTTCCATACATCACTACTGGGAAAACCATAGCTTTAACTATATGGACCTTTGTTGACAAGGTGATGTCTCTGCTTTTTAAGTGACATAGTGCCCTTCAAATGTTGCTGGACTACAGCTCCCATAATCCCTGACCATTGATCATGCTGGCTGACTAGAGTTGATGTTTTCATTGCAAAAATACTTTGTAAACCAATCTGAGAGCTTGTTGTTGATAGGTTGGGGAGAAAATCTTGTAAACAATCAATCAGGCATGCAGATAAATGCTAAGTATTGCTAGATACAAACTTTATTGCTTATATCCAAAGGCTGCCACAGATGAAGTTTTTATGTTACTATCATTACTGTGAAATGTTGACCCTGTACTAATGAGATGCTCAGTGTTGTACAACATAGCCATTATATGGTTCCTGCTCAATGACTTCACAATCTATGCCAGTTGGAAAAGATGGTAGTCCTTGCTGCAATATCATATGTGTTATTACTGTGATCGCTTTCTTGATTTCCGTGAATTAGGCAAGGATGTCTTCCTATATAAGTAAGGAAGTGAATTCATGTAGGTGGGCAGCAGTCTTGGGACCCCCGGAAATCTCTCTGCAAATGTTCTATGCTTGATGTGCGAACAATGTGCAAGGAAGTGAATTCACTTTGGTGTGCAGCACTCTTGGAATCTCTGCAACTCACTCTATGCAGGTAGGCTTCAGTCTTCTATGCTTGGTATGTGAATATTGGATAAAGGGAGGCCTGCAGTTCTGGGGTCAGAGCTACCCAGCAGGGTGAAGCTCACTTCTCATCATTACAATGCATGAGCAAAACCTCCAAAATGGTCTAGAGAAGGAGGCCTGAAAACAGTGTTCTAGAATTGACAGGTCTACCCTTCTTTCAATGTCAGTCATTTATGCACTTGCTACCCACCAGGAATAGCTATGGGGTGGAAACTGTGGTGGAAAATAGATAGTACTGTTGCTTAGGAGTTGGTTGTCCTGATGCCATCTGCAGAATGCTTACTGAGGAGTAGGGATTCAGATTATAGTTTCATTTACAGCTATCTGAAGTGGACTATACTGAAGTAACAAAGTGTATTTTTATCCAGCAATGCTTTTGTTTTGGTTCTGGCTTGTATAGCTAAACAAAGATAATGCTTCACCATTTAAAAACAATAATATCAGCAATTTGAAATATTGTGATATGTAGATATTTTCCAATTTCACAAGCCTCATCCCTACATGAAGGCAAATTTGGATGCCTGGCCATGCCAATATCCCAAAGAATGCATATTCTTCATTCTGTTTTCTCTGAAAGATAACCAAAAGCATAACCGTTTCCCATTTTCTCTTCTGAATAGTTCCCATCTCTTTTCATCCATGCCTGCATTGTTCCAGCCCAGCACGCCACACAAGCTAAAAATAACATTTCGTTGGATGTGTTTCAGCTTCAGGTCGATGAAACATTTATTGATATTCTGCTCAGTTTGTACGGCATTCATTGCCGCTGAAAGATGAGGGGAAGAGGCGGGGACCGTCAATAAAGAGGGAGGGTCTTCCAGGGATGCCATTCTGGTGCAGAGGGGCAAAGTGTTTTGGGTTGGATAGGGCAAGAATGACAACATGCATTAAAGATCTGTTCCTGGATATATATGTCAGTTCAAGCTGTAGAAAAGCAGCACATTTTTAGAGCACTTGCAGTGCCTATTCCATAACAACCAGAAATAAAGATGCTGCTGAGGTATAATTACATGTAGTCCAAAATAAGAGCCCTCTTCAGATGCTCTTCGGTACTGTATTAATACATGGGGCTGTGAGCCCCCATTGCTATTTCTGCTGCCCTCTATAAGTTGGGGGTGAACTTCTGAAGTGGAGATCCTCTTGTTCGCTGGTGTCCCAGGGGCAGGGTGCATCTAGCATGTATGTTGCAGGAACCCCTCCTTTCAGAACATGTCAACGCCAAAGGAGAACACCTAAAGCATATATATATGAACAACAAAAGGCAGCATGAAAAACTAATGTACAACAATGCATATGAAGAGAAGGCATTCTGTCAACTAGTGGGAGAGAGGTGCACATATGCCAGTTGCCAAAGAGCTCACAATGATGCCTGTGGAAAACTCTTGTTTCACAAGGATGACTTGTGACAAGGATGACTGGGACTTGACTGGGCTCCCAAGCCGCACCAGCAGACACATTTGCTGCAAAGGTGATTCTGTTTGAAATAATTTAAGCAAAGGCAGCAGACTATGTAGGCATCCCTGCTTCAAATCCCTGCCACACCCTTATTCCGAGGTGCCTCGTCTTATGCGGGAAGGAAAGGATCATAACTCAGTGGGAGAAAACCCATAATTGACAGCTAAGCCATTTCATATTTGTTCTCTCATGTGCTAGAATTTTGTTTTCCCATGAATATTGAAAGTTTTTTCTTTTTCTTTTTTTAAAAAAATCCCTTTCCTACTCCTGATTCATGTTTTAGATTAGACATTTCTCATCGTTCTCAGTTGATCTTGGACCTAAGCTGTATAAACAAGACATTCAACCACCCAAAGTGAAACTGAATAATGTAAATAGTACATCTGTTTCTTTCAGAGGACCGAAATGGCTGGGTTCAATAAAAAAGAGGTACAGTAAAGGTTTAGTAATATGTACACTTCAAGAGTATTTATTTAAAAGAGTTGGCTTCAGTTGGGACTGAATACTGTCAAACATTGATCCTGTGTGTGTGTGTGTGTGTGTGTGTGTATCTTGGCAAATATATATGCAGCACCAATATGTATTCTACAGGAAGTATGAAGTATTTCTAATACTTACAAGAAGATCACTCAATGAGCTTCATGGCTGATTAGAGATTTGAACCCTGGTCTCCCAGGTCCTAGTTCAATACTCTAACCACTACACCAATCCGGTTTATAACAATTCTTACTACACTCTTGCTTGCTCTTTGCTTGAAGTACAAGGGTGGAAAAAAATGAACCGATGTGCTTCCTTGCAGACATCTAGATTGGAAACTTATTAAAGTAGTGATGGGGAGACTATTGGACTACAGCCACTATCATCCCTGACCTTTGGCCATGCTGGCTGAGGAGCTGTTGAGAGTTGGGAGTCCAACAGCACCATAGTTTCCCTAGTCCTGGCATGAATAAACCTTGAATGAATTAAATCTCTGTCCTACACTGGTCTGCCACCAACGAAATATAAAGCAGAAATTAGGGAGCTTAGAAACGCAGGCCGGCATCTGCATTCTGAAGGCTGCAGGGATACTCCTTCTCCCCATAAACAATGTCAAGGGAAATCAAATGTGGCTTGTCTGCAAGCCAGTAAATGGTGTGTAAAAGACAGGCACCTGCTTGTTTGCTCACAATATTAAGCTGTCAAATGACACAGCGAGGTTGTGCTCACATACTTTGCTCTTGTTGATTGATGTAGGTCATGCCTTTGTTTGAGAAAGCCCTGGGTTAGTCAGCCATAGGAGAACACTCTTTGGGTTTTCTCTTTGAAATGTGTGCTGTGAGGTCGGCAGGGAATAGAGGAGTAGCTTGTTGAACCTGCAATTAGATTGGCATCTCTCCATTTTTGACTAGCAACACCGAGAATCAAGAGAAATCTGCCAAAACAGAAAAACAAACAACAACCCTCCCTACACCATGATAGCTGGAGGGAATAATTGGCTGTGTCCAGGGAGAGGTGAGTATGCCATTGAGAGAATGATAGTGTCTCTGGCCATGAAGGAGACACTGTCTCCTTAAGAAGTCCTCCCTGAAAATATGTGACAACAATCACCCAGGTGCTAATATTCCCTCTTTGGGCAAGGTGCTTGAGAGGGCGGTGGCTGCTGCTCAGCTCCAAACATCTGGCTTCAGGCCTGGTTTCACCACTGGAACGCTGTGGATCACCTTGACTGATTGATGACCTGTATTTCAGGAAGGACAGGTGGCAGGTGGGGACTGCCACCCTATTAATTCTCCTTGATCTTTCAGCAGCTTTTGATGCCATCAGTCACCATCCCCTGTTGATCAGTAGTCAGATACGTGGTCTCCCCCATACTATCTGACGTCTATATGAACTTGCTGGGAGTAATCATCAGGGGGTTTGGGGACAGCTCTGTCTTTCTTCTCCATCAGAATCAACTCTCTAGTAATTGTTGTTGTTGCTGCTGCTGATGAATGCCTTCTAAACCAGCATGTCAAGGTTATTTACACATAAAATAATTAAAAACAGTTCAAAAATGAATACAACTAATATATTTGAAATACGACTAAAATGCCAACAAGTGGACACCCATGTTGTCCATTTGGGAAAAATTATTGGAACAAAAATGTCTTCCACGGTTTCCAGGAAGTGCAGAAAGTGGGTGCCTGTCATGTCTTGGCAACAGTGCTATTGCACAAAACAGGGGCAACCACACTATAAGCACTGCTCTGAGTTACTGTAGAGCTGGCTACTGAGATCCTTGGAACTTGTAGGAGCCTTTCTCCCTCAGACCACAGCAATTTGCTTGGTGTAGAAGGGATAAGCAAGTCTCTCAAGTAATAATAAGGTGGCACATTTACTTGGGAGTCGACCCTACTGAACAAAATGGACCTTACTTCGTAGTAAACATGCACATGGTTGTGGTGCATCAGCATGTAGCACCTTTTAGGAGTTCATATGACATATACATTGTCTTGCAAGTCACAACAACCCCAGAGGCCAAACCAGCGCTCTTATTATATACTCATATTGTCTCGGGACCCAGAACAGTGCTCGCCTGAGGCTGTACTGCAATTTTGTGGCTGAGGTGAATTTGAAAAAAATTACTTTTCAGCTTATCAACTCTACAGACTTATACTTACTTCATCTTCATTCCTTCTCCTCAGGCAAGCTTGGGAACTGCTGTTCCATGAGGGAGCTCCCAAATTGCCACCCATCTGCGAATTTTCAGCACCCTCAATAAAACCAGGATTCATTCTAAACTCCCCCCCCCCCCCCATTGCACAAGCAGGCAGCACACTGGCCACCCCTGAGTGTAGCCTCAAAATTCCACTGGCCCCCCAAAAGCTTGGTGACCTGTTACATACACTAGTTTTTACTATACTGAACTGAAAAACTGCTCCATAATGGAAGTTCTAGTTCATTTCCCTTTCACAAGAAAAGGACATCCTAGATGTTCATAGCAATTCATAAACATGGGCATTTCTTCCTGGGTTATCATCACATGTGGTGATGTCTGTCCAATTTTGAATTACACTGGAACAAATGAGATTCCATTTGAGGCCTCTCTGCGCAACCTTTCTCTTGGCTTGCTGAACGACCAGTGTTTCCAAAACAACGGAGCTGGCAGAGCTGAAATTATAGTTCTGCCTTTAAAAATAATCAGACCAGCTAGCTGAATTCTTTCTGAGGCTTTGTGCGGCACCAGAGGGAGCAAGCACATGCGTCCACAGAGAGCTTTAAGAGGATTGGACATGGAGGAAGCAGTTGGACAACAGCAGCTGTTATGGGATTCTCAGAGGCAAAGTTCAGGTGCTATTAAAATCAAATGAACTGCTAGTAAGACTTGGAAGGATCACTCTCTTTAAAAGAATGGTTTAAACATTGCCTGAGGGGCTGATAGATCTAAAGGAGGAAATTTCTCACATGCAGGAACATTTGTCTGATAAAAAAAGATTAGATGTTTGGGTCGGATGCCATCCTTTATGCTTTCCATTATTATGTATCCGCATCACATCCCCCTCCCCCCCATCCTTTGTGTAGGGCAAAAGGTGGGCTTAGTATCCTGGGAGATCAGTCATCACAACTGACCATTTTTACAATTTGTCACTTTAAAAACACCTTGCTCCCCCAAGAAGAAGAAGAAGAGTTTGGATTTGATATCCCGCTTTATCACTACCCGAAGGAGTCTCAAAGTGGCTAACATTCTCCTTTCCCTTCCTCCCCCACAACAAACACTCTGTGAGGTGAGTGGGGCTGAGAGACTTCAGAGAAGTGTGACTAGCCCAAAGTCACCCAGCAGCTGCATGTGAAGGAGCGTCTTCTTGTGGACTCAAGGCTGAGCAACTTTCTCTGAGGGAAGCTAAAGGTGGACTAAGGCCTCCTGAGTCTCTGTCCACTTGTCCTAGGCCCCAATCCATTTTTTAGAACTACAGTGGCTTGCATTTCTTCTGTGTTCCATGACCTGGTGTGGTTCTTCTTCTGCTGGATCAGTGAGGTAGTTTTTTTTTGGGGGGGACTTGGTTCCTTGGATCCAGAGGAAGGAAGCCCTCACAGTTCCTCACTTTGGCTCTCTGTGGGATCTGGTCCAGGGATTTCCCACCTGCCAATCTTGGGTTCAGCGGCTCCCTGGTCTCCAATGACAGGCTTAAGAGTCAGGAAGCCAGTTGGGTTCCTTGGGTAGTGATTCCACAGCCTCCGACTCAGTGTCTTGTTGAACTTTGTGGTGAAGACAGGTACTTTGAAATATCAGAAGTGCAGGAGCAGATGGTGTGGTAGCACTGTGGCACTCACTTGACCTCCTGACTCTTGAGTTGCTGCAGCTTACCAGGAGCGGGAGGAGGGAGTAAGCACTGGGTTGGCTTTACCAGTGTGTTTGTACCACACCAACATTCCCACTGTCTCCTTTCTCTCCTGGTAAGCACCAGAGATGCAGCAGTCGGGAAGTCAGGTATGCATGAGACAACCTGGACAAGCAGGAATGGAAGGGGCAGCCTGGAGCCAGCCGCCACTGCAGCACTGGGTGAAAGTATACATATTCAGGCAGGGACACTTGAGGAATTCATTCTTTGTGATTTATGAAATGAACTGCTCTTATCCTCACCTTCTGGACTCATGGACAGATTGGAATCCTTCAGATTTCACATTTCTCTGAATTTTGCAATGCCGTTCTCAACTAAAGACAACAACACCCCACACATACAAAAATGCACATTAAAATGCATCTTCCACATGCTCATTTACATATTTTAATAAATACAGGAGAGGGTCTAATTTTGCCTTGCAGCCAAATATTACACAAAGAACTGTGATAACAATTTGCCAATAGGTTTTTTGATGTATTACTTATCCCTGCCGAGGTGGAAAAAGTCTCCCTTGGCAGTGCCACAGTGGCAGCATTTGCCATCTCCTCTACATCCATTTCTGAGAGAAAAGGTATTTAGAAAAAGTCATATGTTGACACAAAATTTCAAGGGGATTAAAGGATCAGTTGAATGTGAAAAGAGGATGGCATAGACTTTTGAATGAAGACATGCAAAACTGACATGAACTGGAAACAGAATGATCCATCCACCCCCAATGACCACAACATTTGTAAACAAGACCTCTCACAGTATATTTTAAAGAGCCAAGTATCTGGGGACTCTCAAATCAGATCAGTGTCAGGTATTTGAGGGGGAATCCTTCGTACAATTTTCTAGCTGAGGCCTCTATCACAAAGGTGCAATTTGCCCTGTGTGGGGAAAAATACAGGTACAGATTCACAAACACCTGGCTGCTTGGGAGAACAATGTGAGATCCTGTTTGTGGATTAAGGACAGACTAGTTTGATGAGAGGCCATCTTTTATAGATTATGTGAGAGCACCACAGATGATCTATCTTAGCTCAACAACTTTTGTGTTCACTTTTTGAAATATGACAACCATATCTATCTATCTATCTATCTATCTATCTATCTATCAATCATCTATCTATCTATCTATCTATCTATCTAATTTCCAATCAGCCCCCAATGGGTTCTTTGTTACTACGCGTACATCTGGAATAGTCCTTTTTCACTGGCCCCTTTTTGCCTTATTTATTTCACACAATTTCATTTGTTTCTCTTAATACTATTAGAAACATTAAGATAAAAAAAATGAAGACGTTGTGTTTGGCTCACTTCGAAATGTTGACTGAAATCAGTTCAGCAATTTTTAATCTCATATCACCTGAATAATCTAACCTGAACATAAGCAATGACATTCAAACTGTTTTATGTAGTGATTGTATTATTTGGATTTTAAATATGTATTTGTTTTATAAAGCTGGTTACTGTTTCCTCTGCTGTGGACACATTCTTAGATTACAGTGGTCATTGGTTGGGAACAAAATAAAATTCATTCATTCGTGTTATGTTAAATTAACTCTCTGGCTTTTACTTAATGTGTGAATTGATTAAGTTATGAGCACTGGACATTGTAAATTTAGCGTGAAAAGTGAATCCTGAGAAAGAGAGGCTACTAAGATAAAGCATGCAATAAGAAGCAAAAGCTAAGTGGAAGAAATGATTGCCTCTAATGTATTATTTATTTAATCAAATTTGGGAACATACAACACTCCTATTTATAGTAATTTATCTACCTCTGTGTTTTCAATTGCTTTGTTGTAAGCCATCTTGAAGCTTTGGTGAAAAAATGCCTATGGTGAATAAGTAATGCAACAGAGCAAAAATGCTTTCAAAGAACGTTCAAGACCCATCACTATTATGGAAGATCACTGATGTACTACTGCTATAGAACATGAGAAGATAAAAAGTGCCCTTAGGGATCAGGACAAAGGCCCATCTAGTCCTATATCCTGTTCAGGCACTCCAGCTTGGGGGAGAGGAGGCACTTTGCCCCCCCAAGTTCTTAAGGAGGGGGCTGGCCCCCCTCAATCTTGAGTGGCGACATGGCATGCCCTACGTCAGCGTGTTGCATGACGTGGTGCATGACATCAGACGTTGGCCCCCTCAATAGCGAGGGGCAAGCCAGTGCTCCTGATCTTGTTCTCACAACTTGCGGAGAACCTGCAAGCAGGAACTGAGCGCAGCAGATTTTGATTTAAAATTGACCACAGAATCTATAGATTCTGACATCACTATTTGACATAAAGATTTTGTTTTCTTTCTATTGATCCTTGCATGTTTGCGGTTGGTGTACTTTCAGAAACCTCAGGCTGAACAATCTCTCAAGGTATGGTTCAAGAACATTTGGGATGTGGTCAGTGGTTTTTTACTGGGGGACACAGGGGTACGCATATCCCTAAACATTTTGTGAATCTAATGGAAGAAGAAACTAAATTTTTTTAGTTTCTCTTCTAGCACGGTGAATTGTCAGTTCTGTTGCTACCCCCAATGGGGGCCTCATTTCCTGTCACTGTGTTTCCAGAGTCTCAGATGGAAGCGGGCGTTTAATGTGTGAAGTAGGAGTTGGAATCTAGCACGGTGATTGGTCAGTTTCGTTGTTACCACCTCCGATGGCGGCTTCCTTTCCTTTCCTGGTGATCTTCTTGAGTCAAAATGAGAGTACTCCTAAACTTTTTTTTTTAGAAAAAAAAAAGCATTGGATGTGGTTATCTAAGAATGACTAATTGGGCTTAGAAGGCCCAAAGAGAGATACCTTTGTTGAAACAATTCTCTACCACCAACTACTCACATTTGTCTTTGGAGGGGCTATATTAACCATTAATGTCTCAAGAATATGCCTGGAGAACTACCTAAAAATGATTCACAGATGGTATTTAACTCCGAGTAGGCTTGCTAAGATGTACAGTATAAGACTGAATCAGATAAGTGCTGGAGATGCAAAGAGGTGGAGGAGACATTCTTTCATATGTGGTGGACTTGTAAAAGGGTAAAAGATTATTGGGAAATGATCCATAATGAATTGAAAAAAAATGTTTAAAAGTACTTTCACCCCCCCCCCCCAAAAACCCAGGGTCCTTTCAGTTGGGGATAATTTAGACTGAAATGCCCAGGTGTCAAAAAAGGTTATTTACGGATGCCACTTCTGCAGCCCATGTTTTGTTAGTTCAAAAACTAAAGAAGAATGGCAACTTAAGTTACAATATGCACAACTTGCAGATTTAACATATAGCATAAGAGAACAAGTAGAACATACGTTTAAAGAAGACTGGAAAAAAATTCTTGAATATATGGGAAATAATTGTGTGCAGCTAAAAACGCTGGCAGCATTAAGATAAATTCAACAGTGTAAATAACTTTCAGTGGATGCAATAATAGAATACAGTTTTTGTAAAAATGCAGGGATTTATGATACATAAAATGAACCAGGGAAAGAGGAAAAGGGAAGTCATTGATATATTAAGGGTGTAAAATTATATATATACAGTGGTACCTCGGGTTAAGTACTTAATTCATTCTGGAGGTCCGTTCTTAAACTGTTCTTAACCTGAAGCACCGCTTTAGCTAATGGGGCCTCCTGCTGCTGCTGCCGCCGCCACACCACCGGAGCATGATTTCTGTTCTCATCCTGAAGCAAAGTTCTTAACCTGAGGTACTATTTCTGGGTTAATGGAGTCTGTAACCTGAAACGTATGTAACCTGAAGCGTATGTAACCACATATATATAATGCCTGCAATGACACGGCAAACTCAACGTAATGCATTTTGGTGGAGATTGTATTATATAAGTAGACTGTACCTAGTCACTTATTGTTTTTGAAAATATTTTTTTGTTGCAAAAAATAAATAAATTGACCACTTGTTTGGATTTCCTGTAGCCCTTAAATGTTATTAAATCTAACTGCTAGCTTAGTATAACTTTGGAATGAAAAGCCAGACGGAGAAAGAAGCTGGAGAATCCATCCTCCGGAACCTCCATGTTCCACCGATTATTCAATGGACACATTTTAATCTGCAATTAAAATTGTGGAGCCTTGACCCTACCCCTGTTGTCTGCAAGTACATCCCACCGATTTCCACAGAGCACTACTAAGTAAATTTGCATTAAAATTGCAGCCTTCATTGATTAATTGCACCAATTAAAGCTCATGGACTTTTTTCTTTTAACAAATGACCCCAATGTAGCAACCAAGAAAGGCATCCTTAAAATTAGGGTTACCCATGTATATTGCAAATAATGCGGGTGGGGCGTGGGTGGGAGAATCATTAAGCCCTTTATTAATAATTTCTCAATAAAAGGGGACTGCGATTTTGGATGAAAATGCTGTAATTGGAGAGGCGAGGACACTGCCCATGGCTATATCCATTTGCAGGGCTCGCTCTCTCTCTCTGCCGGCTCTCTGCAGCTGACTGCACTGACGTCATCTCCAGAGCCATTGACACATTCTTTTGTGCGGTGTGAATGAAGAAGTAAATTGATCCCAGTGGGGGCTGCGTTCACAATGAACAGAAGCCGGTCGGCCGCTTCCCCAGCTCTAGGTGGCATTAGCTATCTGCCAGCACAGCCCCACAACTCAACACCCAAATCATTAACAGCCAGGAGTTGTGTTCACGCCCAGCGTGATTTTCATTTTGACTAAATCCACCCCAGGCGCTTTAAATTAGCAGCTAAACATTAATTAAGAACGTTTAGAATACCAATATTTTATCGAGGAAGCTCCAAGGACAATCTTGCAAAGGTAGGGGAAAAGAGCCAGGCTCTGGAAGCAATTGAGATAAGGGAGTTTTCCAGGGCTGAGCTGCAGGAGAAAGAGAGAGGAAGAAAAAACAGTCCTAAAATGATGTGGAGCAGGACATATTTTATGCCAGCTGATGGGGTGTCCCCGGATAGGAAACTGCCTTATTCTGAGCCATACAACTGGTCCATCTAGCTCAGTAATGTTTATATTGCCTGGCAGCATCTCTCTGGGGTTTCAGGTAAGCGTCTCACAGTCCTACCTGGAGATGCTGGGGATTTATGCTGTACCACTGAGCTATGAGCTATTTGTCATCTCCTTATCTTCTGTTTTACCTCCTATAAACTTTCCCTTTTATTTACAGGGATGCAACATAGGGCTCATCATGTGGGGACTTCCGGAGAGGGAAAATGGCGGGTGCCACAGCAGCGAGCAGCTTCTGAAGCCAGCCAGATCCAACTGCACTACCAGGCTGGCTTTGGACTGCTGAGTGCTGCTGCCGCCGCCACTGCCAAAGGGGAACCGGGGACATCAAGGGGGTTCAGATCTCCCCGCCCCCTTTGTTTTGACTGATCAGCAGAGGCTCAGGAGTCATGGGTGGGTAGCTGGTGCGCCGTTGCCCAGTTTTTTAAAAAACTCTTCACAGGGTGCGAAAGAAGGGCTTTGTACCTTTATACAATATGCATGTGTGCTTGGGCCCAGGGTCTTTTGCCTCACCATCCCCACTACTGACTCCCTGTTGCTACTACTCAGCTTCCAAAAAAAAAAAAAAAAAGTGCCCCTGGATTCATTGAAAAAAATCTGGTAACCATAATCCAGACCCCTGTTTGTCCTGTGACTCATAGACACAGGTCTGAGAGGTTCTCACCCACCCCCCCGCTTTCTTCCGGGAAAACCTGCTGTTTACTGCTGAATCAGAAGAAATGTCAACCAGGTTTTCTGCAGCTTGATGTTTGTTTTGATTCAGCTTCAAGTAACGGGTTTCCCCAGTGAATGTGGCAGGAGGAGAAAAGGACCTATTGGGCCCAAGACTTTCATTTTCAATCACAGGACAAACAGAAGGGTGGATGAGCTCCCAGTTCAGGTGGGGAGGCAGTTTCCAGGAATAGCTGGCTTGGTGATGCTCCATGCACGAATTGACTGCCGTTTCTGAACAACAACAGAGAAGAGTCTGAGACCTGATACCCTTTTTGGTGAGTGTTGTGAGGCAGTGGTGGCATGGGCTACCAGTGATCCTGTTTGGCAGTGCCTTGTGGTGGGTGATTGTCTTCCCAGTCACCCTACAGGGCTCGAAGCTTTTCCACTTGAACCCCCCTCCCAAAAGCCCCCTCCTGCCTTTTCCTCTTCTCCAAGGGCTCCAAAACATACCTTAGACCCATAGGCAGCCCGTGAGTCTCTGACAGTCCCTTGTGGAGCATCTGTTCCTGCTGAATCCAGGGACTGCAAGTTGCAGGATTGCAGGCGCTAGCTCCTGGGGGCCAAGGGACTTTGACCCCTCAATGTTCAGAGGGTGTTTAGCTCCTCCCCCTGGCTCCTTGCAATTTTATGCGCATGACATCGTGCCAGGCCCCCTCAATCATCTCGAGAAGCTGGCGCCTCTGTGTAGAATCCTGTGAAAGCTTCTGCCAGAAAGTCAACAGCTGAGGTAAGATGAAGGGGTGGGGATATGACTATTTCTATCCCTTGCCACAAAGCAGTGGTGCAGCATGGAGGGGGCCGGGAGGCTGTGGCCCTGGGGGCACATTTCTGAGGGGCCACAACCAGGCGCCCCCACAACAGGCTCCCTCATTAAGGCCAGAGCTGTGGAGAAGCAACCCTCACCTGGGCAGGGCCTTTGGAGCTAGGGCGGTGGTGGCACCTCCTTCTCCTCATGGCCAGTGAAGGGATGTGTGTGTGTGCCTTGCCCCTAGGCTGGCCGAGAGGGAAGGAGGAGGAGGGCGCCACTACCATGGCCCACCGAGGAGGGAGGGAGAAAGAGGAAGGTAGGAAATCACTGCTGAAGCCACGTTCATTGCCCAAAGCACCTCGCTGCAAGGACAGGAAGGCGAGGTGACACAGTGGCGCTTCTGGCTTTGAGTTTCTCTGCCTTATCTCTGCTCCCAGGTTGGGGCTGATTTCCAAGGAGAGGCTCCCTTGATTAGACGTTAGCAGGTTAAGGGACTGCCGCTGCTCAGTCCACCAAGGCAGCACAACACTCGCCCCACCCTGGGTGCCAGCAACCCACGCTACGCCCCTCCCACAAAGGCCCCTTCCCTTGGGGGACTGCCATAGTTTGGATTGGATTTGATATCCCACTTTATCACTACCCGAAGGAGTCTCAAAGCGGCTAACATTCTTCTTTCGCTTCCTCCCCCACAACAAACACTCTGTGAGGTGAATGGGGCTGAGAGACGTCAGAGAAGTGTGACTGGCCCAAGGTCACCCAGCAGCTGCATGTAGAGGAGCGGAGACGCAAACCTGGTTCACCAGATTACAAGTCTACCGCTCTTAACCACTACATCACACTGGCTCTCCTATCTCCATAGGGATAGATGATCCCTTCCCTCTTACTTTAGGGACCCATCTGTATATTTGTGGCATCAGCAGCTCTTGCTATGCATGTCAAACCTATTTGCACGCCTAGCAACCAAATGCAAATCACGTGAAGGAATAGTAGTGCCAATGCTTGCAGCAAAGGATTAAGAACCGCATGGCTCACAGGCTGACAAACCACCACCACCACCACCACCAGCGTTATGGTCTGGGAATGCAACAAAAGTGGTAGGGAATGCAAGAACCAGGAACTAGAGTACAGGAATGGAGGAGACAGGTGTGACAGAAAGCTAGACTTGGTACAGGTTCACTCCCTGCAGGCCATCTCTAGTTACACTTCCTGATGCAGTCCCTTAGTTTGGCAGGCATCCCGGTAGGGCAGTTCATGGGGCCAGTGCAAGATACCAAAGTCTGACAAGGTTACAGTATTTTTTCCCACCATTGTAGACAGGTACTGCTGTGCAATAGTTCAGAGGGGGGTCCAACTTTTGGACTTTTATGGACTCATTCCCTATAAATTCCTGTCTCGTCTTTGACAGTGTTTCAAGTTTCATGCTATGTTCCTTGCAGATGGATGCTGGCTCGCCACTGGGAATCCTCTTTCTGGAATGTGTCTTAGACTGCTTGCAGAGATGGCGATGATTTCTGTCTCCTTCCTTTTCTCCCACTATCAATAATTCAATCTTCTGAGAGAGGAGAGCGAAAAAATTATTCTGTATCATTGCACATGAGAGGGTGCTCTCTCTCTCTCTCTCTCTCTCTCTCTCTCTCTCTCTTTCTCTCCAGAATGGCAAAATCAATTTCTGTCAATACAAAAAAAGAAAAAAAGGAAAGAAGTCTGAATGAATTCCGAAAGAAAGCAATCCTTTGCCTCGCAGTCTTTAAATGGCAAAGCAATCGATTTGTCTGAATTAATTTAATCACAGCAAAAGAGTTCTTCTTTCTAGGGCTATATATCAGCTCCTAGCATGAACGCCTTTGCGTTAGTACTATTCACAAACTGCGTGGCACTGATGCTCCTCGAATTGGAGAAGGTGCAGCCCGGTCTGCCCTCCATAACGGTAGATCAGTGGCAGCCAGGGATGCGGAAGGAAGGCATTCAGAAATGCAAATCTGCCCAATTTCCACTTCCTGAACTAATTCTCGAATTGCAGTGCAGGCATCTCTTGAAATTCACACCTCTCCACCGTTTGTGATGCAGTTCTCTGACAAAAACATGCATACCAAAAAAGAAAAGAAAAGAAAAGAAAAAGCATATATGAAGAGAAACACCAAAAAAATGCTTATAAATAGTGAGACTAATCTTAGGGGAAATTGATTGTAGCTGTGATTGACAGGCTGTGATTGACAGGGATGGTCACAAGGATTGCAGGAGCTGCAGATGCAACACAGAGCCCTGGAGGAAGAAATCACAGTGGAAAGGGGAACCCAGGAGAACCCCAAGTTGCAGGAGTGTCCAGAAAGGGGGAATTTGAGAAAGGAGACAGAGCAGGGGCCCTGTAGTTGTTCCCATCATTTCTGACTATTGGCTGTGTTGGTGGGGGTTGGTGGGAACCAGGTTTGCCACCCCTGGGACAAAAGATGGGGTGCATATACTCCAGTGTACAAAGAAGAAGGCCTTGAGGCTTCTCTGACAGGGTTTTTCTACAGCTGAACCCTTTTGTCATGCAGCCTCAGTCACCTCTCCCCAGTCCCTACCCCACTTTGCAGTTCATATTGAAGACCTAGAAAACTTCAGCTACTGAGCTTGGATGAATAAAGATATGATTTTACAGTGTGTTTGTGTTTGTGTGTGTGTGTGTGTGTGTGTGTGTGTGTGTGAAATCACCATATATCAAGGAAGGTTGCAAGAGTGCCCTTATCAGCGGAGGCTGCTTGAACATGCAAAACGACTTTGGGTTGCTCAGATTCAACTAATTTTATTTCACCGCCAAGATAAAATCCCAAATTTTATAAGACCAATCAACTCAATGCAATTTTGCACAAAAATACATAATGCATTGCCGATTGTTAGGCTGTGAAGTAGCTCCTGGGCACTGAAAGTGAATTCAAGTAGATTGGCCACTTTTAAAAAATTAAGTAAACTTTGATGCATCTCCAGATTTAGACATTCTGATTAGCCGTTCCTAATTTGCCATGCTTTTGACAAATCATTCAAATAAGCCATGGGACTGAATGTTACTGGACTAAAGCTCTCATCATTCCTGGCCACTGGCTCCGCTGACTGGGGCTGATGGAAGCTGGAGCCTAAGAATGCCTGGAAAACTACACATTTCCTACCCTTGCTATAAATTTACATGTGCTTTTTTTGGGGGGGGGGACATGGTGTTCTCCTGACTCCCCACAAGCCAATTCCAGGTGGCATAGGGGCCTACAGGTGAAAAGTCTATTTGAGCAAGCAGAAGTTCTTGTCCAGGGCTTCCACTGATGGGACTCATTGCTTGAAAACTGTCCAATGTATATTCCAGTAAAACTGTAATACCTCCTTATCAAATTATCTTTGTGCCCTCATTAGCAACACAAGTGTTTTTTTTAGCTTTTCTCAGCTTGTCTCAACTGTTGTTATTGCTTTTATTTATTGCTTTTATTCTGGTGTTTTAGATTATTTCAACCACTTTGGAGTCCTTTGAGGACAGGAAAGTGGCCTACAAATTAAAATAAATGTATTTTATGCATACTCTGTATGCATGCATTTATGCATTTATGTATGCATGTGTGCATGATGATGATGAAGAAGAAGAGTTTGGATTTGATATCCCGCCTTTCACTCCCTTTAAGGAGTCTCAAAGCGGCTAACATTCTCCTTTCCCTTCCTCCCCCACAACAAACACTCTGTGAGGTGAGTGGGGCTGAGAGACTTCAAAGAAGTGTGACTGGCCCAAGGTCACCCAGCAGCTGCATGTGGAGGAGCGGAGACGCGAACCCGGTTCCCCAGATTACGAGACTACCGCTCTTAACCACTACACCACACTGGTTCACAATGAAGTGGCTATTTGGGCAGTCCTAAAATTACAAAAGCCACAAGGCAATAAAACATGCATGTGCAAACTTAGGACTCAGCTACACAGCTGCAAATAAAACGTTTTTAATGTGTTGTAAAGTGCAATATAAAATGTGACACTAGATGGTGACAGTGAGCTATGCAAAATTCAATGTATTTTTCAAAACTTTTTTTTTTTAAAAAAGGCGTTTTCACAGCATTTTTTTATATGTGTGTAGATTCCATCCCAATCTTGACCTCAGAATTGACCATATTAAATTATTGACCCTCTGCCAGAAACCACTGGAATTCAGAGTGACAGCTGCATTTTGCATAGAAATCTTTCTTCCCAGGTTGGAAAACAGAACTGCAGAACTGAGTTATCCAGCTGGTTGCCTCCGTGCTTCAGGATAAGCATTCAGCCTTACTTAAGTTCCTATTAATGAAATAACAAGGGGAAAAAAGGTTAATTCTGATCTAGCATGAAGAAAATGAGACATTTTATGTAGCTACCTTACAAGAACTGCTGACAATATTTTAATGAGAAGTGTGACTACACAGAAGTCAAAGTAGTTGGATTAGACTGGCAAGAATTTTCTCAGTGGTGTTTATTCTTTATTTTAGCTTATAGAATTAGCGAGCATTAGTTCTGCACTTGTTAATGGTTTCTTTCCATATTTCCACCTGGTCACCACTGCCGAGAACTGGGATGTACCAAAATCAGTAGGTGGGTATTCATCATTCATTCTTTCTCCATGTTTCCCTGCTCACCATATACAACATTAAACAAACCTGCCATATTGCTTCACGCACAGCAAGAATCATCTGGGGCCACTGATGGAAGCTTGTTAGTGGGACATGAATCTGAGCCAGCAAAGAATGTTCACAGCATTCCAGTTCAGGAAAAGCAAAGCATTTCCCTGGCACAGTTTGGCAGTCTTGCTAACATGAATATCATATTGAGGCAGAAGGCAAACTGTCTCATGGTGCAGCTTGTGGATCAAGACAAATATTACTGATCAGCATCTATTCCTTACCCTTGACGGCTGCAGCATATAACTTTTTTCTTTTCTTTTTATAAAATAATAATAATAAAATTTCAAAAAGAGAAATCGTTCCACACATTCACTCCAATACATAATTTTGTTTTTTGTTTTGTCGACTTCCCATCCCGTTTTCCATAGTGATTTTGTTTCCTCCCCTTTTGCTGCACCCTGCCTTCTGTATCTTATATCACAACAATATTACAGCAAGTCCCAAATCTTTCTGTTGCTCAAACTTCAAATCCTGCTTGCAAATTCATCAAACTATCCGATTTCTTTAAATAGTCCAAAAAAGACTTCCATTCTTCCACAAAGCTGTCATTGCTGGGTTCTTTCACATTAGCTGTTAACTTTGCCATTTCTGCGTAGTCCATCACCTTACTTTTCCATTCTTCTTTTGTGGAAATTTCTTCTTCCTTCCATTTTTTTTGAGCACACAAAATCCTTGCTGCTGTCGTAACATACACAAACAATTTAACCACCTTTTTGGGGGACTTCTGCCCCTATAATTCTTAAAAGGAAGTATACAACTATTGTCTTGAGACCCTACAGCAGCCTCTGTCAATCTGGTACCCTCCAGATGTTTCAAATGACAACTCTCATCAGACCCAACCAACTCTGGTAGGAGTTGTAGTCCAAATACATCTGGAGACTGATGAAGGCTGCTATATAGCTCTTCTTTGGTGATCACTCGTAGCCAAGAAATATTCTCTTCCATAAACATGGTTTTAACAGTGAGTCCATAAGTGACTGTGGAGGCCAGTTCTGGAACCACACGTCCTTCCACTGTGGGGACACAGCTTTTGGGGTGGGAGTTGATCACAGTGAGGGTTTGCAAAGCGTGCCTTCCTCTTAGCACGTTTCTCCCTTCCGTCCTGAATTTGAGCATAGCACCCTGCAAGTCTAACCATGAAATTCAAGGTGTCTCTTACCACATGGTTATACACAGTTGTATGCTAAGCATAATGGAAACAAAAACTTCCGGGATGTGTAGGACCTTCAGGCCTTGCTTTGCATCAGTGCATCATTTTTGTCCCTAAAAAAAAAAAGACATGGTGGTATTCCTCGCCTTTAAGACATTGTCCTTTTATAAGCCGCAACAGTCATTTTTATGTGAAACTAGTATTTTAAAGACTGATCTCGCCATAACAGCTGAACACAACTTCAGGGAAAGGCAGGAACCGATTATAAATGTCTGTTCCATCTGTTTCCTGAAAGGATCCTTCTAGCCCCAAAGTGACCCTTTGATAGCTATTCTCAGTACTAGTGAGTCACTCATTAGAGCATTTGAGTCATAGATGGTATCAGTTTCACACAAGGATTAGAATTGCAACAACTGTACACACTATATATAAAGAAAGAATAGCAGAGAGAGAGAGAGAGAATTACTCCAGCAGAATATTTCTGTTTCCTGCTCTTCCTGGGTCTAATTTGATATTACCTTATATACAGGCATCCATTATGGAAATGTACAATGTCACCTGCAAATCTGATTTTGATCCAGTGTTACAAGGAAGAAAATAACATTTATCAGTCTTTGTTCTGCTATAACCGGAACAGATGTCTCCCAGCAAAGTCATGTGTTTTTTTTAATTCCTCAGGGCTATTATAGGACTCAGCTACATTAGTAAAGAAATGACAATTTGAATGCATTATAAACATGCAACACCAGATGGCGCCAGAGAGCAGAAAATTTTTCTACACGATTTTCCATAGGGTTTTTTTCTTTTGTTATAACAATCTAATTTCTGACTTATTTATAGCTTCTCCCCCCCGTGTGTAGATCCACCCTTAGTGACCAGTCAAATGAAGGGAGATATGTACACTTTCACCTGGGTCAGCTACCATCCCTGCAGCAGCTCTTATCTATAGGACACAGTAAGGAGAAGGCACAAGGTGACTTGACTGAGATGCTCTTGCATTGTTTTCCACTTTCTACTCCATGATATCGCACAGTTCAATTTAGGGCAGTGTGCCTCGTCTTTCATTGTAGGAGCAGCCACCCCACTCAGGAGGACAACCTGGAAGCTCTATTTCATTATTCATTCATGCAAAAGATGCAGATTGCCTCTTACCAACACGTACCTTTAAGATAGCATGAAACTGTGGCTGTGTTGTAATTAAGAGACCCACCTTTTATGATCTCAGTGCAAAGGCAGAGGAGGCAGCTGCTTGGACCAGGCCAGGATACTGCTTTAGACAAAGGACAAGATGGCGCACCTCTTCTCACGTACAGAAACCAAATGGACTTGTTGCTGGATCTTATTTCAATACTGGTGATGGAACAACACCCTCCCTTGCACCTAACCTGAGAGCAACAGGCTAGTTTAGGGGGTGTGGGTCAGTCTGTGTGGTACACACAGGTTTGCCCTCCAACACTTTGCCAGTACACCTTGCTCCCTGAGCCTCTGCTGACTCAAACTGCCTGAAGCTTTTTCAAACTTATTATTTTCCCAGTCCTTTTGTATCTCCCCTTCCAGGAATATCGACTTGGCCCCATGACCATCGGTGCCCGGGGTCATGGGTGCCATGCAACGTGCATGGCCCTGGCACCAAAATTTGTGGGTGCTCAGCCCCTTCATGTGGAATTTTGTGATTGCTCAGGCACCCAGAGCCCCAGGGAGTTGGCACCCACGTTCCCTTCCCTTGCCAGCCATAGTTAGTGGGATTCCAGGTGTGGTGCTTGATGGGCAAGGGAGAGGAGCAAGGCTGGGGGACAAACGAAGGAATTAAGTTGTCCACGGCTGCCTTGAGCACGAAGAGCAAACAGCCTCTTGTGCATTGTGGATTTTTTGAGTGGATATTTACTGAGACCTTTTGTGGGTGGCTGATGGGCACACTGGTACCCATGAACACCACATTGGCAATCCCTGCCCTGCATGGAGCAAACAGAAATAGGTCCAGTAGCTCCCTATAGTGAAGCCAGAATGTAACTTGGCATCAGCCCGGGGATGAACTTTAAAACATCTTTCCTTCTCTCATATTCACAGCACAATCCTTGCCTTGCCATTTGTTTAACTCCAGTGCCTCATTAGTGTAAGTACTTAATACAGACTGCACAGAAAAGGGCAATGTCAAGGCTTCAGTTTAAATCCATATTTGAATAAGAAGTAATATAGGAAAAAAGAGAAAGCCGCAGATTCCTTTTCAAGTTACCAATTTCACGAATAATGGAACGGCACACTTTTACTCAGATGCAGCAGCCACTAGACAGGGCTTCTGCATTTGAGTTTTGAAAATCTGAATTTTCAGATATGATTCTGCAAAGTTAAACAAGGTAAGCACATGCTTAATTATCTCCATTGAAATAATGGGATTGAAAAACTTTTGCCTGCTCTGGTTCGCCAGAAGCGGCTTAGTCATGCTGGCCACATGACCCGGAAGCTGTCTGCGGACAAACACCGGCTCCCTCAGCCTATAGAGCGAGATGAGCACGCAACCCCAGAGTCATCCAAGACTGGACCTAATGGCCAGGGGTACCTTTACCTTATATGCTTTTTTGACCAACCTAAAAATGGAAATGATTGAGAACTAGAGATTTCAGGCATGAACTAGAAAAACCAACAATTAAGCATGTAGTAAACTCTCTTTCACTCATATCAGTGGAAGTGGCAGGTCCCTAATCTGGATTTTAGTACCTAAAATTGGCTTTTTGATTAATGATCAACAACACTAGACCTTCTTGGCACAAAGGGATTTTTTTTAAAAGAGCTAAACATTTTCATCTCATTTGAAAATATAGCATCTGACATGACTCAAAGAGAACCTCCAGGCTTCTTTTCTTGACACCAAAACAAAACAACCCCTCAAATGATAGCCTTGTTTGTGGCCCCTAGACAAAACCTGGAGTTGTTCCTCACTGCAAACATTTGGGGTGTAACAGGCCTACCACAAACATGTCCTACAAAGCTTTTATAGCAGCAAGCCATATCTACAGCTTGAAAGGAAGTTTGCAGAGTCCAGTTTGCAGCATGGGGAACAATCTCTTCCTCCCATTTCATGTCTTTGGTATTCTGAATAACCTTTGGACCCAGCTTGAACAATAGCAAAATGGATATTCTCGCACTGGGGGAACCAACATGGTTCTCTCCAGATGTTGTTGGAACATCAACTCCCATCATTCTGGCCACTAGCCATGCTTGTTGGAGCTGATGTGAGTTGGAGGCCAACAACATCTGTAGGGCACCATGTTGGCTACCCGAGTGCAAGAATATCCATTTTCAAACACGTGTACTGTATACTAAATCTGGATATATAAGGTCAATGTTGTTGCATGTCTACCATTATCCCTGTTTCATGGTGCTAGTCCCATTGTCCTTGTTTTGTATTCACTTGGCTCTACATAGCTTGTGTCCCAGCAAAATGAACACAGCCCACCAACCAAGGATATCCTAGATGACTTGGAACTGAAAGAATGATGGTTCTCACGTAAAATCTGTCCTGAGGTCATCTAGTGAGGCTCTTCTCTGAGTCTTTCCATCTTCTGAGGAGAAGTGGGGCAACAAGCAGAGAAAAGGCCTTTTTTTATGTTGCTTCCCTTTTTATGGAAATGTCCTCTCAGAGAGGCTCATTTGGCTCTCAGTTTTCCTATCCTTTTGGTGCCTTTGGATTCCCCAGGATTTTTAAGTTAAGAAGTTTAATTGTTTTAAACCTGCCGGTGTTGCTTTTAGTATTCATGTTGTCGGTGTTTTGTTTTTGAAGCTTGTTGTGAACCAGCCTCTGGTTGAGCAAATGCCTAAAAGAAAAACCCATCAATTAAATGTACAGTGGGCTACCCAGGACTTGATAGATCTCCTTTATCTGTTGCCTTGTAAGGACTACAGAAAAAGTCACTGAGGACCTGGGAGGCCACTGGGAGGTGGCCTATATTTAGCTCGATGAGTAACAAGTTGTGTGGGCTTGACATGCATGGCAGAAACCCTCTGCCGTTGAAATTCACTGTTAATAATGAAAGCGAGAAAGGGTCCAGGCTTTTGAAGTCAAAATTGCTTTATATCTGGCTTTTCACACTCTCAGGACTCCACTGCAACTCCTTTTTTCTATCTCTGCAAGGTGAGAATCCAGTACACGCTGGCTTACTACCTGAACGGATAAGACGCTGTATAGAGGAGGAACCCACCCCCTCAAATTTCCCATGAAATAGCATCTAACTCCTCTGACTGGAAGACTGCAGGAGAAATGATAGTTACCTTCGTTCTGGCATAATTTAATTCGGGGTCCAGCAAGCAGGTACAGGATGTTCTGAGGAGCTACAGAAACTCATTAGTTCTCTATAAGGAAAGGTTGCCCCAGAGTTCACAGTTATTATCCTTGAAGTGAAAGATGTGAGTTGAAATTCAGCACAGCTTCAGTCCAGCATGGCTCCGCATACACTTTTTCACCTCAGCTGAACCTTTATTGGCTTCTCAGAGTCTTGCCGTCGCCCATCAGCAGAAACTGCAAGAAACTTCCAGTAAAAACCCTTAGAGATACCACCAGATAATTTCTAGATCAATCAAAAAAAGTCTCCCTTACTTGCTCCAGGGGGTTCTTCTTTTTAATGAAAGGGTCATTGATTTTGCATTGAAATGGTGGTGGTGGTGGAGAAACCTGAAAGGTCAGAATTTCATTGCAAGTTCATTGCATCCAAAGTTTTAGTCGATGTTCAAGTCAGCTGAACAAGGAGTGCTCATTGCGATCCAACATGTCTTCATGCTATTCCCCCCCCCCTTCCCACAGCTTGGGGAGATGGTTGATATGTGTATATGTGTTAGGAAGGTAACTGCTGAACAAAACTGGATCAAATCCAAATTTAATTAACCCAGCTTTTGCCAACCTGGTGCCATCCAAATGTCTTAGTCTGCAGACTAAATTCCGAGCTAGCATAGGGTTCTAACAATACCCTTCCAACAGTACTTGCTGCCTATGTTGCGGAGCAGCCATTCTAGAGGGTCTATAGAATTCATAGTGTGAAGACTCTTCGTTCTATATATTGCTTTGGGGAGATTGGTGGGATATGGGATAAATCAAATGGGTTGTGTTTTTCCTTTTTAAAAATTGCAAACATTATTTGGTTTTGTTGCTATCCCTTGGTTCCAGTAGTGACATAAATATTGCGTTCTTGTCTTGAATTGCCCGTGAAGAGCTGTCCATGAAGCTTCACAACTGGTTAATTGCACAGTAAAAAGGTAATGCAGGAGCAGAACAAGACCACAGGCACTTGTACAGGGTGAGTCTTTTTAAAAGAGGCCCCGTGGAACATGTGTACTCTGTATCCACAGGGCTTCTTTTAAAGGACTCACCCTGTATATCTGAAATAATTTGATGGCCCCTTCCCTGACTATTCTCACCCTGTAATCTTTGAAAATATAGGGCTTAGAAAATGCAGGACCTCATTCACCTACAGTATATGTCCCAAATACAGATACTAAAAAGCCACCTTCTTTCCTACAGATGATGTAAGTTGATTGGCCCTCCACTAACCTATCAGGATGACTTATAGAGGTTGGGGGATGTCAGGACCCCACCCACCAGCTGGCAAAGTCTCTCCACTCCTGCTCAATGGAGCTCATGCTGGAATATTGCTTGCGGTTGGATACCCCTACTGGATAATGCACAGGCTGAATAAGAGTATTCTCTCCCATTCTTTCTGTGTCTGTGTTTTAAATTCTATGTAGAATACTTTGAAAACAGATGAATAATGTAGCGTCTCGCAGTTTGCTTGTTTGAAAAGCACTGAAATCTACATTGCATGAAGGAAGGCACCAGGGCACAAAATGAAAGGAACTTTGTTAAATAAGTGGATCATTAGCATCGAGCATACTGTAAATATATTTTCTGAACAGGGAAAATACTTCTGTCAGTGAGCTGAATTCTGAACAAGCAGAAAACCCAAGCAAGAGGGGATTTTGGTGGTGTTAGAAGTTCCTTGTGGAAATAGTCCTTGTGCGGTTCCTTTTTAATAAGCTTTTGATTACAGCTTTGAACAGCCTTTATAGCCCATTTAAGACATTTGAGCCAGAGTTCTTTCACTGGAAGTTGCTTTAATGCTGTGCACCTAAACGCACGAAATTGCCTCTTGGGATGCTTGAATAATTTGATAATTGTGAATTTCAGTATGAAATGGTTTCATATATGCCCCTCTTGGACTAATACATGGATCAGAAACTTATCTCTCCACCAGACTCTGCACTTCCTCGAACAAGACAACCCAGTAGGCAGTGGTTTAAACGTATCAAAATATTTATTTAAATCTTATTTTGAGACTACATACCTGAACACCTATTCTCAGAGAAAATACAGTTTTACATATGTAGTAAAATAACATTTGAATATCTATTTTTAAGGGAGGGGGGAAGTTGCTTAATTTGAAACAGAACCAAGGGTGGAATTATGGGTAATAAGATAAGGAACTGACAGATGTCAGAAACAGACATTCACCCGTCTCCAGATATACTGAATCAGGTCACTAGTCCCTCAGCTCTGATGAGAAGCAATTTCCCAAGCTCTCAGGCACAGATCTTGCCTGGCCCTGCTATAGGGAATCCTTTTAGTGCAGGGGCAGCGAACCCTTGAGTCCACTGAGGAAATTTATCTTCTCCCCCCTCACCAAAAAACCAACAATGTTGGCAAAAGGGTAGCTATTTAAAACCTCAAACTTCAAAAATGCAGTTGCACCCCAGAAAGTGAAATAGTATGGATGCTTCCCCCATATTTGCAAGGAATACAGGCCTACCTCTCTGCTGAGCACCACTGAACTTCACCCAAGTGAAACCTGCGCTTCCACGGTCTGCTCCTCTAGCTCCACCCCCTGGCCCACTACGGATTGACTGATTCAAATATGAGGATTTGGCGGGAACCCATAGGCCTCCGTGGTAGCCCAGTGGGCGGAGCAACAGCCCAAAAGCATGACATGGCTTCAGGAGGATGGCAGGGCTGCAAACATCACCCACTGTTGGGGACTCGGTGAGCGGTCATAACTGGTCCCTGGTCCAGGTGAGATGAGGTGTCTCCAGTACTTCTAGAAAACACCAGTGTTATAAAGCTGTTATTTATATGAGACAAAAAATAATTGACTATGTAATGCTCACTGAGCAGAATTTCTAATTACTGCAGAAGGATACATCATTCTTGTTTCTTCTGACACACACTCATTTTTATGCCTAAGATTTATTTCAAAGAGTAATTAATGAGGAACAATCTTCCAGGGGGAATTTGTATCATTCACCCCCCCCCCCTTAAAAAAATTAGCTCTCAAGAACACTTCCAGAGACCATGGTCACTAAGAATAATGTTGCTAATACCCAAGGGCAAATGAACCATAAACACAATTTACATGCAGATCAAACACATAAACAAATTCTGAAAAAAATGTGTCACAAGCTTTAGAAAACCAAAAATGGCTCATGACGTTCATTTGGGTATTATTCTTTGCACCTAATTATTGGGAAGCTGTGATTCTGCTGAACACAAACAGTTGTCCCAGGCACTTTTGTTCTGGATTTCTGGAAAACAAACAAACAAACAAACAAACAAACAAGGAATCAAATTTGCCCCTGAAGATTCTCCTCAAAAGTCTCTGCTGTAGCTTTTGATGGTAATTAATTAGTCTCCAAATATTAGAGAAGCAACCATTCCCTAAATGCTCTTTGGATATCTGGCAGCAGCATGTGTCCTCTTCACATTGTTTGAGATTATTTGTGTGTTGCTCTATAGCTTTGAAGAAAGAAAAGGAAAGAATGTAAGAGAAACCTCAAGAGGGTGGGCTGGCAGCCGCCCAATGATGTTGCGTGCTGATATTAGGACTGCCTGACATGTTTTAATGCATTAGGGTAATTAGGCTGGGGTAATAGGGGTGCCTAGCTTAGGTGCAACTCATCCAGAGGGTCAGGGGAAACTGATTCCAGCACGAGAGGCAAAGTATCTACTTTTGACGGACAAAACAGGCAATTAGCAACCAAAGTGCAGAGTATAGAAGCCGCTCAGCCATAGACTGCAATGTGCTGGTTGTCAGGGCCATAACTTAGTGACAGAGCTCATGATTTGCATACAGAATCCTCAGAGTTGCCACAAAAAGGCTGGAAAAGGCTCCTTTTCAAAATGTTGGAGAGCCTCTGCCATTCAGCGTAGGTGAGGGGTTGCCAACCTTTTTGGATCCATGGACACATTTGCAATCCAAAGAAGCTGCTGCATCCACACATTGCAGCTTGTTCTATTGGCTCCAACAGAATGCTTCTTCAAGTCTAATTTCAGCAGGAAGAGACTGTGGTGTTACTACAGTGAAGGCAGTGAAGGTCCTGTGTGAGTGTCGAGGGGGGAGGGGTTGGAGGATGATTGGCGGCTAACAGATTGAGCTTGAATCCTGACAAGACAGAAGTACTGTTTTGGGGGGACAGGGGGTGGGCAGGTGAGGGGGACTCCCTGGTCCTGAATGGCGTAACTGTGCCCCTGAAGGACCAGGTGCACAGCCTGGAACTCATTTTGGACTCACAGCTGTCCATGGAGGCACAGGTCAATTCTGTATCTGTCTACCAGCTCCATCTGGTATGCAGGCTGAGACCCTACCTGCCCGTGGACTGTCTCACCAGAGTGGTGCATGCTTTGGTTATCTCCTGCTTGGACTACTGCAATGCGCTCTACGTGGGGCTACCTTTGAAGGTGACCCAGAAACTACAACTAATCCAGAATGCGGCAGCTAGACTGTTGACTGGGAGTGGCCGCCATATAACATATAACACCGGTCCTGAAAGACCTACATTGGCTCACAGTGCGTTTCTGAGCAGAATTCAAAGTGTTGGTGCTGACCTTTAAAGCCATAAACGGCCTCGGCCCAGTATACCTGAAGGAGCATCTCCACCCCCATCATTCAGCCCGGACACTGAGATTGAGCACTGAGGGCCTTCTGGCGGTTCCCTTGCTGCGAGAAGTGAGGTTACAGGGAACCAGGCAGAGGGCCTTCTCATTTATTTATTTTTAATAATATTTATTAATTTTCAACCATTTAAACACAACAAAACAGAAAGACCAAAAAAAAGAAAGAACAAAAAAAGAAAGAAAGAAAAACATAAAACTAACAAAGCAAGACACAAACCATTTCAAACACAGAACAATTTCAATGTCTTATCTTTCATTCCCTTATTTCCACGACCTCCTCACACCTCCCTTTTTGTTTCCCACTTCTATTAATTATTTCAGCAATTCCTTTCCATCTTCCTCTGTTTTCTATCCTATAATTATCTTAACATATTCTAGCCTTATTTTCCCTTTAATACTCTATTAATCTATTTATACTTGATTCCTTATAGCATTTCTACTAAAGCCATATAACTTCATTCCAACATTTTTCTAACATTCATTATTTTTACAGTATTTCTATCAATAGTCTTAAACTTTTTCCAGTCTTCTTCCACCAGCTCTTCTCCCTGGTCTCGGATTTCTGCCAGTCGTTTCCGCCAATTCCATATAGTCCATCAACTTCATCTGCCATTCTTCCCGAATGGATAAATCTTGTGTCTTCCAGTACTTCACAATGAGTATTCTTGCTGCTATTGTTGCATACATGAAACAAATTCTATCCTTCTTTAACACCAATTGGCCGACCATGCCCAGGAGAAAGGCCTCTGGTTTCTTCAAAAGGGTATATTTTTATATATCTTTTTCATTTCGTTATGAATCATCTCCCAGAGTGTCTTAATCCTTGGGCATGTCCACCAAAGGTGAACTCTAATCCTCAAATTCGTCTGTTTTTCTTTAAGTTCAGTCATAGCAAGCGTCAACTTATGTTCATCAAATTGCCTCTGTAGGGCTGGGGCTCTCTTTCTCTTTCTCTCCAGTTGTGTTACTTTACCTTCAGCAGCAACAGCTTTTTCCCTGACTTCCTCCACAGTTTGCCATATCAAAATAGGTTCTTGTATCAATTTCTGGGTGGTTTCTGTATTGGTATTATTTATACTTTCTGTATTTAAGTTAATTTTAGTAATTGAAACATCCACTTTCGCATTTATCGTGTCCATTTTCCTGTGAAGCTGATCCAATGAGTCATTTATCTTATATAATGCAGCCACTAAAGCCTCTTCTGTCGACATTCCTCTTGGTTTTAAATATACTAGTACAAAGACAGCAACAGAAAGAACAGGAGGGCCTAATGATAGACCTCTCCTGGATTGTTACCAAGTCCTCCCAGACCTTAATGTTTTGTCAGCAGTTGACTGGTCTGTTTTTCCTCTTCCATTTACCATAACATTTAAAAGATTCAAGGTCAGTCCCAGAGTCTCACGGTTTTTAACTTGCAGCTGGAAATTCCCCTAGCCCAACTCTTGTAAAGCAACCGGTTTCAAAGGCTTCCACTAGGGTGAAACAGTTTCTATTTGTAATAGTCAATAGTATCCTCTTTTAAACAATCCAAAATTAGTTTCAAATTAGTTTCAATTTTCAGTTACCTATGCTCCTTTTTAAAGCAGCTGGAGACAGTAGAAACAATGTATTTCTCTTATTTAACTAGCTGTCAATGAATGTTCTAAGCGCTGTCAATGAACATTCCAAAAGACGTAAGTCCTACTAGCAGCCCGTTTCCAGGGTCAGAGCGGCGGTGTTTTAAGTCTCTTCGCTCTCTCCCGCAGGCATACTCAATCCACAACTTCCCCCTCTCTTCTCCTGCCTCCAAGAGGGGGTTTAATGTTCTTTACCATTGGAAATTTGATCTTTTACAAAAGACCTTCCAGGACTCCAGCTTGCAACTTCATTGCCTCAGTCTATTTACAAAAGGGGAAGGCGGACTTCCTGTTTTGAACCTCCCCGTTACAGTACCAAATTAAACATTTAGAAATCCAATTCTTCCGCTTCAGCTCTACTCACGGGTAATTACTTTAAAGTCAAATTGTCCACAGGAAAAGGTCAGCGCTGTCCGGCAACAGCTATGCGGCTTCGTTCCGTGGAAGAAGCAGACGATTCGATGCACCGCGCCGCTGACCCCACGTCGCTCTGGAGCCCCCAAAACCGGGGTTCCCCGCGAGTGGGGGAGGCGCAAAAGGTGCCCGCCGAATCCCACGTTCACAGGCTTCTCCCGCCTGTGATTTTAACAGGTCTCTGCCTTCGCCGTGGTGGCCAGACCCAGACTCCCATGGAGCGGATTCCTCCCGGTCAGAGGAATTCCGCCATTACCGGAGGCGCCCAGGCAGAGGGCCTTCTCAGTAGTGGTGCCCGCCCTGTGAGATGCCTTCCCATCAGATGTCAAGGAAATCAACAACTATCTGACTTTTAGAAGACATCTGAAGGCAGCCCTGTTTAGGGAAGTTTTTAATGTTTGATGTTTTATCGCTTTAAAAATAATAATAATTAATATTCTGTTGGGAGCTGCCCTGAGTGGCTGGGGAATAAATCAATTATTATTATTATTACCCAATATGGTGTCCTAGCTCTCTGGAGGAGAGGAGGGAGGATGGGCCCCAGGGAAGGGCTCTGTGGATGGATGCACACCGACAGACACCACACTGGTGACTCCTGGTGTAGACAGTACTGCACTTGAAGGGCCAATGACTTGATTCAATATAAGGCAACTTCCTGTATTCCCTAGGACATCTTCCTGACAACTGGAAATTCTGGTACATTGTTAAGGAAATATTTATGCACCTGATTAAAAATGGTGTTGACAGAAAGAAGAGAAGAAAAAACCTCAAACTTTTCAGTTGAAGAAGGGGATAAAGTGCTTTAAACAAAACAAAAATCAAACCAGGTAAATCCCTAATGGAGCTTGCTATTTCATAGGGAAAACATATTTTGCTATTTCATACTGAGGTTATTCTATATACGTGTTTTCTTCACCTAACTCAGAACTCTTGGTTTTAACCTCCAAATTAAATGGTCTCTCCAGATTTTCTCTGATGTGTACTAGTTCCACCATTCTTCCACGTGATTTAACTTTCTCTCTCTTTTTTTTTGCAAGGGAAAGTTTCTCATTGCCTCACAAAATGATCAATTCCCTGCATTAAATGATTCCTCATTTTGTTTTCTTTCAAAGTGAGGGTGACACTTCGCTGCTCATGGGGTGTCAGTTTGCAAGGCCACTTCTGCTGTGCTGAATGTATATGACAAATAGCAGTTTATTAGGGATGGTTGCTTTGCAAAAATGTGCACATTAGGTAAAAATGCATATAAACACAAATATTAAAAATTCACACTAAAATGCGGATGAATTTTCATGGGAACTTTTGACAAAAAATTGCAAACTGATGTGGAAATGGAGAGAACCGAAGAGTAGAAAAATGAGAAACTGAGAAAAGCCAAAATTGACAGATTTGCCCTTCTATACTCAGAAGTAAGTCCCACTTTGTTCAGTAGGACTGACTTCTAAGTAAGTGTGCATATGATAGATCATAAGATCATTATGTATAAGTGCATAAGATCATTCAGCCTTGCTGTAAGGTTAGCCCTGTGAAAAGTTAGTTATAAGAGATGATATGCTGGTTAGGACAGTAACAGCAACCTTTAGTTTGCAATCCCGACTAGGGAGGAAGTCCTGTTCAGCATAATGGGATTTCTTTCTAGTGAATATGCATAGGAAGGCACTGTTTATTGATTTAATTGGTTGATAAATCATCTAAAGCTTCAGTTAATTGATCCAAGTGGAGGGCAATTTTAATGCATGAGAACAAACTGTAATGATGAGGATTACAGTTAACCTTCCCAACGTTTTATGCCAATATATCATTGTCACCGTGCATTTTGTTAAACCAGTTTTCAAGGCTAAAAGTTGAAGGGTTGATTTTACAAGATTAGTGACTGTGCTGAGTAGTGTCCTGGCACCTGGCAGATGACAGAATTAGTCCCTAAGAATTAACGTAAAATGTTAAGATTATTGCCATTAATGATCTGCCCTCTCCTGCCTGTGGATAAATGCCAGTGGATCTAACCAAGATAACTTTGCTTAACGTGGCAGGAAAGCCCAAGGGAACAAAGAAACGACTCTGCCAAATTCCACTGCAGACATGGACTTGTATTTCTTTCCCAGGGAAATGTAGGCTGTCAGTCTGCTTCTCTGCTCTACTGTTCCAAATTAAAACCTAGGCAGCCTCACTCGTTTCAGTGGACTGGTGTCTGGAATAAACCTGCCCTGAGTCATAGTGAATGGGTGGGTTGTATGTCACAATCAATGCACTGCTTTGCAAATTGAGGGGTATCATTTGTCTGTGTTAATTTGTACCCAGTGTTATCCCAGAACTACGGTCATATAGTTCTCTTCCTCTGTTACTGAAATCTCATGCCTTTCTTTGACCCAGTTCATGGGCGGATGGATATACTGTGTGTTTGGGGAAGTGGTTTGTCCATCTGTTCTCTATGCGTTCAAACGCCTCTAGAAATATCATTGCTGGTTTTCAGCCACACTTGGATTCGGTTGGACATCACTGTGACTCAAGATGGCACATCAAACTATTCTAAAGTGCACTGATTCATATGCTTGTGAAGGTATTGTTGCCCAATTTGGTGTGATGGTTACCAGTGGTGAGAAGTAGGTTTTGGTCTATATTTGTACACCAATGGGTGAGTTGAAGGGGTCTGCTGCAGCAGAGAACATGCTGGGGAAGCAGACCCTAGCAGAATTGAAAAGAGGATGCCCAAAACTCTAGAGGTCCCAAGTCAGAGCTCATTTAGGGTATGCATTAAAAAAGAAAAGAAAAGAAAAAAGCATAAACATTTTAGTACAAATGCTTGCCTGGAGAATTGCATTGCAAAATTCAAAGAAGTGCAAATTTCAAAGATTGTTGTGTTTTGGTATACATATTGCTTTGGAACATGTGAACTTCATAATTTCACATTTAAATCTGAACTGAATCTAATCCCCGCCCCCCATCCTCGGTGACAGGGGCCAACAAGAAGCTTTTATGCATGCCCCACTGCCATTGTTAAGTCTCTGAACAAGATATCCCAACTTTTAATGTCTCATCTCCAGAACATGTTTCCTTGAATATGATTTTGGCAGTCAGTTTGTTCCACTTCACGTAGGCTTGTGCTCCAATTATGCAAACTTAGTTACCCAAATATAGGGATGGAGAATTTCTGGCCTTCCAGATGCTGCTGGACTACAGCTCCCATTATCCCTGATTATTGGCTGTGTTGCCTGGGTCTAATGGGGGTTGGAGTTTGGCAACATATTCCCTGTCCCTGCACTAATGAACTTGGCTAAACTGCTAGGCCTAGCATCAGCACTTGACATCACTGAGCACCTGCAAGATCCCTGATGCCTCAGCAGGGTCCACTGCTGCTTCCTGTATTGGTCACTCGGATGCTCCCCTCAGCACCAGGCTGCCATTGCAATTCTCCACAATGTCCCTGATATAGTGTTGCTCTGGGATGCTGTGGGAATGGCAGCTGATCAGAGTGCTGCTACCACTACTGCCCAACAAATAAGCTCAGCAGGATCAGTGACCCGGGAGAGTGCCCAGCAGATGGCACTTTGCCAAGGACCGACCCCCCCCCCCCAAACCTGGAAACTTAGGTACCCATTAAAAATCGGCAGGAACAAATGCACAGCTAGCGCAACTCAATAAGAATTGACTGATTACTATGGCCCCTTACAGCTAAACAATAAATAAACACATCATACAGTTCTTTCTGTGATGCTGAATTAATGTTAGCAAGACAAAGAATAACTTCAAGGAAACCATGCATCAATTGATTATTTTTGTCAGCACGCTGCTTCACTCCTATTGTACGGCTTATTGTTTTATATAAAGATAAATGTTTCCTTCCTCTTTCACAAGAAATGTAACACATTTGTCTTGTTGAAGTCAGCACTGCCTAACAGCCAAATTTGTTTTCCAATTAAAACCACTAGAGCAAAAGCAAGTCAATAAAACAATGCACTTCTCTTTGGCTGTCTTAAAGGTATGAATATGTTCTTTGATGTTTTGGGGGCCAGGGAGAGAAGAGATGCAAAGAAATCTCATGGGCTTATGTGCAAATTTGTATCATGTGTCCCCCAATATTTAGATCTCTGGGTATTCACCTAATCTACTAAGCAAAGCAAATACCTTCAGTCATATTCTTTTGTAGACCGTCTGTTCATGACAGAAGAAGAACTTTTCACCAGCTTGACCAAGTCAACAATTAGAGTTATCTATGAACCAGAAATGATTATGATTATGTAGTAGGTCTGGGGTTGGGTATTGCATAATGAGCCACTGAACTGTTAGATAAATGATCCCCCCCCCAAATCACCCTGTGACAGGCAGCATTTTTCTTAGATCTCTGCACCAATTTTCCCCTGGCTTAATCAGGAATTCTTGACCGCATATGGTAAGCTGCACAACTGAACCGCTGACCACTGTCCCATGTCATGAACTGTATAACTACAGCAACTCAGAGAAGAGTCTTCCAGATCCAGACAAGCTCTCCCTTTCCAAGCTTGCCATTGACATCTCTTAGAATCACAGGCTCATAGAATTGCAGCATTGGGAGGGACCCCAAGGGTCATCTAGTCCAACCCCCTGCAATGCAGGAATCTCAACTAAAGCATCCATGACAGAAGGCCAACCAATCTCTGCTTTAAAACCTCCAAGGAAGGAGAGTCTACAACCTCCCAAAGGAGACCATTCCACTGTTGAACAGGTCTTACTGTCAGAAAGTTCTTCCTGATATTTAGTTGGAATCTCCTTTCTTGAAACTTGAAGCCATTGGTTCTCTAGAGCAGGAAAAAACAAGTTTGTTTTCTCTTCCATGTGACAGCCCTTGAGATATCTTGGGCAGGAAGGAGCATCCTGTCTCAGTAGAAGATCTGCCGAACGGCTCTGGCCAGGAGCAGGTCTTTCTGGACTTGCAGCCAAGATGGCACAGAGGTAGACATGATTAAGCTGTTTTGAGTTCAATGGGCTTGAGTGGTCACTGTTGGACAATGGCTATTATCAGGGCTGGCCTACCTGCGTATGAGGCAAGGTGAGGCAACCATCTCAGGTGGCAGGATCCATAGGGGTAGTGGATCTTAATGTAGATTTTGATTCAACCTCTTATTCCTGATTTAAATATATACTCACTCCTTCTTCTCTGGCGGGGAGTGGGACCATTTTGTGGTTTGCCTCAGATAGCAAAATGTCTTGGGCCCAGCCCTGGCTTTTATGGTTACTGGGTAGTGACTCTGAGAATGGTGGTAGCATCTCTTGCCCCACAATTCTCTCTCCTAGTGTGGAGTTTCCATGACAGCATCAGCTGCTATTAAGCATAAGTCCCCCTGGCACAGAAAGTTTCCGCATCAAGGGGAATCATGTAAATAGCTGCCTCTACATGTTAATACCTCACACTGGAACAAGACAGAGCAAGTTGATGTGGATTCAATGCCATGTGTATACCTAGCTGCAGACACGCTCCATCTGGAGTTTCAGCGAGAAAAGTTTCCAAGCTTTTACCATGGAATTTGAAGATCTCCTTTTACCAAAGCACTTCATTCTACAGTAGCAAATGTTTTTGTCATTATATTCCTGTATTTCATGGCATAGAGGAAAAGCACGGAACAGGTAATATATGACCTAGGTCATACAGAGCCTGTGGGAATATATACTGTAAAAAAATAAAAATCATATTTATTCTGCTAACCAGTGCCAAGTGCCATTAAACAGCACTGATGCAAAATTTAAAATCATTCAATTTCCAGAATCAGTGATAGGTTTTACATCTGTGGCCATTTATTGCGAATCAGGGTAATAACTCTGACCACGTTAGAATGTTTCCATTAGTATCTATTCATGGCTAACCCATTATACAGGAAATCTGGGAGCTGGATATCCTCCCCTAATGCCAGACTTAAGAACCTTATCCTCTTGACACTCTGGATTGTATCAGTACATAAACTGAATTTCAAGAAAGGTATTAGTAGAAAAACAAACCCGGGCATTAAAAAAACTCTCCTGTTGCTTTTGTGACTTTTCTCCCAGAGAAAAACATAGAAGATCATGCAACCATTTCTGATAACAGCAGTTCAGAATTTGTTACTACAGGGTGCTGTGATAGTCACCAATTTGAATAGCTTTAAAATGAGGATTAGATACTTTCCTGGAGAATAAGCCTATCAATGACTTCAAGCCATGATGTCTGTGTTCTCCTTCCAGTATCAGAGACAGCATGTCTCTGGGTACCAGTTACTTAGACCCATAGTGGGAGATGGCTATTGCACTCATGTTTTGCTTGTGGTCTTCCCAAGAGTCATCTGGTTTGCCACTGTAGGCTCAAAACAAAAAGGAGAGTGGACTCTGGCTAGGCTTACTGCTGAAGACTTTTATTTGAGCTCTGCGTGTTTCAGAGTACAATATTCCTTCTTCGGGAGCTTTAAACAGACATAATGGACGCTAATAAAATGATTCTTAAGGACAATATTCAGTCATACCATAAAATAATTTTAGCATGCATGAATCTAAACAAAACTTAAAAAAATTAAAATATTTATTATACAATACTCATAGCAAAGAAAAGAACATAGCACTAAGCCCATTTTACATGGTCTTCAAACATTGGCAGTCCATATAAGTTCTCCACAGGAAGGTTTGTGAGAAGAGATTTACTATATTTTCCCCCTACGTATGAAGAAAAGGGAGATTGGGTTTCATCAAAGGTATTTTCATTTATAACCCCATTTGCAACTCATCTAAGACCAGTTAGTTGTTCAGGACTAGCTATATCCCAAACATTATTGAACCATGTCTCAAGAGGTAGCTCCACCTGGGATTTCTAGTGACATGCGGCTGCCAGTAGAAAAAAGAATTAAATCTTTATGCTGGATTGTATGATTGGAATCTGGGTTTGGTGAAAGCAGGGCTAAGGCTGGGTTTGGTGAGAGAGGTTGTTTAACATTTGTGGAGATGATATCAAAGACCCTGGTCCAAAAACATAGAAACGATTTTGCATTCCCACCAAGCATGAAAATATGTTCCAAGGTCCCCACATTTAATACATGCACATCAAAGACTTAGCTTGATAAACAGATTGTATCAAATGTCTAAAAAAAAGAGACTATGCAGACAAGAAGAACAGAGGATCTTTGAAGCCTCAGTTATTCTGAATCTTATGAAGGCATTTAACTTCAGTATAAATGCAAGCTGTATCTGAAAACCCTGCACTGGCCTCAGTAGGAACAGAATGCTGGACTTAATGGGTTTGGGGTTGTTGTCTTTTATTCAGCAGGGCTTGTCTTAATTTCTGAGAATGTTTGAAAGATTCCTGGAACAAGATTCGTACTGATAATTATTTTTTATGTTTTGGTTTTAACTTTTGGTTTAGAACCACTTTGGATTTCCCAGATAAATGATGAGAGTGGAACCAGCAGTCATTTGTTCCTCCTGTCCCCATTAAGGTTCTAATGGGGTACAATTTGTGATTTGAGGACCCGCCACCCGCTTGAGGATAAGACACATGGACGCAGTATATTAGGTTAATGGGCTAAAAAAGGCCACAACTTTATTGATTACAGCATGTGAGAGGTATTGGCTTAGGCACTGGATAAAACAGCAGAGCTTGACTCCATCCCCTCAGGAAGGGGGTGAGTCTAACAAGGGTTAACCACCAGTAGGAGGAGCCTGTTGATGCAAATACAACTATAAGCTCACCCTTGATGTCACCAGGGGTCGTTCCATGGCCCTAGCCACCAGCAGGGCATCGGACAGGATCCACGACCGCCGGATTCCTTTAACGGAATACCTATAAAGTATTTGTCTTTGTTGTTGTAAAAAATATATAGTAAAAGGATCAAAATCAGCCCCGAGAAGATTGTGCCATCATTTATTTATATATTTATTTATTTGCTGCAGGTGCAAAAATGTCTCAGGCTTGATTTATTTAGAAGAATGAATAGGAGAGAACTATGGTCTCGAGTGAATAAAATACTCTACGAGCCCTTTAATAAAAGGTGCCATACAAATTGCATTGCTGTCAAAATACAGTCGCAGTCCGTTCAAGGCAGAAATATATAGGGCATTCTCTCAGCAATATGTAATGAATTTAGATGTGTTTATGCAAAGGCATTTTGATTTATGACTGTAAAGGCTTTTTTTGGAATACATTCCGCTCTACAGTGTAATTGTAACAAGATTATAGTCGGTATGCCCTTGAGTTCCCGGTGGGTATAAAGCTATCTCGGTATACTTTTACCCAGTGACTGCATGTATATTTTGACATCCTTACTATCACTTAGGAACAAGGACATTACAGTATTCTGACATCATCCCCTAAGGTCTTGCCTGAGGAGGGAGGAAGTACATTGCTGCTCTAGAAATTCCACTTTGCTGCGAGCAGCTGAAACTGATTGCAGTTTGTCTAAAGCCAGTTAAATGGCTAGGTTACTGATACTCACTGTTTCAGAAACAGAACACTCTCACAATGTAGTCAGTAAGGCTGGCTCAATACATTTTTCTGCCCCAATCCTCTTTTCCCCAGGAGGACTAACACTTTAAATTAAGGATGTGGCACCTCAGGCTGGGGGGGGGGGGGACGGCGGGAGGTATAGGTTAGGGTAAATCAGAAGAGGGGTATTTTTGTTGTCTGAGAAATGAGGGCATAATTGGGGTGATGATGGAAGTGGCTCTGAAACCTTTGAGGGAAGGAGGTTTCAGGGGCCTAATCCGGCCCACCAGTCGGTTTAATCTGGCCCCTGTGGCAGTCTATTTCCTGGGATAAAATCCTAAAAATACCTCGAGAACTTCAATCCTAAAAAAAAAGCTCCACAACTTCTTCAACCCTAAGAAAAGCTCAAGAACTTCAATCCTAGGAAAATCTCAACAACTTTGGTTGGCCCTTTGGTCGGCCCTCACGGCCCTTCACTTCATCAAATCTTGCCCTCTTTGAAAAAAGTATGGACACACTGGCATAATCAATCCCTCATTGACATGCAGACGTACCTTGGAGGTCGAACGGAATCTGTTCTGGAAGTCCGTTTGACTTCCAAAACGTTCAACTTCCAAGGCGTGGCTCCTGCAGCCAACTGGAAGCTGTGGAAGCCACGTTGGACATTAGCTTCTGAAAATCATTCGAAAACCAGAACAATCACTTCTGGTTTTCATTCGTTCAGGAACTGAAATGTTTGAGTTTAGAGGCATTTGGCTTCCGAGGTTCCACTGTATATATAACTTTTGGGTTGTGAACACGGCAAACCCAGAAGTGTATACACAGAGGTGTATGCACAGAAGCACTCTATCACAACGCGCACATGTGCAGAAGCAGCACCTCTCCTTACAAAATTTCCGGGGTGAGCACGGACCCCCAGAATGAATTAAATTTGTATCCGGAGGGTCCACTGTATATATATATATATAGAGAGAGAGAGAGAGAGAGAGAGAGAGAAAGTGACTTATGTAGGAATATTTGCAGGCATTCGGCTGCACCCACCATCTGTCCCTTGAGAATTCAGGATGATGATGATGATGATATGTGTTACCCAAACAAATTACAGTTGTAGGGATAGGGAATTTGCTTGGGGTATGAATTTTGCATTTCACCACTTGACTTGTTACATTTCCTTTGGTTGTTGTCAGTGAGTCTTACGGTCAAGTCTAAAAGGCATATCTGCCAACTTGGAAAGCTCTGAACTCATGCAAGAGGATACCACACTCGTGCCCAAAATGGTTCTTGAAAATTTTAGTACAGTTTCTGCTTGCCCTGCCAAATGGGCAGGTCACTTTTCAAGTTAGCGTTCCTTTCACCGCTTCATCCATGCAAGTGGATGAAATCTTCAAAGACTAGGCTATGCAGGTGCTCCTAATTCAGGTGTGCACATCATTTTCTAGGATTCCAGCCCATGTGACTACGACTTTGTTTACATGAATAGAAATTATTGTTCAGGGAGTGGACATCAGAACGGTGTTTCTGAAAGTAATTAGTGAATCAAATAGAGAGCTCAAAGCCATTCATTACCACCAAATCCATGGGGGAAAGCAGGAGCTAATTATTTCAATGTCAGCATATGGAGGCTCAAATTATAGACAGAGCGTGCCTCTGCCTTGCTCCAGGAAGGCTTGTGGTGTCATTGCTCAAAGGGATGTGGGGATTATTATTATTTTACTCTGGAATGTCATTTGTACCATCAAAGGAAGTATATCTATATAAATAAGATGGTTTGATAAACCAATCTATAATTTTGACGGGTCAAGAGGGATGCAACGTAAGGCAAAAAAAGAGGAGGGCTTCCCAAAAGCTGTTTTTACTAGGAACTAAAGTTGATTATGAAAATAAGAGTCATCAAGACACGGATGGAAAACATCTGGTTCTCTCGGGCAGATGGGCAATTCAGTTATCAACACTGCTAAGTAAATAGGCAGATTTAATGCTGAAAGCATGGCTTCCCCATCCTCATTCATCTGCAGTTTGTTGAAATGCTTGTTCTGATGAAACAGAGCTTTTCAACTATTTGACACGCTCTGCGTTTGCTTGGTCTATCTCTCCCCCCCTCCACAATCCCGCTCAGTCCACACCTTCCCTGTGCTTTGTTCCTACCCCCATTTCTAAAACAAAGAGAGATGAGTCACCGTTCAGGAAGGCACAAGAGTAGAGCAGTCATGTGGCTTTTCCATTAAAGGACCGTCAAGGCAAATTCATGCCTTGAATAACTTGCCTGCGATTTCTATGGAGCTGCGTGGCAAATTTGCTGGGAACCATGATGTGTGGCACAAAAGGAAATAATAGCATACACAACAATGGCTCGGAATAATGCTAGAATCACATAGAAGAGGATAGAGCTGTCTTTGAATTTTACTGTCAGAAGTTGAATCTATTGAGATAAATTGGAAAGGGCTAGCCCTGAAGGTCGTGGCGGGATATCAACAGTAAAAGCAATTGCCAAACACACTCCAGAAGTCCCTTTGAACTCTCATAGTCAGGATGGAACTTTCTACATTTTGGGATTGTCAAATATCTATATAATATCCATAATTCAGACTCTTAGTAATGCCTGGTTAAATTCTGTCCTTTGTTACACTTGAAATCAGAAGGGATGACCCTGACTTCCTAACAGTGCAATAAGCAGCAGGCAGTTATTATGTCTTGGCAGATTATCCTACCCACATATTCTGATTTGGGGTGTTTATGTGTCTGTATGACCTTTGTGGAGAAACATACTTCATTGTCATTGCCCTGCCTCCCTGCTGCCATGCAGAGGGAATAGGCCGCTTTTGTCATACTGATTTCAGTCTCATAGACTGGAAATTCTCTGAGCACTGCCTCTTGAGTTATGCAATGGAAATATTAGAATATATACACATATAAACATGTGGAGCTGGGTATGTTTAGCCTGGAAAAGAGGAGACTGAGAGGAGATAGTCATCTTCAAATATCTCAAGGGCTGTTGCATAGAAGATGGAGGAAGCTTGTTTTCTCCTGCTCTGGAAGGTAGGACTCGAACTAGTGGCTTCGAGTTACAAGAAAGGAGATTCCGACTAAACTTTCTGACAGTAAGAAAGGTGACTTAAACTGGAGTGGTCTCCCTTGGGAGGTTGTGGACTCTCCAATACCTCACAATACCCAGGAAACGTAATACAGTGGTGCCTCGCAAGACAAAATTAATTTGTTCTGCGAGTTTTTTCGTCTTGCGATTTTTTCGTCTTGCGAAGCACGGTTTCCCATAGCGTATTAACGGTTTTAAGAAAAAGGAAACAAACTTGCAAGACGTTTTTGTTTTTCGTCTTGCGAAGCAAGCCCATAGGGAAATTCGTCTTGCGAAGCAACTCAAAAAACGAAAAACTCTTTCGTCTTGCGCGTTTTTCGTCTTGCGAGGCATTCGTCTTGCGAGGTACCACTGTAAACTAATAGAAAGAGAACCAACATGTTGACATTGACAACATCTAGATTCTGATATAGAACTAACTGATACTATGACCTTTGAGCTGGCTATACATCAAAAATAAGGACAGCCTCTCCCCTCCTAGAGGAAAGAGTCTCTAAAATGAAAACCATTTATAAATTTAATTTGTGAGATGTTTTTGGAAGTGTCAAGCAGCTTGCGAGGTTTGTTTTTGTACAATTGTCTTGATTTCTTATTGATTGCTAGACATCCCACCCAATGGATTGTGTTTTGAGTGAGATCAAAAGTGGCTGGCCTTAATGGCATTCTACCAAACATTTCATCCATCAGCACCTGTTGCTCATATATCTGAAAATAAAAGTAATTGAATCTGATTGGAAACTATTTTGTGCAAACATGAACCCGCTATAAACCCTCTTGGGTGTGTGTGTGTATCCCGAACAATTTTGTTAGCTGATATGCTTATTTAGAGAAATATCCCAGTTCTTGGACATTCACAAGCACATGTTTTGTCTGCACTATAAATTTAAGATTCAATGCTAGATCACGTCGGCAAGCGTCACTGAGGCGCAGCATCCCAGACTCTAAACAACTGGGAACACATATAAGAAACCATAAGAAACTATAGACTTGTATGGGTTGAATGGCACCACTTTGAAGAAGGACACATGTATTTGATCAAAACATAACAAGGGGCAGGACTATATAGTCTTTGTTAACATGGCGACCTCCAGATGTTTACATCAGCTCCAGCTAGCATGGACAGTAGTCAGGCATGGTAGGATTTGGAGTCTGCAGCATGCAGAGGGGGCACCATGTCTTGAAGTGATTGTGTTCAGAATACTATTTAAAACAATGATTTAGCTAACATATATGCTGGGGTGGGGGGTGGGAAGTTTCCTAAAGAGAAACAAGATAGCTTTTCTCACAGTGCAATCCCAGACACATCTCATCCCACAGAGCTCAGTGGAACTTACTTCTAGGTAAGTGGGCACAGAGTTAAGATTGCAATCTTCACATTCTTTTAAATGGTTTGCCGTAACGCAAAGCTTGCCCTTTCCCCCAAGTACAAGCTCTTAAAAAAGAAGGGGGGGGGGAACCACCCACAACCCAAAGAGCATCTTTTTCATTTTCACAGCTAGCATACATTTTATTATATGAAATGGGGAAAATAATTGAAATGACAATTTTGCTGCAGTAAATCTGGCTATTTCCCAAGAGCGATGTATGAATAATGTTGTATAAGAAATAGAAGTAAACCCTCAAGGTCTGATGGAGATGATGCAAATGGTTGTATAATGCCATTTGTTTGCCAAGAGTTTCTAGAAATGACTTGCAAACACCCACTAATTTTTTTTATTTTTTTTGCCAGTGATGTCTAGAAATGACTTGCAAAACACCTACCCAGATTTATTTTAGGACACTTCCTGGCTGTGGGATGTTAGGAACGGAAATGTATAGTTGCATCACCATAGTCACCCTGATTGGCTTTGTAGTTTGCTGAGGACAGACTTTCCGACGGTGGCTGACAGTTAGCCTTCCCCAACCCAGTGACCCCCAAATGCTGCGAACTACCACTCCCACCAGCCTCAGCCAGCCCAGCTGGAGAAGGCAACTGCAATTCAAATACAGAGCTAGAAGCTGTATCTGTTAATGAAACGGTGAAATCTGCTATGATTAAATGGGCACAAGATGTTGGACATAACATAATGATGGCTGACTGGGAACAGTTATGGACCACAGGTATGAAGTTTACGGCATGCAATGCCTTAAGAGAGAATATTATGAAAATGATATACAGGTGGTACATGACACCAGTCAAGCTTGCAAAAATCTATCATTTGCCCGATAACAAATGTTGGAAATGTAAAGAAACTGAAGGTACATTCTTTCACCACTGGTGGACGTGCCCAAGGATTAAGGCTTTCTGGGAGATGATATATAATGAATTGAAAAAGGTATTTAAATATACCTTCTTGAGGAAACCAGAGGCCTTTCTCCTGGGCATAGTCGGCCAACTGGTGTTAAAGAAGGACAGAACTTTCTTTATGTATGCCACAACAGCAGCAAGAATACTTATTGCAAAGTATTGGAAGACACAAGATCTACCCACTCTGGAAGAATGGCAGATGAAGGTGATGGACTACATGGAATTGGCGGAAATGACTGGCAGAATCCGAGACCAGGGAGAAGAGTCGGTGGAAGAAGATTGGAAGAAATTTAAAGACTAATTACAGAAATATTGCAAAATTAATGAATGTTAGAATGATGTTGGAATGAAGCTAGGTGGTTTAAGCAGTAATGCCATAAAGGTGTATGTGAAAAAGGATTGATAACAGATGAAAATTTAAAGTTATAGTATATTAAGTTAAAGGATTATGAGGAAACAAAGAGGGAAAGAAATTGCTGACTTAACTAATTGAACTGGAATACTAAAAAGGGAGGTATGAGGAGGTAAGGGAAACAAGGATATGAATCTAAGCTATGGAAAGATTGATCTATTTTTCTTTTTTCTTCTTTTTAAGTGTCTTTTATTCTTTTATTCTGTATTTTGTATTTTGTACTTTTCTTGTATTTTTACTTCTTGTTTTTGTGCAATTCTTTTTCCTGAAATTTCAATAAATATCATATATATATATATATATATAGAATCTGTATGTGTTATACCATCTCTGTGTACAGGAATCAAACTTCTGTCATTGCATGAGGGGAACTTGAATCGTGTTCGGCTAAAGCCCGAGACATAATACACAGGTGTTGCTTATTTTTTTAATGATAGGTGAGCTTCCCTTGGCTCATGTCAGACTGGCTCAGACATAAGACAATTGGCTTCCTGATCATCATAGGGTTAAGGCTGGGGTCTGGAGCTTGTCTGATTTCTGAGGCAGCCTGAATTTAGAGACCTAACCCATCACACATCTATCCTGAAACTGTCATCTGCATCCCAAAATAATGGAGATGGATATATCTGTTGCCAAGTTACAGGGAACCAGGCAGAGAGCCTTCTTGGTAGTGGCACCTGCCCTGTGGAACGCCCTCCCACCAGATGTCAAAGAGAAAAATAACTACCAAACTTTTAGAAGACATCTAAAGGCAGCCCTGTTTAGGGAAGCTTTTAATGTTTAATAGGTTATTGTATTTTAGTGTTTTGTGGAAGCCGCCCAGAGTGGCTGGGGAAACCCAGCCAGATGGGTGGGGTATAAATAAATAAATAAATATTTCATATGCCCATTCTATCCTGTTCCACATTAAACATTTGGTTTTTTTTAAAAAAAAAGCACACCAAAAATTGTGTGTGTGTGTGTGTGTGTGTGTGTGTGTGTGGAGAGAGAGAGAGAGAGAGAGAGAGGGATGTTAGAGTGTCAGACTAGCTCCTGAGAGACCTGGGTTTGAATCCTCACTTGGTGTGACATTGAGCCAGTCACTGCCTCTCAGCCTAACCTACCTCACAGGGTTGTTGCGGGGATTAAATGACAAGGGGGAGAACTATGTATGCCAACTTGAGCTCCCTGGAGAACAAGGTGGGGTGTAAATGCAATAAAAAATGAGCAAGTAAACCATTCTGCAAAGTCTGGCTACAATATCTTAAGAAGTGCAGAAATAAGAGGCAGACAACTTTCCAAAATATATAGTAGATTTCAAATAAAACATATGGGGTTGGGCTTATTCTTGCATGCACTGGGGGATCTGAGGGCTCACCCTCTCTTTGTCACCCCATTAGATAAATGAGCTGTCTATGATTTGCCGCTAGAGATTGGGGGCATTTAGCAGCCCCCGCCCCCGCACCTCCGTCTGCAAAGGAGTCACTTTGACATCAATAAATCTTCTCCAGCTCTAGGTTTAATCTCAACTGGAAAATAATTTGGGGGCTCCTAGTCCTTTCTTCTTCTTTTTGAGGAAAGCGGTTTCTGAGGAAAGCGGTTTCTAGGCCCAAGCATAGTGAGTGTTACTGACATCTCTATTTGTTCTGAAAGATAATCCAGTAAACAACAAACCTTTGGTATGTTTTTTTCCCAGATCTTTGCCTGTTTTTATTTTTAGAATCTCAACGTTTCCATGAAAGGCTATAGGTCAGACATGAGACCAACAGAGCTGTAAACAGTTAATAACACATCCACCATCACTTCAGTGATTTGCCTGCCCACCTTAAAAAGAGGGTGCTTTAAGCTTCTTGACTAGCATAGTTGCTAAGTAACTAGATCAGCAATATACTCCCCTTTTTATCTCTCCCTTCTCCCAAAGTATAACTCCAGCCTTTAAAAGCAACCCAAACCATCAACTTTCGTTTGAGTACATTTCTAGAGCATGTGCATCCAACTATGGCACTTTTATGCAAAACCTCTAGGACAAAGTCCAACAGAAGTGAACATGGTGAGGTCAGAAACAAAATGTCTAAGCATTCCTGAACTAAGATGTTACTGTTATTCTCCCTAACAGAAGTGCTAATTTGACCAACATATTGTGGGGGCCCTGGTAAGCTCCGCCTCACATAGTCGTTCACATGATATGGTGCACACACACCATTTTAACGGCAATGTCCATCAACTTTGGTGGGAGGCCTTAAATATTTTATTGCGGGAGCAAAGTCCCTATGCCGCCTAGGAGTTGGCTCCTATGCTCCTTAATCTATGTTCGGTGTCTTGGGGAACTGACCCCAATTCCCCTCGTGTCTAGTAGCAGCTGTGAATTAAAGGAAATTATTGTTTCCATAACTTAAGTGAGAAAGAAACAAGAAAATATAATTGGGAAAAAAAAGAAAGTTCAGGTATGGATATAGTAGACTAATAACCTCGGGGGCACTCTTGATTAATTCATGTCCTCAGAATGGCCCCAGGAAATGCAAATTGAAAAATTTGGGTGCATGCCTTTCATTGATCCTTCAGCATACAATGTGTCTTGCTGCTTCTGTTACTGTGTCTCTGCTGCTAGAAAGTGTTCTGCTCTGTATAGCCTTATCAAAATGAGGGACTTCACATTTCCCGCAAGATGGAAGGGGGTTCCTGTTGTTGTCTATTAGTCTATGTGGATCGTTCTCTAAGATCTGATGATGTCTATATTAGCACCTGATTTAAATCTCTTACCATTTCCCACCCCCCACAAGGGAAATGATAGGGGGAAAGGTAAAGTAAGGATAGCTAATGGTAGATCTTACAGAATCTATGGATTATGAAAGCCTTCAAGTGATATAGAAATAGCCTTCTACTGAGCTGGAACATTATTTGGCTTAGGGTTACTTGGCAGTGGTTGGCCAATGTCTTGGGCAGAAGTCTTTCCCAGACCACCTCCCAGGAAACTTTTGCACAGGAGATGTCAGGAATTGAACCTGGAACCCTTTATGGACAAAACATGTGCTCCGCTATTGAGCCATTGCCTTTCCCCTTAATGTGTTTACCAGTGCTATTTGTCTAGAAAAAGAGGTGCCGGAACTTACCATGAACGCCTCTCTTGTTCTCTTATAATGGCAATTCTCATTTTCTGAAACAATATGCCAACCAAAACATACCCATCCTTTGAAATTTGCATTTCTCTAAATTTTGCAATGCAATTTCTTTGCCGAGTATTGTGTTGAGTAATGTGTACTTCCACATTATGGATACTTTTTTTTTTTTTGCATAAAAATACATGCATTAGCAAAAGCAAAAGCAATAGCAATAGCAATAGCAATAGCAATACAGAGTTATAGAGAAGTTCCACAGCACAGCTAAAAGTCTTTGAACTAGCAGAAGTGCTTAGGTGGATATCACCCCCAGTTCTCATACCTGCTACTGAACATCTAGTTTGGTCCTCAATATGTGATCACAAAGGGCATCGGAGTACAGATGCTACCAAGTCAAAATTCCAAGAACTGGCTCTTAAATATAATGGTCCCCACTTCCACTTAGTAGTGCTTAATAAAACAGAATGATTTCAAAGTCACTAAGCCTTAGAACCGAGGCAGACTGAGTTATAATGAGCAGCACACGAAACAATTAAATCTGCTTAAACTGAAAGCCACTTGACTCAGTTGTCTTTGTGTCACTGTAAATGTTATCAGCAGCCATTGATTCATTTCACCAGTGACTGCAGAGACAATGAAAGGTTATGACTTGTTTGACAAATACGTTGTACTGGTTTGCATAGAATGTAAATAGGCTCTGCTTGTTGTTGCTGAATCATTAAACTAAGTGACCGTGGAAATTAAATTCAGTTGAATGTGGCCTACAAACCACATTCAGCAAAATAGGAAGCTCTCAGAGAGGTCCTTCCTTTTGAAGAAAAATGAGCATAGGATAGGCAAGGAGGTGGGTGGGAAATAAAGGGAGGGGTGGTTTGGTCAGGTGTGGGAGAAGGGCAACGAGATAGGAGAGGTTTGTGAGTGAGGTGAGCAGGGGTTGCACACAATATGCATGTGACTTTTATATTGTTACATATATGGATATTGTGCTGTTGAATAGCTATGGACTTGGGTTGTCACCTCCACCCTTATAATGTTTAGATTGTGTTTGTTTATTGCATACTTATGCACGCACATATACATATGCACAGAGTTACAATTCTCGAAGTGGTTTAAAGGTCAAACTTTCTTCAGAGGAAACTCTGGGAATTGTAGCTCTGTGGGGGAAGGAGAGGTCTCCTAAGAACTCTCAAAACCCTTAAGAAACTACAGTTCCCAGAATTCCTTGGGGGAAGCCCTGACTATTTAAAGTGGCTCAATAGCGCTTTAAATGCATTGGTGTGAATGTGGCCTGTATCAACTGACTAGGATGCCATACCTCTCAACTGTCCCGGTAACCGGGACATCTCATTTTTTCACATGAGAACATGGCGGCCATTTTGGACACTGCAATCTCGCATGATTTCTCGCCGCAATTGTTTTTTGTGGGGCCACAATCTCACGTGGTTCACACAACTTAGGTGAGAGTGTGGCCTTGGAAGATTCACACCCCAGTTTTTCACCTCGAAGCTTTGGATGGTATGGGATGTATGTGAAGTTACTTACACCAATCCCCTCAAGTCAGTATTTCTGATTAGAATATCTTAACCACCATACTGCACTCTGAAATGGACTGTTTCAAGAAGTGGCAGAGAGATATTTCTAGATTTGTCTGGCAGGGCAAGAAGCCTAGAATAAAATTTAAAATACTAACAGATGCAAAGGAAAGAGGTGGATTTGCCCTGCCAGACCTTAAACTTTATTATGAATCAGCAGCTTTTTGCTGGTTGAAAGAATGGCTGCTTCTGGAAAACGCAGACATTTTGGACTTAGAAGGTTTTAACAATGTATTTGGGTAGCATGCATACTTGTGGTATGATAAGGTCAAAGCACATAAAGCATTTAAAAACCATATTGTCAGGAAAGCATTGTTTAATGTTTGGATAAGATATAAGGATCTACTTGAAAATAAAACTCCAAGATGGCTGTCACCGATGGAAGCGAAGGCTCTGAAAAAGCTCAATATGGAGGCCAAATGGCCGAAATATTGGGAAATTTTGGAACAAGATGGAGATAGATTGAAACTGCAGAGTTTTGAGAAATTAAAAAACAAAGTGCGAGACTGGCTTCATTATTATCAGATAATGGAGGCATATAATTTGGATAAGAAAATTGGCTTCCAGGTGGAAAAATCAAAATTAGAAACAGAACTGTTAGAACCCAAAACTAAGATTTTGTCAGAGATGTATAACTTGCTGTTGAAATGGAATACTCAGGATGAAACGGTGAAATCTGCTATGATTAAATGGGCTCAAGATGTTGGACATAACATAATGATGGCTGACTGGGAACAGTTATGGACCACAGGTATGAAGTTTACGGCATGCAATGCCTTAAGAGAGAATATTATGAAAATGATTTACAGGTGGTACATGACACCAGTCAAGCTTGCAAAAATCTATCATTTGCCCGACAATAAATGTTGGAAATGTAAAGAAACTGAAGGTACATTCTTTCACCTTTGGTGGACGTGCCCAAGGATTAAGGCTTTCTGGGAGATGATCTATAATGAATTGAAAAAGGTATTTAAATATACCTTCTTGAAGAAACCAGAGGCCTTTCTCCTGGGCATAGTGGGCCAATTGGTGTTAAAAAAGGATAGAACCTTCTTTATGTATGCCACAACAGCAGCAAGAATACTTATTGCAAAGTATTGGAAGACCCAAGAACTACCCACTCTGGAAGAATGGCAGATGAAGGTGATGGACTACATGGAATTGGCGGAAATGACTGGCAGAATCCGAGACCAGGGAGAAGAGTTGGTGGAAGAAGATTGGAAGAAATTTAAAGACTATCTACAGAAATATTGCCAAATTAATGAATGTTAGAATGATGTTAGAATGAAGTTAGGTGGTTTAAGCAGTAATGCTATAAAGGTGTATGTAAAAATGGATTGATAACAGGTGAAAATTTAAAGTTATAGTATATTAAGTTAAAGGATTAAGAGAAAATAAAGAGGGAAAGAAATTGCTGAATTAACTAATTGAATTGGAATACAAAAAAGGGAGGTATGAGGAGGTCAGAGAAACAAGGATATGAATGTAAGGCATGGAAAGATTGATCTATTTTTTTAAAAAGTGTTTTTTATTCTTTTATTCTGTATTTTGTATTTTGTATTTTTCTTGTATTTTTACTTCTGTTTTTTGTTTTTGCTTTTCTTGTTTTTATGTAACTCTTTTTTTCTGAAATTTTAATAAATATGATTAAAAAACAACAACATACTGCACTCTGTCTCCTCCTCCCCTCTTTTGGCAGGCATGCTAAGCAACCTCTTAAAATGTGCCCGTATTGTAGAATGAGAGCATGTCGGATTCTTGTCAGTGTGTACCCCCACTTTTCAACACACCTGTTTTTGTCTGTTGTCTGTCATGCTGCTTTGCTTCATTTGACACGACGTGACAGAAAAGGTAAACCAGATAACTATTTTGTTCTCCTCTGAAAACGTGCGGCAAATGCGAGCTCTGCTTTGCGTGACATTTAAGACGACAGGAAGACCTTTGTCCGGTGCCGCTATTACGATTAGGCACTCTGCGGTTCTAATGATAATTAGAGCCATTTCCTTCCTTTAGTTAAAATATGCCCTTTACTGATGATTGTGCTGCTTCTGGCCTTCAGGATGACTCACCACCTGAGTGCAGATACATACAGAATCATCTGAGAGGTTTGTCTCCTGGAAGGATATTAAAACTGTATTTCATTCTGTGAATCAAGGTTTGAGCCTCCCTTTCTCTGCCCACCTCACCCCTCAGAGTGGAGGTCAAAGATAATTCTAGCCTTGAAAGTTTCAGACGGTGAGCTCTGCTCACAATTATGCTGCAACAAATAAAATCCATCAAAACTCTGGAGTGAGGCAGCCATTGACAAATCTATTTGGTTTAAAAGGTGATTAAAACACACACATTTTGGATAGCTTAAGGCTTTCCATTGATTTCAGTGCCGGTCCAACAGGCTGATTTTCAAATCTTTGATGCTTTTTCCTATTCATTTTTATTTTGTCTAAGAAAGATTTTTGACAAGGAAGCAGGAGATATGTGTATGCAGGGGTGGGGTGATGTGGCAGATTTGCAGATTTTAGTAAAATATTCTGCTTTGGTGCTGGCATGACACAGCTAAAAAAATGAAGCATAATGGTAGCTGGGTTTGTTCTCAAATAATTTCCTGCCTGAGAAAGAATAGCAAATGGTCACATTCTCCCTCAGAATCAAGGTGCATAATACCCAATTTGCTACGCTTACAGAATTCCAGCAGATGTGGATCTCCAAGCAAGAATACAAGGGAGAAAAACAATGTGTAGAAAGGAAATGCCCATAAAAACCTGTGATTAAAAATAATATGAAATACTGCTGCCTTCCCTAGTGCTTCTAATATTGGATAGCTTTAGCATACTCAGGAATCAAAAGTTTTGTGTCTCTTTTGTGGGAATGTATACTTTTTAGTGCATTCTGCAATCTCCATTTTTTACTTCAGGCAGTTGCCTCACCAGACTCTGATAGTGACACATTATTATTATAATCATTGTTGTGATGGTTTATTATGCCCTTAAACTTCCTAAGTATATTTATTAAACAGAAGGAACTCTGCCCTCAGGCTTACAATCTAAACAAACACAAAAAATAAACACTCTTCATTCATATAGTTCATTAAGTATTTAAAAAATACTTCACATATCTTGGTAAGCCTTCCAGAAGACCTATAAACCAGAATAAGAAAAGCAACATATCAGTTGCCAGTTGAGGCAATCTAGTGATTTCATGGCTGTGGCCAATGAGGGACTTTCTAGCTGACATGTCAGGGTCAGGTTTGACCCAGACCCTGAGGAGACCTCTTTGGAGGAACAGGCTTGGGGCGTCACCCTGCAGAGGACTCTGTTCCAGCTGAAGACATGAGGGAACTTGCAGTTCTCCATCTGCAAGAGAAACCCGAAGAACTCCATCTCATGTGTGCTTTGTCTGGTCCACCTAGGAAGCTATTCAACCCCAACCTGAGCCCCACCTTGATCCCCTGTTCTCCTCTATCACCCCTTGGGCCTCAGGAATGAAGATGGCAGTGGAACTAACTATGGAGGAGAATCCACAGACTACCATGATGCCCCACATATTAATATTTTTTCCAATTACTGGCTGCAGTTCTTGCAACAGTCACTTTTCTACCTCAGCTGCACCTCTAATGTGTGGTCCTCAGAGGGTTGGCCATGGGTCAGTGTGGTCCTCTTCCTGAAGAATGCTAGCCACATGGCCTATAGACTTCACACAATACAGTGGTACCTCAGTTTTTGAACGTAATCTGTTCTGGAAGACCATTTGAGTACTGAAACATTCAAAAACTGAGGACTCAAGAGCTGACAGCTAGCCCTCCAGATCTTGCACTCAGCCGAAGCTGGGTGGCATGTTTGACTTCTGAGGCGTGTTCGAAAACCAAAGCATTTACTTCCGGGTTTACGGCGTTCGAAAACCGAAATGTTCAACTTCCGAGACGTTTGAAAACCGAGGTACCACTGTACATGATTTCCTCCTTTAAATAATGCAGAATAACTACCAGTCCCCAATACTCCAGCATTGCACCACCTACATTTCAACAGGTGCACTTAATTCCACCCCCCCCTTGCCTGTGCTAAACATTGCTGAAAAGCCACTGCATATTTCGGGACTGCCACTGAACAGATACTAAAAGTGCACTCAAGCCTTCCCTGGGGCAATGCATCACAGCAGTACTCTATAGGGCATTCTGGTGGGAAAGAGGTGGGGGTGGGGATCTCCTTTAATGTAGATAGATTCCCCCAGCCTATTCCTTTAAGTATTGCTGCTTTGGATCTCACATCCTACATGCAGCGGCTCAGTCTTGCTTTTAGTCATTTCAGAAGAGGCTGCCGCTTCTGGTGCTGCTAATGTGGGGGAGGTATGTTGGGTCTATGTAAAGCAAGTCAGCCGGTACATGTGTGGGCAGCCTTTTGATTGTACTTCAAGCGGTTTGTCGTTCGCTGAAAGGACGGGATGAGTGGAATAGTAACAGTAGCTTCTGCAGGAGTGGGAGAAAAGCTAAGAGGTTCCTTTTTTTCCTGCTGCTTTTCTCTCTTTTTTCTTTTTTTCTAAAAAAATTGTTTTGCTTGCAAGCTGTACAACTGGTGCTATGTCTGAAGGAATGAGGAAAACACACACACAGAGTGAAGAAGAAGATTTATTGCAACAGTCAAGATTTTCAACCAGCATAAACAGGCTGTTGGATTTAATGGAAGCACACTGGCTTGGATCCTGAGTTTTCTCTCCATAAGGGCATATTGGCATATTGCACTATGGACATATTGCACTAATGGAAGCAGAATTTGGAAGGCAGTAGTTAGGGATTGGGATTGGGATTGGGATTGGGATTGCTATTTGCATTTTAATATGAACCTAGCTAATGCATACTTCATGAAACTACATACAAACCGAAACAAAGCTATTCTTCGGAATTCACACTTCTCCAAATGTTGTTCTCTATCCAAAAAAAATGTGGACAAAATTACATATATATTTAGGGAAAGTACATATAAAATAGACAGCATCTTAAAAAGCAGAGAAATCACATTGCCAACAAAGGTCCATATAGTCAAAGCTATGGTTTTCCCAGTAGTGATGTATGGAAGTGAGAGCTGGACCATAAAGAAGGCTGATCGCCGAAGAATTGATGCTTTTGAATTATGGTGCTGGAGGAGACTCTTGAGAGTCCCATGGACTGCAAGAAGATCAAACCTCTCCATTCTGAAGGAAATCAACCCTGAGTGCTCACTGGAAGGACAGATCCTGAAGCTGAGGCTCCAATACATGAGAAGAGAAGTCTCCCTGGAAAAGACCCTGATGTTGGGAAAGATGGAGGGCACAAGGAGAAGGGGATGAGAGAGGACGAGATGGTTGGACAGTGTTCTCGAAGCTACCAGCATGAGTTTGACTGAACTGCGGGAGGCAGTGGAAGACAGGAGTGCCTGGCGTGTTCTGGTCCATGGGGTCACAAAGAGTCAGACACGACTAAATGACTAAACAACAAACATATAAAACTGCATCGCAATAGGGGAAATTCCTTGCAAAAATGTGATTAAGAGTGGAACCTTGGTCAGCACAGTGTAAACCATACTGGACGCAGTTACAGTACTGATAACAATTGTATCTGTCTGCTTGCACATCCTTTCTATGTTTCCACTGTCTTGAAGTACAGCATTGCCCTTCAGTGAGAAATGCAATCAGCTGGTGATATTTGGAAAATCTCCATCTTCCATGTTCTTGCTGCCTTATGTTACCTTTGGGAGCAAAGAGTGGCTCACAATGTCATGGAACATTGTTCAACATCCCTACAGACAAATTAGGTTCAATATTCAATAATCTGGAGGCAATCATTATACACACACACACACAAAATTCAGTGCAATCATTTATGTAAACTGCGGTGTGATCCTCAGATGAAGGGTGGTAAAGAAATTTAATTAGTAAGAATAATGATGACACATGTCTATGCAGAAGTAAAAGCTGTTGAGTTCAATGGGGAGTACTCCCAGGCAAGTGGGAATAGGATTTTATATTTAATGCATTTAGGAAAACCTGTCAGGCTGAGTCTGCAATGCTTCTCAGTCCCCAGCACGGGAACATGATCTGGGAGATGTTATTGGAAGATAAATATCTGAATCTGCATAGTAATAGGTCCTTTCACCACTTTATCCATTACCTTCAAAGCCCAGGAAATTATCAAAAGCCATCATTTCCCAATCAAACAGAAAATATGGTTTCACAGGAAGTAATAATTGATGTCCTGAGAAAATTTAAAGGAAAAAAGTAAACGGCTGGCGGGGGCTGGTGGAATCCATTATCACTGCTTAATTCAAGACAATCTGCCTTGTTCCGCTTCTAGCCTAAGTTCTGCAGGGATGTCTAACCCTTAATTATGTAGTTCTGTGAAGCTTACTCTGCCTTTTAAAAGCCAGGCAGTCAAGAGAGCATGCTCTTCTTTGCGTTCAAAATAAAAAAAGCCCTCACAAAACTGTGTGTGTGTGTGTGGGGGGGAACAATCTCCCTGTAATTCTTGTCACAGTTCATGAATGCATGCCAAGTGGCTATTTCCTAATTTGAATGTTTTTCAGGTCACTTGCCTGATTTTGCGCTGTAATTAATATCCATATGTAAAACAAACAGTCTCTCCGTCAATTCCGACTTCCATATCATCCACTATTCCTGTTAGCCTGGAGCAATATTCAGGGAGGGCTCTCAAGACATGGTGCTCATTTTACACTGAGTCACATCCATCTAAAATAGCTTGTTGCTTACTAAAGAGCTTTTAGTAAGAAATAGAGTTACCTTGGGCATCACCGAATGCAGGTTTAAATTTAAAAGGTAAGCACAGCTTACTAGTGAAAACATTTGCACACAGATAAGGAAAGCTTTTGGAGAATTTGTGTTGTTTGTTTACCACTGTCAAATGAATCCTGTATAAATAGTTTCATCTTTCTTGAAGGGAAAGAATGTGGAACCTGTGGCCCTGCAAAGGTTGTTGGACTACAATTCTCATAATCTCTGACCACTGGGCATGCTGGATGGGACTGAGATAAATTAGAGTCCAATAACCTCTGGTTGACCAAAGGGTTCCCATCCTTGTCATAGGAGAAGAGGAGGATTGTGAGGGCAGCATGCTGGACTTTGATCTCAGAAACCAGGGTATAAAATTCCTTTCTCAGCTTGGAAGGTCCTCCTTGAACCTATGGTATCTCTCTAAGCCCAATTCTGGATTGTGGGATTGTTGTGACGGTTATATAGTATGGATAGCATGTTGGACTTTGATGCTGGATACCTGGGCACAAATACCTTCTCCACTTAAGTTCTCCAACATGCTATCCATACTATACAACCGTTACAACAATCCCACAATGCAGAATTGGGCTTAGAGAGATACCATAGGTTCATGGTGGACCTTCCAAGCTGAGAAAGGAGTTTTCTGCATCACTTGTAGTTTTCTCAGCCTAATCCTACATCCCAGGGATTGTTGTGAGGACAAAACGTTATAACTCCATCGGTGCTTCCTGAATTATTTTGGGGGTAGGATAGTTTGCAAGGGTACTGATACCACCACCAACAATAACGAAACATTCACCACCACTTCCAGTGGATAACCCAACATGCTGGAGCAGAAAGTGGTGTTGTTGCACAAAATTGCAGAACTGTTTGGTAGATTTGCTTGGGGACCCTCTGGTGTAGAATTTGGAGGTGTACCAGGGGTTGAAGGAGGAAGCAGGAAAACTGAAAGTCCTGGTTGCAACTGGGTAGACTTCATGTCACTTAGGGATGGTCCAATAACCTGAGACAGAATCCTGATAAGATGGGGGCACTCATGGCGGTTGTTTCTGGGTCCGGGAAATGAGCTAATGGCTTGCTCTGGATCGAATTGCAGTCTCCTGAAAGAATAGCTTGGGGTGCTCCTAAAGCAGTGATACATGCTCAGGCCACAGTGGTACATGCTCTTGTAACCTCACACTCCACATGGGACTATTGTTGAACACAGTCTGGATGCTGCAGCTGGTCTAGAATGCAACTACCAGGCTATTAATTCAATAACGTGCCACTGATCCTCAGGGAACTATACTGTCTGCCTGTTTGGTACCCGGTCCAATTTAAGCGGTTGATCTTGATATACAAGTCCTATATGGCTTGGGGCCCAAGTATTTGAAGGACAGCCTCTCCCATACCTGCTGACCCATGCCTGACCTCTAGGGACGCCCTGTTTGTAGTTCCATCAATGGCTGAAATTCAATTTATGACAGCATAGATAAGGCCCTTTTTTTGTCTTGGCACCCCAATTTGCAACTCCCTCGCATTGGAGATACATTCCCACCGGAGTTGTCCTCTGCATTAACAGCTTCCACACAACTACTTAAGGTTTACTTTTTGTTCAGGCTTAGGGCACCTTCTTTGCTTCCATAATCCCCTTAGATAATCAGTGAATGGGTTGAGTCAGGATACAGTTAAGCAACAGCATTGACTTTCTCGCCACTGACTCGCTGTGATGGCTATTGATTCAAATAACTGCATGAATCGGGAAAGTTGTGAATAGAACTTGGTAGCAAGGAATTAAATAACTCCGATGCAACTTTTAAGAGAATCTGCCATTTATTTATGACCATTTATTGTTAATCCTTTTAATATGGCTGAGGTGGGAGCAGGGAAACAACATGGCCCCTGTTTTAAGTCCTACAGTCCTACAGACTCCTTCATAACTGACACAGTGCTGATAAATGAATAAACTGGTTTTTTAAATAAAAAAACTCAGGGTTGGAGAAGACTAGATTTCATAGCGAAGGAACAGGACCGTATTCTTAAAATCCTTGTGCTTTTCACTGCTTTCTCTATACATATTTAAATACTTCCAGGAGCTCCATACAGGCTTCAGTTGGCTCCTGTTTAAATAAAACGAGATTCATTTCCCCCCCTTAAAAAAAAACCCCATAGAATTCATGCAAGGGGAAGAAAAGGTCATGCCAAAATAGAGAAAGCAATTTCCTCATTCTTCATATCAGAGCCTACCTTTGGGATTTGCAATTTACATTTCCCAGACAGGTCTCCCTTTTCTTCTTTTTTTAAAACAGATATTGCATATATCTGGCAAGGCAATTCAGTGAAGCTTGTCTGATCCTAAAGTAAAATATTGAAGGTTGTTAAAATAGTTGAATATGAAAGGAGCGACTGTAGCGAAGTGAGCAGAGTGCTCAACTTCTGCCAGAGAGAGTTAGGTTCAAACCCCCAATTCTACCATGAAGCCAGATGGGAGGAAGCAAGCATTAAACTCTTAATGAATAAATCTAATAATCTAAGAACAGAAGAAGAGTCCTGCTGGATCTGTCCAGAGGCCCATCTAGTCCAGAATCCTGTGCTCACAGTGGCCAACCAGATGCCTGTGGGAAGCCCCCAAACAAGACCTGAGCACAACAGCACTCTCGCTATTTGTGACTCCCTGCAATTGGCATTCCTAGGCACACATCCTCTGGCAGTGGAGGGAGAACATAGAGATCGTGGCTAGTAGCCATTGACACAAAAGCTAACTTCCTCCAGTTTATTTACTTATAGGCCTGCTTTCTAGAATATGGAATAAAGTGGTGGGCCAGCCTCTACTTGGCCATGAAGCTCATGGTGCCACCTTGGGCCAGGCATGATCTCTGAGCTTAAGCTACCTTTAATCTATGTTATAAACTTACATATTTTTAATCATTGTAAGCCACTTTGAGCCCAAGGTGGAATCTACACATGTATAAAAAAATGCTGCGAAAATGCTTTTTAAAAAAACGTTTTGAAAAATACATTGAATTTGCCATAGCTCACTTTCGCCATCTAGTGTCACATTTGTATATTGCATTTTACAACACACTTATCTGTAGCTGTGTAGCTGAGTCCCAAAATGGCGAAAAGCAGGATATAAGCAAATAAGTAAATATAAAAAAGCTAGGCCAATGAGTATGCCAGGGCAAATCAGGAGGCAGGAAGCCATAACTCAGGATTGCAGAATAATTGAGAATACAGGAGCACACCAGAGCTCTGGAAAATAATGTTGCTCAAGCAAGAAACAGCTGGAACAGAAACCCTTGTATAGTTCTTCTCATCCCAAAGGATCCAAGGGCTAAGCATTGGGTGGGCGGAATCAGTCCAGTGGCTGAAGATACTTCACCAAGAAGTTGCCGCTTGTAGTTCTAAGGTCCACCACACACAGGCCCAGTACTTCCTGACACACTACTACCATTCTCACTACTTCTTTTTGACCCTGTATCAGGAATATTAGGTGGAATAATTTGCCTGGAAATTGCATGTGGGCACATGACCTCTGAACTATAAAGGACCTGTAGCTCAGTGGCTTTGCATGCAGAAGATTCCAGGTTCAATTCTCAGCCTCTCTGGGTAGCATTGGGAATGTCCCTTGTCTGAAACCGTGGAGAACTGCTGCCACTCAGGACAGTACAGTGGTACCTTGGTTCCTGAACAGCTTAGCTCCCAAACAAGTCAGCTCCCAAACGTCACAAACCCGGAAATGAGTGTTCTGGTTTGCGAACGTTTTTCGGAAGCCGAACATCCAACGTGGCATCTGTGGCTTCCGCTTGAGTGCAGGAAGCTCTGGCAGCCAATTGGAAGCTGCATCTTGGTTTTCAAACCATTTCAGGAGTGGAACAGACTCCTGGAACGAATGAAGTTTGAGAACCAAGGTACCACTGTACTTAACAGGATGGACCAATGATCTGTTATGGTATAAGCCTCCTCTGTTCCTATAGCACAGCATCCTTTGAGCAATGTGCCCCTACTATATATGCAAATATCCTTTAGACAGCCAGTGGAAAAAATGGTGTCTGGGCAACAGGGTCAGTCATCCATGGAAAGCAGCAGGTAAGAAAGTAAGAATTACTGGCAACATCCTTCAGCATCTCCAATACAAAACCTACTATGTGTACAAGATCGATGTCTAGTATTAGACCACAGTTGGTAGTTATTTATCTAGGAAGAAGAGCCCTACTGTCGCTCAGTATTGAGAGCACAGAGCACCCCACTGCCTGCAGCTTCTACCTTCTCCACCGAACAAATTGTTCAGAGATCAAAAACCAAGCTGTTGCGGAGTTAAGAACTTGCAGCAGGTGGCAACATATGTGTCCACCCAGTTCTAGCCAAAACAAACCAATTTGTAGGAAAGGGTACAGGATCTTACTGTGACTCATTACTGAGGGGGCGAGGAAGGAACAGAAGGGGCTGTGGCTCAAGCACCATGCCTGCGGAGAAGGGAGAAAATTCTTCAAATGGTATTATTCAAATACAGAAATGCCTACGATGACACATTTTCCACCAGTCAGGAGACAAACGAGGTGATGGATCTAAGGCAGGGATGGGGAGCTTGGGCACTCCAGATGTTGCTAAGGTATCTTGGTCCAAACAGCCTTGGCCAGCATAGCAAATAGCCAGGGATGATGGGAATTATAGTCCAGGAACACTTGGAGGGCCCATCCCTGATTGAAAGCATGCAGGCAGACAGCTGTGCTGGGTTTCCATTTGATAAATGCAGGGGTTGAGGGTGTGTGCATTGCTATCGTCCATAGATGCACCATCTCTTTTACCAGAAAACCTCTTAAGCATGGGATGGGTTCAGAGGGCCTGCACCTGGTTTTGGGTCAAAGAGACAGGCTGCAGATGCTGCTGGTCTGTTGACTACTCTGTTGCCCAGGAGCAACCAGACCAAGCTGGCTGGGTGATCTCTAGTGCGGTGTTGGAAAACCTCAGGACAATAGTTCTGGGTGACTTCAGCATCCATGTGGAGGCTATCCAGCATGGAATTCCATGGCTTTCATGACAACTATGGGATTGTCCCAAATAATTGAGCATTGGACATCCTTGATCATTGGACATCCTTGTTGTAGTCTTTACCTTGAGTGATTTGGGATGAAGTGAGGGTAGGGTGTGTGTGCAATGGACTCCCTTGTCATGGTTCAGACCCGTTTGTACAGCCTGAATTCGGAGACTGATGGAATATGATGTGTTCCTGAAGCCTCTGGGTGATTTTTCATCCGAGAAACCTGGTGATTCTGTTGAAGCCCTGGTGTTGCAATGGAATGGATAGATAAAGTGGGATGCTAACATGAACATAGATGGATAGAATGGATAGATGAACAGGATGTCAACTCCTGAGCATCCTCTGCAGCATTGTGGAGCCCAAATAGCTACTTGGTATTCCGGGGGGGGGGGGGCATTGGGCTATGAAGCAAGCCAGACAAAAACTAGAGCGTAAGTGGTCTCATGCTGAAATCGACTGAACCCCGGTTAGCACACAGAATCATATCTGCCATGTGGCAGTGTGACCTGTGAAGAAGGCTCATTTTGCAGCTTGCATTGCATCTTCTAGTAGTCAACCAGCAGGGTTATTGTTCGTCTGGGGGCTGCTGACTTCCACTGTGGGGGAGCTGTCCTCTGAAAAAAATTGATGACCCACAGTGATCAACTGGCTACACAATTTGAGGATAAAGTTGCTCATCTTTGGAGTGACTTTAACTCAGTAGTTGTTTCAATTGCAGGGTTGGTGATGTCATGCGCAATCAGCTTTATCTTATGTCGTCATCTCATGTGGGCAAGTTGCTTGTGGCTATATGCTCAGCCACGTGCCCTCTCGACCCTTGCCCCTCTTGGCTTATTAAATCTAGCAGAGAGGGGCTGATGGTTTGGATCCAGGGCATTGTTAATGCTTCATTGCATCAAGGGCAATGATTCAACCACTCATAAAGAAACTTGCCCTGGATCATTTGGTCTGGAATAACTATGAACCAATCACAAATACCTTTTTCTGGTTCCCATCTGAAACCTTGGAGAAACTTTGTCCATCAGTGTTGGCAGTGCTAGGTTGGATGGACCAAAGCCTTGGTATATGGCAGCCTCCTTTGTTCTTGCCCTATATAACAATGCAGTGAAATATATCTCCCTCCCCACCCAAAGACTGTAAGAGCCTTGGAAACAATCTGCCTTTGTTATGAAAAAATTAAAACAATCTCACATGTATAAATCTCAGAAATGTTTAGACAGAGTTGTCATTTATGGAAGGACAGAATAAGGTCCCTCTCCCCAATCAAGCTTCAGACCAGATGTGATTATTCTTCAGGAGCACCTCTGCTTCTTAACACTTGAGTGACTTTTGTTATAAACATTTAAATTGGTCTCTGCACGACGACTACATAAAAAGAGGGGGTAAGCTTTTGTCATTTGCTCAGAAATTTGCTATAGTTCTTATGAAGTATCAAAAAAGACAGGAAATATTGAACTCAAATGCTGTTAGTGCTGGTTGGCAAGGAAAAATAAAAGAGGTATATAATAGAAGAATTCCTGGATGCTAAGATCCAAGTTTGGGGCAAGTATCTTTAATGAGAGACAGACCAGAATGGAGGGGTGGACTTAGGCCTTTCAAATTTCAGTGCCCCCTGCCTCTTGCCTTCCATTCTGCACGTGCACTACATCATAGTTGTGGCACCCTGTGGTGTGTCCCCCTTGGCTTGGTGCCCAGTGCGGGGGAACAGCTTGCGCTGCCCTATGTCCGCCTCTGCAAGATGTTGCAAAGGTATCTGTAAGGTACCATAGAGCAATACTTACGAAAAATGGCAGGTGAATAGCCAAATGACTCATCCTCTCTATAGGTACAGAAAGACACAACATGCCATGAATACTGATGTGAGCTGATAAATTTCATTGTTGAATTAATTGTAAAAAAGTAAAGGTAAAGGGACCCCTGACCGTTAGGTCCAGGCGCAGATGACTCTGGGGTTGCGGTGCTCATTGTGGAGGTAGCTAAATATGGAAACAAACATGTTTTTGAAAGAGAAAGATATGGAAATGCATGGGTTTAAGCAACTGTGCTTTACTATGAGGTTTCACATGAAGCCAAGATTATGACGAGTGCTGCATTCAACTAGAACATACTAGATGCCAATTATACCTGGATTTGTAGAATGTACTTGACAGAGCTCTCATAATTGGACAGCTTTTTAGGAAGCCCATATGTCTACAAGAAACAGCTTGTTGATATGATTGCTCCCACTGCTTAATCCTTTTCGAGGCAGAAAAACACACTGTAGTTCTTTATTTGTATAGAGATACAATTATTTTATCAAATAATGTCCCATACATCTACGGCTGCTTTGCCTCCTCAACCACTTTGCTGGTATGGATGGGATTATCTGCATATGTTGTAAAGCTTAAGGGCAAAGGAAAGTCACAGACTGCGTGTGGGCAATCTACCACTTGGGGATACTGCTCCTAAATCCACCTGCTTGTCTGAGCCATTAGTTCTTTTAAGGCATCAACAGCAATTGCTACCAATCTCCTCTCTCATCTTAGACCTATTTGCATGTATACTAACAAGGAAAGGAGCAAAGACTGCCATGCTTTCTTGATCTGGAAGCAAAGTGTCAAGCAAAATATAGACGTGCATAAAGCAGTAAATGAAATCATTATTGGCTCAGAAGATGCCAACATTTGTGCCATGATCCTAAACTGATTTATCTAGCACTTGAGGGTTTTGTAATTTTGGAATATGAGTTGATTTGGTAAAGGTAAAGGACCCCTGGACGCTTAAGCCCAGTCAAAGGCAACAATAGGGTTGCGGTGCTCATCTCGCTTTTAGGTCGAGGGAGCCGGAGTTTGTCCACAAAGAGCTTTCCGGGCCATGTGACCAGCATGACTAAACCGCTTCTGGTGCAACGGAACACTGTGATGGAAACCAGAGTGCACAGAAACACCGTTTATGCAGCGGTACCTATTTATCTACTTGCACTGGCATGCTTTCGAATTGCTAGGTTGGCAGGAGCTGGGACAGAGCAACGGGAGCTCACCCTGTCATGGGGATTCAAACTGCTGACCTTCTGATTGGCAAGCCCCAGAAGCTCAGTGGTTTAGACCACAGCACCACCCGCGTCCCTGAGTTGATTTACACATATACAGGTTTAGTAGAGGTGGAGACTCACTGTCAGAACAAACACTGCAAGAGAAAGCCATAGTCACTGGCTGACTTCAAACCCTTAGAGAGGCAGCCCTCTATTACTTACACTCCTTCCCTGTGCCATCCTCCAGAAACTTTGGCTGCAGTCTGCTCCCTTTGTTCCTGTTCACCCAGAGAAAACACACACCTGGAGCACATCATCCTTAGGTTGTGTGTTTGTGAAAGAGAGAGACAGTGTGCTCCTTCCTTGTTTAAGGTAAAGGTAAAGGTACCCCTGACCATTAGGTTCAGTCATGACCAACTCTGGGGTTGCGGTGCTCATCTCGCTCTATGGGCCGAGGGAGCCGGCGTTTGTCCGCAGACAGCTTCCAGGTCATGTGGCCAGCATGACTAAGCCACTTCTGGCGAACCAGAACAGCACACGGAAATGCTGTTTACCTTTCCGCCGGAGCGGTACCTATTTATCTACTTGCACTTTGACATGCTTTCGAACTGCTAGGTTGGCGGGAGCTGGGAGCGAGCAATGGGAGCTCACCCCGTCACTGGGATTCGAACTGCCGACCTTCTGATCAGCAAGTCCTAGGCTCTGTGGTTTAACCCACAGCGCCACCCGCGTCCCTCCTTCCTTGTTTGGTTTTCTACAATTCAAAGCATCCCAGATGCTCTGCATATCAAACAGCAATCATCACCAATTAGGTTGCCTTGAGACACATCACCTGATCTTGGGATCTAAGATTTTGTCCAGGTATTGCCTTAAGTAAAACCACACAGTGATCATCCTATTCATAGAAATCTAACAGCAAAACCTTTAATAATCTGTAATTTCTTTGGACTCATTTGACCGAGGGCATAAGCAAAAGATAAACTTTAAGTCACTAGCTGTGTTGTTTTAGAAACTGGCAACAGGATGAGAAATTGTACCTGGTTGCTCTATGTTTACACTAGTGAAATATTATTAACCTACCCCATTGTTTGTCCTCAAGGAATTCACCCTTCTTGCCTGACAATCTTTACTGTAGTAACACAGAGAATGTCCAGTGAGCTATGTTCTTAAGAGAAAGGAACTGAACATTCTGGATCAGAAAAAGATGGCTGTTGGCCATTGTTTCTGGCTTTGCAGATCTGCCTTCGTGAAATGATGAAACCAGAGGCAAGTAAATTTCTAATTGCTGAAGTTTTCTGAAGCCAGCCTGAAGTTCAGATCTGGTCTTGCATTTTAGTATTGTCCAAACTGCATTTCCCAAGTCACTCTGATCTAATTGGAGCAAGTATGTGTGTGATGAATGAATGAATAATTTTTAAAGAAATGTTTTCCAGAAATTGCAATACGAGAAATGCCCATGGACTTTCTGGAAGCATTTGTTTGGACACTGTGGGAAACAAGATATGAGACAAGATGGGCATTTGATCTGATTCTTTATGCCACAACTCTGACTCAAACCTCCATCCCTTCTGTCTCTCCTTGGTTAATTATATATGGGTAATGTTCAGTGAAAGGGACGCGGGTGGCACTGTGGGTTAAACCACAGAGCCTACGACTTGCCAATCAGAAGGTCGGCGGTTCGAATCCCCACGACGGGGTGAGCTCCCGTTGCTCAGTCCCTGCTCCTGCCAACCTAGCAGTTTGAAAGCACGTCAAACTGCAAGTAGATAAATAGGAAAGTAAACAGCGTTTCCGTGCGCTGCTCTGGTTCGCCAGAAGTGGCTTAGTCATGCTGGCCACATGACCCGGAAGCTGTATGCCAGCTCCCTCGGCCAATAAAGCAAGATGAGCGCAGCAACCCTAGAGTCGGCCACTACTGGACCAAACAGTCAAGGGTCCCTTTACCTTTAATGTTCAGTGATAAGTATGGTGATTGTTCTTCCTTTTTTACATATAGGGAAAACTGGAGGAAAACTATTAATTTTTTAATAAAAATATTTATATGCCACTTTCTTTCAAAATATCATGACTACGCATAGCAATATAAAAAACATTTTAACCCATTAAAAGTAGTATAGAACAGTAAAGGGACTCACTCTCAAGAATGGCTAAGAGCATATTGAAGATCACTTACCACAGATGAGTTATCCCTTGTGAGTTACAATACACGTAAGGCATTCTTAAGCATGCTTACATGGGAGTAAATCCAACTCTGAACTCATTGGGACTTAATTCAGAGTAGACAGGAATATGAGTATTACGTTGAGCATTTCAGAGTAACATATCCAGAGTAAAAGAAATAAAATTACTAGGGATTTGTATGTTGTGATGCCACGGGATCCAGCTATTTGTGTATGTGGGTTCTTGCCGTGCGAACTGAATCATTCACATAAAGCAATTATGCTTCAGGCATGACTTGTGGTGGCAGACACTTCGATTAACTTTTCCTGTTGGGAATGGAGAGAAGGCAAAGAGCCTTTTGTTCCACAGGACCTTCCATAGTTCTGGGGTTGCCACAGTACTGCTTACATCAGTGCGGTATTTCTCAGAACACCCAAGGTCCCAATATTGTCCCTGTTGGGAAAATATGCTCTGCTAGGGTTCTAGGGGCTTTAAACTCTGTGGCTGCTCTGTTCTGCTTCATTATCCAAAGTTTGGTGTTTGGACCAAGGAGTGGGGAAGGGGGAAGTGGCAGATCTGGGTACTTGACAGGAGCCCTGTCAAGCCTTTTTCAAGTGCTTGAATCAGCTTGATCCTTCTAGGATTGAACTCCATCTCCATACAGAGGCGATCACAAGAACCATAGCCTTTTATGTCATTGTTGCCGTCCCAGCGCTTTGAGGCATCCTTGGGACATGTGCCTCTATTTTTAATTCCTTTGCAAAAGCTTTTCTATTTTCCCTCCATTAACTAATTTATTAAATAACTATTTACTGTGTGTGCATGTGTCTCCCTCCCTGCCCCCAGCCTGAACATAATTAGGGGACATTTTAATTTTTGCAAAACACTTATGCAATTTTTAATTGAAAATCAGTATAAGAATATTTTTAAATAAATGAATAGATATAAATGCCCTGCTCATACAGGATAACACTGACTCAGAACCACATACAGTGAAGCTGGGAAATTTGTCGTTAAATTTATGCCAAGGGTATTATTCTACTGACTATAATCCACGTCACAGGTATGGAAAAATAAGAATTTAAAACGGCATCTGCTACAGTTTGATTTTCCTTCTGATGAACCGTCTATAGCTTGTCTTGATGTCCAGGTTCTTCCCCACTATCTTCTGTAACAGGCAGTTGTCTGCAGAGCATCACCGGCAGTGCATTTGTTTGGCTGGAAAGTGCTTTCATTTTCTTCCTGCTGTATCTATTTTTAGTAGGCTGAGAAGAAAAGGTACTTAACGTTTTGTTCCTTGTATGTGAAGAGAAATGACACTTCTTTGTTGTGCAGAGACAAATTTCCATTCACTAACCTGAATGGGCAGAAAACCATGAACCAGGTTAAACAATAGAATTGTCAAACCTTAGGCCGCATCTAGTCTTCTGCGAAAGTCACCCCTAATCTTCTGCAAATAAAGTTGAAATAAAATAAAAACACTCCTTTTGAAATATCCCAGGAAACCCTTGCCAAGTGCAATCCATCGTTTAGGAAGGGCTTAGTTTCAAACACAATTTCCTTCGCCTATGCTCATGCACGTTGAATCAGGAAGCTACAGTCTAAATCAATGCCAAATGTGTTTGCTTTTAAGACTTCAGGCGGCTTGTACGTAAACGATGGATCCAGTGATTCATAATTTCCATCCTGATTGTTTGCATTTCAATTTACACCCAGGCAGGTGAGCTGTCATGTTCAGGATCATCAAGCTATAAAACTGATGTTATCCATTAAGCCGGCTATTTGGAAAGGGAAAAAAAAATGCATGCATGTAAACAAGCTCAGGAAAGGGAAGCATATTTCAAAAAAGGAAATAATTTTGCCTTCCCCCTGACACATAGTAAACAAAAGCAAAGATGGAGGGTTGCAACCAGTCTTGGAGTGGATTGCTCAAGGATTATGTTCACAACTTGGGAGTGCTCTTCAACTCAAAGCTAACTGGGCAGTCCTTGGTGGCAGCTGTGGCTTCCTCCTGCAAGACTTCCAATAGGGGGCAGCAGTATCCTCTGAATACCATTTGTTGGGGAGCAAAAGCAAGAGAAGGATGTCCCTTTTGTGCCCTGATGGTAGATTCCCAGAAGAAAGGGGTTGATCACTGGAGAACACAGGGAGTAGACAAGATAGGCTTTGGTTTGATCCAAAACCACTCCTCTTATGAGCAGGGCCTAGCCAACAAGCAAGGTGGGTTTTTGGTAGTGTTGCTTTGCTTTTTTCAGGATTTTATTTTTCCATTTGCTTTGACATTTTAAGCTATGCACAGAGTGGCTCGCACAGCAGCGCAGAAAATATTACAAACACAATTAAAACAAAAGAGCATGCAATAAGGTACCGACGTTTTTTAAAACAACAGTGTACCAACAATGCAGAAACTGAAAGGTAGAAAACATTAAAAATTAATGGTTCAGTAAATTAGAATTACTACAAATCTAAACAAAACATTTTCTTTTAACCAGCTACCAGATGCTTGTGTGAGAAGCTGCCTCTCCTTGAGAAGCGAGTGCCAGTGATTACCACCAATTATATATTTACTTGCCTTTCCTCTAGGGCTTTCACATGTTTTCTTCACAACAACCCCGTGAGGCAGGTCAGGTGGAGAAATAAGTAAAGGTAAAGGGACCCCTGATGATTAGGTCCAGTCATGGCCGACTCTGGGGTTGCGGTGCTCATCTCGCTTTATTGGCCGAGGGAGCCGGCGTAACAGCTTCCGAGTCATGTGGCCAGCATGACTAAGCCGCTTCTGGCGAACCAGAGCAGCGCACGGAAACGCCATTTACCTTCCCGCCATTTACCTATTTATCTACTTGCACTTTGACGTGCTTTCAAACTGCTAGGTTGAGAAATTGTGAGTGGCTTAAGGTCAGCCAGGGGTCTTCATAACTGGGTGGAATTAGAACCTGAGTTCCTAGAGTTTGTGCCTTGACATCCCAACCTTTATACCATCCAGGTTGACATAGCTTAGTAGCTAAGATAGTGGTGGCAAACTCATGGTCCATGGGCCAGATCCAGTCTGCCAAGACAGGGGAAGGGTCCTGCCAGCCTTTATCTCCTGATCTCAGTGCTGTGGTGCTCAGCGCTGAGATGGGGAGATCAAATTCGTCTGCCTGCTCCGTAGGGATTACTCAGTTAGAGGACTTTTTCCTGCCATGTCAGTGCTGTGGCAGATGGATTGGAAGCACTACTTGTTACTCTTCAGAGAGTATGTGTGCATGTGTGTGCATGTGTGAGTGTACGGCTGTGTATGTGTGTGGTTCTGACATTGACTCACCACACGGATTAGTTTTAAAAGTTACTAGAAAGTAGGTAAGCTATATCCCATCTGCTTCCAGATAAACAACTGTAGGTGATATATATCTGAAGTTTGAGTTACCAACTAATCATATTGCACCAGAAACATATTTATTCAGCTCTTAGCACAAAAACAAGCAGCTGGAAACCAACTCCCATGCTCCCACAGCAGCAGAACTACTGGGGACTCATTTATTTACTATTAAAATGTATGCAGTTGTCGGGGCATCTGGTCTAATTTTATTTTGTCAAGACTGGGTACCTGGGAGGGATGGCTGTTTGAATAATCTGCAGGCTGCTTAAGATGCATGAGGTTGTATCATTAGCATTGGAGTTTCTCGCAGAAATCATTTCCGGCCCCAATTTGAGTTGAGATATATTTAACGTAGCATATCGCTGTTTTGGATGCATTCATCATAGGTACTTGTGTGCAAACTGCACTGAGCTACCAACAGGAGAGAAAAAAAGAAAGATAAAAGATGAGTTGCTCAAGAGGAGGAAGGTTGTGTTTTTTTCCCATTTCATTTGCTTCCAGAGAAAAAAATGAGACTTGCAAAATGTACAGTCAGATAATTGTGTCCAAGCCAGAAATCTAAACCTTTAATTGCATTCAGTTGAGAAATACTGTTTCGTGTTTACATCACGGAAAGGAATATGTAACAGCAGCCTAACACTCTTAAAATAAACTCGTTCTGTTCCTGGTAGGGAATAACACCCTGGCAACGCAAATGGGTTTAAGCTCATTTTGTTGCTGTATGTTGACGTATATCCGTGTCCAGTTCTGGATTCCATTTTGATGAATATATGGATTCACAAATTTCAGGGGTACTGTACATCTTTAGAAACATTTGAGAATTAGACCCAGACTTAGCAATGCTTCGACTAGACCCACTAAACCCAACCCTGAGTAGAGAACCATTTCAGTTTCAATAAATGGAAACGGGGTAATTAAAATAAGTAATCAACAAGATGTTTCATTCTTGGTCCTAACATGAGAGGAAGCAGGTCAGGAGAAGGTTCAGGAGAAGAGCATTTTTACCCTTATTATCTGAACACCCTTAAAGTTTAAGATATTCAGAGTGGCATACAGGGCTGGAAAAAGCAACATGCCAATCAATGACAATTCAGCAATAGTTAACCTCAGCCATTATTGGGCTGGGGGCAGTCACTCGCTCTCAGCCTAGCCTACGACACTGGATTGTTGTGAAAATAATATAGGAAGGGGGACAACTATGTACGCCAGCTTGAGCTCCTTGAAGGAAGGGTGGGATATAAATGTAATAAACAAATGAATAAATAAATTATATGTGAGGGACAGGGAGGTTGTGTAAAAAAGAAAACAAAAGGGATGTGGAGCCATTTTTTCAACAAAGGAAATGAAACATTTACCATTCAAAGTACCATGCAAGTCGTTTGATTCCAAAACCAGTGCTTCACAATGGCAATGTGGAAGTTGGTTTGCCCCTCTTTTGTTCTGGCATTGCTTGAAGACCATGCTGATCCAGCAAGCTTTTGGTCTGTCTGCCACTTGAATCTATTGTTTGAGGGCTCTCTGCTGTTGAAGGTTCTACCTGCGGCTTTTCAAGCTTTTTGTTTAGATTGCTTTATGACTGCTTTGTTTAGATTGCTTTTTTATTGTTTATTTGATGCGAACTGCCCTGGACGTTTCTTTGGAAATGGAAAGGTGGAATGGACATTCTTTAGTAAACAGATAAATAAACTACAGCAGTTAACCAAAGTAAATCCATATTCTACTCATATCTGGCAGGGTGTGCATTCATCACAGTTCAAGACCCTAATTCAACACTTTGAAAATCAGCCCAGTTTGGTCTGAACTGAACTGATTTGAAGGCTGTCTGATTCAGATCATGGTCCAAGGCCAAATTTCAGTTTGGAAAACTGAAGCTTCATTTTGTTCTGGTTCACTATTACGGGGGAGGGGAAGAAAGGAAGCTCCCCCCCCCCAGACCATTTCCCCATTTTTGACTTGTAATAATACTGGTGGTGGGTGGGAGAGGGTTTTACCATCTTGTTTAGTACTACTGGCATCAAAATGTCTTGGGGACCAGTCATGCAATGCTGGCAGGTGTGTCTGGCCTGGGGACTTGCCTAGAAGATTGGGCCACAAACTGGAGGAGAGTGAACAGAGAGAAAAAGCAATTGGAGAGATAATAGGATTAGTGTTCACATTTCCCTTGGTATCAACTGTAGATGCAGACTAGAGTTGGCCTTCAAGGAGGGGTCAAAGACAAGGAAGAAATCTCTTTGTCCAGGTTGGGTTGCACAGAGCATGGAAGAAGAACTCAGCAAAACACTCAAACTTATTAGGAAAAAGTCATTAGGAACTTGGTGCTAACCAGAGTGTGGCGCTTAGGGCTTTTTCAGATACTGACAACAAAATCGTTGGTTGATGTTTGATGTTAACTAAACTGTTATCTTAGGTGATAATTAAGACAAGCATTAAAAAGCATGTCAATTAGCTGAAAAACATTCATTTCATGTCTAATTAGGCTAACATCAAAAGTGAAAGGCTCACTCGGTAATTTCCAAGGGCTCTTTCCTCTGTCTTGGTGTTATATATATATATATATATATATATATATATATATATATAATGCCACTGAGCTATGAGCTTTCTTTTTGGGAAAGTTTATTAACTGAATATGAAGTCCAACTCTGAGAGGATGGCGAAACCAGACACATTTGCTCAGAGGACACTGTGGATGGATGCACTAATCGTGCCCATGAAAAGTGCTCATTTAAGATGAGTGGGGTTTTTCAGACAGAAGGCTATAAATGCGAAGCCCCAATTATCCGAGCATCCATTAGCCTAGTTGTCTAAATTAGGTCTTCTGTGCTTCAACAAAATATGCTGGTAATGGAAAACATGGAGAGACAGCTGCCATGGATAAAATAACCAGGAGAAGGGAGAGGGGAGAGCAAATGAGATATGGGAGGGCCATTGGTTTGGAACCTGAGACTTAGGAGCCGAAGAAAGGTTGTTGAGGGTCCCCCCCCGCCACCGCCTTCTTCTCCCATTATGGCCCCTCTATACCGCACTCCTGAGGATCAGAAGATCCTGCAGAACAAAGTGGGATGGTCAGCTGGCAGCACCTTGTGTGAGCAGAGCTCTGTTAAGGCAAGCAACCATACACATCCCACCTAATTCTGGAGGGACCACTGACCATCTCAAGAGTGGCACAAATAACACAGGTGACGAGAATTTGTCACTTTTCCACGAGTATCACCAGTAGACAGAGTCAATGAAAAACAAGTTTAGTTAGTTTTAAAGTTAATTTACCATTTAAAAGTTAGTTTCCCTTTAAGAGAGCCAGCATGGTATGGTGGTTAGAGTGTTGGACTAGGAACGGCATTCAAATTCCCACTTGGCCGTGAAGCTCACAAGTTGAACTTGGGCCAGCCACTGCCTCTCAGCCTAACCTACCTTGTGGGGATCAAAAGAGGAGGAGGAGAACCATCTATTCAACCTTGAACAACTTGGAGGAAAAGGTGGGATCTAAACACAATGAATGCAATAAATAAATACAACAAATATTGTTTTTTTTAAAATTGAAGGAGATTCAGATAAGCCCCCTTATATGCTTTGAATGACGGGAGATGGGACCACTGCACTGCAGGAGCTAGCCTTGCTGGTCCCCACCCTACCAATTACCTTTTCAGTGATGGAGAAAAGGGAGCTTGTACATCATGTAGTGATGTACAGTGGTACCTCGGGTTACAGACGCTTCAGGTTACAGATGCCACTAACCCAGAAATAGTACCTCGGGTTAAGAACTTTGCTTCAGGATGAGAACAGAAATCGCGCGGCGGCAGCGGGAGGCCCCATTAGCTAAAGTGGTACCTCAGGTTAAAAACAGTTTGGACAATGGTTTGGACAAATCCTAGATCCCAAACTGAGTCAGGCCGACCTCAAGCAATCCATTCGGGACTCCATATGGCACTTGTAGCTCACCAAATGAGGTTCTGGGTGTGGTCCAGAAATAGCATGCAGAGGGAGGTCCATTGCAACCTCACACAGGGCTAGTGCTCTGCCATTATCCAGAGGCCCTCAGAATCCAGATCCACTCTGGATTTTTAGTAGAACAGACTCCCCTTTTCCCCAGAAGTCTACCAAAAGAAGCTGGAGTAGACCTACTAAGTTTAATTCGCTCCTAAAGAGTCACGATTCAGAAAAGATTGCCTCTGACTTCTGTATGCATTTTAAATAAATATGTTTTTTGACAAAAAAAGAGAACATCAGATTAACTGTGACAGTGAGCATCCGCAGTTATGTGGGCATCATGTTGCCCTTGGTTCTTAAGTAAACTTGATAATTTCTGGCGTATTTCTGTTACATTTTATATCTTTTTCAAGAGAATTGGTGAAGCACACACACACACACACACACACAACCAGTTCTCTTGAAATAATAATAATAATAATAATAATAAATTTTATTTATATCCCGCCCTCCCCAGCCAAAGCCGGGCTCAGGGCGGCTAACAACAATAAAACAGTACAAAAGTACAGCACAAACAACACTCTAAAACCATTCATTATAAAATTAATTCAAATCAAACCAATGGCAAACACTGGGCCAGAGCTCCGCGAGGATTGCCGAAGGAGGGAGTCAGGCTGTGCCCTGGCCAAAGGCCTGGTGGAACAGCTCTGTCTTGCAGGCCCTGCGGAAAGATGTCAAGTCCCGCAGGGCTCTAGTCTCTTGTGACAGAGTGTTCCACCAGATCGGAGCCACAGCCGAAAAAGCCCTGGCTCTAGTTGAGGCCAGCCTAACTTCTCTGTTGCCTGGGACCTTCAAGATGTTTTTATTTAAAGACCGTAAGTTTCTCTGAGGGGCATACCAGGAGAGGCGGTCCCGTAGGTACGAGGGTCCTAGGCCGTATAGGGCTTTAAAGGTTAAGACCAGCACCTTAAATCTGATCCTGTACTCCACCGGGAGCCAGTGCAGCTGGTATAGCACCGGGTGAATGTGATCTTGCAGCGAAGACCCCGTAAGCAGTCTCGCTGCAGCATTCTGCACCCGTTGGAGTTTCTGGGTCAGTCTCAAGGGCAGCCCCACATAGAGCGAGTTACAATAATCCAGTCTGGAGGTGACCGTCGTGTGGATCACAGTGGCTAGGTTCAGGGCGAGAGAGGTAAGGAGCCAACAGCTTAGCTTGGCGGAGATGGGAAAATGCCGCCTTTGTTATAGCTGCAATCTGCACCTCCATGGAAAGGGAGGTGTCGATGATTACACCCAAACTCTTAACGGACGGTGCTGGCACTAATTGCGCCCCCGCAAGAGATGGGAGTTGCCCCCCCAATCCCATATCGTCCCGTCCCAGCCACAGGACCTCTGTCTTCGAAGGATTTAGCTTCAACCGGCTCCCACGTAACCATCCAGCCACAGCTTCCAAACATCTGGTCAGTGTGTCTGGGGCCGAGTCAGGATGGCCATCCATCAACAGATAGAGTTGGGTGTCATCAACATACTGATGGCAACCCAGCCCAAAACTCCGGACAAGCTGGGCGAGGGAGTGCATAAAGATGTTGAAAAGCATCGGGGAGAGTATTGCACCCTGAGGTACTCCACACACCAAGGAGTGGCGCGATGACAATTCCCCCCCAAGCGCCACCCTCTGTCCCCGACCAGAGAGAAACGAGCGCAGCCATTGAAGGACTGTGCCCTGGATCCCCACGTCGGCAAGGCGGTGGTCCAGGAGTTCGTGATTGACCATGTCGAAAGCTGCTGACAGATCTAGAAGAATCAGCAGCCCCGACCCGCCTCAATCCAGCTGTCTACGAAGATCTGCCGGGAAGTTTTTGCCTCTGTTAGGGCAACCAGAGCCTCGGCCCCATGACCAGTGCGGAAGCCGGACTGGAATGGATCCAGAGCCGATGTAAAGATGCAAAAAGATGCAAAATGCAGATCCTTTTTAATTGCATAACAGAAATTAAGCAGAATCTATTCAGCTGTCTACTTTTACACACACACACACACACACACACCAAAAATCCAGAATTCCAAAGCTAATTTTGTTTGAACTCAGAGTTTTACTAGCTTTCCACCCATCTGGATAGAGAACAAGGGGGAAAATACACTCACGGCTACTCTGTGAAATGGATTTCAGTAATCATAAATCCTCTTTACTCTCTCATCATGCAGATGGTGTACAACAGCAGATGCAGAATAATGGAATTTGCTTCAGTGTTCTCTAGATCATGTCCCAATTTAACAATTTAGGTGTAAAAATCTTCCCAAGAAGCTCTTTTCTTTCTTTTAATTTAGTTAGGGTTTGTTTCAGCAATGCTGCATTCCTAAGCACATTGACATGGAAATAAGCCCAGGGAGACTTTACTTGTGAGTAAATGTGGCTCAGGCTGAAAATGTAACTTTGCATTTAATTAATACAGGTCCTCTGAGGAGGGAACTAGCTGTGTCAATGAGTGTATGGCTGCTACCAGAACCATCAGCCCCATGTTATTTTCCCCTTCCTTACCCTATAATGATGCTACATTATGCATTTTCAGAACTACATATAACACCACAAGGTCACCATTTTTATTTTCTTATTAGCAGCTACAGGGCCGTCTTACCCATAGGCACCAGGGGTGCGGGGCACCTGGGCGCTGGGCTCTCAGGGGCGCCAGTCCGAGAGTCCGGGGAAGAGTCTGCCCACCTGTTGGAGCGCCGCAGCAGGCTCTTCTGCTGTGGGTGGCTCTGCGCTGCGAGTTCAGGGGCGATTGAGCCAGCAAGACACTGAGGTGGCTGGTTGGCTCTGCCCTCCTGCATGCCTGGGACTGGGCAACCCGGGGGACGGGGCGCCGGGCGGATCTTTGCACCCTGGCGCCGCATGTGCTTAAGACAACCCTGAGCAGCTTACCTACCTTCATTCTCACATCTATTAGTCCAGCTTGAGAAATAGTAGTTTCTGACCATTTGATCGTAAGAAAATAAGGAAGAGTAGACTGAATCAGGCATCCTTTTCTCACAGTGGCCAAACAGATAGCTATGGGAAACAGGACCTGAGCAGAAGAGCACTCTTCCCTCCTGTGGTTTGCAGTGACTGATATTTGGAAGAATTACTGCCTCCAAACCACACCAGGCATGACTCACTCTTACTCTTTTTTCATTAGGTGTCATGAGGACTTTCAGGCTCTATTTCAAAGGAATAACAACATGGTACTCCTTCTTACTGGGATGCGGGTGGCGCTGTGGGTTAAAACACAGAGCCTAGGACTTGCCGATCGGAAGGTTGGCCGTTCGAATCCCCACAACGGAGTGAGCGCCCGTTGCTCAGTCCCTGCTCCTGCCAACCTAGCAGTTCGAAAGCACGTCAAAGTGCAAGTAGATAAATAGGTACCGCTCCGGCGGGAAGGTAAATGGCGTTTCCGTGCGCTGCTCTGGTTCTCCAGAAGCGGCTTAGTCATGCTGGCCACATGACCCAGAAGCTGTACGCTGGCTCCCTCGGCCCATAGTGCAAGATGAGCACCGCAACCCCAGAATTGGTCACGACTGGACCTAATGGTCAGGGGTCCCTTTACTTTACCTTACTCCTTCTTAGGCAATTGTATGTAGAAAAAGATAGAAGCCTCCATGAAACTATGGGGGCAGCTGTCTCCCCCCCCCGAATGTCTATGGATGTCTTATAGCAGGATTGGAGAACTTACGTCCCTCCAGATGCTGTTGGACTCCCCTAATGATCAGCTGGCATGGCCAATGGCCAGTGATGATGGGGGCTTTAGTCTAGCCACAATTTCCTCACACCTGCCTTGCAGGGAGACTGTACAGAAGATTTCTGTAGGACATGCCACTAAGAGGGAGGCCATCTGTTTCTCTGCACAATTACTGAGGAAGGTGTGCCATGTCATAACATAATGCTACTTTCAGAGGCTTTCTTCTCAAAGTTTTTCACTGAGCAGCATGGCAAGAATTGGGCTTTCTGTGTGCTTCAAACAGCTAGAAATGATTGTTGTTTACCAAAAAAAAAAAAAAAAAAAAAAGGAGCCATAGAAATTCTTGGACTACCTCATAAGTGCTTTATAATTTCCTTTTCCATTGTAAAAGTAGGCTTGTCCTTTTTGTATTTTGCCTAAGAAGTCCGCACAGGCATTTGATGGCATGGATTTGCCTGTCTACTCAAGTGCAAAGGACACAAACACGATTAAGACCATTTTGTTCACACCTCCTCTCACAGAAGTAATTGTTGTTGTTGTTGTTTAGTCGTTTAGTTGTTTAGTCGTGTCCGACTCTTCGTGACCCCATGGACCAGAGCACTCCTGTCTTTCAGAAGTAATTACAACAGGCAAAAAACATAATTCGAATCCAGATTGGTGCACTTTTGGAAAACTGTACTGAGATAATGTATGGTGCAGCATTCTGAAGCCATGATAAATGTGATGCTGATTGAATTGCATACTGAACTGGAGGGAAAACAACATCCTAATTTGGTTGCAGGAGTTTCTTCATAAGGTGTTGGGACAATGTGGGCGATCAATTTTTCTGGCTGTAGATTTTAGTTTTTCTTTAAATAGAAGAGACACATCTTGAAGTATTACCTCAAACACACACACATGCTGAAAAGGTATCTTCAACTGATGGCAGTATTGATAGAACAGAATGTCAGAGTGTTCTGAATACAGTAAAGTACCTGCTGAGTATGATTTACAGACTCCTACTGAGAGGGAATAAAGAATACAGCCATGCCTCCCTTCAACCAATTTATAGCCTTCTGCAAAAGCAGTGCATGTGAAACAGCTATGAGTGATGGCAGAATGAGCAAACTCAATGTAAGCTTCCAGCACGGAGATGCCCAACAATAGCCCAAAGAGAAAACACACATCCAGAGGGTGCCAAAGGAGACGTAGCTCTGTCCCGTACAATGTAGGGACAATTCAGTCCATCCATATTGTGTTCTTTTGTGGGACTCAACCGTTTCAAAAGCTGATCAGATACCACGGCAGGAGTAAAATAAATAGGACTGGATACAGACACAGCTGGAAAATGGATACAGAAAGAAGGAGCAGGAAGTACAGTTCCTGTTTGACCTTTTAGAAAATATGGGTGCAACCCCAACCTCCCAACTTGTGTCTGAAGATGCATGGAAAAGCCACCTTAGGAGATAAGAAAAACAATGGATTTGAATATACAAAATCCAGATTTGTTGAGTTCTAAAATTAAAATATTGCCAAAAATGTATAAATTACTTTTAGAATGGCATGTGAAAAATGAGGAAGTTAAATCGGTTATGATACATTGGGCAAAGGATAATATACAATTAGAGGATTGGGGGAAACTTTGGAAAGATGGAATAAATTTTACAGCTTGCAGTTCGCTTAAAGAAAATGTAATGAAAATGATGTAACACCAGTGAAGTTAGCAAAAATGTACAGACTAAATAATCAATGTTGGAAATGTAAAGAAAAAGAGGGTCCCTTCTATCATATGTGGTGCATTTGTAAGAAACTGAAGGCTTTCTGGAAAATGATACATAATGAACTTTTAAAAATGTTGAAATATACATTTGTAAAGAAACCAGAAGCCTTCCTATTGGGTATTGTAGGTAGAGAAATACACAAGTAAGATAAAACATTGTTTTTGTATGCAACAACTGCAGCAAGAATATTATCTGCCCAAAAATGGAAACAGGAAGAGAGCCCAACAAAAGAAGAGTGGCAGATGAAAATAATGGACTATGCCGAGTTGGTGAAACTAACTGGGAAAATTCAAAACCAGCAGGACCAGACCTTTTTGAAAGACTGGAGTAAATTTACGTTGTATTTGAGAGACAATTGTAAACAACTGACATTGTTAGTAGGGCTACAAGAAGTTTTGTAAGGTTAGAGATATCAATTATTATCAATATGAAGTTTAAATGGTGTATTTAAGATTTGGATTTAAGGGTAATAATAACAATAACAAAATGCATTATCAGAGTATAATTAGGAAGACCATTAGTTGAGGAGGAGGGAAGTCTCAGGCCAAGATGGCCAAGTGGTTTTTATATATTATATGTAAGATGGATGTTTTGTCAATTTTTTAAATAAAATTTAATAAAAAATTATATATATAAAAAGGAAAAGGCACCTGAGAAAGGCATCCCTCTTGGGTGGAAAGTGGGCCATTTGCCTCATGGGCTGTGTTCTTCACACCCAGAAGAAAAACCCCTTGTTGTTTATTAACAGGGAAGGTCCTTCTTCCTGCTAATTCCTCTGCCTCCAAGAAGGGCCAGGTCGTAGGGAACAGGCACATTATTCCAGAAAACCTCTGGGCCTTTCAGCTGTCCCTGATCTAGTCTTAAAAGATTCAATGTAAGCTTACATATTCAGTGAAGACAAGGTGGCTCTCAACATACAGAAGGTAAAACGATATTCCCATGCAGGCAAGGATAGGGATTGAGATAGTGCCCACCCCTTGGCTTGCACACACTCAGCCATAGTGGAGAATTAGGTGTATGTGTGTATTCTCTGGGGCCCTTATTCACAACCAGAAACACCAACTGTTGTTCATACGTAGACTCTATTCTCACCCCCAGCTGAACATATGGATGCTGGGAGATGGGATTTGGGACACATGGAAATTGAGGGTAGGAACTATGGGCATTATAGTACTCTTCCCATCATGAATTCAATGGATGTATGGATACGAGTCAAGTCAGTCAACCTCTCAATGTGATCAACTGTCCAAGTGCAGGATCCATTTCTGTTCAGAAGCTGAATACAGTTCAGCTGAATACAATACAGTGGTACCTTGGGTTAAGTACTTAATTCGTTCCGGAGGTCCGTACTTAACCTGAAACAGTTCTTAACCTGAAGCACCACTTTAGCTAATGGGGCCTCCTGCTGCTGCCATGCCGCCGGAACACGATTTCTGTTCTCATCCTGAAGCAAAGTTCTTAACCTGAAGCACTATTTCTGGGTTAGCGGAGTCTGTAACCTGAAGCGTATGTAACCTGAAGTGTCTGTAACCCGAGGTACCACTGTACTGTGAGTCAAGATGACCATCAAAGTCGCAACGTTCTTACTGATCTAATATTTGGGAGCTGGTGTTTCTTTTTTAAAGTATTTAATTTGAAGTCAAAAAGTTCTGACTGTTTTGACAAATATTCTTAACTTACTTTCCTCTACTCTCAGGCATTTGATCGTTCATTTTATATCCTGCTATTTGATGGTTCTTGTTATGTTGCTCTTTTTAAGGGTGACCATGCTAATATACCCAGGGAATGAGAGAACTAATTGTTGGAAGGGGTGGATTATTACTTTATATATTTTTTACTATGGTCTAGTGATGGAATTGTTATATTTTACTTCCTTGCATTGCCCCTTTAAGACCTTAAGGAGACATAAGAAAATGATTAAATAAAGAAGTAATGGTGATACTATCATCATCCACCAGTGGAAGTTTAACATGTGGAAATTTAGCAAAAGGTCATTGAGGATATATTTAATAATATCAAGGCAGGGACAAATGGTGGTATTGCTGTGATAATAAATCTATATCGCTCTAGTTAGGAAATGAGAAGCATGTCTGAAAATTCTGTAGGATATGAGTCATGCTTGGCACCCAACCCACCTAGCCCTCTGATATTACTAAGAGATCTTAGAGCCATCTGATGGAATTATGTGTCATTTTCAGGACTAAAATTAGTCAATGTTCAAGATGCCCTAATGGAGTCCCAGTGAGTTTCACCACTGATGGAGAATTCAGAACTATGAAATCTGTCAAGATATGCCCAAATGGATTGTAATAATAGTTCTACAGTACTTTTCATCTATATTGCATAACTTCAAATGCTTTAGAGAGACAAATGAAGGCTTCCTGCATGAGACATTTGGTGTTGGAGATATCAACACACACACACAAACCATCTCAATGGCGGTAGGCAGACTCAGGAAGTCGGGTACTATGTCCACTTGCACTTAAGTGGACAAGATCGTGAAGTTGTGCCAAAAACTAATGTGGTGCTTAATCATAGATGCTTTCATGCTAAAGTTGGAGGCAAGTTCATAGATCAGGAGATAATGGGATATATGACACTGATTAGGATAAAAGAAAAATCGATAAGGGGAGACGTGCACTCACACTTGGCTTCAGCAAATCAACTCCATCAATGACAGGTTATATTTTGTGCTGTTCTGGCATTGCAGCTCCAGCCATTCCAAAGTTAGCCTTCATATTGGTTTAATCCAAAAGGTTGCCTTTATAGAATTAGAAGGGGTGTTTTCTTCCTTACGAAACAACAAGCACATGCTTGACAAAGGGCGTATACTCAACAGGGAGCCTCACCAAGGCCCTCTTAATATGGTGTACGCTGATTTATTTTGAATACTTATATGCTGCAGTAAAAGAAGGCAATGGTTAAAAAACATTCTTAACCACCTTAATTCTTAATGACACTACAGATTCATCAGTGCACTCCTCATTGGATCTTGCATGTATAGTTGGACTGTTCATTTGAGAACTCTCAATGAAAGAGGCTATTGGAGGTGGTGGAGGAACAGTGATGGGGAAAATGTCCCCTCTTATTGCTCTTTTTGCCTAATGAGACCTGCACAGGCTGCAGCATCTGAGTCCACCACCTCAAAGTGTATTACAGAGTACCAGGCCTGGGTCACTTAGCATTCAAAGGAGGTAGGAGTTTCTCCTCACCTGGGCAGAAGGCATCATTATATGTTAGGATGCAAGATATCATACATTTACATCATGGATGAAGAACATGTGGCACTCCAGATGTTGCTGGATCACAATTCTCAACAGCCTCATTCAGCATGGCCAGGGAAAGTGATTGGAGTTGCAGTCTATCAACATCTGGAAAGCCACAGGTTCCCCACCCCTGTTTAAACAGTAAGACAGGGGAACAGTTAAAACACACTAGAGCATCTTCCTGCAAAAGGTTCTGCTACAGTTTAATCTCTTCGCTCCTTCTTTTGGATGCCTATCAGCCACATTTACATTTTCTTTCTCTTTTAAAATGGAAAGCTTAAAAATTCTGAGGAGCACACCTACCTTCCCCCCAACATACAAACTTCAGAAAATGAGCATTTGTTTACGTATGGGTTGCCACAGGGGACAATAGCTGCTTTGCAGAGAGTACTGGGTAAGTCGTTGTTGAGGATGAATGTCTTGTCTTCAAAGGTGAGGGTCTCTTTAGGCATACACTTGACCCAATTCTAACCTATTTTTTGCTTTGATTTCAGCTCTTCAGGCAACTGCATTGATGGGATATGATGGACATGTTACCTAATTGTGACCCAGGTATATGAACCACAAGTTCTGAGCATATGAAAAAACTTCAGCTCAGAATACTTACTGTGAGCCAAGTTCAGATCCAGATTTTGGGGGGCCCTGGGCAGACTCCCCTGAGTAGGTTCCCTGCCAAAGATGCAGAGTTCCCCACCAACCTGGTCCATTTGTGCACCAAAATGGTGGTGCAGCCATGACCAACCTCTCCCTTCAGAAGCATCAGTGCTATAATCTAGTCCTGTAATTTTTTTATTTTTTATTTTGCCATCCTCATCACAGAAGTGTCTGTGGAGGGGATGTATTGATTGAAAACGTCTAGCCAACCAGATCGGTAGCTGGGTCCCTCCTGAGGATATTCGGCGAGCCAACATGACAGTGATGTGGGATTGAGGCATGGAATGATCATTCTGTGATATTATGGCAGTGGACAAAGCTGTAATGTAACTTTTGAACAGAAAAGAAAAGAAAAGAAAAGAAAAGAAAAAGAAAAAGTTATCTCAAATGCTGTCCCGTGCTATCTCACACAACCCTGTGGGAGATAAAACATGGCTGTTACTGGGCACTGGTCCACTCAGCCATTTGGAACCCAGAACATTACATCGCTGCTGGGTAAGCCCAGTTTAAGGTATATTGCTTTCGGGTGAATAGCTCAAAATTATTTGGTATACAGTGGTACCTTGGGTTGCGAACACGATGCTTGCGGGAGGCACGTTTGCAACCAGCACCGTTCGCAACCCGCAGTGCCACGTCTGCGCACACGCGGGTCATGATTCGATGGTTCTGCACATGTGCAAAGTGTGATTCAGTGCTTTTGTGCATGCGCGAGCACTGAAACCCGGAAGTAACCCATTCCGGTACTTCTGGGTTCTGCGCGGTTCGCAACCCGAAGTCGTGTAACCTGAAGCGTCTATAACCCGAGGTACCACTGTATGTCCACATCTTTTTTCTTTTTAAAAAAGTGTGTATGAGTGATTTGTAGTGGACACACACACACACACACACACAAAATAAGGGATAAATCTAGTTCCACATCTCTGCACATGAAGATCCCGTTGTGACATGTAAGAAGCAAATTGGCACAGCATCACAGTCTCTGGGACTTTTTGCAAAATTACTGTAAGCCTTGGCCTCTCTGGATTTTTGAACTCTTTAAGCTACTTCTTGGGCTCTTTCAAATGATTGGGAACACTTACAAAACGCCAGAGTTGCTGTCTTCTTTGAATGCAATCCTTCCCCTTCAAAACTATCAGTTCTACTGTTTTAAAAATAGAAATGGACTTGATCCTGAACAAATAAGGAACAAAAAAGTGGCCGCAGATGATAATATAGCACAGAACTGAGAGAAAGTGAGATGTGGCGAGAGATGAGCAACTGGAAGACTAGATGGGTTTCAGAAGGATGGGGGAGATGGGGAGAGAGAGAGAGAGAGAGACAGAATAATGAGGGCAAAACCAGAAATGCCAGCTTTTTCTTATAAACAATTACCTTAGTACTTTCCTTTATTTCCAGTATACATAATACACTCTGCCAGGGCTGTCTTAAGCATATACGGTGCCGTGGTGCAAAGCTCCCTCCAGCCCCCCCCATTTCCCAGAGTTTTTTAGGGAGGACGGTGCTGCTGGTGGGGCTGGAGGAGGTGGGCAGCAGCTGGAGGGCAGCTCCTCCGGTGGGGAAGAGGTGGAGGCTGGACGTGGTGCCTCCTGGCTCAGCTGGCCGCTTCGTGCCATGGTGACCACAGGAGACGGAGGCTCCGGGTGCGGTGCTGCTTCGGCGCGACATGGCAGAGCCAGGCAAGGGCAGCCAGCTGATGCCGGGAGGTGCCGCGTCCAGCCTCCGCCTCTTCCCTGGCACCCTCCAGAACTTGGCGCCCCGGCGCCCCACGCCACTAGCCTCTGTGGGTAAGACGCCCCTGCACACTGCAGCTCTGTACTGTACAACTCTTTTGTTTTGCTTCATGGAAGTTCCCATAGCATGCTTCCAGCAGCATACATACAGACACATATAGAGTTATTTCCCCTTTCAGTGTACAATTAAACAATTATGCTTAACAATAGCTCCATGTTATATCTGCATGCAGAAGAACCCGTAAGTTCAATCTCTTGCCATCTTTGCTAGGGGTGGAAAATATTGACTGAAGAACTGCTGCCCATCAGTGTAGTGTCGACAATACTGACCTGGACGGACCAACAGACTGGCTCGCTTCCTATGTTCCAGTCTCGGAGAAAGTGAAGGCCAATGTTTCTCCATATCCAGGTTATTCATGGCGGATATTTTATTTACAAATCAGATGTGTTCATGTTAGGTTCTATTTAGGAGTTGTCTTGCTTCACTTGCAAGACCTTATTTTTCTCCTCCTAATATTGGATGTATAAAACAGACCATTTTCTGACGAGTCTTAAGGAGCTGCCGTATAAACATGCTGTCACATTGATTTTATGTAGCAGTGTTGCTGTTACTAAGTGCCTGACAGCTCTGACAACTCGATCGATAAGTGATTCTTTTCATGCAGACCTGCAGGTGCCTTTTGTGTCCCCCCCCCCGCCCTCTGGAAGATGACAATCAGACTCATTAAAGACAACACAAAACATTACCAATGACATGTTTCATGTCAGATAGATACAGATGGGCCCTATTATGATTTTATCGGGAGTAACTGATTTAATCAGCTTTGCCAGGACTTAGCCTATTGTTAATAATGCAATTTAAACCCCGTTCTCCCCTGATTTTGCAGCAGCCTATCTCAAATTTAAATGGTTAGAAGTGATGCAGATAAGCTCTTAGCGCCAATCATATTAGCGACTGAAAGAAAATGGCTGAATCGGCCCTGCCTGTTTGACATTCATTGTGAGGGATTATCCCATTCAGTTCCAGAATCCCCTCCTTGAATGGCCAACGAGGAACAGGAAATGGCTTTTCAGAGCTGTTATGACAGATTTAGGCCCCTTAATTTGGTCCGCTTATTTCAGCACACACAACCAAATTCAAGCATGCTGCATTTTCAAAGCGGATTGAAACTGAATACAAATTTTACGGAACTTCATTCGTGTGTGGAATTTCCTTATTTTCATGCCCCGGCGCTTCTGTTTTGGGATGATTCGGTAATGAAATCCGTGAGAGGGATTAATTTCTTAAGGCCATCTTTGTCTACCTGGTGTTCACCCATCTAGTCCAAACATCTGGAGGGTGCTAGACTGAGGAAGGCCTGTTGAATGAGCTGCCTTTTATTTTCCAAATCTCAGTTTCGATGAAATACCTAAGGAGGGCTTGCCTTAGGTGAAGATTCATAGGACTGCCCTTCCCCTCCCATTCAAAATACAACACAGAACACCACAGAATATTCAGAGCATTGGCATCCAATAAGTTAATTAAATTACAATGTGCTTCAAAGCAGGGAAGGAGAGCAAGCAAAGTATATTGTACTAAAGCATGGGTGAAGTAGATCATTCCAGATAAGTCATAGTTAATCTACAAAACTCAGTAGCTGGGTGTCCTGCACACAAAATGGAGGTGCAGACTGGTTTGTTCATGTGTCTGTGAGTAATTTGTTGGACAGGCAGTGCATTCAAGCCAAAGATTCTTCACATCAATCTATATACACCTTATATTGTGAGGGGGAAAGATTGTGTAATTCAGATAACTATACATATCTGCTTCCTTACTAGGTAAGGTAAAAAGGTAAAGGACCCCTGGACAGTTAAGTCCAGTCAAAGGTGACTATGGGGTGTGATGCTCATCTCGCTTCAGGCCAAGGGAACTGGTGTTTGTCCACAGGCAGCTTTCTGGTTCATGTGGCCAGCATGACTAAACCCTTTTGGTGCAACGGAACACCATGACGGAAACCAGAGTGCACAGAAATGCCATTTTACCTTCCCACTGCAGCAGTACCTATTTATCTACTTGCACTGGTGTGCTTTCGAACTGCTAGGTTGGCAGGACTTTGGACAGAGCAACGGGAGCTCACCCTATTATGCGGACCGCCGACCTTCCGATTGGCAAGCCCAAGAGGCTCAGTGATTTAGACCACAGCATCACCTGCATCCCTTACATTCCTGCTCCCTTACTACATATACACCACCACTCCAGCCACTGAGTATGCCAACTTGGCCTTAAGCACATTAGCCAAGCTCTGGTCAACAGCAGATAGCAACACAACCACCAGGATAACTCACTAATGCGATGTAGAAAATGTCTCTTCCATATTCCAACTATGGTTGAGTCCCAAGAATGCCACCAATGCAATCTGTGGAGCATATCTCAAACAGATTTTCGAAGACCACATTCTACACGTCTGCATGGCAGCTCCAGAGGAAAAGGAGAGAAACATCATAATTCAGGGAGTCCCTCCAGATTTATGCAGATCACAAGTAAGGCATCAAAGTAAAAATGTACTGTTGCTCGTACTCCAGAGAGACCAAGAACAGAAGAAGAGCCTTTGGATCAGGTCCATTGTTCATCTAGTCCAGCATCCTGTTCTCACAGTGGCCACCCAGATAGCAGATAATAGAATTTTAAAGTTGGAAGGGACCACAAGGGTCATCGATTACAACCCCCTGCAATGCAGAAACCTTTTGCCCAATGTGGGGCTCAAACCCACGACCCTGAAATCAAGAGTCTCATGTTCTACCAACTGAGCTAGTATCAGATACCTGTGGGAAACCCTCAAACTGAACCCCAGCACAAGAGCACTCTTGCCTCCTGTGGTTTCCAGAAACTGGTATTCAGAAGCAAACTCTTTTAAACCTAAGTTAGTCTAACCATGTGCTTTGTGAAGAAGTACTTTCTTTTGTCTGTCTTGAATATTTGAACATTCAGCTTCATTGGCTATCCAAGAATAATCTGTGGACATCATTGGATTTGTTGCCCTGACTTTGGATATTGGAAGCTTCAGTAATGGAGGCCTCAGGGAGAGGACAGCCTCAGAAGTGCTGGTGGGTCCATGTATGGCTCTGCAGATCGAACTTTGGTTCCCAGCCAATATACAGTGGTACCTTGGAATATAAACACTTCGGGTTACAAACACTTCGGGTTACAAACTCCGCTAACCCGCAAGTAGTACCTCGGGTTGAGAACTTTGCTTCAGGATAACAGAAATCGTGTGCTGGTGGCGCGGTGGCAGTGGGAGGCCCCATTAGCAAAAGCACGTCTCAGGTTAAGAACGGTTTCGGGTTAAGAACGGACCTCCGGAATGAATTAAGTTCGTAACCCGAGGTACCACTGTATTCCAAATGAGGCCTCAAAAAGGCCTTGTACCATGTTTCCTTATTGAGATGTTAGACCGCAGCTCCCACCATCCCTGAGCCACTGGCCAGGCTGTTGGGAGTTGATGGAGTTCAACGACGATGGGAAAGTTACAGGTTCCCTAACTCTGCCTTACCGGAAACACTGTAGCCAGAATATCCCCCCACTTCGTTTGCAGCTGCATCACATGGGGGTCTCCCTTCAAATGGGGCAGCTGAAAAGTAGGGTATGAAATTTTAAAGTAAAAGTAAATAAATATTAAGAACACAGTGTTCACTCTTACAGGTCTCCCTCAAGGTGTATCATTGTATCCAGGATTGGCCTAAGACATTTTGGTATCTGAGGTGAGCAATAAAATGGTACCTCCCTCCCCAACCAGGAAAGAAAGGGGGAGTACAGGTCTACATCAGGAACAAGGGATGATGGGATAAAAATCTACACCAGGATCAGCTGCCTCTATGGATCCTGCCATCTGAAATGGCCCCCTCACATTGCCTTATGGGTGGGCTGGCTCTGACTGTATCCACAAAGAGATAGCCATCTTAAAACTCTAACATTATATGGAGCAATCGGAATGGCATTGCTTCATTAAATGTGTCATTTCAGCTGGCAGTACTGTGGTTAGTTTAAGAAGGTGAAGTTCTTTCCCCCTGCCCCAGCCACCAATTTGAAATACTTTTCTCTCCCTAACAATATCAGTAATGCACTTGCACAATTTTGATTACCGTGTTATTTTCCATGGCACAATGAAAATTGTAATAATGGTTTCCATTTCCTCTAGAAATTCTGCAAAGTCGATGCCTTAACACCATTAATAATGTTGGAAGATTCATGCTTATTAAAGCCAAACAAAACCACCTGGTTTTGATAGCTTCCTAATCCTCCTTAAAATAAGAGCTACTGTAGACTTTCTCTTTTTCTTTTCCACAGCAAAGCTCTGCAATTATGGATTCACTCAGGCTTTGTTTTTCTTTCTTTCTTTTTCTTTTTTTTCTTTTGCCAGCATGCTCTGTGCATCTTCTGTGTGCAAACTCCTACAGCTGTCAGCTTTAGGCTGACTGTGAAAAACATGCCTCTCTCAATGTTTCAGATACTTCCCTCCTCCCTCCCGTTTGATAGTTCATGTGACAAGTTATCCAGACGGTGCCAGATTACAGAGCTCAAATCGCAGATGGGTATGATTTGTACCAGATAGGCCAGGATAATCTGCTCTAGACAGAGGACTTCTATAAGTGGAAACACAGTTGTGAAACACCTGCCCAAACTGCTCAGCTTCAGTTTGCTTGGAATTTTTTATTTTTATTTTTTAGTCACTGTGTTGTCAATTGGAACCTCCAATTGCTGAGTGCAGGCTCCATGCAGTTGCTGGCACATAACAGGCTTATCAAACCGGATTCTGTACAGCTCTCTGGCAGGGATCTTATACAGCTCTCTGCAGCATGGTCAAGAATGGATAGACCTCATGGGGCAGAGATGCAGAGACAGCTTCCTGGCACTGCTATTTCCTGGATGTACAAAATGGAACAACATAAGAATATAAAGAGAGCCAGTGGCTGATCTAGTCCAGTTCTCACAGTGGCCAACCAGATGTCTATGGGAAGCCCACAAGCATGACATGAGCACAACAGCTCTCTCTCCTCCTGTGGTTTTCAACAACTGGTATTCAGAAGAATGCTGCCTCCCACCATGAAGGGAGAACATAGCCATCAGGGTTAGTAGCCACTGGTAGCCTTATTCTCCAAGAATGTCTCTAATCCACTTTTAAAGCCATCCAAGTTGGTGGACAGTCAGGGTGCCATTTTGTCCCTTCACTTCAGGCAGCAACATTTGTGGTGTAGTGGTTAAGAGCGGTAGACTCGTAATCTGGGGAACCAGGTTCGCGCCGCCGCTCCTCCACATGCAGCTGCTGGGTGACCTTGGGCCAGTCACACGTCTCTGAGGTCTCTCAGCCCCACTCACCTCACAAAGTGTTTGTTGTGGGGGAGGAAGGGAAAGGAGAATGTTAGCCGCTTTGAGACTCCTTCGGGTAGTGATAAAGCGGGATATCAAATCCAAACTCTTCTTCTTCTTCCTGAGCCAGCTCTAGCTGAAAGTTTTACATGTATTGCATTCATGGTTTTTTTAATTACTTTTTTTTGTAAAGAAAAAGGTTATTATACATCATCTGGAACTTTTATAGAAGGAGGATCTATGTAGAAATAAATTGTGTGTGTTGAATTTACTCCTGATGAGTTCTGCATTACACTGGTTCCTAATATCCTTGCCTGATCATGGATGTTTTCAGGGGAACCACAGACAGTGGTCCCCCATGTCTTGGACACAGGACTGTTTTCTACTAGGAGCTGTGCATACAGCATTGTGGGTCCAGCTCTGTGGAACTCCCAGCTGTGATCAGATGCAAGTCTGGAGAGCCAAAGGAGCTCAAAACGACCTCTTCCAGCAGTTTCATGTAGATCCCCACACCTGATCTATATGAAACTGATGGAGGAGGTCATTCCACGATTTGCATTGTGGAATCACCAGTATGCTAATGACTCCCAACTCTGTCACTTGCGCTCACCTGGTCCAAGAGAGTCAGTAGAAAGGTTGGACCTTTGTTTGGCAGCTGTGAAAGACACGATGAGGTGTGGAAGATGGCTTTAGGAATTTATTCTGCTTGGCGGATCTCATGAAGTCTTATAAGCCTAATGTAGAACGATTATTAATTTAGAAGTCTAATTATGCTTGCCTGCATAAGGAAACTCCTAATAACTGCTGGTGAACGGATGTTGGCAATGGCAGAAGTAATCAAGCATTCTCAGATTCCAGATGTAATTGTAAGCTGGGATGAAATTGCATTTGGCACCAATATAGTTTCAAAGTATCTTTAGCTTGTCTGAATTACTGTTCCAAAAGTGGGGCTAAGCACAGTTTGTCATGCCCTGCAATTGTGCTGAAAGCAGATAAAATAAAAATAGTCACCAGTTGCTGACATAGATTGTCAGCAACGGTATCCCCACCCGCTGAACCGAGGAGCCTAGGACTGATGACCCTCACACCTTTCAAAAGGAATAATGATTGTTATAGAATAACCTCTTTCATCACATTTTCAAGTTATTCTGTCTGTGCTGGACTGGCAGAATAATTGGTGGTGCGTAGGAGGAAAAATAAAAAAAATACTGGAGTTCTGAGGGTCTTCAAGGGGCTTAAAAGCCATGAAATTGATTGGTTCCATTTGTAGTGTGTTATCTGGGATCACTCAAAGAGCGGAGGTGTTCTGTTTTTATGATGGGAAGTCAAACTTGCCAACTTGTTCTAAATAATACAAACTTGTATTATTATTATTATTATTATTATTATTATTACAGTGTTACCTTGGGTTACATACGCTTTAGGTTACAGACTCCGTTAACCCAGAAATAATACCTTGGGTTAAGAACTTTGCTTCAGGATGAGAACAGAAATCGTGCTCCGGTGGCGTGGCGGCAGCGGGAGGCCCCATTAGCTAAAGTGGTGCTTCAGGTTAAGAATGAATTAAGTACTTAACCCGGGGTACCACTGTAGTCGGTTTCAGAGAAAAGGCAATAACACATAAGGATTATGTATGTGTATTATATTTTATGACGATTCTACAACATTCAGGGTCCAAAAGTAGCAAACACATTTTAATATAAATAGACCCTAGCACTGTCATGTCAGTTTTTGACTCTTCAGATACCAATCATTTGAGCAACCGATAGGAGGAGTTTGCAAACAGTTCATAATTACAGTTTTGGATTGTTTATTTTTTACTTCTATATCCTCTCTCTCCTCTAAGAAATTCATGTCCCAATCCCTTCTTCATGTTATCCTCACAGCGGAGGAACTGTGATTGGCCCAAGGGCGCCCAGTGAACTTCATGGCTGAGTGAGGATTTGAACCCACGTCTCCCAGAGGCTCAGATTACCTAAGTTATTTAGAAGGCCTGGGTGAACACAAAGATCTTCACCAGACATCTGCTGGCAGCTTGTTTGCCAGAAAAAAACTGAAAACAGTTTCAATCATTTTATGAAAATGGATTTGTTTGTTTGTTTTTGACAAAATCTGAATATTCATGAGAAAATGATGTCCTATAACATTTACCAAGCCAAAAGATGCAAAATCAGAACAGAAAGAGTTATAATTATTATTATTAAAATAATTATTTCCCTAAGACCCAGCTCTGTAAAACATCACACAGAATTTTTACTGGAATTAGTTGCACTGAAGTCACCCTCACTCACCAAATGTAAAATGCACATTGTAATTTATGTTTTGGTGGAGCCAAACATTAACTAGGGCTGCGTTGAGAATTCTCAACAATATTTCTTTAATTTGAATTGCATTAATGCCATGTGAGCTGGCTGTCTAGACTAAGGGGTGATTTCTTTTTAAAATCAAAAGTAAAAATTAAAACCCAGCAACAACAAAATTGTGCTGTGCCCACTATATCTCTGCAGAACACATCTTAAAATATTGCTTTTCAGAAAGAGAGACAGATTTTGTATTATATAAGTTGAGAACATTTCAGATAAATTTTGACAGTTTCAATTTAATGGGAAGATTCCTTCCATCAGGAACAAATGGAGTGAAGGCATTGGTACAGTGATGGGCAAAAAGTGACTGAAAATAAGAGAGGCTGAAGGTATTGAAACAGTGAGTGCTCAAAGCAAGCTACAGTTGCTTTTCCTGGAAAAGTAGTGAAATGACAGGAAAAGCTTCACCTCCTAAGGCCTCCATTCTATGTAGAGTTTGGCCTATCTAACTTGATTCCACTGAATTCAACATTTTGGTGCTCCTAATGACATAATATTGTGCTTTAGATTTCTTCCTTTCATACCACACAACCCTGGTTGACAGTACTAAATCCTATATATTTACGGCATGCAACATCCAAAGCTGTCATCGCAGTGATACGCCTGGAGAAGACAGGAAATGCTGAGAGGGCATTGAAGAAGAAAACTTTCCAGAACTTTGCTAACTTGCTAGGTGCTCAAACAGTCACAACTCAGCCTTTTACCCATTGTTTGGCATCCCATCTAAGCTGAAGGATGAGAAACCACCTCTTTTCACTGAATATTGAACTTTATGTAAGCTTGGCATGTAGCAAGTTGGCAACTGGCTCTTTCTCTAGTCATCAGCAGTCAGAACGATTGCTGTCAATTTGCAGTATGGGCCCTACCATTGGGCAAAGAGAGATGGCTGCCTCAGGCAGCCAATTGTGGAAGCCTTGAAAGAACGGCAATCTGTCCGTTAATTTTTATTGTATTTTAACTGCCACACAAAGGTGCTTGTGGGTTTTTTTCTGCCTTGTGTGTCTTGATGTGGGGAGAGACACCATTTTTTTCTAGGCAGCCAAATGTTTTGGGCTGGCTTTCTCTGGCTCTACAAAACAAACCCTGTGTAGTTATCAGCCCTATCCAAGCAGTCAAATAACCTGTGAGAACTTCACTAGGAAGGGAGTGTGGACACTCGCATACCAGCCCTCATTCCCAGGTTCCCTATACATGCATGCTCCATCCCTGACCTTCCTAGGGGAATGCCCAGAGAGATATTGTGCTTGCATTCAGCTGAACAAGTCTACAAGTCTTGTGATCCCAAAACCATGATAAGGAGAGTTCCTGAATGTGAGAAAGCTTGTGTGTTCTGCTGAATGATCTTGCAAGCTCTCTTTAGACCTTTCTGCTGACTGTAGAAAGGTGAATGCAGAGATGGTGGTTAGAGTGGGACTCCTCCCTCCCATTTAAGCCCTTGCATATATTTTTTTGAATGCTTGAATTTTAGAATTTCATCCACCCATTCAGTTCTCATGACAGAAGAGGAAGAGGAAGAAGAAGAAGAAGAAGAAGAGGAGGAGGAGGAGGAGTTTGGACTTGATACCCCGCCTTTCACTCCCCTTTAGGAGTCTCAAAGCGTCTAACAATCTGCTTTCCCTTCCTTCCCCACAACAAACACTCTGTGAGGTGAGTGAGAGGCTGAGAGACTTCAGAGAAATGTGACTAGCCCAAGGTCACCCAGCAGCTACATTTGGAGGAGCAGGGAATCAAACCCGCTTCACCAGATAACAAGTCCACTGCTCTTAACCACTACACCACACTGGCTGTTCACCTGTTCAATACACTGCATGTTTGTCTTGGTTTACCATAAGTTTTAAGCTCTACTATGTTTACAGTCGGGCACAGGTGGCGCTGTGGGTTAAACCACAGAGCCTAGGACTTGCTGATCAGAAGGTTGGCGGTTCGAATCCCCCTGATGGGGTGAGCTCCTGTTGCTCGGTCCCTGCTCCTGCCAACCTAGCAGTTTGTAATCACGTCAAAGTGCAAGTAGATAAATAGGTACTGCTCTGGCGGGAAGGTAAAAGGCGTTTCTGTGCGCTGCTCTGGTTTGCCAGAAGCGGCTTAGTCATGCTGGCCACATGACCCGGAAACTGTATGCCGGCTCCCTCGACCAATAAAGCAAGATGAGCACAGCAACCCCAGAATCGGCCATGACTGGACCTAATGGTCAGGGGTCCCTTTACCTTTACCTTATGTTTACAGTCATGGCTCCCTCCCCCCCGGCAAAAATAATAATCCTGGGAACAGTATTTTATTCGCTCAGAGCGCTGCAGTTACTTTTAACAAACTAGTTGTTTGAAAGGTAGAAATTCAACAAGTGCAGCTTTCACAATTGTTGAACTTCCATGCTGCTAGAAGGGTCACCTACTGAATTTCTGTCTATTGTGTCGCTGCTAAAGATGCCATATTTGCAAACTATTCAGCTTGCAAAAATGTCCTATTTAGTCTGCATCCTTTCCCCCCCAACATGCCAAGTGGTGCGACAGGCAGCAATAACATCTGAGCGCCATTTTCTAGTTTACAATGTCCGCAAGGGAGAAAGCTGCTAAACCATTATGCCTAGGAAACACTGACACAGACAATGCTAGAGGATGAAATGATGGTAACTCTATCAGGTTAGTATATAGAGGTCGAAAGATTTTTGCCTAGGAACTGAAAGCTTGGCCCAACAGTAAAGCAAAACTTATTAGAAATAAGATGACCATGTCCAACATACCCAGCCTCAATTTATTGCAGAGGGTGAGGTTTGTTTTTCCCCTCCCCCCCAAAAAAAATCACACCATCCCTTTCAAAGCCCATCAAGTGCATCTGGCATACATTTGCAGATATTTTAGTAATTCTCCTTTAAGGATTATTCAAGCAGAGGAAGAATGTTCCCTCAGGAGATAGCTGTAAAAGCCTTGTGAGGTTCTGTTTTCCTTTTGAACTGTTGACAAGAGCTGTACACCAGCACCAAGTGGAGTTATCCCCCATGTTTAATTTCCTGCCATCCTAGGGGGTACGATATTAGTTCATCTTGCTGTTGCTTGCTTTACATTCCCTCTAGGACAACAAATTTGGAAGGAAAGCAGAAAAGGGACTATAGGGATAAAAGATTTTCCTCAGAAGGCAGTGGTGACTCCTCTGCAGTGCCAATAAGTGAAGAAGAAGCATCAAGGAGTTTGGGTTTTAGTGCTATGGGGAGTCCCCTTATAGTCTCTGTGTTGCAAATCAGGTCACCCACTGGTCAGAGAAAGGTTAACCTTGTTGGAATTCTGCCTGGGTCAGAGGAATGTGCCACAAGCGTAGGCACCGGCAGATATTCCTGTCGACCTCCCTGCGTCTCCCAACCTCTGCTGATAAGCAGGCGAGGTCCGGCGATTCTTCTCAGATGTATGAGAGGAACACACCGTTCTTCCTCTCTCCCCTTTGGTGTCCCCAGGGAGGGGAAAGAAGCAGACAGAAAACTATTTACATCATTTATTTCTGCCTCTTACATCAGTACAGAGAATCATGTCTGCACTCAACAACAGCAAGAATAAACTCCTCCCAAGTACATCCAGTACGGGTCATATGACACACACACACTGAGCTAACATCCGGTGCTCAGTACAGAATGGACTGCCCCTTTGTTCCCATGGCAACAGTCACAAACATCCTGTCTGGCTTTCCAGCCACAAGCAGCTGGCTGAGCTGCTAGAGCCTTTGCTTGCTGCAGCATTGGTGCTTTATGGTAACATACTCCCCCTAAAGTATCAATGTGTGCTGCGAGCAAAGCGTCATCCAGAGAAGAAAACAAACAGTTGTTATATTTATAACATTCCCCTGTTGTTTCAGTTCCACCCTTGGAACTACCCGCCACTGGTTTAACCAATGTACCTCTCTGGTTGTGTGATTTCGCATTACCTCGGTTAACAACTCTCTGTTGTGCCTTTGTCTCTGACTCAGACACAGCTTCAATCTGTCCTTGGTCGTTTACAATAGCAACATATGCAAGGTTAGCAAACTCCTTTGAATACCTCTTGGGTGGTACACCCTTCGTTGCTCTCTCAGACCTACGTATGAGGTTCTGATCCTCTGTGCTCACTGGTTCAACCTTTGGACTCTGTCGAGAACCAGTAGCAATCAGTGGTTCTTCCTTCACCTGTGAAGGTCTATCCATTGTGTGAGATTTCCTCTCAATGACTGTGACAACTGAGCTGTCTGAGCTATCGCTGTCATCATCAGTACTACTGAACTCAATAAGATCAAACTCATCATCATCATTATCATCAGAATCCTCTGTGGGAAATGTTTGTACTACAACCCGCTCTTGCTCTGGAGCACTCTCTAGGAACTTTGTGAGAATCACCTGACCAGATTCAGACAAAATTACTCTGTAGAGACCCTTTTCATAACCCACAAAAATGCCTCTGGCATTCTTTACTCCACCTGGAGCTTCTGTTCTCACATGAGACCCGAAAACCTTAAAATAGGCAACAGAAGGTTTTCTATTGAACAGCTTCTCAAAAGGAGAACATCCCAACTCTGTTGAGACTTTTCTCAACCACACATGAAGATAGGACGCTAGCGATTCGGCCCAATATTCATGTGGCAAATGTGAACTCAGCAATTGCACATTCATTCCCTTTTGCAATTCTTTGTTCACTTTTACACAGACCCCCCTGTTCCACGCTTCTTGCGAGACTGCAACTTTGTGGTCTATCCCTTTTCCATCCAGGAACTTCTGAAACTTCTGCAACAGAAAAATTTGCTTCTCATCTGTGAAAAGACAATCAATGTTAGCATCATGCATACTTTTAACCTTGTCACAAAACTCCTGAAACTTTTCTAAAGTTTCTTGCGGTTTCTCCATCAAATAAACCCAAGAATAATTAGTGAAACAATCCACACACACAAGGTAAAATCGTGCACCGCCTCTAGATGGTTCTAGAGGACCAATCACATCAGCATACACCCGCTGAAATGCTCTGTCGACCTTCTTGGTCTTGGTGCTCACACTGGTCACACCTGCAAGAGAGATTTCGTTAGAAACAGAGGAATTACATTTCATGTAATCACTTTGATCAAAAGTCAACAAATACAGTCCATCTTTCTCTTTGGCAGTAAGAAACAGTTCTCCATCTTTGTAGATCTTGCAGCTTTTAGCATCATAAGTCAGTTTCAGTCCTTTCTTTGCAATCTGCGACACGCTCAGCAGATTAAATCTCAGTTCTGGAACCAGGTAAACATCATTTATAGTCAAGTTCAGACTCTCAAGATACACAGTCCCAATTCCGGTTGCTTCCAACTCCTGACCGTTGGCCTGTTTCACAGTGAAGCTTTGCTTCTTCAACGTCGAAAACAGTCCTCTGTGCGGGCACATATGAACCGTGGCGCCCGTGTCAATTATGAACGAGTTCCCAACATCTGGCGTGGTTCCTTTCGCCATCATAGCCTTTGCAGGTTTCACCTGGCACTTGGTACGGCTTTTGCCTGACGCCTGAGGCTTCGTAGAGCTGCTCTTTGCTCCTCTTGACTGGCGCGGCTTCTTACAGTTTCGCTGTAGATGCCCAGTCTGTCCACAATTGTAGCATCGGACAGCACTCAATGCTACACCATGCTCTCCAGTAGCATCAGCAGTGGGGGAATTAGAACTCTGTTCTTCCCTCCCCCTGTCCTTTTCTTCCAGTGCAGCAAATCTGTCGTGTTCATTCAGGACCACAGCACAAACTCTCTCCGCGGTCAGCTGCGCGGCCGGTAGGGAACCAAGCTGACTGGCAACAACCTTGTAGGTGCGGCTAAGGCTGTTTATCATCATGAAGCAAAACACTTCCTCCTGAAGACGGAAATTGCGTTCCACCATCTGTTGACGCAGAAACTTCATTTCTGTCAGGTGCGCTTGAACATCTCCATCAGGCGCAAGTCTCAGATTGGTCAATTTCTCAAAATACAGCAACGCTGAAGAACCAGCATCTCTCTGATGCGTTGTACGCAGCGTGTCCCATACCTCTTTCGCATTTTCTAAATGCTGAACATGCACCAACTGATCATCTGAGACACACAGAATTATAGCAGTCCTGGCCCTTACATTCTGTGACTCCCAACCTCTGGTTGGTGCTGCAGGGATGGGGTTTTCAATTACATCAAAAAGCCTCTGATTCTGCAGCAGGGCCTTCATCTTTACAGACCAAGATGAATAATTGTCATTGGTTAAGGGAGGTGGGCAAGGCAAAGCTCCTTTCTTGGCATCCATCTTGAAGCCAAGCCTCTTCAGCTTTCCAGCCCACACTCTCAAACAAACTGTAAAATCCAACAGTCGTTTTTTTTCCTTTCTCACGCAGCAAACTGCAAATTGTTTACGCTCTTTGCACCTGGCAGCTAAACTCAGGCTGCTATTGAAAAGTCCCTTCCAAGAGCTCGTAAACCTTGTAGCCAAAACATTCTCTGATTTTGTTTCGCTTTCCCAGGCTCACACTCAGAGTCCAGCCCCTTTGCCAGTAACTTTCCGTTACCTAGCAACAATGCATTTCAATAAGACATCTTATCTACCACAAAAATTTGTGGAATGCAGGCTTCAGCCTTCAAGCTGCAGGCCTCTTCTCCCGGAGCTCTTGTTTTCTTTGAAACGCAGCTCCGTGAACCAGGGAATTAATCTTCCTGCGTTCACACTTTTAGCCCGAAATGCAGCATACCTTGAACTTTGTTGCTCTGGAAAACACCTCTTCTTTCCATCAGCTGTCTGTGGAGCCTCTGGCTTCTGTCAGACGCTTTCTCTTCCTCCTTGGAGCAGAGGAGGACAATCCACCAGCCCCTCATGCAGATGTCCGATGAATCGCAACCATCCTCTGCTACCACTGTTGGAATTCTGCCTGGGTCAGAGGAATGTGCCACAAGCGTAGGCACCGGCAGATATTCCTGTCGACCTCCCTGCGTCTCCCAACCTCTGCTGATAAGCAGGCGAGGTCCGGCGATTCTTCTCAGATGTATGAGAGGAACACACCGTTCTTCCTCTCTCCCCTTTGGTGTCCCCAGGGAGGGGAAAGAAGCAGACAGAAAACTATTTACATCATTTATTTCTGCCTCTTACATCAGTACAGAGAATCATGTCTGCACTCAACAACAGCAAGAATAAACTCCTCCCAAGTACATCCAGTACGGGTCATATGACACACACACACTGAGCTAACATCCGGTGCTCAGTACAGAATGGACTGCCCCTTTGTTCCCATGGCAACAGTCACAAACATCCTGTCTGGCTTTCCAGCCACAAGCAGCTGGCTGAGCTGCTAGAGCCTTTGCTTGCTGCAGCATTGGTGCTTTATGGTAACAAACCTTTAGTAGCAACCTGGTCATTCAGAAGCCATGAGAAAGTGAAGCTAATTTCATTACATGGAGATAAGTAACATCATGTCGGCTGACAAGCTGTTGTTGGGAGCACAGAAGTAAACTTGGGCTGCTGAGAAGAAACGCCTTTTAGAATAATAGAATCGCAGAACTGTAGAGTTGGAAGAGATCCCAAGGGTCATCTGCAATGCAGGAATCTCAGCTGAAGCGTCCATGACAGATGGCCATCCAACCTCTGCTTAAAAACCTCCAAGGAAGAAGAGTCCACAACCTCTTGAGGGAGACCGCTCCACTGTGGAACAGCTCTTACTGTCAGAAAGTTTTTTCTGATGTTTGGTTGGAATCTCCTTTTTTGTAACTTGAAGCCATTGGTTCGAGACCTGCCCACCAGAGCAGGAGGAAACAAACTTGCTCCCTCTTCCATAGGACAGCCCTTGAGATATCATAAGATGGCTATCATATCTCCTCTCAGTCTCCCCTTTTCCAGGCTAAACATATCTAGCTCCTTCAACTGTTCCCCATAAGGCTTGGTTTCCATACCCTTGATCATCTTATAGCGGCAGCTAGACTGGTAACTGGGAGCGGCCGCCGAGACCACATAACACCGGTCTTAAAAGACCTACACTGGCTCCCAGTACGTTTCCGAGCACAATTCAAAGTATTGGTGCTGACCTTTAAAGCCCTAAAAGGCCTCGGTCCTGTATACATGAAGGAGCATCTCCACCCCCATCATTCTACACGGACACTGAGGTCCAGCACCGAGGGCCTTCTGGCGGTTCCCTCACTGCAAGAAGCCAAGTTACAGGGAACCAGGCAGAGGGCCTTCTTGGTAGTGGTGCCCTCCCTGTGGAACGCCCTCCCACCAGATGTCAAAGAGAACAACAACTACCAGACTTTTAGAAGACATCTGAAGGCAGCCCTGTTCAGGGAAGCTTTTAATGTTTAATATTATTATTATTATTGGAAGCCACCCAGAGGGTTGGGGAAGCCCAGCCAGATGGGCGGGGTACAAATAATAAATTATTATTATTATTATTATTATTATTATTATTATTATTATCTTGGTTGCCCTCCTCAATACACGTTTCAGCTTGTCAACATCCTTCTTAAATTGTAGTGCCCACAATTTTCAGTTGGTGCTTTGAGTGAGCTCTGGGCAAGAGATGGGCAAAGATTTTCTCACTCATTTTTTGCATGCCATTTTGCTGTTAAAGCCCCAAGAGTAGAGAAGGGCATATCTGTCCATTTCAGTTTCTCTAAATTTCTCATTTTCCAATCTGAAATTGAGTTCTCCACATTTCCACATCAGTCTGCATTTTTTTTTTACAAAAAATTGTCCTCATGAAAATCCACCAGCATTTTAGTGAGAAATGCTCCCAATGTGTGCATTTTTGCATGCAATGTTGCCCAATTCACACATTTTTTTTTGCAAAGCAATCTCCCCTGATATAATGCGTTTCCGTATGCTGTTTTCACTAATATATGCATTCAAATGCACACTTTACCTCAGTAAATGCTTTTTTCTTTTTTTACACATTACATGGCTGGAGAAGGACGCTGGAGGATTTGGAAAATTGCCAATGTCAAGGGATAACTGTGTTTTGATTTGCGTGTTGTTCAGAAATTATGAATCAAGTATGATTGCTTTTAAATGTGAACTGAAGTTCTCCCTTCTCCCTACTCAGGAGTCAGGCTAGTTAAAAAGTGACAATACTAAATGCAAATCAGCTTTTGTGCCCTAGAATATTTTGAAGGCTAGGGCAAGGAAGAAAGGAGGAGCAAAAGATGTAATTTGAAGTAAGAAATGAAAGGGAATCAGGGACTCAATGGAAGGGGGAACTGCTGGTGGAGATTGGAGGTCAGGAGTTGGCTAGTAATATTAATGCAAGCGAAATAAAACATAAATTTTAAAGGATGGCTTGAATCTCTTTTCAGAAAGGCATGGGGTGGGGGAGAGAATGTTGTTCGAAAGACTAAATCCTTTGGGTGTTATCAACATGTTTTTCTTTTCTTTCTTTTTTTAACTGGGATTTTGCCCAGGCCATAAAATTCCACGAAACTCCTTTAAAGGATGTGATCCTATAATTGCACTTTCAGCCATGGAGCCCCACCGAAATGACTCGTAACATTTGTTTAGGAACCCAGCCAGTTTGTGTGGGGTACTGGGATATTGGCTTCTTAGCTCTCTCGACCACCTGTTCTTTGGAAACCTTTCTAAGGCTGCGTTTGTTGGGAGATGATATTTTGGTGCCGTTCCTCATGTGGGAGAGCTAAGAAAATAAAAATCTGGAGGAAGGTTAGATATTTCCCTTTGCCAAACACAGTGTTGAACTCCTTGGCTCCCCCCTCCCACCCGATCAGCTCCTTGCAGGGCCCCTCTGCCTTTAAACAGCGGCACAACACCAAGATATCCAAGTGATAAATATTTCCCCACCATTGCATTGCCTTGACCTCCCGAGGCATCCCATTTGTCTCTCCAGACCTGTTTCTTAAGGGAGGTGTTACACAAACAGGTTCCGTATGAAGCAACAGCAGCTGCCTTATAGAAGGTCAAACAGCTTGTCCACATAGCTTAATATTTTCCGTTCTTCCCTACTGTGGCTTTCAGGCAGAGAGGGCTTTTTCTTATCACCTATAACCTCAGGAATGGGGAATCTCTGGTCCTCCAGGGGCTGTGGGACTCCCATCATCCCTGATCATTGGCCATGCTGGAGTTGTGGTTCAGCAATATCTGTAGGTTCCCCACCCCTACGCTGCCCGATACTTGGGACCTTCTGCATGCAAAATGTGTGCTCTGCCACTGAGTGATGGGCTCTCCCATCAATAACACAGGGTGGAATTTCACAAAGCATCTACTCACCCCAGTAGTCGAGTGGTGCCCTGCCCACCTGGGAATTCGTTTGGCTATCAAAACATTGTCCTGAAGGCAGTGGGATGTGACCACTATGCCTTTGCCTCCACATCTGGGGAAAGGTGGGGTTGGTAGGTAGGGTTGGGAGGCTTCATCTTTCTTTTCATAAGAATTGCTTGAGGAATCTCATAGTTGTCATCTTTAATGCCTTCCCTCTACCATGTTATTTTGAGCAAGGAGTGGGTGAGACCAACATCAGGGAGTTTTGGTGCCATGGCACAAACACTGGGAAAATTTAGTCTAATCTCATACTGCCATGTTGTTTTCTGATCTGAAGGAATTAATTTCCTAACAATCTGCCCCCTTTCCCCAAATTCTTCATTTGGGCGTCATCACCAGGAACCAGGATGTGTTAAAGATATAAGTTTAAAATGCATAAAATGATGTTTGAATGCATTATTTTGAGAAATGCTTTGCAGATTGGTTTGTATTAGTTAGGAAGCTTGCCTCTACATAAATGTGGCAAAGAAAGGGTGGATGTTTCCATTTCAGGTTAAATGATGACGCATCCTAGAAGCCCAAGCAGAGATCTCTCAAAGCAGGAGATGAAACTTGAGAACTCAACCTCTTAGTCAGTTGGTGAAGACAGCAGGAGCAGGAGCGGCAAAGTTCTACTGTGATGAACAAGCAAGTTGCTTAGGATCTCTCTCTCTCTCTCTGGAACCAGAAAGAAGAAAGTCATTGGTCTGAATTAAGGACAGGAGAAATGAGATTCTCTGCATCTGAGGACATGACTTTTACATAGTTCAAAGTATAATGCAACATGATTAAATCACTGCAAAGTTTTATTTTACATTCTCAGAAGTGTACTAATATCTCATGTTAGGAATGGGATGAAAATAACTATTGGGTGTTATTTGAATCGTCTTAGAATCTAAACTTGAATCTATTTCTGTGATCTTATTTGTCATGCTGATGTTTTCCTGAAGATGTTGAAATGTAAGTAATTTATTTAAATATATAACATTATATTCCAAGTATATTTACTCTGAAGTGGGAATGGATGAGCCTGTCATTTTTGGTTTCTTCAGCTTCCCATCTTCCCAGTTTTAAATTCAGTTCTCCACATTTTCACACCAATTTGCCATTTTTTTAAAAAAAAAAATCATCATGAAAATTCATCAGCATTTCAGTATGAATGTACACATTTTTGCAAGCAATCCCCCCATATATAGAGCATTTTTGCATACTTTCACTAACAAATGCATTTTCATGTAAACTTTCCTCTAATATATGCATTTCTGTATACATTGGGTTGTGGGAGAACTGCACTGAAAAATTCGGAGAAGTGCAAATTTTGAAAGGCAGCTATGTTTCAGTTCATCCTGTGGATGAGGTAGTTTCTCATTAAATGGCAAATTGAATTAAATTTCTTTATTTCTCACAATTCTCACAAAATTCTGACAAACTTCAGAGAAACTAACTCTCCAGTAACCATGCTCAGGACTGTAGCCTTAACTAGCAATTCTGAAAGGTTTGGTTTTATTTCTGATTCATAGATTTCAATTATATAATCATTTTTGTCTTTGTGATAATATTATCCATTAGTTCTAGATGTGTGAGACTTGGTTTTCTTGTGGCTATGGTGATGTCTTTGCAATGTCAAATTCACAGGTACTGAAAGTATTGTCATGCTGTCCTAGTAAGGCCAGCTGCATAAGTGGTAAGTTGAAAGACTCTCTTTCCCCGGTAAAGGTAAAGGACCCCTGACAGTTAAATCCAGTCGTGAACAACTCTGTGGTTGCAGCACTCATCTCACTTTACTGGCTGAGGGAGCCAACATTTGTCCACAGACAGTTTTTCTGGGTCATGTGGCCAGCATGACTAAGCTGCTTCTGGCAAAACCAGAGCAGCGCATGGAAATGCTGTTTACCTTCCCGCCGGAGCGGTACCTATTAATCTACTTGCACTTTGACCTGCTTTCGAACTGCTAGGTGGGCAGGAGCAGGGACCAAACAACAGGCGCTCACCTCGTTGCGGGGATTTGAACCGTCGACCTTCCGATCAGCAAGCCCTAGGTCCAGTGGTTTAGACCACAGCACCACAAAATTATTAAGTGGGCCACATCCTTGTGGGGAGGGGTGGGGAGCTAATGGCATTCAATGAAGAGAGAAAATCTTTTGTAAGGTCAGACTTTACTCAGAGTAAGTGGTGATGTTAGATAGCGACTTTCTATTTAATGTTCATGGTGTGTTTGTATATAGCTGAAGAAGGAGCATCTGTTTATATTCTAGCCTATACATTACAGGCAACAAATTGCTGTTACTACTTTTCAGAATCAGCCAACTTGAAGAAAAATGAATGAAAACTGTGGGGGGTAATGGTGCCTCTGCCAGTGCTCAGATGTGCAAGGACTTTGCATGAACTAGATTTCAAGCAATGACCAGGAAGTAACTTGTCATTTGCTACCATGAAGTAACTTGAAGTAACTTGTCATTTATTAACTATCCCACTCCCCTTTTCCCAGTCAGCGAAGAAAGACATGAATTAAAATTACAGTGGTGCCTCGTAAGACGAAATTAATCCGTTCCGCGAGTATCTTCGTCTAGCGGTTTTTTCGTCTTGCGAAGCAACCCTATTAGCGGCTTAGCGGATTAGCGCTATTAGCGATTTAGTGGCTATTAAAGGCTTAGCGGCTTAGCGGATTAGCTGCTAAAAGGCTATTAAAGGCTTAGCGGCTTAGAAAAAGGGGGGGGAAAGCGAAAAAAATATCTCAAGACTCGCAAGACATTTTTGTCTTGCGAAGCAAGCCCATAGGGAAATTCGTCCTGCGAAGCGCATTGAAAATGGAAAACCCTTTCGTCTAGCGGGTTTTCCGTCTTGCGAGGCATTCGTCTTGCGGGGCACCACTGTACTTTTTTTTTTTAAAGGAGCACCAAACTAATGATAAGTTTTTCATATGATTGATAATTTATCAATCACCTTCAACAGGAGGTGACCAAAACTCAGGGCTAATATCATAGCTGTTAACTTTTCCCTTTTCTTGCGAGGAATCCTATTCGGAACAAGGGAATTTCCCTTAAAAAAAGGGAAACGTTGACAGCTATGGCTAATGTACCTCCTGGAGTGACTTGTGGGGTTCTGCTGGAGTTGTGCTGATCCTTCGTAGTTCATGATGCAGTACTTTCAGGTGTGAAAGGGTTCCCAGATATTGTCCTGGTAACCTTTATAAAAGAAATGGAAAACCCATGGCCCTCCTGATGTTGTTGGACCTCCACTCCCATCAGCCTCAGCCAGCATGGCCAATGGCCAAGGATGAGAGGAGCTGCAGTCCAGAAACCTCTGGAAGACCACAGGCTCCTCAGCCCTGATTTTACAACAGCCTCACAAAATCACTCCCCTGTTATTAGACCCATGTTATAAATGGGCAAGGAACTGAATCTATAATGGCACCTGCTGATGTTATGGCTAAGGTAAGACTTGGGAACTTTCTAGCTCACTACCATACCACTGCTTTCCAAAATATACTAATTATTATCCTCCAGTAACTATTCCATTAATTTTTAACTGCAACACAGTGAAGGGAACTCTCAGCACACTTAACAAACCATAGTTCCCGTAGTTCCCAGGATTCCTTAGGGCAGCGGTTCTCAACCTGTGGGTCCCCAGATATTGTTGGACTACAACTCCCATCATTCCTGAGCTCTGGCCTTGCTAGCTAGGGGTGATGGGAGTTGTAGTTCAACAACATCAGGGGACCCACAGGTTGAGAAAATCTGCTTCTATGACTGTTTAAAGTGGTATGGTATTGTTTTAAATGCATAGTGCAGATGGGGTCCTAACATTGTTTTGTGGCATAATCATGATTGAATCTGGAATTGTGGTCTCTTTCTCATGCCCAACATTCACATTTACCCAGTCAAGTTGAAGGTAGCTAAAGAAGTCACTATTGAGCTTTCAAGGCCATTTTGATTTCCTCTTTACATATCACTTTCTACTGACAGTTCTCCTCCTACTCTGCGAGCCCCATAATATTGACCTGGCACCACTTGTCTGTCATTGCTCTGAGAAGTGTTGCTTTCGGAATTATCATTCCACACAGCAGGGAGCTTCTAGAATAACCTTTGCTGAGTGCTATTTGCACATACATTTCTATATGATTGAAACCTGGGGAGCGGGGAAGGGTGTTGGAGGAGATTAGCGACTTCAGACACAAGGAGAATTGCCCAGAAAGGTAATTTTATAGCAGTGTATAAAATGAGTATGCTAAGATGACCCAGAAGATTGTCTGAATATACAACACAGCTCTACTCTGAAACAAATCTGGCCTTGTAAGGAAGTGTAAAATGCTCCAAGGAAGAAGAGCAGGTTATAAGTATAATTTTATTTAGTTGGTTAATTAGTTATTATATTTAGATCCCACCCTTCCTCCCAAAGGAGTCCAGCATAAACAGAGTGACAACTGACAGAATGAGAGACCCAGAGTGAAAGGTTATGACCTGGGAGGTCACAGTTCAAGGAACCACACGGCCATGAAGATCGCTAGATGAGTCTGGGCCAGTCATTGTCTCTCAGCCTAACCTACCTCACAAGGTTATTTTGATGATAAAATGGAAAGAGGGAGAACCATGTATGCCACTTTGAGCTCCTTGGGGGGAAAGGGGGGATATCATCATCATTGTCGTCGTCATCATCATCATCATCATCATCATCATTTAATATTGAATTTGGAGATGGGAAAGGTAGGTTCAAATCCTCACTCAGCTATGAAGCTCAGGGTTACTCTTTGGAAAACCCCAGGGTTGTACTGAACTTTGCCATAGCAAACCATAATCAGAACTGTTGCCCAGAATGTTCTGGGCTTGATCCCAGCCTTGGCTGCAGTCATGAACTGGGAATACACCTCATTTAATTAAATAAGATTTACTTCTGAGTAGACGTGGGATGCGGGTGGCACTGTGGGTTAAACCACAGAGCCTAGGACTTGCTGATCAGAAGGTCGGTGGTTCAAATCCCCACGACGGGGTGAGCTCCCGTTGCTCTGTCCCTGCTCCTGCCAACCTAGCAGTTCGAAAGCACGTCAAAGTGCAAGTAGATAAATAGGTACCGCTCCTGTGGGAAGGTAAACGGCGTTTCCGTGCACTGCTCTGGTTTGCCAGAAGCGGCTTAGTCATGCTGGCCACATGACCCGGAAGCTGTACACCGGCTCCCCTCGGTCAATAAAGCGAGATGAGTGCCGCAACCCTAGAGTCGGTCACGACTGGACCTAATGGTCAGGGGTCCCTTTACCTTTACCTAGACGTGGTTAGGATTTGACTGTAGTCATGCTTTGACTTAGACTCACTGAAATCAGTGGGACTTACACTAGTTATGACTAATATCAGTACCATTGATATGATAAGGTTTTGTTCTATGCATGACTAAGTCTTAGATCCAACCCTCTCTATTTAGATATATATGTATCTGTTGCTGCCACCATTTAATTCAATTATGTTGTGCACTACTATGGCTTAAAGCTTTCAAGACCTTCTCTTTGTTTTGCTTCCAGCTCTTTCCTTAACCACCTGTCACTCTTGCCTGAGATTTGCAAAGAAAGGCAACCTTTCCAGGAATGCTCGAATGCTCTGTGATTCACAGAATTGTGCATGTAATGGAAACTCAGGTTTCATAATGCTCCCATTGGAGATAGCTTATCGTGTGGTTCAAAGGCAGGTAAGCCTTTCACTGTTTGTTTTAACATGTGATAAATGGGCTTATCTCTTCCCACAACCTGAAACGCTTATCAGCCAAACAGGGTTCGATCTATAGTGCTGTGTCCCTTCAAAACTCAGAATGACACAGGTCACTTAGTCTGTGTTAGAGATTGCAGAAGCCAAAGATACAGGCGTTGACTACGTCACGGCTTTCCTCAATAGGTTTCTTGTTCTAAAGGTAAAAGGTAAAGGTAAAGGTAAAGGACCCGTGGATGGTTAAGTCCAGTCAAAGGCGACTATGGGGTATGGCACTCATCTCGTTTTTCAGGCCAAGGGATACGACGTTTGTCCACAGACAGCTTTCCAGGTCATGTGGCCAGCATGACTAAACTGCATCTGGCTCAATGGGACACTGTGACAAGTGCCAGAGTGCAAGGAAATGCCATTTATCTTCCCTCCGCAGTGGTACCTATTTATCTACCTGCACTGGTATGCTTTTGAACTGCTAGGTTGGCAGAAGCTGTGAGCAATGGGAGTTAACCCCATCACACGGATTCGAATCGCCAACCTTCCAATTGGCAGGCCCAAGAGGCTCAGTGGTTTAGACCACGATGCTACCTGTGTCTTGTTCTACATGAAGGGGAGAGGCCTCATGTGGGATCTCTACTCTACACTGAACTGCAGGAGAGGCCAGAATGTAGAGACTTAAAAGGCCCTCTGCCAGAGGTCCCACCCACAGAACATTTGTTGTCTTCTGAAAGAAAGGCTGGGCGCCATCAGCCACATATGTCTTGTTATGTATTGAAGTTTTCACCCTGGGCCAGCAGGGGGATACTGTAGATAGTTATGCAAATGAAGGATCGAAAGTGACGTTCAGTGATTGGATAGTTTGTATGCAAATGAAGGATCGAAAGTGACGTTCAGTGATTGGATAGTTTTAGAAAGTTGCTACAGTTACATTGTTCTGGAGCTCTATATAAGCAGGCTGACTGAGCTCCTCAGTTCAGTTCTGTTCTGGCCTTTGAATAAACAAGAGCTTTTTGAAGAATCGCTGGGTCGTCTGATATGTTCACCCACAACTTAACATGTATGATTTGAGTTGTGCACATATGGTTCTTTGCATCACTATCATGATAATCATCATGAAGTATACTGCCCTTCTTCTGAAGATCACAGTATAAAAACGCAAAATACAACACATAATAACAAAACATGACAATAACATCCACACTTGACACACCATGCCTCCTTCCCACATGCTGCTCCCAGCAAATCATTGCCTCCCACAATGCAGTGGGCAGTAGGTAGGAAGAACCTCACAAAGTTGTATCAAAAACATCAAGTAGTACTCATCCATAGTAACAACTGTCTTGAGCAAAAAAAACCCTCTGTTGCTCAAGAAAACCCCATATTAATCAAACATTTGTGACAGCAAAACTATCACCTCTATTAAATGTGGCTGAGTTAAATTCATAGGCTAATTGATAGAAATTAAAAACAATTTGGAGAGAGCAGAATTTCTAAAAACGAAGGGCTGTACGTGCTTTCTTAGAGGTAATAATAATATTAATAATTTTATTACTTGTGCCCTGCCACTCTGGGCGGCTTCCAGAATTTATAAAAACATAAAAAAATTAAACATTAAAAACGTTCCTATACAGGGCTGCTTTCAGAAATAATAATAAAGTGGCATAAGGTTTGCCATGGCCCAAGGTTTGACCAAGCAAGAGGGAAGCAGGAATAAGAGCTAAGTTGGCCATATTTAATGTGTGCTTTGCCTCCCACAATGTTCAGGAGGTCAATCCCTCTTTTGTGAGAGTACAAAGTTTCCTGCCCACATCAGCTGTTAATGTAATAGCTTCATGTCGAGAGATTATCTAGCTATAGGCACTTAGCAGACATATGAAAGGAGGAGAATAATTACAGTGGTGGCATGAGTAAATTGCTCATCCTTCACAAGATGTTCCACTGAAAATAATGGCTAGGGGTTGCAGTGACCCAGATGGGAATGGATTAATTGTGTGATGGGACCACATAACAGCTTAATTAAGTTATAGCACATCAAGGAAACAAATTGGGACCACATAACAGCTTAATTAAGTTATAGCGCATCAAGGAAACAAATTTCCAGAATTTCCCTTTTTGGTATAACTATGGTAGTTAGTTGATAATTTTATACAGTGGTACCTCGGGTTACAGATGCTTCAGGTTACAGATGCTTCAGGTTACAGACTCCGCTAACCCCGAAATAGTACCTTGGGTTAGGAACTTTGCTTCAGGATGAGAACAGAATTCGCGTGGTGGTGGCGTGGCGACAGTGGGAGGCCCCATTAGCTAAAGTGGTACCTCAGGTTAAGATCAGTTTCAGGTTAAGAACGGACCTCCAGAACGAATTAAGTTCTTAACCCGAGGTACCGCTGTATTTTAGTTTGCACACACACCACACATTTAATGCACCTCTTCCAAAAGAATCCCGAGATCTTTAGTTTGTTAAGGGTTTTGGGAATTGTAGCTCTGTAAGGGGTAAACTACAGTTCCTGGGATACTTTGGAGCAAAATCTGCTTTAAATGTAGGGTGTGTGTGCAGCCAAAATCGCTAAGTACACTGATCTCAGTTATTCCTGTCTTTGTTGTTGTTGTTTAGTCGTTTAGTCATGTCCGACTCTTCATGACCCCATGGACCAGAGCACGCCAGGCACTCCTGTCTTCCACTGCCTGCCGCAGCTTGGTCAAACTCATGTTCATAGCTTTGAGAACACTGTATTCCTGTCTTACCATATTTCAATTAAAGCTCATGGGAAGATGCAATGAAGCAATGCCTTCCATGGGGCTTTCTCAGATCAGAAAGCAAAAGCAGCCAGGGAGGCTGCAGAGTGCCAGGCAAATGCACACCCAAAGCTAATACATGATTTAAAAAATGGTGGACACACCAGGCTTACAATTTCTACGCCTCAACAGAAGTTTATTTCGAATTCCAGCAAAATTTGTAATTTTGCCCCATCATTTGATTGCATTGCCAGTATCTTTGAATCATTTAGGAATCCTCAGCTTATTGAATTTGGAGAAAAATTATGGACGTTATAGCCCCATACCTTCAAACCAAAATGGAGTACTACAACTCCATTGTCTTCTCTGGCCAGTAGGAGCTCTCTGGGATCTGTGGCAAAGGACTTTCACATCACCTGCTGCTTGAGATCCCTTTATTGGAGATGTCAGGGGTTGAAGCTGGGACCTCCAGCATGCAAAGAACGTTCTCTATTACTGAGCTAAAGAGTGTTTTAGATCTGTAACTTCAGGTATTTCTTGACGAACAACAACCACCAAACACTGTGAGAAAATTCTGAGGAAAGCTTTGAGCCCAAGTCAGTCAGACCCACATTGCCTCCCAGTACGTTTCTGAGCACAATTCAAAGTGTTGGTGTTGACCTTTAAATCCCTAAATGGCCTTGGCCCAGTATGCCTGAAGGAGTGTCTCCACCCCCATTGTTCAGCCCAGACACTGAGGTCCAGCACCAAGGGCCTTCTGGTGGTTCTCTCACTGTGAGAAGTGAGATTACAGGGAACCAGGCAGAGGGCCTTCTTGATAGTGGCACCCTCCCTGTGGAACGCCCTCCCATCAGATGTCAAGGAAATAAACAACCATCTGACTTTTAGAAGACATCTGAAGGCAGCCCTGTTTAGGGAAGTTTTTAATGTTTGAAGTTTTATTCTGTTTTTAGTCCTCTGTTGGGAGCCTATGGGCGGGGTAAATAATAATAAAAATAATAATTGCCTACCTATATCCACTAAGAAAGTTACCACCTGGGTGAATGAAACAACACAATAATGTGTCTCACTTGATGCCCTAGCAGTAGAAAACCTTTAACTATCTGTTATGCATCTAGTAGGCAGCAGTTTTTATTGCATGATGCTTCTTTAACAGGTATATGCTATAGACCTGAATTGCGTACCAGTTAGAGCCACCACATCTCTCAAAATTACACACTACCCATATTTGAAAACACCTTATATTGGGAAACATGAACTGGAGAGTAGTTCTCTTCTCACAGCATGTTCCCATGATGTGCACCGTGGGAACTGATTCTCAACAACATGATTTTATTCTTGGTCTGCAATATGTGCCCATTCACATTGCGACATGTGACATGGGTCCTTGCCAAATGATACGAATTGCTTTAGAGCTGCCTATGTATCACTTGATAATTCAATGCCTGAAGGCTGAATATTGCCTCTCAATTGACTGCACTGAAAGCAGTGTTTCTGGGGCAATATGAGAGTTTTGTTTATGGAGTTTGTCCTGGGATTTCTCGTTCACATGTGCAAGTCATTACTTGATGCTGCAGGTCTCAACTGCGTGTGCATGTAAGAAAACAGACCTACTCCTGGGACTAGATCCATTAGCTTTGAACTGGGTGTGATGAAAGTTGTCATTTTGCGTCTGTGAAATATTCTACATTTATAAACCGCATGTTCTGCAACAGCACCCAACCATTGCTTTGTTGTTGCTTTCTAAAAAGTTCAGTTAATTTCTAGGTTATTTTATTTTTATTCGATTTTGCAATCAGAGTTATACAACTGCAAGAACCCCAATTGGAAACAGCTGTACACAACGTCAATCAAAGCACCTTCCAGCTCGGGAATCTTACACTTCTGTGAACTGCCAATTTGTGTTCACAATTTCTTTCCCCTCACTTTGGTGTCTTGCTAAACTCCTGTCCAAGGGCAAATTCTTCATCCTCCCCCCCCCCCCAATGAACCAGACTGGCAAGGTTGCTATGTACACACAAGGATAAAGATATACTCTGGTTACTCAATACATGTTTTGCAAAAGTCGACTGTTTCAAACAAAGTTGCAACATGCCACACAGTTTTGCAACACTGGGTGGAAACTGAGCACCTACATTTACAGACATATCTACCTTAGGTGGCTGCTTTGAACGTTTTTCATGGAATTGCGTCAATGAGAAACACACACGCCATGTTGCTCTTTTTATAGATCAGCTGTTACTCAGAACAGTTCAGTTTCAATCATAGGCAGGGCAAAACATTGCAAATGGTAGCCTGGAGTCTTGTAATGTCTGCAATCCGAAGGATATTTAGGTAGTAACTGGATGTAGTGCTGATAATGACAATCCTGTGTCAATTTCTTTGCCAATTGTAGTTAAGGAACACTGAACATATCATCATATATTTTCTGCCCCTGCACAATACTGTGTGTCACTGTCACAGGGATGGCAAACCCATGTCTCTACCAAAGTTGTTGGACTCCAACTCCCATCAGCCTATCTGTTAACCTTGCTGACTGAAGCTAATGGGAGTTGGTGTCCAATAGCATCTGGAGGGCCATAGGTCCCATACTTCTGAGTCAGGATGGAGGAAAGCAGGGACTTTTCCCTACATGTGGTGGCCTTGGCAAATTGTACACTCCTGTTGGATACATTTTTTTCATGAAATTCAGTTGTACACCAGGGCTCAGGTTGCAAATAAATAACCTTTTAAAAAAACAAATCCAAACCAAAGTTTAAATCTTTAGCCATCAGCTATCACAGGTAACATGGCTGAAGCAGGGTTATAGGGACAGGTAACATGGTTGAAGCAGGGTTATAGGGACAGGTAACATGGTTGAAGCAGGGTTATAGGGACAGTGAGGATTCTAATTTGCATCTGTATTTACAAGTGTGAAGTGTTCCTGTTCAATATTCCATTCCATTTTCCCTCTGCACCTCCCAGTTTTCCCCAATACAAAGTCAGCATTCCATGGCTACTGAGCATGCTCCATCATCACTTGGCTGTTTTTTTTGGGGGGGTGGGGGGTGGGATTACCTCACCTCCTTAGGGTTTTCCCCAAAGATCATTTGTACTTCTGGACACTTTGGGATTTTCCCATGCCCGCCACTACCTCTGTCTTGTGTGCGGATGGTGCCATATATACGGACCCCCACTCAGAGAATGAGCTCACTATTAGTTTACTATTAGGTGTGTGTGGACCTAATACGGGGACATTTATACATACATGGATGTCCATAACTCACACTCAGTACTGGAAGACCTGCAGTGTGTCAAGTATCAGGTGGTATGGCAATACTGTCTATGTTATCTGTGATGGCTCATTCATTGCCACTGCACTTATCAAAGGATGTCAGTGCCTATGTAAAGCAGGTCACGGAATCACACAGAGGTGTGACAGAGCAGAATTAATAGTGGAGAATCAATTTGGAGTCTGACAGAGGTGCCATCTTCTCAAGATGATTGAGGGGGCCTGACGCAATGTCCTGATGTCACGTGCATGATGTTGCAAAGAGCCAGGGGGCAGAGCCAAATGTCCTCTGAACATTGAGGGGGCCCGGCCCCCTAAAAAAATTGAAGGCGTGAGGTGCCTTGACCTCTAGGATCTGGTGCTGCTGGACTCTGAGATGCAGATGGAATCACATTTCCTCAGTGTTTTCTCACTTGCGATCCAAAAGTGTTTCCATCTAGAATTTCCCTAGTAGCTTAATAGCTTATAGTACAAAGTGTACTAGGTGATGTATGGAGACAGGTGAGAAAAATTTATTTTCCCCAGTCGAATCCCTAGGATTTTTTAGAAAGAATGATCGTGAACTTTAGGCCACCTTTACAAAAACGAAGGATTTACTTCAGGATGCCACAAGATTAGCCAGCCATAGTAAGGAGGAGTTTTGTGACCCATATCTAGGTATCACAAGCATGCCTCTTACTGGAATTGAACAGGCAACTCTGAAATGAACTAGAAAAAACTCAGAGAAACATTAACTATGTCTTCACATGGCAATAAGGACAGAAGCAAACAATAGCCAGGGCCAATTATACCATCTCAGCAGAGAACATCAGTTGCCCCAGGCAGCCTCATGTGAAGGGGGTGCTTTATTGTGCAAGGGGCTCTGACTGCAATAACTGTGTCATCTGCTTTCTTGTTTGGTGCTCTCTCTCTCTCTGCCCAGAGGGCTGCAAATGCCCTAAAGACTGTAACTGATTCAGTATAAGACAGCTTCCCATATTTCCTCTAGAACGCTGAGGTTCAGCTTCTGGAGCCTGCTGCAAGATTGTGTCATGGTGGGGGCCAAATAGTCTTAGAATTAACAGGGCACATCTGAACACATGGTCAGCAGTCAGGATTTTGTTTTCAGTCCTAGAACTGAGCTCACAGTTCTGTCACACTAAACCCCACTCTTGGCTTCCCCCTTCCTTCACCTTAGCATAATTTGGAAGGGAAATTTTGTTGTTGTTGCTGCTATTGTTAAACAATTGGGAATCAAAAAGATTGCTGATCACTTAAGGAGCTTCAAGTTGGGCCTTGTTTAATCATTGGATGGATGCTCCTAATACATTGCACACACACAAACACGCCCTGCATCAACACAATGTTGTTGACATCAAAATGGCAACCTCTCCATTAATCAGGATTTCCCCTTGCTGGGAAAAATCCAATAGGGTGTGGTTTTTTTTAATGACCTGTTTGCAATATCTGAATGGTCCATTTACAATATTAAGCTCCTGCCTGGAGAGCTATCAGTAGATTCTAAACTGCCTTCTGTCCACTGTTGAACAAGATCTGCAGCAAAAAATGTGTTGGTGCTGTCTTGCAGGCATCACTTAGATGCTCAGGTAAACAAATAATACCATCTGGTTGTGTGTATTACTTCACTTACCTCAAAATATGGTAAGCCAGCTGCATTTGGAGAGTCCTCCTGTCCGTTCTCTGCTGACTCTGACCCCTGACTTCTGCCCTAGAGGCACCACCAGATCAATTCCATATTGGTGCTCTGCTTGCAATGAAGTGTAGTGAGCTAAATTTGATTTTTAAAGGAATGGATTTATCCCACCAAATTGCTACGCTGTATACTGAACTGCCTGCTTTCTTGAAACAAAGGCTAAAAGGATTTGGTTGGTTTATTTTTTATTTATTTTTTGAAAAACAAAACTCCTTCATTCTTGACAATTGGGAATATACATTTTTAGAACAACAGTAATGTATGTGTTTGGGCAGAGGAAAGGAATTGACATGGGAATTGAGCTCTGGTCTACGGAACAGTTCTATATTGGAATTGGAAAAACCTGTCTCTAAATAACAGACGGTTTGAACTATTGCTTATAAACAGGAAATGTATATGATGTTAAAATAATGAGTCACGTACGGTGTTTATCAGAGTCAGGAAAGAAGCCAGCCCCTCTAAACTAAACAAATCCCTTTTTATGAAGCCAGTCCGTGCCTTATAGCATTGCACGGGGTGATTCATCCTGTTCAGCCTGCTTTAATGGAAAATACTTCGAGCCATATCAATGCAGGGTGATATATTTAGACGTCATTATATTTAAACAAATGCCATACATGCTTAGTTATTCACAGTCCGTTTCGTTATACTTTTGGATCTTTGTCAACCCCATCCATCACTTTGCACCTTGGGGAGGGAGAAGCAGGGGGTTCACATCTTACATAGGCATCCAGGGTGTCCAATCCAGCCAAATTACACACTCATGTGACATTCATTTAAACAGAGAGAATTAAAGATGTGCATATAAGGGGGTGTGAGACTTAAAAATCCTATGTTTGTGATGTTCAATGAAAGAATGAGGAAAAATTCAGGACACATTTAGAGACAGCTATTCAATTTGCACTTTCCAGAACAATATGAGAATTAAAACACAGCCATCATTTGAAATTTTGCACTGCACTTCTCCCAACGAATGTTTCTACACTAATTCAAGTTACAAGAAAGGAGATTTGGACTAAACACGAGGAAGAATTTTCTGGCAGAAAGAGCTTTTCTACAATGGAGCAGACTCCCTTGGGAGGTTGTGGACTCCTCTTCATTGGAGATTTTTAAGCAGAGGTTGGATGGCCATCTGTCAAGGATGCTTTAGTTGAGATTTCTGCATTGCAAGGGGTTGGACTAGATGACCCTTGGGGTCCCTTCCAACTCAATAATTCTATGATACTATAATTCTATGATTCATGAATAACAATAAACAGCTATCAAGTGCAGGTCCACCTTACAAGACAGTGTAGACATCATTGTAATGTGGTTTTCAGATAGCAAGGGCACACAGGATATTTACAGAGTCCAAACTACTGGGGAGATCATTTGTAAAATGAAAGAAGAGCATTGCCAACACTCCTCAGCTAACTCAAAGGTAACTTTACATGCAACAAAAACCATGCACTCCACTCCTGAGAATATTCACCAAAATTTTCACTTCCCGTTTGATAATGTTCAAATGCAATATCTTTTCTTTTTAATTGACATAGAATTGTAGGGGAGGGGGGAACCAAATAAATGTTTACTACAGCATTGTCTCTGCTTTTATAGGTTCTGCAGGTTTTTGGAAGCAAATCTGAAAACCTGCAAAACCTGTCTGTCTCCAGCTTTTGAAATGGCCTTATTGTATCTATCTACCTGTCTACTTAGGGAGAGAGGTTAATAGGGTTGCCATATTTTGAAGAGCAAAGGACACATTTACCGACTTCTACTCTTAACCATGGATCACTATGATGACTCTCATTTTATATACCCATGAAAAAGAGGGTGTGTCCTGGAAAAAGAGGACATATGGCAACAGAAAATGTTACTGTTGCTTTTATTTTATTCCCCCTCTAATCCAACGTGCAAGGTGCTCCAAGTGTCAACCTGATAAACAGCAGAAAGCACAATCCACAAACCATTAGTAATACATTGCGCAGTGAGTCACTGATTACAGCCCTCATAGCGACGAGCCCTTAAAATAAAAGATATGCTTTTATTGTGGCTTTAATCACACTTTCCCTCACCATGGCCCTCAGACCTTCAATATTAATGGATTTCATTCATATCATTTAAATGCAATGAAAGCACTTTTGTTCTCAGCTTTCTAGAGGAATTAAACTGTTGCTTGAAAAAGTGAAGCTTCCATGGAAGACAATTATTCATGGAAGCCACACGAAATCGTCTCCCCCTGCCTCCCGCATTCATCTTATCAATAACTTGTTTGTTTTCGTTTTTAAAAAATGAGGTTACATGAATGCAGTGGTCTGCATAAATCCATTGGTGTGTGCCTTGCCATCTGCTCCGTCATCTTTTCTGAACTGTAAAAAGTGCAAAGCGTAGGGTCTGCAAAATCCATATGCAAAGATGTATGTTTAATTCAGCTGAGATTTGCTGTCACAGCAACCCTCCGAGCAACGAGGCAAGCCATATAACACTCAAGGACAGTCGCACTGCTGTCTGGGCAGGCAGGGTTACAAATGATCGCATTTGATTGCATACAAATTGATGTAATTGCAAAATCTAAACCAGTTTTATCAGGAGTGCGTAGATTTCTCTAAGGCAGGAGTTTTCAAACTGTGCTCCAGCCTGGGAACCTTGGAATTTCTTTGAGGCATATCAGAAGTTTCTCAAGAAGAAATTCAGAAAATGCTCAGCAGTATCAATTTCCTCTTGTGATCCAGATTTGTAGAATCATGCTGAATTCATTAACAGCCAGCAAGTCTAGCATGAAAACAGTGTGCACCCTGAAACATTATTCAGAATCCACTGCAACATTCTGGGGTTCATCAGTGGATAAGTCCAAACCAACAGAACATGTATTCTGCAAATATATTAGTTTTCTTATAGAAACTATATTTTAGCAGGACAATGAGTAGTGCATGATTGGGTAGGGACATAATGATGGTTTCTGGCAAACCACAGTTTACAAATCAAGAGTCAATTGGAAACACGCCCCCCTACCTAAATAAACGGTAGAATGCTAAGGTGGGTGGGAACATTTGAAAACACCATGCAATAATAATGGTGGGAGATGACCATGTTTGACTTTTCCCTTACACTAAACCAGTCAATCACAAACCGCAATGAAGCCTTCTGAGTCTGGAATTTGGGAAATGGCATCTTCCACGTGTGGCAAGAGAGAGCACAGACAGAATTTCCGTATCCCCTCAGCCACAATGATTTTTTAAAAGGAGTCAGTTCACACATTCAGCTGTGAGTCCACAAGTGCTGAGCCATCAAATGGCATGTGTGAAGAGGCCTGTAGACTTGGGAGGAAGGAGGAGAGAGAGAAAGAATGGTTCTTTTATATAAACATTGCCCCGTTATTTTTGGCGCAGCTGAGGATCTGTTTATCACTCATTTGTGAAGCTCTATGTCTTAATACAGCAGCTCGTCAATTCAGAGGTAACTAATATTTCATTCAAGGTCACATTTCTCCCCCTACCCCGAGTTCATTCATCATTATCGTTCTTTCCTGAAATCCAGTATAAGTCATCTAATTGCAAAGGTGGCTGGCAGCAATGCCGTATGCCGCACGCTATAATTCAATCCGTGGTACTATACTGGAAGAAGAGGCTGCTTAATATATTTTCTGCAGCTGGGGAAACATATCAGGGGAATCATTTGCACTGGAAAAATGGCTCTGGTGGGTGATCTCATCCATCCTTTTGCAAGGTGTGACGAGAGAGTTAGGAAACTGACGATTTCATATCTCATCGGATTTTTGTAGGCTAAGAACATCCAAAATCAGCAGAAGAAGGGCTCAGCCCTCTGATGTGACAGCTATAAAAAGACTATTGTGAGTAACGAGTTGCCAAATGGAAATGGTCAGACTCATCAAGATAAGTTGCACCTTAATTATATGCTTCTCTGAAGGTTTCTACACTAGCCTGCATATGGAAACTCTTAATTGAGAAGGGTGGACCAACTTATTCTTAATCAGTTTCAGTGATTTTGGGTGTCCTATGCACAGATTTAATATTTTTTTCCTCCCCCATCAAGTTCAGACCTGCAAAGGGAGAAGAAACAGTTGTAGAGCTGCAGAACAGACTCGAATCCCTCCAAGCCCTCTGAATGTTTGTCAGAATTGCAACACAATAGCAAATTCCACCCCAAAACTTATATGTTTAGCAATGACACCCACCTGCATGTACAGCGAGTTTAAATAATTATGTTGCAAGGCCTGCATTGCAACATTCAAGTTGATAAAATGAGGCCTTGGTTTACATTTCGTCAAAACCGACATAGAGCAGCCCTATGACACACACAGGGCATGTAATGTTTGAGCCATTGGGACTATGCAGCCTCCTGGAAGTGATTTAGGGTGCAATCCTAACCCCAGATCTGATGGGGTGAGTGAGTTACCGGTAGGTTGTGATGGATCTCTGGCTCAGAAGCCTAGTTTCTGGGTCAGTTGGCCTATGATGTAGTAAATCCTCAAATCCCCATCTCAAGTGGGTGTAAAGGTAAAGGGACCCCTGACCGTTAGGTCCAGTCGTAGACTGGGGTTGCAGTGCTCATCTCACTTTACTGGCCAAGGGAGCTGATGTTTGTCCGCAGACAGTTTTTCCAGGTCATATGGCCAGCATGACTAAACCACTTTTGGCGAAACCAGAGCAGCACACAGAAATGCCGTTTACCTTCCCGTCGGAGTGGTACCTATTTAAGGGGGGGGGGAATACAGGAGAAATAGTCATGGGATTTCATGTAATGTTTGAACTAGATGCTTCAACAGGGCAGAGAAATCAAAATGACAGATACCCAAGCTAAATTTCAATATATATCGTATTTTTCGCTCTATAAGACGCACCAGACCAAAACCAGACGCACCTAGTTTTTGGAGGAGGAAAACAAGAAAAAAAATATTCTGAATCTCAGAAGCCAGAACAGCAATAGGGATCGCTGGGCAGTGAAAGCAGCAATCCCTCTTGCTGTTCTGGCTTCTGGGATAGCTGCGCAGCCTGCATTCGCTCCATAAGACGCACACACATTTCCCCTTACTTTTTAGGAGGGAAAAAGTGAGTCTTATAGAGCAAAAAATACGGTAAATTGTCCTTCTCCCTGCACCAGTCAAATCCTTCTCATAGATGATAGATAGATAGATAGATGATAGATAGGCATGATATAAAATAGATAGTAAGGTTTATATGTTATCATATGTGAGTGCTGACCAGCCTTCATACTATACAACCAACTGTCCCTGCTGTATTAGGCTGTAAGCTTCAGAATTGATATAAAAGCCAAATCTGGCTTTATATGTGTGTGAACATGAGAAGAGTCCTGCTGGGCCAAACCAAAGGCCTATCCAGTACAGCAGTCTGTTCCCCCAGTGGCCAACCAGATACCCCTGGGAAGCCGCCAAGGAGGACATGAGTGCAACAACGTCTCCCTAAATCAAAGCCAATAGCTCCAGCTCAAAAGTTCTTACTCTGGAGCAGTGCAATTTATTTCAGAGAGAGTGAGCTACAAAATAATCAGACATTCCCAAACACATTTCCCTTTGCTCTGATGGGATTTACTCGCACAGAAGAGCATTGGCCATCAATTGCCTGCGCAGGAACTCATCTGAATCGTAGCAGATGGCATGGGACTTTCCCCTATCACTAAGGAACAGGATCCATCTGCTGAAAGGCGCTTCCTACCAAAGGAACATGTATCTCTTCTGCGCCACTTTCATGTCCTGCCAATGCTTATATACCTTTTATCTTGAAAAGGCAAAGAGAGATCTCCACCTTGGGTTGTACATGTGAAAATCCCCACTGTAGAAAACTGAAAGTTCAAATGAGCATGACTAAGATGCTGCTAGCAAAGATAAGGAGTGCTTGGCTGTGGCCACTGAAGTATGTACAATCTCCATATAAATATATATTGGATCAAGGGGTTCTGTTACAAACAGGAAGAGCAATATCCCGCAGATGCATGCCATCATCCGAGTTGGCGCAAGTCATCTTTCTGCCTGGGGCAGAGCAGCAAAATGGCAGCCCTCTGCCTGAGTCAAGGTGAATGGTGCCTGAGACTGAGCAAGTTATTTTGGCATAAAATCCCGCAAGAGATCCTACCCATTGACACATGGGATAGGTGTTTTCAGAGCCCACTTATTAGGAAAACAAAGTGGTTAGAAACTAGAATGTCCTTCTCAGTGAGTACATTGTGCAGAAAAGAAGAAACAGAGATTTAAGTTTTAATGAATTATTGGTGCTTCCACTAAAAAGCAGCCCTTTTTTTCAGTATGAGAAGCACATTTGAATATCCATACTCCTATATATAAATACAGTATGCCTCGCTCAGTTGATACGGTAGGATTATAATGAATTAAATTGAATTGTCAAATGCATCTTACGAGAGATTACAGAAATAGCCAGTAAGCATCTCCAGGCAAATTTAAAAGTACATTTCTTTGTTCAGTTGCATTTACTAGTATCCCCCCCCCCCATCCTCAAAGTATAAAAAACAATTAAAATAGTAAAAACCATTAAATGCAGCATCCATGAAACAAAAAATATATAAACAGTCACCTGTGAGCTACTGAGTAATAAATTGGCCGTGGTGGTGGTGTTAGTATATTTAACAATTTTCTACCCTTTCATGACACACCAAATCAGCTGCCTCAGTCTGCCTAATGGTGGAACCAGCCCTGCACATGATAAGTTGGATACAACCAGATGCGAAGAAAAACTGAGACACATAGCTTCTCTGATAAGAGCCCTCTGAGACCAGGGTGAATGCTACTCAGGATTATGAGGAAGTCACAGACCTGCTTAAAAAGTAGTCTGAACAACTGTGGATGCCTTTATTTATTAAACAGTAAAGCCATAATCCCCTAAGTTAATCGCTCAGGTTGTTCTCCGTAGGTAAAACATGCCATAAAAATGAGAAACGGCATCAATAAACAAACTGTTAAGTGCTCTGAACTGTGACGAACTTTCAGCAGAGCCAGTACTGTAAATAATGCAACAAGGATATTGATGGTGGATATTGATGGTGGCAAGAAGTGACAAGTGTATAGGAAAGTGTTGTTTGCCTAATGCTGGACACCAGGACAGAATGCCTGCAAAAAGAAGATGAGGTCTTTCTCTTTCTTTCTTTCTTTCTTTCTCTCTCTCTCTCTCTTGATAGAATAATTGATAGCTTGCTTTTCGTTTCTAAATCAAATTGGCAAGGACGCGGTTTCCTATGGAGCATGCTAATTGCATTATGATGTTATACCAAATCACATTTTAATTTCAGGGACAGAAATGAAGACCTTGAGATGATGAGGGATTCTAAGGCTGCAATACTATACATGCTTCTTCAGAAGAAAGCTTCACCAGACAGTGGCACTCCATGTTTGCATAAAACATGCATAGGTATTGCATTGTTGGTTCCATCCTTTAGAGGTGCATACCCCTCAAGCGTCCTGGAAAAAACATAGCTGAGATTCCTGCATTGCAGGGCATTGAACTATATGACTCTCAGAGTCCCTTCCAAGTGTACATTTCTATGATTCCAGCACCAGGTGCAGACTCACCTGTTTGTCAAGGCATTTGCATGTGATCAGCATATCCCTCGACGGAGTGTGGGTAGCCCACCCTGCAGTTTTTAGTTGTTTTCCTCCTAGTTGTAGTTTTACTTCTTCATTGTTATGCTGATGTATAATTCTTACTATTTTAGTTGGTTTTATGCAACTCTGTGTTGCACACTGTACATTGGCTGCACTGTTTCCCCACCTTGAGATTTTTTTTATGATAAAGAGCAGATTAGAAATATCTCTTATAAATATGAATAAATATCTCTGATTTACTGTGGCTATAGGAAAGGGACATGTGACACTCAATGTTTACTCAGAAACGAGTTCCAGTTCTAGAACTTACTCCTCAGTGAGTGCACATGGAGAACTTTTTTGCAAAATTCAGAGAAGTGCAAATTTTGAAGGATGGCCGTGTTTTGGTTCACACGTGTTGGGGTTTTGGTTTTTTTTTGAAAGCATGGATTCGGTAGATTTGCCTTTAATGCAAGCTAAATCAAGTTTCATACAGCCCTTAAGAGAAAAAGGCGCTGAAGGAAATTGCAAACCACAAGTGGGTAAATAATATTATTACCAGAAATTTTCATTACAGTTAGTATGAAAGGTGTGGTAGCGGCAATCATCATGCACTATTCATCATCACTACCACCACTAGGAATGCTTCAGATTCCCCCTCCCCCTCCTGCAAACAGTGAACTAAAGAGATTTACTGAAGGGAAAATAAAGAACCCAAATGAAAGCAAATAAGCCATTCAGCAAGAAAGCGACTCCACGCTAAACTGCTGGTACTGATTGGTTTTCTACGACCGGCAGTGTGTATAGCTGTTTGCACAGGTTTTGTTGTCTTGCTTCATTTCCTGCAGAGTGTGGTAATCAGTGTTTAATTATTAAAATGTGATGGAGAGACCAACCCAGCTTTGCGGCACAATTTGTTGCTCTAACCTTCTCAGGATGTTTCCCGGGCGGAAGGTATTCAGCCGAGTCCCCTCTAGCTTAACTCAGACACGAGCAATGTGTAGGCTGAGCACTGTGGTTCATGCGCAATATTGAGCGGGGGAGGATTGCACCTGTATTTCCCTCCACCCTGAGGGGGGAAATGAGCAGAAAAAGAGCCAGAGGGTGGAAGCAACCTCTCTAAGCAGCTTGCGGTTGCAATTTTTTGAATAAGGATGAGGAGCATATGGTCCTTCAGATGTTGTAAAACTCCAACTCCCATCACCCCTGGTCATTCTGAGTGATGGCGACTGGAATCCAGCCTTATCTGGAGAGTCACAAGTGGCCCATCCTTGCTCTAGAGGTGACATTTGTCAATTGTCTATATGGAAGGGTGTAGTTTTGACTTTCATCACAGGATTGATGAGGTCAAAAGGTGGTTGTGAGTCGAGGACCTGCCACCCGCTTGAGGTTAAGAAAGATACAAGGAGACAGTATATTAGGTTAACGGGCTGAAAAAGGCCACAACTTTATTGATTACAGCATGTGAGTGGCATTAGCTTAGACATTGGTTAAAACAACAGAGAGTGACTCCACCCCCTCAGGAAGGGGTGAGTCTATCAAGGGTTAAACACCAGTAGGAGGAGCTTGTTGATGCAAATACAACTGTAAGCTCCCCCTGATGTCACCGGGGGTCGTGCCATGGCCCTAGCCACAAGCAATAGTGTCGGACAAGATCCACGACTGCCGGATTCCTTTAACGGAATACCCAAAAAGTGGAGGGGTGGGTGATGGCCACACCCTGCCCTCCAATACACAAACCCAGCAGCTCAATGAAAGGGGAGTGCTTCCATGGCCGCATTTGAGTGGCTAAACCCTGCCCCCAAGCTTCCGCCCGATTGGATGGCTGCCAGGGGGTGCGGCACAGCAGCCGGGACAGCTGATGCAGGGGCCAGAACACCCCCTGCCAAGGCGGGAAACGGCTCCCGCTCACAACTCCTCCCCTCTGGAAGGAGGAGAGGCTTTCTCAGAAGTATCATCCAGCCAAGAGAAATGAAGTAAGTTCAGTTCTGTTTGCTGACGTTTCTAAAGGCGATTCACCCAAGGCCTGCTAGACTCGCTACTATATTTATACTGTCATGGTGGTACTGATTTTTCTTTACTTTTATTATAAGCCAACTTTCAAAATGTTGGTAAAGGTCCTACAAAGTTGCGTGTTACACTTTGGATGAGCTACCGCAAAAAAAAGAGAAGGTATTATGCAAGTGAAAATTCGTTGTTGCATTTGAAATGAATAAGTTAAATGCTGGTTAATGTGTCACTGTTCTGTAACTGAAAAGGCTTCAAAGAACATAGTGATTTAAAATAAGTGGTGTTCCAATCTCTTGAGAGGAAGCGCAGCGTACGAACGCACCAAATAAATAGCATCCACCACATTGCTGCAATTATATACAGACCGTTCTGACCTTGTTCTCAGAGAGCACAGAGGCCTCTTAATAATGGCACTGGGTTTTGTTTGCGTATGTAACATTAGTGTCTCACATCGAATATAACTGATCTGTAGAAAGGATTCTATGAACGGAAAACAGAGACGCTGTATGTACTTTTGTAACCTAATGAAATCTTTAACCAAAACATTTAAATAATAATAATAATGGCACTGGGGATGCTTCAGTTAAAGGTCTGATGAAGACAACCAGCCTACCAATGAATGTGGACACTTATGCACCACCGAAAAGAGGGCGAAAGAAGACACACATGTGCATACAATTCTCATATTCTCATTTATACATATCAAACGCAAATTTAGAAATGCTCACTATAATTTAAATGGAAACGCAGTGCCTCTTGCCATAATGGGGAAGGCTGTGACCACACGACCTGCTCAGTTTCCTGTCAAAAAGTCCTGCTAACTGTTGATTGTCAACACTAAGACCTCTGATGTCCCTCATGATGGTTGCAAATCTTTAAATTGGACTTTGACCAGAAAACACTTTGAGTAAATGGCCACCCAGTTTCCAAAAAGTAAAATTTTCTACCTCAGTTTTGTTTTGCGGAAAGGTATCTCTCCCCTTGCCATGCTTTTGAAGGTCAGGGGCCTTATTGAGGGGTAAGGCTTGTCCACATTTTCCACTTAGCAGTCAGCTGTTGTTCAGAGGCTTTCCGCTCCATCTCCATCCTCTGAGCTGCTTTTTCAGGGATCCCACTCTTACTTGTCCAAATGCTACTTACTCCCATGGCCTGTTCAATATGGGACACAGGGAGGGACCCAATGGCCACAGACCACCGTTTCACCAGTGCCTCAGACCATCTACTTCAATATTGTCCACCCTGAAGTCCATCTACTTCAATATTGTCCACCCTGAATGATTTAGGCTGTGAGACATTTTTCTCTCTCTACTACCTTTTCTTTGATTTGATTTGTTTTTGTTTCATTTTCCTTTCGTGTTATTGACTGAATATGTATGATATGAAACCACCTGGAGTTATGTGAGTTATTCGTAGTCTTGCTGGCAACAGATAGAGTCACCCATGTCTTATAAATAATTTACAGTCTTTGGTCCTCTTCATTTTAAAATATATGTTTTAATTGTGCTTTTAATTTTCAATTGTTGTTGTTGTTGATGTTGTTTGATATTGCATTTCATCTTGTAAGCTGCCCAGAGAACTTAGATTATGAGATAGCTATCTAAATTCAGTTAATAATAGATACTAGATAAATAATTATTATTTGGGAAGATGGTAAATACATTTCAAAAACAAACAAACAAACAAACAAACAAACAAACAAACACATAAAAATGTAGATTAAATCTTAATAGATCTTATTACATTAGCTCTTAATAGGCCTGCTGGGATGGTAAACAAACAATGATGTATGAAAGGACTCAACATTATCTCATAATAATATCAAGACTCCCATTCAGTACCAAAAAAAAAAAAAAAAAAGTCAAACCAAAATGAGCTCAGAGGCCTTATATGCCTCTCAGAGGAAATAGGCAGTTAGCTGGAGGTCAGTCTTTGAACCCAACTGCCTCATCTAAGGGACAGATAAAATCAAAGCCAATCTGTTGCTTATTTAAAAAAAGGAAATCATGAGAGATGCTTAAACTGCCATACAAGATGTTTAAGGAGCATAAACTCCTCCAAGGAGTTTGCAATGCTTTTGTGTTGCTGCCTCTTCTGTTCTCATTGCCGAGGGCTGTCCTCCATTCCAAATCTTGGGCATAAACTTCTATTGACTTTCTTCCCATGTTCTCCCTGTCATCTTGGGAAGGTGTCGTTTGCAATTTTTCTCTTGCTGTTCAGAAGATAGATCAACGTCAAAGCTGCTGGGGGGTAAGGTTCCTTTATGCATACATCATACGAAGGGGAACTGTGCATAGATGGATTAAAATTGAAATGGTGGCATTCAGCTGTTTTACTCAGAATAGATGCACTGAAATTAATGGACCTAACTTAGTCCAACACCCTAGAAGTAGTAGACACCCTGCAGCTAGGGATAGATAGATCTGTCCGTCTCCATTTCTCATTTTTCCAATATTAAGTTCAGCTCATCACACTTCCACGTCAATCATCAATCAATCAATCAATCAATCAATCATTCAATCATAATTTATTATGGTCAAAGACCAGCTCGAAAAGCACAACTGGGACAGCTTTCACAATAATAAAATATACATGTCAGGTTGTGATTCTTTTTTAAAAGTGTGCATTTACCCCAATATCCACATTTTTTTGTAAGTAATTCCACCCAATATACATGTTTGAGCAAGGAACCAAGCAGAGGGCCTTCTGGGTAGTGGCACCATCCCTGTGGAATGGCCTCCCTTCAGATGTCAAGGACATAAAGAACTACACAACTTTTAGAAGATATCTGAAGGCAGCCCTGTACCAGGAAGTTTTTAATGTTTGGCATTTTATTATGTTTTTATATATGTTGTAAGCCACCCAGAGTGGCTGGGGAAACCCAGCCAGATGGGCAGGCTATCAATAATACTAATAATCCCTAATATAATTAATTTTTGTAAGTCTGTTTCAGTATTATATGCATTTTGATGCACACATAATAGACACCCATTTTTGCTTAGGGAACTGCATCACAAAATTCAAGGAAGTGTGAATTTCCAAAGATTTTGGTTTGTGTATTTCAGGAAGCATGAAGGTAGATTTAGAGGATAATGAGAACCAAACTAAGTTTAGTATCCCTAATCCCTATCAGATAATGTGCGTGTTTATCTATTGTAGATATGGCCTTTCACATTAATAGCATGATTTGAGGAAAGTGTTTAATAGTCTCTTAAATAGAGTACTAAATAAGGCAACCTTTGCACTGTTAAAAAGAAAAAAGAATTTTTTTCCCATTCTGCAATGAATGTATTTCCAGATTAGATTTTGCGCCTGATGCAGATAGGTGTATTAAGTGTGTGTGTGTGTGTTTTAAAAAGTTGGTGGATTTTAAATGAAACCCAGTGACATGAACCAGTTGTCTAAATTCTAATTAACTTTCAGCTGAGGCAAAGCACTGAAACATCACCAGTAGTTTTTGGATGGTATAAAGGAGGGAAATTAAAGCTAATCCCTTGGGGGAAAGCACAAAATAAAGGTCAAACTACATATTACGTTAATTGCATGGCTAGTAGCCATGCCAGGGGATTTTTCCCATTTGACCTTCCCCCCCAGTTTCATTGGGGGCACAGAGAAAGGGGGAGGCTTAACCCTTCGGTCCACAGCTGTGATCCTAATAAAAATTGCCTCCCTGCCCAATATTCATCAGTTAGCCTTGGGGGGGGGGGGGGAAGCTTCCAAAAGCTTGTACAGTGGTACCTCGGGTTACATACACTTCAGGTTACATACGCTTCAGGTTACAGACTCTGCTAACCCAGAAATAGTGCTTCAGGTTAAGAACTTTGCTTCAGGATGCAAACAGAAATCGTGCTCCGGTGGCGCGGCAGCAGCAGGAGGCCCCATTAGCTAAAGTGGTGCTTCAGGTTAAGAACAGTTTCAGGTTAAGTACAGACCTCCTGAACGAATTAAGTACTTAACCTGAGGTACCACTGTATCAGTATCAAACTTTATTCTGGTCACAGACCAGCATAAGAGAAAACTTATGGATAAACTGAACACATAAGACTTACAACAGGTAAGGAATAAAAGCTTGAAACCTTGCAAATGTTAAAAAAGCCGAGTGGTCCTGTTTGGCTCCTCTGCATTTCCAGATATGTGCCAGATATAAATGAACACAGGCTGTTTTCAGAGTGTCTGGAAGGTCTATAATTGTTACTCGACCTCTAGAATTACTTCTCAATAAAGAACACCAGCACCATTTTTGAATGAGATGGCTTTTGCCACACCTGTTCCACGTTCTTCCATGATGACTGCATGAAACTGTGCTCCACAAGGTCAGGCACAGGGATATAGCACTGTGATGTTGCCATTCTGAACAGTTGTATATTATTTGCTGCTGGCAGAGTGCATGCGGTGTTGTTGTTTTGCTAGCGTGACTCTGGATTACAGGGGGCAGAGAAATTCAATTTGGTTTGCATTAAAAGGCAAACCAGCATAATTTGCACTTTCTGAAACAATTTGCAAAACTGTTCTTCACACTTCTCAGAATTTTCGGGATGCACTTCTTCAACCAAGTAATGTGTACAAAAACGTACTTGTTAGGGGAAGGTGTGCAAAAAAAGTGCATGGGTGCTAGTAAGAATAACATAAAATGGATTATATAAGGAGAAATGGCTTTTGAAATATACTCAGAGTCGAGTGTGGATTTCATGCTCTTTATTCAGCTCATAGTAGTGAGGAATAAAAATTTCCCCAAAATATCTGCTTTATATATATTATTTACACAATAGGCCATACGTGATTGGCTAATTCTGGGATTCTCCTGTAGGCCAATCAGGTTGAGGATTCACTTCCACCTGGAGCTGGATTGGGTGGTTCCTGTGGACCAGTCATACTGCTGCATTGTTCTAGGACCAATCAGACTGCTGCATTCTGGACCCCATTGTTCTAGGACCAATCAGACTGCTGCATTCTGAATCCTATTGTTCTAGGACCAATCAGACTGCTGCCTTTTGGATCCTATTCAACTCAGTACATAACAGCTTTACAAATGCAAATTACATGCAAGTACCCTCCAAGTGCCAAAGGAGGCAGAGGCACTTGCTCAGTCTTCTTGGTGTCAAAGGGGCTAGACTTAGTTGTCACTAACCTGCTCCATGGATTTCAGTGGGACTTAAACATGGCAAACTTTTTGTGTTGAGGTTGTGGCTCATAGAAGCATCCTATTTGAGCAGGGATACGCCATGCTGGCTGGGGATGATGGAAGCCAGAGTACATAAACATCTAGAGGGCCACAGGCCCGTGCCACCGGATTAGGGAAAAATTACTTCTGATGCTGCCAGTTTCCTTCATCTCCATTCCACCTCTTGCTATAAATGTGTAAGCAACATTTTTTATCAAGTTGAGTTCAGGAATTCTCTGAATTTGCCAACACTGGTAGAGAGGGAAGCATGGAACACTTGCCATTTGCTTCTCCATGCTGGAAATGTTCGTGTGCTAAGGAACAGAGCTCAGTTGAGAGCCATGCTCCAACAGAAGAAGGATGGCTGTCCTCTGGAAATGTGCCTCTAAGCCTACACCCAGCAAAGCATTGAAAATTGTAGACCTTGGTAGTCTTGTTGATGTTTGGCTGGACTGAGGGTGTCTACCATGGGCTAAGGGTATTGGTGCTTCCTTGAGACAGAGGGTGGACAGAGTTGCTGTACTGGCAAGGTTATTGAGCTCAGGGATTTTTGCCCGGACGCCGTTTAAGAGGGCTGAATACCGGCTATGTCCAGGAAATTCCAGGTGTATGCAACTCTACCCCAAGTACGTAGTTGCATATCAAGTATCCATGCTTCATACTCAATCTGCAGTGCAGGATTTTTTCTGCATCTCCATATGAATACATAACTTGCAGTGGATTCTGGGTGCAGGCACTTCCTTCTGGGCGTCAAACAATATTTGCAGTGGTCAGTGTCTATTGGTGAGGCACCAAGTCAAGCCTTGAGCCAGAGCCTCCACTTGCTAATCTTCAGCATCTTATCTCAGGTGCCGCCAGTACTCTATGCCTTTGATCATGTAGTTGGACTGGGCTGAGATCTTCTGGATGCTGCTAGACTACAGTTCCCATCATCCCTGACCACTGGCTACATTGGCTAGGGATGATGGAACTTGAAGTCTATCTGGAAGGCCAAGTGTTCATCATGTCCTGCTCTAATGCAACAGAGAGGCACAAGGCACTAGGAATCTCAGCCTCCAAGGATAGTTCAACAGTCTCAGTGTAACTTGTCACAATGGGCTCAACTAAGATTGACTCTCTCATTTTGGCTCACTTCGTTTTGTACCAGCCCTGCCCTGCTTCTATCCTATCCGGTCCCTGAGCTCCAGCCTCTGGCTGCTCCAGTTGCCTTTGGCTCATGTGCCCATCACCTTCCTGGTGTCAGACCTGGACTTCACGGCAGCCTATGGCAAGCTGAGCAAATGTGGAACATCCACGGAGGAGAAAAAGCAAGACAGGAAGGCTTTGGGTGTCACCCTATGCCCATATTTGCATCTCTTCCTTCAAATCACCCCTTTCTGCATCTTTGTGAAAAGAAAAAAGAAAAAAAAGGGGGGAATCCCTGCAATGCCAAACTCGCTCCTCAATTGCAACTCCCACTCTTCTGCTGTTGCATAATGTTTTGACAATGTCTTGGCCCAGAACCAAGAATTTGGCAATTTGGAGGAATTAGCAAAATGTTAATTTGGGCCTTTTGCTGGCGGTGCACATCCCCCCTCCCGACACACAGACACATCCAGCTGGAGCGATAAGGCTATTTGCAAATAGTATCGAATCCAAGACCGAAAGAGGCACCTGTCACCAGTCGCAAATTGAGAATGAGGGGCTGGCGCTCGAGGAATTGAGGGGAGATTTCCTTACACAAGAGGATCTGATACTGTATATGGACAGCAAGTGAAGAGCAACTGGTGTTAAGAGTTTTAAAATAAGAGCAGGACACATGCCGAGAGAGAGAGAGAGAGAGAGAGAGAGAGAGAGAGAGGAGTGTGCCTGTTTTGAGCAACTGTTTCCGACAAGGTGGGGATGGAAGCTGACTGGATTCCTTGTGTACTTCTATATCAGTCATTCAGAACAATGGGCTAGCAGCAAATGCTTAGATGAATAGACCCATGTTCCTTGGATTAGGATAGTGTCACTGTGGTTGCAAACCATGGGGTTGGGGATGATGATGATGAAGAAGACTTTGGATTTGGTATCCCGCTTTATCGCTACCGGAAGGAGTCTCAAAGCGGCTAACAATCTCCTTTCCCTTCCTCCCCCACAACAAACACTCTGTGAGGTGAGTGGGGCTGAGAGACTTCAGAGAAGTGTGACTGGCCCAAGGTCACCCAGCAGCTGCATGTGGAGGAGCAGGGAAGCGAACCCGGTTCACCAGATTACGAGTCTACTGCTCTTAACCACTACACCACACTGGGATGGATGTACCTCACAGCAAGAAAGAGAAAAGATGCGAGAACCAAATGTGATTTATTGCCAAGCTAATTCCAAACACTTTTGGAATGTTCAGAGGAAAATAAACAATTAAAATATGATATTTCTTGTGTCCTGAGATCTACTGATGAGGTCTGTATGCCTTCACTGGTAGAGGCACAGACAGCAAGCCGTGAGATACAGGTCAGAGGTTCTTGGGTGACTAGCATTCTGTGGACATTCAGGTGGTCCACAGAGCAGCTGTGAAACAGTCAAGACTATCTGTATTTGGTCCTCCACTTGATTGCCCCCACACCTGGACAATGGCCAGGGGGACATTTCAGCCAAAATGGGATTTTTCAATCTGCTTTAAGAGATGTCAGTGAACAGGCAGGCATATATGGAAGAAGGTGTTATAATAATAAATAAATTAGATCCAGCATTCCACAGAACAATGTTGAAAGCTAGTGGCCTGGTGGTGTCCAAAATAATGAAGGCAGCATCTAAGCATATCCAAGCACTAGTACAAATAGAAGCTATGCTGGGGAGTGAGGAGGACATGGAGAAGACCTCTCAGAGCAGTACCCATGGGCTAATGGTAGCCAACGTGGTGCCCTCTGGATGTTGTGAACTACAACTCCAGTCATCTCTGACCATTGCCCATGCTGCCTGGGGCTGATTTGAATTATACTACACAGTATCTGGAGGGAACTCTCTTGTCTACTCCTGCCAGGAACCATGGAAAGGGGGAAAGTGAACACCTCCAGTTTATGATTGTAGAAAAGTTGTGAACTTGAGAACATGACTTTAGAGAAGGCAAGCTGTCCAACAAACTTTCTATCCTAAGCTTGCATCATCTCTATCTCATCCGGTCTCTCTCTGTCTTGTATAAATTAATAAACTGAGCATTCCCATGATAACATATAATGTCAAATGAATAATGAATGGGGAGGTGAAGGTCTTTCCTCTTTGCTCCTGCCTCACTGAGAACTTCAACAAGGAATTTGAGGTCAACAGCTGGGGTAAGTTGCCATCACTTCTTTAAAAGCTGGGACAATTTGTAAGGCGTACTAAAGTGAGAATATTTCATAGGCCACCCGAAGAACTGAGAAGTATTTTCCCAGCAAGCTGGACGGCTGGCATCCTCTCTGATCGTAATCCAGCGCAAACTGTACCAAGAAAAAAACCAAAACAAAAAACAACAGTGTTACAGAGAAGGATTTAGTGACACCCAAACCTCTTCACAAACAATGGGCAAGCACCACACAGTTCTCATGTGTATTAGTGTTGCTTCTGTGTTCAACTACACTGTGGAAATCTCTATCTAAATTGATAATAACCTTCACAGTCATAAAAAGCTGCCTTGCTTTGCACAGTTCTGGCAGCTGTTGACAATGTTACACTTGCCTCAGCTAATTGAGAAAACAGAAACGGTGTGCCAGGAAGGGGGGGGGAGCGGAGAAAGAGAGAGGGAGGGGGGAACAGCTCTAAGTGAGCTATAGGACATTTGCAAGCCTTTCTTAAATAAGGAACCCCTTGCTATCTAGACTGATAACAACTCTCACAGCTGAAAAAGTGCAAATGGCAAGAGTGCCGTTTACTTATGGCATTCAGAGCCAAGTATGTATGGATACAAGAGATACCCTAGCCCATTCTCTCATCTACTTACCGGTCAGTGATAGTGGGTAGTAAGATATTTTAACTGCAGCATATGATGTTTCCTGCAGGAAATAGTTACGGCGGTGCTATAATTAACTAAAGGTCTTTACCCTCATCGTGAGCAGTTTTGACAATTTAAGTTGTTCTCCCAACTTTCTCCCAGTGAATACATCCTGAAAAGATTTCCTTTCTTTACTTCTTGTGGTAGCAAACCTAGCTTTGCAAATGAGTGTTAACTTGGGCCAAAGCTGGATTTCCATGCAAGTTTGGCACCCCAGTAGTGATTGCTTTGGAGTTCACATAATCAAATTGGTTTCACTGCATGAAAAAACAACTCACAGGAGGAGTGGGTGCGCATGTTAGTTGTCATTTCACCCATTCAGCCTATTGCTTTTCTGTTCTATACCCATAACATAACAATTCTTTTGTTTTACTTGCTACCTTTTCCCACAGAATCACCGAATCGTAGAATCATAAAGTTGAAAGGGACACCAAAGTTCATAAGGTGCAACCCCCTGCAATGCAGGAATCTTGGCTAGAGCATCCATGACAGATGGCCATCCAACCTCTGCTTAAAAGCCTCCAAGGAAGGACAGTCCACTACCTCCTGAGGGAGACTGTTCCACTGTCCAACAGCTCTTACTGTCAGAAAGTTTCCCCCTGATGTTGAGTCGGAATCACCTTTCTTGTAACTTGAAGCCATTGGTTTGAGTCCTACCCTCCAGAGCAGGAGAAAACAAGCTTGTTCCCTTTTCCATGTGACAGCCTTTGAGATATCTCCTCCCAGTCTCCTCCTTCCCAGGCTAAACATACCCAGTTCCAGTGCTTTTTTTCTAAAAAGAAAAAGAAAAGGTTAGGGGTACTCATTTTGACTCAATAAAATCACCATTGGGGAAAATAAATACAATAAATGCACAAAAGTACAAAGATTCACAAAATATTTTGGGGCATGCGTCCCCCTGCCCAGCTCCCTCAACCACTCCTCATAAGGCTTCGTTTCCAGACCCTTGATCATCTTGGTTGCCTTCCTCTGCACACATTCCACTTGTCAACACCCTTCTTAAATTGTGGTCCCAGAATTGGACACAGTATTCCAGGTGTGGTTTGACCAAGGCAGAATAGAGTCGTATTATTACTTCCCTTGATACTTTATCCCAGCTGCCTTTGCAAGATACTCAGGGTGGCATGGATAGAGTTTTGTACATAGGAAGCTGCCTTATACAGAGTCAGCCCATTGGTCCATGTGGCTTAGTATTATCTACACAGACATGCAGCTGCCCTCCAGGGTTTCAAAGAGGGAATACTTCCATCCCTACCTGGAGGTGCTGGTGATGAAATCTAGGACCGTCTGCATGCAAAGCAGATGCTCTACCACTGAACTTTCACAACAGCCTTGTGAGCTATGTGAGGCTGGGAGGAAATGGCAGGCCCAAAGCCATTCTGCAAATTCTGTAGCTGAGCAAGGATTTGAACCTGCGGTTCCTGACTGCACATCTGAAATTTGAACCACTACATCACTCTGGCTCTCAGTCTAGACCAGAGGTAGAGAATGGGATGGCCTCCAGAGGTTATTGGACTCCTGTTAGCCCCATACAACATGGCCAATGTTCAGGGATGATGGGAGTTCGAGACCAACAACCTCCTGAGAGCACCATCTTGGCTACCTCAGGGTCAGTTAACATAACCTCCAACATTTCTCCAATGAAAATAGGGATGTCCTAAGAAAAAGCGGGACATTCCAGGGTCAAATCAGAAACTGGGATGGCTTCTGTAAATCTGGGGCTGTCCCATATTACAGATTGTATTGGTCCCACAATTGCTATTGACAACAAACCCTCCAAGTGTCCCCATTTTCCAGAAATGGGGACACTTGGATGGTTTGTTGTCAATAGCAATTGTGGGACCAATGCAATCTGTAATCTTTGTAAGGTTCAAAGAACGATGCCATCATTTTTAAGCCAGGAAGTGAACATGGAATTCCTAAGAAACCCATATTTATGTCTGCACTGAGTGTAGCAGCTACAGTTGTATGCAAAACGTGACAAATGTACAGTCATCTTGTCTTAATGAAGCCGAAACACATCTGCAAAGTCTTTGCGAAAATACACTTTTTTTGGAGAGGGGAAAATGCTGCTTTTCTAAGAAACCAGCGTGTGATGCATTAACAGACTGTGGGAACTAAAATGCCTTGAAGGTAAAAAAGTGTTCTGAGCAAGTGTTTTCACAGATAAGTCTTTAATTAAAGCAGTGTGTCAGGGTCTCTGTGAGAATGAAGCATAGGCTGTGCATTCAGCACTCAGCTTCTACATTTGTTAGCCAATACTGTCAGCTAATTTAGATGAAGCATGCTTTCACAACATTGGACTATTATTTATTTCTCTTCATTTTATTTATTTCTGAAATGCATAACCTGTCATGTGGCCCAGGCAGGCCCTCAAATATATTTATTTAAGATTCTATCCAACTTTAAAGTAAACCTTTTTTAAAAAAAAAGAAAGCAAAAAAGGACATGACTTCCCTAGGTCCTGAGTAGAACTTAGTTGGATACAATCCCTAGGATATTTTTAAACTTCCCTTCTCTCCAAAAAACCACCAGTGTGACTGACCTTCAATGGTATCCATCAAGAGTTGAAATATGGAAACAGCATTTCAACTTTTCTTCTCATTAAATGTTAAGGCCCTCATCTGTGCAGGGACTGGAGTGAAAAGCAAACGAGCCACTGAACTGAGGTAAAACAAGCGGCAACATTTAATCCAAAATGAGGCCTGATCCAAAATTAGTGATGTGGGTCAGCATGATGGGGAACAGCCAGCTGTAGAGCATCTGATTCAAATGCAGAAAATCCCAGGTTTAATCCCTGGCCTCTTCAGGTAGGGTGAAGAAGAGAGATCCTTCACCATGGTATAAAACCGTGGTGAGCTGCTACCAACCAGTGTAGACAGTACTGAGCTTGATAGACCAATGGCCTAACTCAGTATATGGCAGCTTCATTTGTCCCATATCAACAGACTTTCCAAGTGTTCCTATTTTCCAGGGATAGTCCCGGATTTACAGAAGCTGTCCTGGTTTCTGATTTGATCCTGGAAGGTCCCGGTTTTCCTCACGATGCCCCGGTTTTCATCAGAGAAATATTGAATGGTATGGTAGGGTGTCCCCAGTACTATTTTTCTGGGGGGACATAGGGGTACGCATACCCCTAAACATTTTGTGAATCTAACGGGAGAAGAAACTAAAAATGTTTTAAAAAATAGTTTCTTCTCCAGCACGGTGAACCGTCAGTTCCGTTGCTACCCCTGATGGCGGCCTCCTTTCCTGTCACGGTGTTTTCTGAGTCTCAGATGGAATGAGAGTACCCCTAAACATTTGTTTTTTAAGGAAAAAAAGCACTGGGTGTCCCTATTTTCATTGGATAAATGTTGGAGGGTATGGAGTTATCTGACCCCCAAGCAATCTGAAGGCAGCCCTGTATAGGGAAGTTTTTAACTGTTTTATGTTTCATTATGTTTTTATGTAAGTCAGAAGCTCCCTAGAGTGGCTGGGGCAACTCAGTCAGATGGGCAGGGTATAAATAGTAAAATTATTTTTATTATTACTATGGAACAGGATTTCTCTTTTTCACGAGAGAAATGTTGGAGGGTATGTATTAAAGAGTGTGGGGCTTAAACTAAATGAGACCTATCTAAGCAGCAATCTACAGGTGACACTGAAGTTGAAACCCTAAAGTGTATGTGAGGGGGACAAACTATGAAGGTGGTTTTACCACCTTGAGCCAGTAGGGTGAACGTGAGGATAGTTCTTGCATTAGGTAAAGGACCCCTGACAGTTAAGTCCAGTCACGGACGACTCTGGGGTTGTCCGCAGACAGTTTTTCCGGGTCATGTGGCCAGCATGACTAAGCAGCTTCTGGCAAAGCCAGAGCAGCACACAGAAACGCCGTTTACCTTCCCGCTGGAGCAGTACCTATTTATCTACTTGCACTTTGACGTGCTTTTGAACTGCTGGGTTGGCAGGAGCTGGGATCGAGAAATGGGAGCTCACTTCATCGCAGAGATTCAAACCGCTGACCTTCTGATCAGCAAGACCTAGGCTCAGTGGTCTGGACCACAGCGCCACCCACGTCCCTAATAGTTCTTGCATAATCCCATTCATTTCCTTGGAAAACTTTTTTAAAAAATGTTGTCGTCCCGTCCCCCCCATTAGAAACAATGTTTTCCCTCTCATTGAGCTCCCCAGGCTAATGTACCTTGAAAAGCCTTGTTTGGTCAATTGGCTAGCATGAGGAATGAGATCAGGCATTAGGGAATGATAACATCTTTAATTAGAAGCCAGTGACAATACTGGATAGGCTACGATAGAGCCGGCTTCAGGGTTATCACAAAGAATCAGTACCAAATGTGGATGCTACGAACAAAACAAGATTTACTCTGTGGAAAGTTAAGCCTAAGAAATGATCAATCTGTGCCTTTGGCAAAACTTGTACAAAATACAAATTATTTAACAGTAATGAACTTCCTGCCAGTTGTAATTCACAGCAATGAGGGGAAGCGATAAAGAAAAAGGAGATTAAATCATAAAGATAAATCCAACTTTTAGGATGGGGGAAAAAACTCCCCTATATTTGCCCTACTAATAGCCTAGAATGGTGACAGAAATATATTTTAGGTAGCTGTCATAGGCTTAAGAAGAATGAAGTGATTTGGCTGTATGGTTCAATGGGTGGAGACACGTCCCTGGTTTTCTGCTGTCAGTGACATTAAAAAGACATGAAGGTTTGTATAGATAAAAAGTGGAGGAGAGGAGAGATAATGATTCCAAACTGCCTCCGATAAGAGCGTGATGACAGAAATGCAAGGAGGCTCTAATGGCTGAAAGTAGAGTGAAGTAAGACAGGGAAGCAGCTCTGACTCCAGAGCTTAGTTACTTCATGAGAAAAATCTTGATAGATGTCAAGTATTTCAGCCAGGAGGGAAAAGAAGTACAGTGGTACCTTGGGTTACAGGCGCTTCAGGTTACAGACTTCACTAACCCAGAAATAGTACCTCGAGTGAAGAACTTTGCTTCAGGATGAGCTAAAGTGGTACCTCAGGTTAAGAACAGTTTCAGGTTAAGAACAGACCTCCAGAACAAATTAAGTGCTTAACCCGAGGTACCACTGTATGGAGCACACAGATCTCAGTGGGGTCTCAAATTTCAGTGGCGCCCTGGTCAAAGCCAAAACGGCACCCTCTGCCTCTGACGCTGCATTCGAACTCATAGTTGTGGCATCCTTGGAGGCGGCCCCAAGGCTCCATGCCCAGTGCAGCTTAACTGCCCTAAACCCAGATCTATATAGGGCAAAGGTGGAGAACTTCAGGCTCTGGTCCTCCGGTTCAGTGTTAGAAACAGAGATATGAAAGCTAGGAGCTAAATGGCACCTTAACCTAGGTTATGGGCACAGCAACAGAATTCTAGGTGCACTAGACCAGTGTTCCCCAACCTTGGGCCTCCAGCTGTTTTTGGACTACAACTCCCATCATCCCTTGCTAGCAAGACCAGTGGTCAAGGATGATGGGAATTGTAGTCCAAAAACAGCTGGAGGCCCAAGGTTGGGGAACACTGCACTAGATGACTCTGGGGTTGCGGCGCTCATCTTGCTTTACTGGCCAAGGGAGCCGGTGTTTGTCTGCAGACAGCTTCTGGGTCATGTGGCCAGCATGACCAAGCCACTTCTGGTGAACCAGAGCAGCGTACGGAAAAGCCGTTTGCCTTCCCACCAGAGTGGTACCTATTTATCTACTTTTTGGTGTGCTCTTGAACAGCTAGGTTGGCAGGAGCAGGGACTGAACAATGGGATCTCACCCCATTGCAGGGATTTGAACTGGCAACCTTCTGATCGGCAAGCCCTAGGCTCTGTGGTTTAGACCACAGCGCCACCCGCATTTTTAAATAACAAGAATTCAAAGCGGAAAATGAATGAACGACAGCTAAAATACAATGTTAATTTTTCACAGGGTCTAGCCCACCCCCCTAATATTCTTAAGAGGGTCTCTTCTCCAGTCTTCAGAGAGTAGCTGGAAGTGGGGGAGGCAGAAAAAGGTTTTAATCTGAAATCGTAGGTGCAGTACTGAGCCCAGAGCTCAGAAACTGCTTGCACTAATGAAATGCCCTGTTGCAAAATACACTGCTCCAGTTCTATTCTGCCCTTTATATTCTCTCCAAGACCCTCCCCAGCCCTCCCTGCATGCCTCAGGTGCTTTTCCCTGACCAAAATGTGTCATTGAACTGCTCGTGTTTCTTGATTTTCTGGATAGAGGCTGTGGAGATGTGTACATGTAGAAACCACTGACATTTGTGTAGGTGGAATGCAGCCACACAGCATCCTCTGCAAAAGTAAGAGTCCAATCTATTACTCTACCTACTTTTGCCTCAGGACCCCGCTGACTTTTTGCCTCTGGAGCAGCCCTGGAAAGATTGCCCATGAGGGACTGTGGCATTTGGGCTGAAAATGATTCCCCACATCTGGTATATTGGGAAAACTCTCTTTTTGGCAAAGGAGTGCCATACACTCCCTTTTTATACACAAGGGAGGGGAAAGGAAGCGAGTGGAGGTGACCAGGACCAATTCAAGACATTTGCCTGAGGCAAAGGACAAGATAGCACCCTTTCATAATATGTGCCAACTAGTCTGGCAGTCGATGACACTGATGACAGGATGGCGTTCTCCATTGTAATTGTAGGCAGCATGCTAGCTTAGCTGGTGAAGAGCAGACTGTGTGGCGCACAGCTCTGTCCTCCAACATGTCTCCAATACTCTGTGGTTGCTTTGCTGCCCTCTCCCCATCATCCACCACTTAGAGATACCATCCACTTGAAGGACTCTTTATAGTTGCAAGATTTCAACTGCACAAACCACAACCACTCCCAGCATCCCAAAACATTGCATAATGTATCTCACATACCAAGAGGAGGGCTGTTCGCATGCCAAGACCATGGACCTCCTCATCCCAGCCAACATGTTAATGTATGATTATGACCCTATACATGCAAGTTTACCCCTAGACATGTAGGTTTTCTGTGGGTTTCAGAAAACCAGTATTTAAAAGGTTAAACTGGGGGACAGAGACAAAGCAGCCTTCCCCTAAGAGTTGAGTTGCATTTGCAAATAGTGTAAGATTTTGTACGGCTTTTTCAAAGCATAATTGCTACATTGGAGAAAGCCGATAAAACAAATTACGGATGATCTCATCAAAGTAATAATGGTTCATCACCCATGTGGGCTGCCTGATGTTCCAGTGACAGGAACAGCAGGTTTATTTTCTGTAAATCTATTTGGATCAATTACTAGGCGGTCAAAATTTTGTGTAATATATCATAAGTGGGGTGCAGGGGAAGGGAGAGAGTGGATTTTTCATAGAAAATAAAAGAAAAGCAACATTGGAGCAGTAGGGAACGGCAAATATGTATTTCTGAAGGAGTGCTTTGACAAGTATTTGAAGATTTCACTAAAAAGAGGAAAAGAGATACATTTAAATGTATGCACTTTCCAAATCCTTTTATTCCCAATATCTAAGAACCAAAGGCCAGTCTGGAGAAAGTGCACAAGTAAACATTTTCACTGCAGAAATGCATGTTCTAATGTAACGTGTTACTACATATATTAAAGACTATTAAAATCAGAAACCGAGTGTAGCAGAAACTGACCTGTCGTCCCATCCCTAGCTACAGGTTGGTTTGTCTTTAAACCTGATAGACGCGTCACCTGCACTAACAAATGTGATTGTCTGCTGGTATCTTCACTCCCCCATTATAGCAACATCTTCTGCTAACGTCACAGCCCAAAGTGATTGGGGACGTAACACATGGCAGGGTTTTATTTAGAAAGAGGAAAATGGCCTCCTAGAAGACACGACAACGGTATTTCTCATTTTGACAGAAAAGGGCAAAAGTACCATATGATTTGACAGCTTCTGAGTCTTTTGAAAACTTTTAAAGCCTCTTTTGGAAGCTGAGAAGCCAGAAGTGAAGTCTGCTTTGATGGGATTAACCTCCTGGACGTGGAGTTACCTGGAAGAGGTTTTCGTATTTCAATCAAGGTGATAAATATCACTGAGCATGCTTGAGGTTTGTGGCATCATAATTCCATAGTGGAAATGCTTTAAAAGGCAATTATTCTAGATACAGATGTGTGTTGATTTTACTGCACTTCGATGACTTCTCAGAAATAAAGGTACCTGTGAAATCAACCTTCCCCAACCAGGTGCTCTCCAGATGTTTTCGACTACAGATACCAACTGTCCCAGCCAGCATTGCCAATAGTCAAGAATGATTGAGGTTGTAGTCCAAAAACATTTGGAGGGCCACAGGTTAGACCTCACAGATCAGTTACTGTCTATATTCGCCAAACTGGGTGCCCTTCATGTGGCTCCCAGCAGCTGTAGACAGCATGACCAACATGGGTTTCTCAAAAAAAAAGTCATGCCAGACAAATCTAATTTCTTTTTCTTTTTTTATAGAGTTACAAGCTTGGTGAATCAGGGGGATGCTTTGGATGTAGTGTATCTCAATTTCATTAAGACTTTTGACAAAGTTCCCCATGAGAGCCTTGCAGAGAAACTAGAAAAATGTGGGCTGGATGAGTTAACTGTTGGGTGCATTTGTAGCTGGTTGACTGACCAAACCCAAAGAATGCTCACTAATGGTTCCTCATCATCCAGGGCAGGGGGGAGTGACAAGCAGGGTGCCACAGGGTTCTGTCCTGGGCCCATTGTTGTTCAGCATCTTTATAAAGGACTTGGATGAAGGAATTGAGGAGATGCTCATCTAGTTTGCAGATGACACCAAACTGGAAGGGGTACAAGTGCTGCAGAGGACAGAATTGGAACTCAGTATGATCTTAACAGGTTGGAGAACTGGGTGCAAAGTAACAGCATGAATTTCAATAGGAACAAATGTAAGGTTCTGCACTTAGATAGGAATCACTGGCTGCACAAATATAAGATGGGGGACAACTAGCTGAACAGTAGTACATGTGAAAAGGATTTAGGGATTTTAGTAGACCACAAGCTTTACACAAGTCAACTGTGTGGTGCAGTGGGGTGGTGGGGATGCTTTTGCAGTTCAAGACTGCATCAACAGAAGTATAGTGTCCCGGTCAACGGAAATCATAGTACCACCCTATTTTGCCTTGATAAAACCACACCTGTGTCCAGTTCTGGGCACCAAAATTTAATACGGATATTGTGGCCTCCCACATACCGCATACCACATACTGTGTCCAGTTCTGGGCACCAAAATTTAATACGGATATTGTGGCCTCCCAACCTGAAGGACCATGTTCTCATATGAGTGTGACTAAATCTTGTCATCTGCAGTGTAAGTCCTCCTTTTCGTCCCACCACTGAGGTTAAGTGGGAATGCCCTTTGAAATGACCTTCCCAGAGAAACTAGCCTGGCCTCAGATCTCACTTTTTTTAAAAAAAATAAAATAAAATTGCTCAAGCAGGAATTCCAGAAGAGGAAACAGCTGCTTTGGTGGGTTGTTGTTGTTGTTGTTTAAATGATTCGGCTGGTTTACAAAATGTAACACTTCTTTTTTTGGTCTTTTATATCATTTCACTGTTTAATGTTAACGTGCTGTTTTATTCTTTCGATAGTATTCTGCCCCAGTAGCTTATGTTGATGAGTGGCACATAAGATCACTAAATAAATAAATAAATAAATAAATAGTGTGTGTGCAAATAAATAAGGAGGGATACAATTGTATTTTTGGAGACACGACTGTCACCCTTGTTATTTAGTGTTAGATGTCAACCTAAGGAGTGATTTTTTTCCTTCAGGCATTTAGAGTAGGCTGAGCTGAAGAACTGGTTGCTCCTGCTTCTGGTTTGCTGTTTGATCATATTTATTGATAGTTTATGTATATATTATATTTTAATGTTTTTTTTTTTTTAAATTGACAGTGTTACACCCTGGAAACTTTTAGGTTGAAGAGCAAGTTATAAATGGAATGAAGGAATAGAATACATTAAAAATATAAGCACTAAACTGAAACCTGACTCAGAGTTTTGGGTTTCTAAACACACACATACCCCACAATATATTTTGTTCTTCTGAAATACCTTGTGCGGTATTGTGAAACCTATAATATTCCAGTTACGGACGTGGGTGGTGCCATGGGTTAAACCACAGAGCCTAGGGCTTGCTGATCAGAAGGTCGGTGGTTCAAATCCCTGCGATGGAGTGAGCTCCCATTGCTCGGTCCCTGCTCCTGCCAACCTAGCAGTTCGAAAGCACGTCAGAGTGCAAGTAGATAAATAGGTACCGCTCCAGCGGGAAGGTAAACGGCGTTTCTGTGCGCTGCTCTGGTTTGCCAGAAGCGGCTTAGTCATGCTGGCCACATGACCTGGAAGCTGTACGCCGGCTCCCTCAGCCAATAAAGCGAGATGAGCGCTGCAACCCCAGAGTCGGTCACGACTGGACCTAATGGTCAGAGGTCCCTTTACCTTTACCTTTAATGATGATTACCCATGGAATATATTACAAGCGTTTCAAGTTCCAAGGGCCTGCAATTTTTTTTATTTAAAAAATGCGTTTTTATGTGTTCATCTGTTTTGAATACAACACATTCAATAGTGTCCTGTCATTCCCACCCAAACCATGTACTCTGGAGAGAGGCTGCATTTATTTTCTGTAGCTGTTGCTGGAACTGAGTGGTCAGAGGGTTTTAAACATCAATTTGTCAAACCTCCTTTCTTCAAAACAAACTGCAGTCAGTAAAGTGCAATCCTTTGAAATGGGATTCCTTTGCTTCTGTATTGTTTGGCCAGAGGAATGCAAGTCACTTCTATATTTGGGGGGAAGGCAGTGCTTCCATTTCCTTTTTAAAGCACATCATACGGAGACGACTGCTGTTCTCGCTGCAGGAAAACCTCTGCTGTTGAAAACCAGGAGGCCAAGCCTGAAAAATCCAATTCCACAGTCTAAAAGGGTTTTCTGCTAGGTGGCTGGAGGAGGACGAGGATAATCTATGAACTCTTCCCTTCACACAAAGGAAACACCATTAATCACATTTTGATCAGCGAGTAACATCAGCACAAGCCCAGAGGCCATGTCTGTTAGCTCTGGTAGGGAGAGTGTTAGCCAGCAGGGTGACTGGTATACTAACTTGGACTTATTTCCTGTTTTATAAACCCAACTTTGGGTAAAAACACTAAAAATAAGTGTTGTGAACTCTGCCCCCTCCCTTTTAAGTTCACTTAAAGATAATCAAAAAAGCCTTGCTGAATCAGGCCACAGGCCTGTCTAAGCCAGCACTCTGTTCACACAATGGCCAACCAGATGCACACGGGAAGGTGATTCCCAGCAATTTGTATTGAGAGACTTATTGACTCTGACAGTGGAGGGTCAATATAACCAGTGAGGGTGGTAGCCATTGATAGCCTACAAAAAAACACACACCTGTATATCTCCCACCATTTTTTGCAATCAATTTCTTCTAATATAATTCATGTTTGTGTATTATTTTTACTAACGTGTTCATTTCTATGCACATTTTTTACCCAATACTTGCATTTTGGTAAACAGTGTTTGGTTTGAGAACTGCATCACAAAATTCAGCTATGTGCAAATTTCAATGGATGGCTTTGTTTCAAGGTCCCATCTCTTGCTTCGAAAAGTCCAAATTTGATACATTTTCGGGAACTGAATTGACTCTCCCCCCCCCCCAGCCCTAGTCGATGGATGTGCTATTGGCTGTTTATGTACTCTGTTAGGACCTCTTCCTTCTTACTGTCATATTTTTTACTATGATCTTATTCCCAGCAACCAGGTTGTGAAAATTTTACTTGCAAAAAAAGTAAGCTTTGAGGATCATTACTTGTTGTGGAAGTGCTTTTTGCTTTATATATGCATCTCAGGGGCATCATTTTTTCCCTCACAAGACTGGCTGCTTGCCAGAGGCACCATGTTCTCAAATTGATTGAAGGGGTGATGTCGCAAGGAGCCAGGGAGTGGAGCGACCACTCTCTGAACACTGAAGGGTTCAGCCCCCTAAAAAAAACATTGGAAGGCTGAAACTGCCTTGGCCCCATGAACTGGAGTGTATTCTGCTGGACCCTCCAAGATTTCTCCATTGAAAATAGGGACGTCCTATTTTATAATAATAATAATTTTATTATTTATATCCTGCCCATCTGACTGGGTTGCCCCAGCCACTCTGGGCGGTTTCCAATGTATATAAAAACATAATAAAACATTTTTTTAAAACTTCACTATACAGGGCTGCCTTCAGATGTCTTCTAAAGTTTGTATAGTTACTTATCTCCTTGGCTCGTGTGTGTGTGTGTGTGTGTGTGTGTGTGTCACATAACTCCATACCCTCCAACATTTCTCCAAGGAAAATAGGAACATCCTACCATACTCTCCAACATTTCTCTGATGAAAATAGGGACACCCTAAGAAAAGTGGGACATTCTGGGATCAAATCAGAAACCGAGAGGGCTTCTGTAAATCCGGGACTGTCCCTGGACAATAGGGACGCTTGAATGTGTTGTGCTGCTTCCTGTGTCATTTATTGCTGGTTGATTTTGTCTGGTGGGGTGAGGAGCTTAGAAATTACCGAGCTGCCTTGGGTCAATTTCATCACTCCCACCCGTACATCCATTTTAAAGTCCACTTACTAATGTTACAATTTGAAATAGCTGATGTGGTTTTTCTTGCAATTGCTTTGCCAGTTAAGTGATGGCATTCCACTCTTGTTCAACAGGGCATAAAGTTACAAAACATTATGCAAATGAACCAATTGTCATAAAACTGACTAATGAGCTTTAAAGGCCAATTATTTGTGTATGTCCACTGCTTAGGCTAGACTCATTGATCATTCCAACTTGCAATTACACATATTGCTTCAGTGCAGGTTTAAGCACTTCAGCAGCTAGAATTTATGATATACAGCATTATAGGCCCTGAGTTACAGAAGATGGAAATAAGACAAGCAAAACCAGTCATTTTCTGACTTCAAATTATTCCTTGAATAATTTGCGTGTGTGCTTTCTGCAAGGTTCATATAAAAATGACAGATTGGTAGGAACTTTGTTTAGTAAGATTTCTTTATTGTGTGCTGCCAGCTACCAAGTTATCATTTTGATATGTTTGGTAAATGATAGCACACACATCTAATCCAAATAGACATAAGATATGACTTTATTTTCCATGCTATTTTTTTTTTTTTTTTTAGCATAGCAAAACAGGAAGAAGTAATCAATAAACCCAAGGCAAAAACATGACACTAGTAAAAAGAACCTGACAAACTGAGCTTATGGATGTTTATTCAACAGAGAGCCCCACTGAATTTAATTGAATGCTGTTGGACTCCAGCTCCAATTCACTACAGTCACCATTGCCAATGGTCAGAAAAGATGGGCCTTGATATCCAGCAACATCTAGAGGGCCACATGTTCCTCACACTACTTTAAAGAACGGACACCTGTAGATAAACATAATTATGTTTATACTGGAGTTAATGTGAAATCCCCTGAGAAGCTGATTAGAATTGGATAGATCCAGTCCATGTCAATTTTAATTTTATTTAGTCATGTAGCCATTCTGACGTATTATTATTTTTTTAAAAAAAATTAAACACGCACACAATATTCACATTTAAACTGTAAGCATTTTATATGCATCTCCCTAAAATACATATTTTGTTTACATTTCCTCTATAAAGCATGCAGTTTTGTATGCTTTTCATTTGCATTCCCCACTAAAACAAGCATTTCCTGTATGCCCTTTTCCCTGTAATGTACACATTTTTGAAAAATGAAATTGCATTGCAAAATTCAGGTAAGGGCGCAGTCAATTTGATAACTGGCAGCATTTGAATCCATGTATTGTCTAGTAACTGAATTAGATCAGATCACTTTAAAATGTGGACTAAACAAAATGTTTGTCCATGCCTAAAGCTCGTATATGTGAAAACTGCAGGTGTTCATTGGGTGTACCAACCTACAGTTCTGTTATGATCAAATCAACCAGCATATTGTACCAAATATGAACTCACTGAGAAAGGGATGGCAGACATTTTGGCAACAGGGCAATGAACAGGTAGCAGAAGGCTACATTCTCCCTAACAAAAATAACCAGTGGCAGAGGTTCTCAATTCCTTATCTTCTCTCCTTAAGCTCCTCCTCTTCTCCGTGTTCTCCATTCGAAATCAACTGTCAGACTTTGAAAAGCAATTTCAACACCAAGTAGAAAGAAATCAGATTACCAGTGCTCATCAGCTCTGGGCAGGGCCCCCTGGCTGCCTCAGATATTTTACTGGGGGGCAAAGGGACCTTGGCCCCAAGGAGTTAGCTCCTATGGTCAGCAGCATCAGTGTCCCACAAGTGTCTGCATACCTGTGGGACATCCTGGGTACCAACCCAGAGCCTCCCCCCATCTCACTCCTTCACCACACACCATCTCCAGCTCACTGGATGCAGCAGCAGCCATGAAAGCAATTAGGCAGTTCTCCACCCCCAGTCCCATGAACTGTGGCTGGTTTTCCAAACCTTATGCCAAATTAGACCATTGGCCCATCAGTATTGTCACAACGGCTTGTGGCTGTTCTTCGGGCCTTTTCTAACAATCCCTGTCCTAAGATGCTGATGATTGGGATTATTTGCATACAAAGCATATCCTCTGCTATTCTTCCAAAATGGCTCTTGTCCAACACAGCTGAAGGTAGTCAGTTGTTTGGTAGGGATGAGGTGTCAGGAGTTCAGTCTACACTCGAGTAGGACCCTAGCAGAGACACATGCCCGATTGCATGTTCTCTCCCTCCTGGTCAATCATTCGGGAGCTTTAAAAGCTTTCTTCAGCCCGAACATCACAGAGACCAATGCCAACTGACACCGGCACACTTAGGGATCCTCAGAGTTTGTGCATCATGCATGACAGACCTCAGCAACTCAGCATTTTGGCTAATCTACTTTATTTACATATAAACACACACGGAGCACTGCAACATGGCTCCCTCTCTTTCTAGCATCAGACAGCAAAGAGAAAAAGAACAAAGGACAATAGTCCCACTTCACGGAACACAGTAACACAAACATCCTGTCTTCATCACTTCCCACTCTGTGGAGTCAAAACATATCACATCATGTGAAAGACAAAAATCCCATGACTGCAATCATGGAGCAGGAATTCTAACAGTTGAACCCCTATCCTCACCCCACCCCAGCTGATTTGCAGGATTCCAAATTTTTCTTTCAAGAAGGTCCTCCCTGTCTGTTGGACTGGTTTGGAAGAATCACGTGTAGGACACTGGTTTCCATGTAAAATCCACCAACCAGTTAGGAATACACATGCAGAAATCTGCCAGCCAAAACTTCTGCCCCCGAAAGCTTGATATTTTCTCAGTAGCATATGGCTTTTAGCTGGGTCTATGGAGAAAAGGCTCAAAATAGAAATTTTGTCCTTCTATACAGATGGAGCCCTAAGACATCCATCCATTTAAAAGGTTAAAGCCATGTTATAAAGCCTTCAGTTAAGTTATTTATACAATCAGCGAGAGAGAGGTCAAGATATTGATTTCTGCAAAATGCCAACAGTTCAGGAATGAACTGTTCTCTCTTTCACACAAGTCATTTTAAAGGAATTATGGGTTGCTGCTGACTGTGGAGCCTTAAAAAAAAAACCCCAAACCAATTCTGCATCACACACAAATATAAACTTCCCATTTTGCAATTACAGTGGCTTATGATCCGCTCCAGAAATCCCGAACCATTTTGGATGTGGGACATCATTTGGAAATCTCAGAAACCACTGCAAGTATGACAAAAGCCTACTTCATAGAAGAAAAAACTGGCGATGCCCCCCAGCAATGCAAAATACAAAAACACGACCTCAATTTTTTTAAAAAATAGATGGGGCATGGGGCCTTGGTGAGGACCAAGGTGGCATCTGAAGGCATCACACTGGGAACTCCATATGTATTTCACGCATCCAGGCTACCATCAATCAACATTAGTAAACAGTTTTGCTCCAACAAATGTATGGACTACCAAGAAAGTATCATGTCCTCCTGGGTTAACAAAATGGCATTAAAACCATAAAAACTGTGAGGTTCCTTTTAGTAGAAACCCTAGAGCTGCTGCTATTGAGAAGAAGAGGTTCATTCCACTTCACTGCTTCAGTGCTCCCATTGGTCCCACAACCCCAAAGGTGGCCTCCGATTGGCTCACCACTCTTTCCATAGAGGAAATAATTGAGATTGCAATTTCAGGCTGCACACTGGAACATCAGCTGCAGGTGCTGGGTTCTCCTTAGCATGTGCCACTACCATCATTTGCTCATGTCTTGCTGCTTGATCAATGCCTCCCACCCCTAGGGCAGCAGGACCCTGCACTTCTACCCACAAGCCTGACCCTAATAGAACCACTGGGTTTAGACCAAATTAGGAATTCAAAGTTTCAGTCTCTTCCCTTCACCATAGCTGCCAACTTTTCCCTTTTTTAAAGGGAAATTCCCTTATTCCAAATAGGATTCCTCACAAGAAAAGGGAAAAGCTGACAGCTATGCCCTTCACATGTTATGTCTGTGCTGTACTGATATGTCTCTGAAGTGTTAAAAACAACCAGTGTGGATAGTTGAGTATAAATAGGATCAGAATATCAGCTCTGATTGCTTACACAAGTCCATCAAAGCTGGAATCATCGTCATTTGGGTTCAGCTTGGGGGTGATGGGTTGTCCTCTACCTAATATGCTTGAAACAGCTTTGTTCTTCAAACAGGAGCTTGCATAATCAGTATGTTTCACAATAAGAGCTTAATTTATTAGACAAGAAATATGCTAAAGTCCCCTTTCTGCAATCCGATCTACACAGCTAAACCCTCCCACCTGCACAGAGTTTAACTGAAGTTAACGGAGCTCTGCACAGCTGCTGAGATCTCCCTGTGCAGATTGGATTACATGCCATGTAGCTCTTTTTTATTATTATTTAAAGCACTATTTAATTAAAATGCATATAGCATATGAGCTGAACTTTCCATTGATATAGTCAGAAATCAAACTGTTGGTGGGCCCTAAGATCCATGAAACAAGCATCTTTCCAAGATCTAGTTGGGGGACATTTTTTGTTAACGTTGACCTTCAATCTTAGTTTTTTTAAAAAAATCTTCTAATTGAGACTTCAGATCCATAAAAGTGAGACTTCAGATCCATAAAATATATCAAGGTATTGACATTGGGGGGAAAAGTGGACAGAGAAAGGTTTTGTTCCCTTTTTGTAACACTGGAGCTTGTGGACATCCAATGAAGTTTAATGTTGGAATATTCAGGACAGTACTTCCTCACGCAGTGTGCAGTCAGACTATGGAACCTGATGATCCCGTTGGAGGCAATGATGGTGGCCACCATCTGAATGACTTTAAAAGAAGGTTAGACAAGTTCGTGGAAGAGAGGGCAATTGATGGCTACTAACCACAGTGCCTATGCTCTGCCTTCACAGTACTCTTCTGAAAACCAGTGGTAGGAGGCAAGAGTGCTCTTGTGCTTGGGTTTTGCTTGTGGGTTTCCCACAGGCATCTGGTTGGACACGATGCTGGACTAGATGGGCCATTGGTTTGATCCAGCAGGTTCTTCTTAACCTTGTACTTGACATATAGCACTTGTAATCAGACTTCCGGAGGTGGTGCCATCGGTAATGGCTGCTTCTCTCTAATTCGGAGAGAACTGGCTTTACGGAATTTGGGTCCTGTCGCTACGGCGCAGCGGGGACCCTCAAATAAATCACAAGCGGGTGAAGCTTGTGACCGTGGGACTCAGCGGGCACCGTTTGCGCCCCCCCAATTGCTAAAGGAGCTCGGCAACGGGCTCCGGAGTGGAGCGGGGGTGGCGTGGTGCTGTGAGCAAATTGCTTCTTCCGTGGAGCGAAGCCGCGAAGCTGTTACCGGAGAGCGCTGCCTTTTTTCCTGGGATAATCGGCACTGAAAACAACTACCCGTGAGTAGGAGTAAATTGGATTTAAAGGGGGAAAAAAAAGTTAATTTGGCACGGAGCGGGGAAGGTACAACCAGGAAGTCTACCTTCTCTGAATTGTAAATAGATCAAAGCAAAGAGACTTCAAAGCGGGAACGCGGAAAGTCATTTGGAAAAGAGCTAAATTCTAACATCTTGAAAGTGGTTCCCCCTCCGGATTGCAGGACAGGAGGGGGAAAAAGACTGAGCTGAATTTCCCTGTAGTAAAGAAGGGGAGAGGAAGGAAGAATTTACAATTTAAGATTCGGAACGGACTGCCTTAAGATAGAGGTCCATAGTGAAAGTTTATTTCTGACAGCCAACTCTGCAAAAGTGATACAGTGTTTCTGAACCTCTTTTGGCTTGAAAGCAACTGTTTAAGTGTATTGAGACTGTGGACTTTGAAAGTAAATTGGGGGGACTTATAAAGACTATTTTTGTTTCTAAAAAGTTACAAGTTCTGACTGTTACTGTGTCCCCCTAGAGGAGGTTGGACATTGTTACAACAACAGTTATAAAGAGGAAAATTCCATTCTATGTCAAAACAATTGACTGACTGTGGGAGTGACCTTGAATGTCTATGAGACTGTTATGGCAGATGATAAGAAGTCGGAACCGCAGGAAAAAACTACTAGGTCTGGCAGACATTATCGGATAGACACTGCGTTGCCACGAAGGGGCTCAACATCTGGAGCATCTGGAGCATCAGGGGCCCCACTCCCACAGTCTAAACCAAAAGTTATGTCGTCAGAAGAAGTTTTGGCACAGGCACTGGCAAAAATTAATGAATCTTTGGAAAGCCTAAGTAAACAAGTAACTGAGACAAATAGACAAGTAGCTGAAACAAATAGACAAGTAATTGAGACAAATAGACAAGTTGTGGAAGCATCAAATAAAATTGATTTAAATACTGCAAGTATTAATACTTTGGGACAGAAGGTGAATGCCAATACAGAGACTATCGAAAAATTACTACAGGAATCTGCCTTGATTCGACAGACTGCAGAGGAAGCAAAAGATATTGCAATTACTACTCAAGAGAAAATTCCACCTGTATATAAGAAATTGGAGGACCATGATGTGACATTTTCTATGATCGAATTAAAAGATAGACAAAGAAATCTGAGAATCAGGGCTGTTCCAGAGCGGGAGAAAAATAACCTGGCCGACTTTCTTACACAGGAATTTACAGATTTTTGGCAATTGGATCCGGGGAAGGAAGAATTTAAGATAGTGAATGCATTTAGGCTCGGAAGAAGACAAGGTAAGGGCAAGGTGAGAGACTGTTTGATTACCTTTCGAACAAAAGAAGAGAGAGATAAAATTCTGAATTTGCACTATCAAAAAACTTTGGAAATTGATGACTCAAGATTAGTGATTTTTAAGGACATCCCAAAGCATTTGCTGGACTTAAGGTCCAATTACGGAGACCTAGTGACTTTATTGAAAAGAAACAGAATTCTTTTCAGGTGGGAATTTCCACAAGGCCTGTCCTTTAAATATAAAGGGAGAAAGATAAAAATAAAATCAATTGAGGAAAAAGACAGGTTCTTGAAAGATCATGAGGAAGATCTACTGAAAGAAGGGGAATCTGAAGAAGAACCAAAAGGCATATGAGACATATCAAATTTATCTTTTGGACTGCACGGCCCAGAAAAAGTGATACTACCCACAGAACAAGAAGCGGCACTTGGGGCAGTTGGAGGTAAAGTGAAGTAGCCCCCACCATGGCTCTGCAACTATTAAGCTGGAATTGTAACGGTTTGAATTCTCCTCGAAAAAGAAAAACTGTGTTTCATTTATTAAAAAAAGAACAATTGGACTTGATTTGTCTACAAGAGACACATATAACAAGGGCACATAGGAAGTTATTGATTAATAAAAGATTAGGACAGGAGTTTGTTTCATCTGACAAAGTCAAAAAAAGAGGAGTTGTGATTTATGCAAAGGAGAGACTTTTACCGAAACTTATTTTTAAAGATGACCAAGGAAGATTTTTGGCAATTGAAATTCAACTACAAGGAGAGAAATTCTTAATTGTGGGAATTTATGCACCGAACGAGGGGAAATCTGAATTCTATAAAAAGTTGCATGAGACTTTACTGGATCATTTGGATTACAATTTGATTTTGATGGGGGACATGAATGGAGTAGTATCTACAAATATGGACAAGGCACAAAGACAGGTAGTCACCAAGGATGGTAGACTACCGAAAACATTTTTTGAGATGACAGACAATATGGACTTAGTGGACATCTGGAGGGTAAAGAACCCCCTGGGAAGAGAAGGAACCTTTTTTTCTGAAGCCAAGATGACATGGACTAGAATTGACCAAATATGGATAACTAGAGGAATGGCACCAAAGATAAAGAAGGTAGAAATCTGCCCAAAAACTTGTTCCGACCACAATGCTGTAAGGATGGAGATGAAACAAACAACAACCGGATCCTTTAGATGGAGGATGAATGACACCTTATTTAGAGATGAAGAAGTTTACAAAAAGGCTCAAAAGACTTTGAGAGATTATTTTGAAATAAATATGAACACTAATGTAGAAAAAAGAGTAATCTGGGACGCAAGCAAAGCGGTGATGAGAGGGTTTTTGATACAACAGAATGCAATAAAGAAGAGAAGTCAAAATGAAAAGAAAGATAAAATCTTGGAAAAAATAAAAGAAGGTGAGAAGAAATTGAGAGCAAAACCAAAGTCCCAGGAGATTTTGAGAGAAATAAAATTATATCAAGTACAATATATGGAAATGATGAATCAGGAAATAGAATGGAAAATCAAACAAATGAGACAAAAAACATTTGAATCAGCTAATAAATGTGGAAAACTGTTGGCCTGGCAAATGAAAAAAAGACAAAAATTAAATACTATTATAAATCTAGAAGTGGAAGGAAAGAGTATACATAATCCAAATGAGATCAGAAATTGCTTCCAGAGGTACTTTAAACAATTATACACACAAGGGCCACAGAAGGAAATGGACATAGACCAATTTTTGAAGACAAATGGCCTACAAAAAATCTCTCAAGAAAGTAAATTCATGCTGAACTATAAAATATCTGAACAGGAAGTAGAAGGTGCCATACAAAATATGCAATTGGGCAAATCTCCAGGACCGGATGGGCTGACTTCCTGTGCTGGTCCCGGGGGTAAGGTACCGTGAGTGTAGCAGAGTCCACACGAAGAGGGGTGAGGTCCGATGCAGAGAGCCGGGCGGGGAACAGGAACGCTGGAACAGAAGGCCGAGCAGGGAACAGGAGTACCGGATAGTCAGGAACAGGAAGCCGAGCAGGGATCAGGAACACAGGAAGGTCCGAAGCCAACAACGACGTTGCTCCCGCAACCTGGGGCCGGGCTGACTGGGCTTTTATCCTCTTCTAAGGCCAGGGGCGGTCCCGGTCCCCAGGAGCCCCGCCTCCTCTGGCCTTAAGGCGAGCACTCCTCCGGGGGCAACCAGTTCCCTTCGCCTCTCTGCCCTAAGCCTCTGCAGATCAGGAGAGGCCGAAGGGTTACTGGGCCCTGGAGGAGGCTCACCTGTGGCCACTGAGTCATCAAGCCCCTCTGGGGCCAGAAGGGCTTCACCTGGGGCCAGCTCCTGATGCACTGCCACAGGTGCAGGCTCTTCAGCATCTAGGCCTTGCCCCAGTTCAGCCGGCCCTGGAGGCGGGGACTCCTGTGCAGGCTGGGATTCCTCTGTTTCATCCTCCGAATCGGAATCCCAGGCCATCACATCATCCCCCCTCCCAGACCCCCCCCTCAACCGAGGGTCCGGACCCGGCTTGCCGGGGTACGTCGCATGGAACTCTCGGAGGCAGGCAGGTGCGTGGACATTGGCCGCTGGTTCCCAGGAACGGTCCTCCGGTCCGTACCCCTTCCAGTCAATGAGATACTGCAGCTTTCCCCTGCGGTATCGGGAGTCCAGGATGCGTTCCACCTCGTACTCAGGCTCTCCCCGAACCAACACTGGCTGCGGTCGGGGACGGTTCGGGTGGAACTCGTCGGGTGGGGCCACCGGACTCAAAAGGGACCTGTGGAAGACCGGGTGAACCTTCAGGGTTGCGGGTAACCGGAGACGGAATGCCACAGGAGAGATTTGGTCTACGATAGGGAACGGGCCGGTGAAGCGGGCGTCCAACTTCCGCGAAGGTCGAGAGGGGTGGAGGTGGCGAGCGGAGAGCCAAACCAGGTCACCGACGCGAAGTTCCGGCCCCACCTGGCGGTGGCGGTCGGCCTGGGCTTTGTACGCTTCCTTGGCCTGGTGCAGTTGCTCCACCAAAAGCTGTTGCTGGGACTGGAGCTCTTGAAGCCACTCCGTCACCGCCGGGACCGCGGATGCCGGCAGCACCTCTGGAAACAGTCGTGGATGATAACCATAACTGGCCTGGAACGGGGTCTGCTGGGTGGACGCATTCACCGCGTTGTTATAGGCGAACTCCGCCAATGCCAGGTGGTCGACCCAGTCATCCTGCTGGTAGCTGCAGTAACACCGGAGGTACTGCTCCAGCACCGCGTTCGCCCGTTCCGTCTGGCCATCGGTCTGTGGGTGGTAGGCTGACGAGAGGCAGACCTCTGTCCCGAGGGTCTGGTGTAATGCTCGCCAGAACCGGGATGTGAACTGAACGCCCTGGTCGGACACCACGCGCTCAGGTAGTCCATGCAGGCGGAAGACATGCTGAAGGTACAGCTGAGCAGTTTCCTTGGCTGTGGGTACAGATGGACAGGGAGCGCAGTGCACCATCTTGGTGAAATGGTCGGAGAAAACCAGAAGGCAGGTACAGCCACGAGACGAGGGTAAGTCCACTACAAAGTCCAACGAAACTGTGTGCCAAGGGCGCGGTGGAACTGGCAATGGCTGAAGTAGGCCGGGGGGTCGCCCGGTAGGTCCCTTGGCGCGCCGGCAGACATCACAACCAGCAACGTAGCGAGCCACGTCAGCCTTCAGGCGGGGCCACCAAAACTCACGACTGACCAGATGGGTGGTCCGATACCGTCCAAAGTGCCCCGCTGCTGGGGCATCATGGGCCATCCGGAGAACCTCCAGCCGCAGTGGCCCTGGCGGGATGTACAGACGACCGTGGTGCAGCAGGAGGCCCTGATGCAGGACCAGCCCCGGATACTGTGGGCTGGACCCTTCAGCCAGCTCCCGGAGTCGTTCCTGGGCCCAAGCGTCGACCCGCTGCTGTTCCCGCACCCGAACCTGCAGTGGCTGCGCCTCCTGGGTGGCCAGGAATGCGGCCGGAGGTAGGATCGTGGTGGGTTCTGCTTGCTGTACCGTGTCTGCGTTGTCTTCAGGTTTCCGGGACAGGGCATCCGCCTTCAGATTCTGAGAGCTAGGGATGTAGCGGATCCGAAACTGGAACCGGGAAAAGAACAACGCCCACCGGATCTGTCTTTGGTTCAGCTTGCGGGTGGTCTGGAGGTACTCCAGGTTCCGGTGGTCGGTTCTCACCTCCACCGGATGTCGTGCCCCCTCAAGATGGTGGCGCCAGACCTCAAAGGCTACCTTGATGGCCAGTAGTTCCCGCTCCCACACAGTATAGTTACGCTCTGCTGGTAGGAGCTGGCGGGAATAGAAGGCACAGGGTAAGAGTGGCGCTTCAGGACCAATCTGTTGAGACAAGACGGCACCGAGAGCCGTACTGGAGGCGTCGGTCTCCACCACAAAGGGTCGAGAGGGGTCAGGATGTTGTAAGATTGGTGCCCTCTGGAAACAGGCCTTCAACCCCTGAAACGCCTCCTCTGCCTCCTTGTCCCAGGAAAACGGCGTCTTTGGGCGCAGTAGCCGGGTCAACGGGGTGGTGCGATGAGCATAATCAGCGATGAAGGTCCGGTAGTAATTGGCGAACCCCAGGAAACGTTGTAGGTCCTTGCGGTTCCGGGGTGCCGCCCATTCTTGAACCGCTGTCACCTTCCCCGGGTCCATTTGCACCCCATCCGGAGAGAGCCGGTGACCAAGGAAGTCCACAGTCCGCTGATGGAACTCGCACTTGCTGAGCTTTGCGTACAAACGGTGCTCACGCAAGCGCTGCAGCACGGTCCGGACATGTCCCTCATGGCGAGCCGGGTCACGGGAGTAAATCAGTATGTCATCCAAATACACCACCACGTACTTGTCTAACAAGTCCTGAAACACGTGGTTGATGTAGCGTTGGAACACAGCAGGCGCGTTGCACAACCCGAAAGGCATAACCAAATATTCGAACTGCCCGTACCGGGTCCCAAACGCTGTCTTCCACTCATCCCCGGCTCGGATCCGAATCAAGTTGTAGGCCCCCCGGAGGTCCAGCTTGGTGAACACCTGTGCCCCTTGCACCCGCTCCAGCAGCTCCGAGATAAGGGGCAAGGGGTATCGGTCTGGGACGGTAATTTTGTTCAGGGCTCGGTAATCATGGCAAGGGCGGAGTTCCCCACATTTCTTCTTAACGAAAAGCACTGGTGCCGCGGTAGGCGAGGTGGAAGGCCTAATGAACCCACGCTCCAGGTTCTTGCACAAGAAGTCCTGCAAAGCCTCGCGCTCTGGCTCTGTTAGAGAATATAAGCGACTCACTGGTAAAGGCGCTCCGGGTTGGAGGTCTATGCCGCAGTCAAAAGGCCGATGCGGCGGCAGCTGGTCTGTCCCCCGTTCCTCAAACACGTCCTGGTAGTCCTGATACACGGCTGGGAGCGTGGGTGCTGCCTCCTCTGAGGGCGCGGCCGCCAGCGTCCCGGATTGAGCATGGGAACATGGGTCTGGGAAGTGCACGGTCCGTTTGACCCAGTGAATCTGAACGTTGTGGGCTTCCAGCCAGTCCATCCCGAGCACCAGGGGGAAGCGGGGCATAGAGGCAATGTCCAAAGTTCGCAACTCCCGGTGCTGCTGGAAACACAGGACCAGGGGCTGGGTCTCCTGAGTAACGGCACCTGAACACAGAAGTCGTCCGTCAATCGCTTCCACCTGGACCGGTACTGGCTTGTTCCGAAGTGGCACCTGATGATGGGCGGCAAAAGCAGCGTCCATATAAGAGCGGGTTGCCCCTGAATCTACCAAAGCATGGGTGAGGATCCAGGGCCCACCTGGAGGGTATAAACGTACCGAAACCATAAGATGTTGCAAGTCCATTGATGCAGGCCCATTCTGCGCGGTTTGGGACCCCCGGTAGCTAGGGCCATCAGCTACTGGGGTTGGCGGTTTCCCTGCGGCTGGCGTTTCTCAGGGCAAGACCGAGCGAAGTGTCCACTTCCGCCACAGTAAAGACAGAGATTTCCCTCCCGACGCCGCGCCTTCTCTGCGGGGGAAAGGCGTGGCCGCACTGCCCCGAGCTGCATAGGCTCCTCCGTTAAATCAGTTGTGACCGTGGGGCTGCCGGAAAAAGCTGGTGCCGTGAACTGGAAGTGTCGGCGACCCCGGGCCTGACGACGATCCTCCAACCGGTCGTCTATTTGTAGACTGCGTTGAATGAGAGTGTCTAGCGTGGTGGGGCGTTCCATTGTGGCCAACTGGTCCAGTACCTCGTCCGAAAGCCCTTCGAGATACTGGTCCCGCAGTGCCGAATCATTCCAGGTCAAGTCCTGTGCCAACAGCCGAAACTCCGTGGTATATGCGGCCACCGTGGACTTGCCCTGTTTCAAACGCCGAATCGCCCGGTTGGCTTGACTCCCTTTCTGGGGGTTGCCGAACGCGGCCTCCAAACGATTGCAAAACCCCGTATAGTCTGCCAGCAAGGGGGAGTCTTGCCTGAGTAGCGGCAACGCCCACTTGGCCGCCTGGTCCTTTAACAAACTAATCAAAAAGTGCACCTTGGTGCGGTCGTCAGGAAAGTTCCGGGCTCGCCCCTGAATATACAGCTTGGCCTGGGCCAGGAACATGGGAAAGCTGGCCGGGGCTCCATCAAATTTCTCAGGCAAAGCCACTGGGTACTTGCCAGGAGCCGGGGCGTCGGCCCCAGGAGCCGGTAGGGCTTCCAAGCGTTGCTGAAGTGCCACAACCGCGTCACTGAGCTGCTGCACGGTGTGAGTCAAGGCCTGGTTCTCCTGGGCCAAAGCCACCAGTGTAGCCGCCTGGTCAGCCATGGCCTCTGGCTCTTCCCGAACGCACCCCTACGAAGGGGGAGTGCGGGTGTGGCGGGAGCAAACTGTGCTGGTCCCGGGGGTAAGGTACCGTGAGTGTAGCAGAGTCCACACGAAGAGGGGTGAGGTCCGATGCAGAGAGCCGGGCGGGGAACAGGAACGCTGGAACAGAAGGCCGAGCAGGGAACAGGAGTACCGGATAGTCAGGAACAGGAAGCCGAGCAGGGATTAGGAACACAGGAAGGTCCGAAGCCAACAACGACGTTGCTCCCGCAACCTGGGGCCGGGCTGACTGGGCTTTTATCCTCTTCTAAGGCCAGGGGCGGTCCCGGTCCCCAGGAGCCCCGCCTCCTCTGGCCTTAAGGCGAGCACTCCTCCTGGGGGCAACCAGTTCCCTTCGCCTCTCTGCCCTAAGCCTCTGCAGATCAGGAGAGGCCGAAGGGTTACTGGGCCCTGGAGGAGGCTCACCTGTGGCCACTGAGTCATCAAGCCCCTCTGGGGCCAGAAGGGCTTCACCTGGGGCCAGCTCCTGATGCACTGCCACAGGTGCAGGCTCTTCAGCATCTAGGCCTTGCCCCAGTTCAGCCGGCCCTGGAGGCGGGGACTCCTGTGCAGGCTGGGATTCCTCTGTTTCATCCTCCGAATCGGAATCCCAGGCCATCACACTTCCAGATACTATAGATCTTTGAAAGAGTGGTTACTGCAACCTTTGAAGGAAGTCTGCAATGAAATATTGGAGGGGAAAAGGGCACCAGAATCGTGGAAAGAGGCGTATATCACACTTATACCGAAAACAGAGACTGAAAAGACTCAGCTTAAGAACTATCACCCTATATCGTTACTTAATGTGGATTACAAAATTTTTGCAGACATTTTGGCCAAGAGATTGAAAAAAGTATTGATGAAAGAGATTCATAAAGACCAAGCGGGCTTTCTCCCGGGAAGACACTTGTCTGATAATTTGAGGAATATAATTGATATTTTGGAAAAATTAGAAGTGAATATAAACACTAAAGCAGTATTGATATTTGTTGACGCGGAGAAAGCCTTTGACAATATCTCTTGGAGTTTTATGAAGAAGAATCTGCATGGGATGGGGGTAGGCCAAGGTTTTGAAAATGGTATAGGTGCAATATACTCTGAACAAAAGGCTAAATTAATTGTAAATAATGTGGTCACGGAAGAATTTAAGATAGAAAAAGGGACACGACAGGGGTGCCCAATTTCCCCACTGCTTTTTATATCGGTCCTGGAGGTTTTGCTAAATATGATTAGAAAGGACCGGTTGGTTAAGGGCATACAGGTCGGAGCTAAACAGTACAAGCTGAGAGCATTTGCAGATGACCTAGTATTGACGTTACAGGAGCCAGAATCTAGTACTAAAAGAGTTTTAGAATTAATTCAGGAATTTGGTCAGGTGGCAGGTTTTAAATTGAACAAGTTAAAAACTAAGGTTTTAGAGAAAAACTTAACACCGATTGAAAGAGAGAGGTTTCAGAATGAGACAGGATTGAATGTGGTAAAGAAAGTGAAATACTTGGGGATTAATATGACAGCTAAAAATGGGAATTTATTTAAAGATAATTACGAAAAATGTTGGACGGAAGTGAAAAAAGATTTAGAAATTTGGTCAAATTTGAAACTCTCGTTGCTGGGCCGTATTGCTGTGATAAAGATGAATGTATTGCCTAGAATGTTGTTTTTGTTTCAGACATTACAAATTGTAGATAAGATGGACTGTTTCAAGAAGTGGCAGAGAGATATTTCTAGATTTGTCTGGCAGGGCAAGAAGCCCAGAATAAAATTTAAGATATTAACTGATGCCAAGGAAAGAGGTGGATTTGCCCTGCCAGACCTTAAACTTTATTATGAATCAGCAGCTTTTTGCTGGCTGAAAGAATGGCTACTTCTTGAAAACACAGACATTTTGGATCTAGAAGGTTTTAACAATGTATTTGGATGGCATGCATATTTATGGTATGATAAGGTCAAAGCACACAAAGCATTCAAAAACCATATTGTTAGGAAAGCATTGTTTAATGTTTGGATAAGATACAAAGACTTATTGGAAAATAAAACCCCAAGGTGGCTGTCACCAATGGAAGCAAAAGCTCTGAAAAGGCTCAATATGGAGGCCAAATGGCCGACATATTGGGAAATTTTGGAGCAAGAAGGAGATAAATTGAGATTGCAGAGTTTTGAAAAATTAAAAAATAAAGTGAGAGATTGGCTCCACTACTATCAGATAATGGAGGCATATAATTTGGATAAGAAAATAGGCTTCCAAGTGGAAAAGTCAAAATTAGAAACAGAATTGTTAGAACCCAAAACTAAAAATTTGTCAAGAATGTATAACTTGCTGTTGAAATGGAATACTCAGGATGAAACGGTGAAATCTGCTATGATTAAATGGGCACAAGATGTTGGACATAATATTATGTTCGCTGACTGGGAACAGTTATGGACCACAGGTATGAAGTTTACGGCATGTAATGCCTTAAGAGAGAATATTATGAAAATGATATACAGGTGGTACATGACCCCAGTCAAGCTTGCAAAAATTTATCATTTGCCCGATAATAAATGTTGGAAATGTAAAGAAACCGAAGGTACATTCTTTCACCTTTGGTGGACGTGCCCAAAGATTAAGGCTTTCTGGGAAATGATATATAATGAACTGAAAAAGGTATTTAAATATACCTTTCTGAAGAAACCAGAGGCCTTTCTCTTGGGCATTGTCGGCCAACTGGTGCCAAAGAAGGATAGAACCCTTTTCATGTATGCTACAACAGCAGCAAGAATACTTATCGCAAAGTATTGGAAGACACAAGATCTACCCACTTTGGAAGAATGGCAGATGAAGCTGATTGACTACATGGAATTGGCGGAAATGACTGGCAGAATCCGAGACCAGGGAGAAGAGTCGGTGAAAGAAGAATGGAAGAAATTTAAGGACTATTTACAGAAATATTGCAAAATTAAGGAACTTTAGAAGGATGTTGGATAGAAACTAAGAGGTTTTTGGCTGTAATGCTTTAAGAGATATGGAAAAAAAGGTTAACAATTGGGTAAAAGATTAATGGCAAGGATTTGCTGAACCAACAAATTGAATTGGTATACAAAGAAGGGAGGTATGAGGAGGTCCGGGGAAATAAGAGTAAGGAAGATAGGTTATGGAACATTATTGTGTTTTTAACTGTTTTATTTTGTACGCTTTTTCTTATTTTCTACTTTTTTGTTGTATCTTAAAACTTTATACTTTTTTCTTTGTTTTGTATTTTTATGTATTTTTGTGAAACTTTAATAAATATCATTATAAAAAAAAAATATATAGCACTTGTAATCAAGCTCCATTTCCTTTCTGGGTTTTTGTTTAAATTTAAGTAATTTAATGCAGCTGGACTGTTGGCACATCATCATGTAAATTTGAGAATGCTCGGACCTTTTGACCTACTGGAATTGAGATGTTAACTCTATTGCTCCGAGCGGCATTTTAGAAGCCACGTGGGCTTCTCTGTATGGCTCGTTCGTAATGACTCAATTACAGAGAGCGTCTTCTAGAGAGCAGAACATTCTACATCCCCTCTCTCCTGCTCCAATGAACAGCACATGACCTTGATTTCTCCAGCATGTAAGCACTAAGCATATCCCATGGTCTCACATGCTGTCCACTTACAACCCAGCCCATGTGTCTTTGCTTTTAGAAACTAAAAAGTTTATAAAGCCTTTGAAGGCAAGAAGTGTGTGGGTTAGAAATATTGAGCCCTCGGCACCTGACCTACCCCAGAGTTATGGTTTTCGCTAAAAACCCATTATTGTCCAGTTCACTCGAAACTGCCAAATGTTTAGAAATATTGAGCCCTCGGCACCTGACCTACCCCAGAGTTATGGTTTTCGCTAAAGCGTGTTCTCATTAAAGAGAGAGCACGTGTTGCGGATGGGGCCAGACAAAACATCCTCAGTTGCCAGCCAGGCTGTTGCAAGGGAATTGAATTGATTGGTGACTGTTGTTACTGGGGTAAATTTGATGTTGCCAAGTAAGGGGTGGAGTCAGAGGTTATTTATACTGGGTCCACAGCTTGTTCCTTTCTCTTTCGCTGTGGACACCGGATCACATGGAGCACTTGGACTGTCTGGAGGACAGTGATGCAATCTTCTCATTGTCTGGTTACATTTCTTTATTTCCCCCTTCTTTTAATCCTCTCTAGTCCCTTAAATAATTTAATTCCCTCTTTTTCCTGTTTGATTTCCCACCCCACCCCTTACCCTGTCCTGTGAGAAGATTCTCCCTGTATCTGTGGCTTGCCTTTCCAATAGGGAGAGAGCCCCATTAGGGGCTTTCTTTCGCAAAAAGGTTTCCCCCATTTCTCCTGTTGTAAATTGTGGGGCTAGTCAGGGCTGTTCCCAGCTTAGCTGGAATCACTTTTGTTTATAGTATCCCCGAAGGTTGGCTTTAATTTGAGTGTGTGCAGTGCTGTTGGCCAAATTTTAATCTAGCCTTGGACAGGAGCACTATTTTGAGTTCCTTTAATATTGCTATGAGACTCAGATTCTCAAGAGCAGAAGCAGGGAGGCCTAGTCGGCCTGCACACAACTTCCAAGCCTAAGTCTGCTACAGGTACCAGTTAATTGTTAAGTCTCTGACACGTGATTCATTCTCTCTATGTATCTGCTTGCAGGCCCAGTTGCTGCTAAGGTATATCTGAGGCAGACAGAGGGTGCCAGAGGCTCTCTGTGCCTCCAGTGACTATGAGCCCGCTGTATATGCTCTTGAACTATACTGTTTCTGAACAAGTTTATTTTCTCCAAGTTTGTTTTGCCCTGATAGTGGTGACTGCCATTTTAGAGACGAGCCATTGTGGCTTAGTGGCTAGAGTGCAGGACTAGGACCTGGGAGACAGGGTTCATATCCCCCTCTTAGTCATTGTTGTAAAAAACCAAAACAAACTGCTCCTTTTGGGCTATTCTGTTGCTGGGTAGTTCGGCCCATTTGTGATAAAAGAATTTTGGGTTTCTTGAAGGGGTGCTTCCCTCTAAAAGGGCAAGCAGGGGTACCTGGACAAGCTGTGGGCTACCTCAACTCTGCTATTTCACTGGAAATATTTATGCCTGGCCTAGCAGGTGATCCTAGGGCTTTGCCCTAGTATTCGATGGCCTGGAAGCGTTTCCGGCCTGAATAGTGTCCCCATGTGGTCCATGAAGCATTGGTTTCACTGGGTCAGCGCATAGTGCCGGTAATGCCTAGGTTGCAGGATTGGTCCCTGTATGGGACAGCTGCATGCTCCCCCATTCCTCTACCTGGACACTTAGGTCCTTTTGGTGGTTACCTCACTGCGAGGGATGTAACGGGCGCCACGTTTGCAATATGCAAGCGGGAGAAAGCACCTTTGCGTGCCCGCATTGCAGTATGCTCTGTGCGTTGCAGGGCACGGTGCTGCACGGGCTGCAATTGCATTGCATTGCGTGAGAGATTTGCAGTTGCATTGCATGGAGGGTGTGTGCATTGCATAGAGGGTGTAGTTGCATTGCACAGAGTGTGTTTTTTGCATTGCACGGAGTGTGTGTGCATTGCACGGAGTGTGTAGTTGCATTGTACGAAGTGTGTTGTTGCACTGCACGGAGTGTGTGTGCATTGCATGGAGGGTGTAGTTGCATTGCACAGAGTGTGTTTTTTGCATTGCACGGAGTGTGTGTGCATTACACGGAGTGTGTAGTTGCATTGAACGGAGGGTGTGTGCAGTGCACGGAGTGTGTAGTTGCATTGCACAGAGTGTGTAGTTGCATTGCATGGAGTGTAGTTGCATTGCATGGAGTGTAGTTGCATTGCATGGAGTGTAGTTGCATTGCATGGAGTGTGTGTGCATTGCACAGAGTGTCTAGTTGCATTGAACGGAGTGTGTAGTTGCATTGCATGGAGTGTAGTTGCATTGCATGGAGTGTGTGTGCATTGCACGGAGTGTCTAGTTGCATTGAACGGAGTGTGTAGTTGCATTGCATGGAGTGTGTAGTTGCATTGCATGGAGTGTGTAGTTGCATTACACAGAGTGTGTGTCTGAAAAGGAAGCTGGCTCGGCGGCAGCTTTGTCGGGACTTCTTTAGGGGTTCTGGCCAGCGTCGGCCCTGTAAATTTACATATCATGATGGCAGCACAAGATGCCCCCTGCCCAAGCGGGGGGCTGGAAGCTGGCAAGCAATAGCTCAATACCTTTTGCCCATATTCCCATTTTATTTAGGGATCCAGTTGGATATCATTGCTAAAACATACCTCTTGCCTATGGAGAAGCTGTCTGCCTTGAAGGAAGTTATTTTGTAATACTTCCTCTGTAGCAAGTGATGCTTCATCAGATCCGATCTTGCTGGGTCTTAATTAATCATGCAATGGTTGCAATTCCGAAATGAATGCAATAGTCGTTCGCCATGGCAGGATACCTTGAACCCGCACAGGGATTTTCAGGTTCAGGCTGCTGCTGCTGGATCTTTGCCCTTTGGTTGTTATTTCAAGGGCTGCTGGTGTGCAAAGCCATGGCCTCAAGCCCAGTGTGGTGAGGCAATCATGTGACCTAACTTTCTTGAGTTTTCCCCATTGTAGTAGCAGTTCACATGTGGCCCGAGGAGTCCAGTGACCATCGGATCTGCTTTTGGCCTGATAACCAGGTAGTGGTGAGCGTCTTGGCAAAACAGTCCTCACGCTCCAGCAGAGTCTCCGCCCCTCCGCTCACGTTTTCGAGCTGCGCCTTTTAAGGTTTAATATTGTGCTTTCTGCTCCTGATTACGGGATCCTCTAATGATGTCGCTGACACTCTATCCCATTTTCAGATGGAGCGCTTCAGATCCTGGGCTCCAGACACTCAGCTACTGCCAGAATTTTCCAGACCACCTGTGGCATTTTGACAACAATTAGTAATTACAGAGAGCAGCAGCTTCCATTTCCCCTGCTGCTTTTAGCTCTTATGGGAAGGCCTGGATGGATTTCTTAGACTTAAGCTGGCAGTCCTCGGCTATTCAGATGAACTGGCCCCCATCCTCTGAGCAGATCCTGCAGTATTTGGTCCACCTGCTGCAGATTGGGCATGCGGTTATAACTATTAGAATTCAGTCCGCTGCAATGTCTGTTATACTGAAGCTTTATTTTTCAGAGACCCTTGTATAAAGTTTTTAGTGCGCAGGGCCTTGGAAGGTTGGAATAGGCTCCAACCTCATAGGACAGTGGGCAGGAAGTCTGTCAATTTTTACCTATGCAGTAGCTGCAACAAGTTAAAACTTGTCTGCTGGTTAAAGATCAAGGCGAGACTCCTTTCAGCATTCTATTGCCTTTTGGTGCACTGAGGGTTGGGAAAATGGTTGTTGGTGCCAGCACGGGGCTGAGAGTCTGGAGGCTTATTGCTTCAGGACTTTTCCTTATCCGCTTTGGAGCTGGTCATTAGAGTTGGGAACTCTAAAACAGACTTAGTGGGCAGGAGTGCCACAATCTGGCTTCCCGACACAGGTGAGGAGGGCCCTTGCCCAGTTATGGATAACAGAATATTTGGCTTTTCATTCCCCTGGGGGCTGGCCCGCTCCTAGTGCATGAAAATGGGTTCCCGTTAGCCAAGCATCAATGTGCTTACCTCGTGCACCAGTTATTACGGCCTGCGGCTTGCTTACCGCTGAACACGCCTCATTCCTTCCGATTAGGTGCTGCTGCAAAGGCTGCACACTGGGGGCCTGTCAGTAGACAGGATTTTGAATACGGGTCATTGGAAGTCTGACGCTGACAAGGGTTATATCAGGAAGTGTCACAATGATGTCTGTGCTGATGCTTGTCTGTTATTTCCTTTTTTCATAGGAGCAGCTGTGCACATTTGGGCCACAGCATTGTACACTGGGCTGGCAAGCGCGCTGACGAGTCTGGACTGGGGCGCCATCTCAGTCTTCCTGCCCATGTGAACATATACTGGCTGTCCAGATGGGGAATGCTTTGGGAAGAGATCCTTCCTTTGGTGCGGTCGAGTGTGACCTGTGCAGATCCTCCCGCAGTGCTGGTGGTACAGCTGGGCGAGAATGATTTGCTGTCTTCCCTTAGTTTTACAGGGAGTAGCTGCATTTCTTGCCCCCTCCACTGTTGCCCCCTCTACTTTGAGGTCTTATAAAAAGGCCTGGGCAGATTTTTTATTATTTAATGGACAGACGGTTGAGGAGGTTACTGCCCCCCATTCTTCCTCTCAGGTGCTCAAGTATTTGGCACATCTATTCCAGATGCGCCGGGCGGCCAGGACGCTGCGACTTCATTCGGCAGCGATTTCCTTTTTTAGCAGGGCATTTTTTAACAAGGATCCGTGTGGGAAGTTTGTGGTGCGCAGAGCTGTGGAAGGTTGGGGGCGTCTCACTCCCTCTAAGCCTATTCCTAGACGGCCTATTACATTAGAGTTGCTGGCGCAGATGCATACTAAATTGCGTAGCATCTGTTGGTCTAAATTCGAGGCCCGTTTGTTTTCTGCAGCTTTCTCATTGGCTTTCTTTGGGGCCCTGAGAGTAGGAGAGGTGGTCCTTGAGCCAAAGCGGGATGGAGGTTCCAGGGGCTTGTTGTTGCAGGACGTGAGTATGTCTCCGTCTGACTTGCAAATTAATATCAGAAACTCAAAGACGGATCAGCTGGGTAGGGGAGCCGTTATCAGGCTCCCGGCGTCTGGGGAAGGTGGCCCTTGTCCGGTAAAGGACCTTAAGCGGTACCTGGCCTTGCGACCAGTGGGTGAAGGGCCCCTGTTTATTCACGAAGATGGGCACCCACTAGTACGGCATCAATTCACTAAGGTGATGCGTAAAGCCATTGTAGCGTGTGGGCTTGAGGCTTCGGAGTTCGCTCCTCACTCCTTCCGGATTGGTGCTGCAACTACAGCCGCCCATTGGGGTTTATCCGTGAAGAGGATAAAGGACTTGGGTCGATGGAGATCGGATGCTTTCAAAACGTATGTGAGGAAATAATGTGGCTGTGTACTTACATTTCTGTTTTAACCCTAGGTCCGGGCACTATCCGTATCTGGATAGTGGGCCACAGTATTGTGCATTGGGCCGCTGACAGAGCTCGTCAGTCTGGATTGGGAGATGGCCTGGGCCTTCCGCAGCATGTGCAGGTGTCCTGGATCTCCAGAAGGGGGATGCGTTGGAGGGAATTCTTGCCACTCATAAAAAGGCGTGTCCTCCTGCTTGGCCCACCTTCAGCGATTGTGGTGCAGCTTGGGGAGAATGATATGGTTTCTTTTCCTTGCTATACGCTGCGTACTGTTATTTTACAGGACCTAAGGGAGTTGGCGGCTATGGTGCCTAATACGAAATTGATTTGGTCACAGTTGCTTCAGCGCCGCATTTGGTGGGGCAGTTCTTGCCCAGCATCCACTGAGAAAGTTAGGAAGCGGATTAATTCCGCGGTGGGCAAGTTGGTGGTGAGCTTGGGCGGATGCGTGATTCCTCACCCTCGTATTTCATTTAAGGAGGAAGTCTTATACAGGGCTGATGGTGTTCATCTTTCCACGTCTGGGAATGATGTATGGTTGGATGCAGTGGTGTCCAAGTTGAGGGTGTGGTTTGCTTTGTGAGTGGTTGGCGGCGAGCATAAGGGCTCGGGTGGCGGTTAGGCATTGGTTAAATTGGTTGGTGGAGGGGTATGGATTGGCTGTGCCTACCCCTCCAATGCTGCTGCGGAATGGGAATTCCGTTAAAGGAATTCTGGGGCTTACCATCCCCTTGTCCAAACCCCTGGAATCGGGTGCGGGCCGTGTAAGACCCCAAGGCGCAGGCAGGGAGGAACTGAAGGGTCTGTAACGCAGCCCCAGTTGCCCTGCTTGTTCCTCCACACTGACTTACGCTGGAATCCGGGAGTCAGTGCTATCCCCCAAGGCGGGGGGGATAGCTAGTCATAACCAATGCCTACGCAACCACTCACAATTTTGTATGATAATAAAAGTTGTGGCCAAAATTATGCCAAAAACCTTAAACAAAAATTATGTGTGATGTGTGAGTTATTGGGGTAGGGATGATTTGGGGGACCTCAGCACGCAAAGCGTGTTCTCATTAAAGAGAGAGCACGTGTTGCGGATGGGGCCAGACAAAACATCCTCAGTTGCCAGCCAGGCTGTTGCAAGGGAATTGAATTGATTGGTGACTGTTGTTACTGGGGTAAATTTGATGTTGCCAAGTAAGGGGTGGAGTCAGAGGTTATTTATACTGGGTCCACAGCTTGTTCCTTTCTCTTTCGCTGTGGACACCGGATCACCCGCCCGCCCTCCCTTATTTGGGCTTCGCTCTGACCTTGCTATTGCCTGTCATGGGGTCGTCCGCCTTGGTGCGGGGGCCTAGTAGGAATTTTTCCTTTTGGCTGATTAGTGTGTGCCAATTGGGTTTTGCCTACTACGTAGCAAATCGTCACAACTTGTAAGGTTGGCGGTTAGGCATTGGTTAAATTGGTTGGTGGAGGGGTATGGATTGGCTGTGCCTACCCCTCCAATGCTGCTGCGGAATGGGAATTCCGTTAAAGGAATTCTGGGGCTTACCATCCCCTTGTCCAAACCCCTGGAATCGGGTGCGGGCCGTGTAAGACCCCAAGGCGCAGGCAGGGAGGAACTGAAGGGTCTGTAACGCAGCCCCAGTTGCCCTGCTTGTTCCTCCACACTGACTTACGCTGGAATCCGGGAGTCAGTGCTATCCCCCAAGGCGGGGGGGATAGCTAGTCATAACCAATGCCTACGCAACCACTCACAATTTTGTATGATAATAAAAGTTGTGGCCAAAATTATGCCAAAAACCTTAAACAAAAATTATGTGTGATGTGTGAGTTATTGGGGTAGGGATGATTTGGGGGACCTCAGCACGCAAAAACCCATTATTGTCCAGTTCACTCGAAACTGCCAAATGTTGCAGTGGAACTTTGTGCTGGTGTTTGGTACTGCTTTGGAGTGAATTGGACGACGTTGGGTTTGGGGCTAAAGGTTCATCACATAGGTTACGGCTCCATTTTGTGGAGCACCATGAAGTGTGGAGTTTTTAACACCAAATATCAAAGGAAGCCTTGCCCCGAGGTTTGGCGCTGCTTTTGAGTGAATCGTACAATGTCGAGTTTTCGGCTAAATCCTGACCCCGCAGATTAGGGCCCTGAGGGGATATTTTGTGGGGACAGTGTGAACTGTGCAGTTTTGACCAACAAACCTTGGAGGGAGCTTGTGCTGGTGTTTAGATCCACTTACGTGTGAATCAGACGGTGTTGGGTTTTTGGTTAAATCATGATGCCACAGATTAGGGAGCCGAGGGGATCATTTTGTGGGGCACTGTGAAATGTGTTGTTTTAACCATTAAACATTGCAGTGGGACTCGTGCTGGTGTTTGCAGCTGCTTTGGAGAGAATCGGATGACGTCAGAGTTCAGTGAAAACTCATCAGAGACAGTTACAGTTGCAAATGGCAACAAACTGTGCAAGGAAAAGGAGCAGGTTTGCTCAAGTGTGTTGCAAGTAGAAAAACTGTTTGTAATGAAGTGAGAGATGTAGTTTACTTGCCCGAATTAAGAGTTTGCTGAGTGCGACAACCCTGACCAAGCGTGGTTTTAATGTAAATTTGAATCACAACAATTGTGCAGTTGCCAAAGATGGTGTTTTGTTTGGACCTTTATCCAAAAACCCAGCATCGTCCAATTCACTCCAAAGCAGTACCAAACACCAGTAGAAGTCCCACATAAGGTCCAGATCTGATTGCACCCCTAAGCTGTGAGCCTGATCTTTAAGGAGAAATGCAAATTTATCCAAAACAGGTTGAACACTGCCTCCTTGGTCATAGGATACACTTAGCAACAATACACACCTCCAGTTCATCTGGATTAAATTTCAATGTATTAACTCTCATCCAGATTTATTACTCCCAGGCACATATGATACATGGGAAATGGTGGGGGAAAGGGAGAGGTAAAATTAGATTAGGTATTGCATACAATGAAATTGGTTTCAGGTCTATGATCACACTAGCGTAGATTAGATTCATAAGCATGCATTTATATTGTAGGGAAATCCAGTCTTTTGTAGTGTTTTAGTTACCTTGCTACTGAGGAGCACAGAGTGGTTAAGGGACTGCTATTCCATGTTATTGCTATTCCATGTACATCCTTTAGCGGAAACACTGAAAGTATGAAGAACCCAATCCAGGCCAGATGGCTGCAGTGGACTCCCCGCTCTCCCCTCATAAAGCACCTCCCAGCCTCCAAGCGATAGTCATTCCTGTTCATGCAATACTGTTTTGGAATTTCTACAATCCTGTACAGAACAAAGCAACCCAGAAGTTCAAAGTGATTGCTGAGAAACAGATTCCCCTTCTTGAGACCTCCTAAGGAGCCTGGAACTGGGTGTTCTAGCTAGCGGTGTCTAGCCAGACAGCTCCACATTAGAGAATGTGTGTCATTTGCTGCCAATTTGCTACGAGATATCAGCATCTTGTCCAGTGGAGGTCCTTTTCATGTTTTTTCTCTCCTCTTATTTTATTCCATCTGGAGAAGGGAAGAGATTTTAGGGGAATCAGATAAGAAGGAGCATATTCATATATCATAAAATCAGCTGCGGATTGGTTCCTGGACAAGAAAAAAAAACACCCTCCACAGTGCAAGTTGCCAACTGAGAGATGGGTAGTTGTTAAAATTCAAAATTTTGGAACAAGACGGAGATAGATTGAAATTGCAGAGTTTTGAAAAACTAAAAAACAAAGTGCGAGACTGGCTTCATTATTATCAAATAATGGAGGTATTTAAATTGGACAGCAAAATTGGCTTCCAGGTGGAAAGATCCAAATTAGAAACAGAATTGTTAGAACCCAAGACTAAGAATTTGTCAAGAATGTATAACTTGCTGCTGAAATGGAATACTCAGGATGAAACGGTAAAATCGGCTATGATTAAATGGGCACAGGACGTTGGACATAACATTATGTTTGCTGACTGGGAACAGTTATGGACCACAGGTATGAAATTTACGGCATGTAATGCCTTAAGAGAGAATATTATGAAAATGATATACAGGTGGTACATAACCCCAGTCAAGCTTGCGAAAATCTACCACTTGCCCGACAACAAATGTTGGAAATGTAAAGAAACTGAAGGTACATTTTTTCACCTTTGGTGGACGTGCCCAAAGATTAAGGCTTTCTGGGAAATGATATATAATGAATTAAAAAAGGTATTTAAGTATACCTTCCCTAAGAAACCAGAGGCCTTTCTCCTGGGCATTGTCGGCCAAATGGTGTTAAAAAAAGGATAGAACTTTCTTTATGTATGCAACAACAGCAGCAAGAATACTTATCGCAAAGTATTGGAAGACACAAGAACTTCCCACGCTGGAGGAATGGCAGATGAAACTTATGGACTATATGGAACTAGCTGAAATGACTGGTAGAATCCGTGACCAGGGAGAAGAGTCGATGGAGGAAGACTGGAAGAAATTCAAAGACTATCTTCAGAAACACTGCAAAATTAAGGAATGTTAGAGTGATGTTGGACTGAAAACAAGTGGTTTCCAGCTGCACAGGTTAAAGTTAAGGATAGATTAAGATTAAAGATTAAGATTAAAGATGTTTAAAGAAATGGAAATTTGATATTAAAAGGGAAAACTTTAAAGTTATATGATATTAAGATCAAGGATTAGGTTTAAAAAAGTTGAAGTTATATATTTCAACATTTTATTAAATTAAAGATAGGGATTAAAAAAGTGGAAAAGAAACTGCTGGACAAATAATGTGAACTAGAATACAAAAGAGGGAGGTATGAGAAAGTCTAGAAAATAAGTAATTTAAAATTGGAAATGGAAAAGAGAGTTTGTTTTTAATTGTTGTGTTTTGTGTTTTTATTGTTAAGTTTTGTATTGTTTTTTTTTGTGTGTTTTTTTTTGTTTTGTTGTTTAAAACTTTAATAAAAAATTATATAAAAAAAAAATTCAGTCCAGATGGCTGTAGAGCAAGCCTAACTAGGGAGCAGGTATAATGCAGCCATTGGGAGCATTGGCTGTATGATTGATATATATATATATATATGTAAAGGTAAAGGTACCCCTGCCCGTACGGGCCAGTCTTGACAGATTCTAGGGTTGTGCGCTCGTCTCACTCTATAGGCCGGGAGCCAGCGTTGTCCGCAGACACTTCCGGGTCACATGGCCAGCGTGACAAGCTGCATCTGGCGAGCCAGCGCAGCACACGGAACGCCGTTTACCTTCCCGCTAGTAAGCGGTCCCTATTTATCTACTTGCACCCAGGAGTGCTTTCAAACTGCTAGGTTGGCAGGCGCTGGGACCGAGCGACAGGAGCGCACCCCACCACGGGGATTCGAACCGCCGACCTTCCGATTGGCAAGTTCTAGGCGCTGAGGCTTTTACCCACAGCGCCACCCGCGTCCCATATATATATATATATATATATATATATATATATATATATATATGTTACCGTCTTGCTGAGAAGCTTCAGCCAGTCATTCTATCTCAGCATCAATTTCTCCATGACATGGGGATAATAATGCTGGCCTACCTGACACGGCTATCTGCAGTAAATACTAACATACTTTATCTGAAGTGCTTTATGCACCTAGACCACACACACACACACACACACACACACACGGAAGCATTTAATGGAAATAACAAAAAAGAGAGCATCCATCTCAAAGATGCTGAAGAGTAATGGCCAACATATGCACCCAGGACAAACAGCAAGATGAGAGCTCTACTGAACCACACTTTTCTTTTCACATGTGTCATGGCCATATTGGCTCTTGAACCGGCAACTTGGGGTGCTTCCAGGCTGTTCCTATTTCGGAGTGGGATTCAGTTGCATACTGGCAAATTCAGGCTGCTCAGTTAAAACTGACTTGCAGATCTTGTGCAATTCGCATGCTTCTCTCACCAACCAACTACAGTGGTACCTCGGTTTAAGAACAGCCCTGTTAACGAACTATTCAGGTTACAAACTCTGCAAAACCGGGAGTATTGCTCCGGTTAGCGAACTTTACCTCGGTTAAGAATGGGAGCCAAATTGTGGAAGGGCACAGGTGGCGGGAGGCCTCATTAGGGAAAGTGCACCTTGGTTTAAGAACAGTTTTGGTTTAAAAACGGACTTCTGGAATGGATTAAATTCATAGACCGAGGTACCACTGTACCCCTAAAGTCAGACTTTTTCCCAATAAGGAAAGTGTACTGGAAATGGTGGAATAACATACTTGATGCAATGCCATCTATGCTCCCTGCAAATAAATCAGAACAAATGCCAATTAACCAACAGACATGGCCAATGCAGGCAGGGCAGCACAGCTCACCTCTTAGAATTCTGCTCCATGATTGCAGTCATGGGATTTTTGTCTATCACATGACGGTATATGTTTTGACTCCACAAAGTGGAAAGTGACGGAGACAGGAGGTTTGTGTTACTGTGTTCCGTGAAGTGGGGCTATTGTCCTTTGTTCTTTCTCTTTACTGTCTGATGCTAGAGAGAGAGGGGGAGCCATGTTGCAGTGCTCCCTGTGTGTTGCTTTGTAAATAAAGTAGATTAGCCAAAATGCTGAGTTGCTGGGGTTCTGTCACGCAAGCTGCGAAGACTCTGCGGATCCCTAAGTGTGCCGATGTCTGTTGGCATCGGTTGCTGTGATGTTCGGGCAGAATAAATCTTTTGAAGCTCCCAAACAATCTACCAGGGCCCTACTCGAGTGTAGGGAAAGCTTCCCAATGGCAAGCATGACTGCTAGTTCCTGAGAGCGGGAGGGACGGGGGTGCAGAAACAGGAGCTGATTGCCCCACTGTTATGTCCACACAAAGCTCCCCACCCCTCCCCTGTCCCCATCTCAGGAATGGGCAACAATGCTTGGCATTGGGAGGGCAGGTGGGCCATGCCACCCTGCCTGTGCCATCCCACCAACCCTTCCTGCAAACAGGTAATATGGAGGTGACCTGTATAATAACCTCACAACTATTAAAACAATAGAACAAACCAACAACAACACCATTAAGCAACATTTTAAAATATACACAGTGTGCCATAAAAGCACCCTGACAAGTTTTAACGTGACAAGTTTTAGGACTTGTCCAGAAGCCAATAAAGAGGGTACTTGTGAGTATTCCACAAATGTGTGTGCAGATGGGCCATTGCATATACAGATAGAACTTGAGCACTCTTCAAGCTTTCATAATCAGTGTAAAATGCATGAGAAGAGGCAAAGAGGCAATGAGACAAGAGTGGTGACCTCACCCTTCTTGCCATTTTTGTTGTCTATGATTTGGAGGGTGACCTTTTGAAGCAGGGAGACCACTCTACCTATGTAGGCTCCTTTGACATTTTAGAAAGCTGATTTTCCAGGCTTCTAATGTACCCAGGATGACTCCATGAATGCAAGAATTTCCCACTTGAGGAAGTCATCCAGCTCATGGAGAGTGACAAAAATAGCAAAAGAGCCGAGTTCCCACTCTTGTCCTCATGCCCCTCCTTGTACGTTCACAGTGATTATGAATGCCTGAAGAGGGGTATAGCAGTATCATCTCAAACTGAAGGATTTTAATTTAGATGTGACCCTCTTCTGGTCATCAAAGGATAGCTCTGGCATCAACGCACCATCACTTGATATCTTTACACTGGGTTCCTGACACGTGGGTGTGTAAACCAGTCCTTGGTCCATGGTCCCTAGCTTAAATGAAGGAGGGTATCCATTACCCAAGGATGCTTTGAACAGATTTTGTGAATGGGCCAAACTTAGGAAAATGGACTGAACCTGGAGAAAGTCAGATTTGGAGAGATGGAGTACTGCTTGGTCTGGAGATGGGAAGTTGGATAGATCCCCCTATGCAGGGATGTTTTGACTTTCCAGATCTGGCTTTGGGCCAGGGGGAGTTCGGAGTTGTGGGGGCCCTTAATCTTGGAGGGACTTTGAAACATGCCTTTAAATATCTTTTGGATTTCAGTGTCGACTATGGAGAATGGGCTGAATTGTCGAGAAGGGATAAAGATATTGTCAAGTTGGAGTCTTCCTGAGAGAAAGGAAGGAAATTAAGAATAAGATCAGCAGAAGATAAAGTAAAGTGCAGGTATAAACATGAAGAAGACCTGCAGAAGGGACATGGAAAAGATGTAAGAGCCTCGGATAGAAGGTCACCAGGTTGATGGACTAGATGGATGGAACAGAAAGGACTGACAAAACCCGAGACCAGGAAGAAGAGACGACGGATGAAGATTGGAAGAAAGTTTTAAAAATTCATTTAGAAAATTATTGTAAAATTAATGAGTATTAGAAAACTGTTGGAATGAAACTATTTGGCGTTAGTAGAAATGTTAAAAAGAATTATGTATAAATATGTTTTGTTAAAAAGAATTAGGTATAAATAAGATTTAAGTTTTAAGCTTTAGGGTTTTTTATGGTAAGATAAGGTTAAAATAGATTAAGGTAATTCAATGACAGAATATTGTGAAAGATGGAAAGGATTTGCTGAGATAATTAATAACTAGAATACAAAAAAGGGAGGTGTGAGGAGGCCGATGAAACAAGTTAATGAAAGATAAGGATTTGGGAATATTGGATTTGCTTTTAATTTTTTTGTTTATATTTTGTTTTTTTTTTTATTCTGATGTATTGTGTGGTTGTTTTTTTTGACTTTTGTTTTTATTGACTTATATTGTTTAATCTCTTTTTTTGTATACCTTCTTTCCTTTTCTTTTTTCTTGTTTTTTCCTTTCTCTTTCTGTAATTTTAAATTCTCAATAAATATCATTTAAAAAACAAACAAACAGGAAAATGGAATTCAGCATGCATCTTACAACTTCAGAATTTCAGGTTGTACTCATCACCAAAGAGATACTGGTATTTGTAATGCATGAACATCAGAAGCTGCTTATAGCAAACCAGACCCCTGGTGCATCTAGCTCACTTACTGCCCACAGTCAGACTGTTAGTGACTTGCAAGGGTTTCAGGCAGGAGTCTTTCCCAGGCTTACCAAGAGATACACAGCATTGCTCCTGGGACCTTTTCCATGCAAATCATGCCCTCTTCCACAGAGCTACAGTTCTTCCCCATGCACCCTCAATTTTCTGTCTATAGAAGAGCTTTCACTGTTGATCTAACACGCATTTATGCCCCCATGCCCATCACTTCAGCTCTAATTGTAATTCAGCTGCAAGTGCTGTGGCTGGACAACATCGATCTTTACGTATTTGTGCTTTGTTTTGAACTGTCAGTACTCAATATGAAACAGTAGTTGAGGGCTGTCATATGCTTACACTGAGCTGGACATTAACAGACAGGAGTAAGGACAAATAGTCTGGAGATGAAGTGATGGGGAGACAGCTTCACCTGTTGTCATTCAGCCTGTCAGGCAGCCATAGAAAGTGGGGGAGCTGTGCTAGAACACAGCAATGGGAGAACTCTGGACAAAATGCAATCTATATGCAAATCACTTTCAGCTGCATTGGAGATCCAGCTGACCAAAAGTCACTCAACTGCACTAAATGGTCCTACTCTTAAGGTGTTTCATAGGGAGCTCTTGTTGCCTAAAAAGCAGCAATCAAAGCACTGAAAATGGGCCAATCGGCAAGAAATTTCACATGGTACGTTTTGTGACTCCCATGTTACAGTCCTGGTGCTGGGCTCCATATTATTGTATCTCTATGAGAAGTGGCCTTCAAAAGGTTAGTCTTCACATGCCTGGCATACTGCTGCCAGTTCAGTAACTCGGGCGTCTCTAGAAAGAACACTTTTGAAATCTATCCTGTGCAAAATTCCTGTGTGTGCTTTGCAACTCAGAGCTAAAGGAGATGATATGGCTGATGGGGATAAGATGATGGAATGGCAGGTTGTTGTTCATTTCCGATGTCCCTGTATTCTGCAATTCAGACATATTCTTCAATATTATGTGACCATTGCACCAAATTTTTTATATTGAAGCCTTGTTATGCAGTGGTGAAACCAGTTTCGAATTTAGTGCATCAATTCTCACAGCCCCCGCATATTTAACTAGTGGTTAGGAGTGCATAGTTTGCTAATTCAGACAGATATAATACTGATGGCACATGATGGGGTAATCTTCAAGGCATATGACTTGAGCATGTCTTGTGGTGTCTTCTTTCCAGAGGACCACAGATTCCTCACCTCCTTGTTTTAGGCATGTTCCTAATGTGATAAAGTGCCACAAAATAACCTTCACATGGGTTCGTTCAACACTAAGAAGAGACTTTTTTTCAAAGCATCACCTTCCTCACAAAATAGGATACTTAAATATAGCAAATCACCCTCTCTGCTTTTGTGAGAACATAACTAGAACTATGTCAAGCAATAAATTCTTACATTGCGTAAGATTTCTAGGACTTCCGGGGGCGGCGCGAACGGCAATGGCGGTCCTCTTCTGAACGGGAGAGGAGGCTCCGCAGGCAACGGGTCGTCCGCTACGGCGAAGCGGAGACCCATTTTGGAAAACCCCAGGCAGCAAGAGCCTGGGGTCTTGAGGCTCGGTGGGCACCTTGAGCGACCCTCCAAGCGCTAAAGGAACCCCGTAAGGGGCTCCGGAGCGTGGAGGGGGGTTGCGGCGCTGAGAGCTGCTTCACAGCCTGTGGAGCGAAGCCGCGCTGCTGCTGCCGGTGAGCGCTGATCCCTTTTCCTGCCAAATTACGGATTCGGACGAAAAGCAACTAACTTGTGAGTAAAAGACTGAATCACTTGAAATTAGAGATTTTAAAGGAAAAATCTAAATTGGCTTGAACTTGGCTGAAAGCGGAGAGACGTGGAAACAGGAAGTCCGTCTTCCGCAGCCATTGAACTTGAAAAAAGCAATCAGCTGGAGGAGTGGAGGCTGAAAGAAAGAGATTCTAAGCTTTACAGATCTAAGCATCTATTGAACTTGCATCCTAAAGTAAAGACTTTAAGCTAAAGATTTGGGATTATTATTTGCACTTGACTTTCCTCCTTTTATTGGATTACAAATTAGAAGGTGAAACCCAGAGTCAGGAGCTGCCTGAGCACTAAGGGAGCTGTCAGTACTGCAGATTTGGATACTGTATATTGGAACTTGCAACAATCTGAGGGTATTGAGACCTTTTAAATTTGAAACATTCTTTTTGGAGATAAATAAGCACTGTCTGTAACAAAGTGACCATTTATAAACTCTGCTAAACATTTGTATTTGAAGGTTCTTGGACATTAAATTAGACTCTGAAAGACATTTTAAGCTCCCTCTAGAGGATTGGATTAAAACAGTGACTTTACATGTACATTTTACTTTCGATTCCCTTGTTGTTTGCTTGCTCTGGGCCTTTCCATTCCCATGGGAATAACTCAGTGTGACCTTGACTGACAGATAACGTTGGAATGAGTGGCACAAGAAAAAGAGGGAGAGCTAAACAAACAACTTTAACAACTCTAACCTCAGCCTCGCAGACACGTAGATCATCTGTACCTACTTTGCCCTCAGAAGTAGAGGGAGAGGGTGAAGCAGAGCAGCTACAATTGGAAGATATGGCCTCAGGAGTATCTGTTTCTGTTCTAGACAAAATTTTTGAAAAATTGGAAGCTTTGGACAAGAAAGTAGATGTGCAATCAGCAAAGATTGACAAAAATACAGAATGTCTAAATAAACTAACTACACAAGTGGTACAGAATACACAAGCAATTGGACAGTTAACGGAGGCCTCAGCAGAAAATCGGAAATTGGCTGAGGACACCAGACAAAAATTAGAAAATTTAGAGCAAGAGGTAAGACCACTCACTAAACAAGTTGGGGAACATCAGATTTATCTTTCTATGATAGAACTGCGAAATCGTGAGAATAACTTGAGGATTAGATCATTACAAGAGGCAGAAGAAGGACATCTAACTGAGTTTTTGACCAAAGAATTCTCCAAGTTCTGGAATTTGGAAGAAAAGGACTTTAAAATCGTGTCAGCTTTCAGACTTGGAAGATTCATAAAGAAGGAGAGGCCCAGAGACTGTTTGATAACATTGAGATCAAAGGAGGAAAGGGATAAGATTTTGGGCCTACATTTCGTAAAGTCACTGGAGGTTTTGGATAGAAGAACTGAAATTTATAAAGATATCCCAAGACAACTGCTGGATCTTAGAGCCGCCTATTCTGAACTTGCTAAATTACTAAGGAGCAACGCAATTCCATTCAGGTGGGAATTTCCCCAAGGAATATCTTTTACCTTTAGAGGGAGAAAGGTCAAAGTAAGAACACTGGAAGAGAGAGACAAATTCCTGTCTACATACGGAGAGGACCTTCAAAAAGGAATTGAACTACCTTCTGGGCCTGAGGCAACGCCAGTACCAACACCAGCACCTGTGGAACCTGAAGATCCTGAGAACAAGATACCACCCCTTGAAAAATAACCAGATAATTCAGGATGTCTCTGCAACTGTTGAGCTGGAATATTAATGGTTGTAACATTCCGGAAAAAAGGAAGAAAATATTTCATATATTAAAAAAAGAACAATTGGACATTATTTGCCTACAGGAAACACATGTGACAAGGCTCCACAGAAAAGTGTTAATAAATAAAAGATTGGGCCAGGAATTTATATCGTCGGACAAAGTTAAGAAGAGAGGCGTGGTGATATATGCGAAAGAGAGCCTGTCACCTAAATTCTTATTTAAAGATGAACATGGAAGAATTTTGGCAATTGAGATACAACTTCAAGGAGAGAAATTGTTGATATTAGGAATCTATGCACCTAACGAAGGGAAATCGGAATTTTACAAGAAGCTGCAGGACACAATGCTGGATTATCTGGACTACAACAACATCATAATGATGGGAGATATGAATGGGGTCGTATCAACTAACATGGACAAGTCACAAAGTCAAAATGTCACAAAAGACGGCAGACTACCTAAAACCTTTTTTGAAATGACAGACAATATGGATTTGATTGACATCTGGAGGACAAAGAACCCACTAGGAAGAGAGGGAACATTCTTTTCTGAAGCCCAACTGACCTGGACAAGAATCGACCAAATATGGATTTCTAGAGGCCTGGCACCTAAGGTCAGAAAAGTGGAAATCTGCCCAAAGACCTGTTCCGACCATAATGCAGTAAAGATGGATATGACACTATTACCAACTGGATCCTTTAGATGGAAGATGAATGACAATTTGCTTAGAGATCAGGAAATTACCAAGAAGGCCCAAAAAGTTTTGAAGGACTATTTTGAGATAAACATGAATAATATGGTGGAAAAAAGAATAATCTGGGACGCAAGCAAAGCTGTAATGAGGGGATTCTTGATACAACAGAATGCAGTAAAGAAAAGAATACAAAGTGAGAAAAAAGATAAGATCTTGGATAAAATAAAAGAATTAGAGAAGAAATTAAGAGTGAATCCGAAGTCACAGCCAACTCTGAGAGAAATTAAACTTTATCAAACACAATATTCTAAATTGATAAATCAGGAAATTGAATGGAAGGTTAAATTAATGAAACAAAAAACGTTTGAGTCGGCGAATAAATGTGGAAAACTGCTAGCTTGGCAGTTGAAGAGAAGACAAAGACTAAATACTGTTACAAACTTAGAGGTTGACGGAAAAAACATCCAGAATCCAGTGGATATCAGAAAGTGTTTCCAGAGATACTTCAAAAAATTATACACCCAAGGGCCGCAAGACGATGTTGAGATTAAACAATTTTTGGCAAAAAACGGACTATCTAAATTGTCACAAGAAAATAGGACAATCCTGAATTCTAAAATAACACGACAGGAGATCGAACAAGCCATCCAGAACATGCAACTTGGCAAATCCCCAGGACCAGATGGGCTGACCTCCAAGTACTATAAGACATTAAAAGACTATTTGATACAACCTTTGATGGAGGTCAGCAATGAAATTATGGAGGGGAAGAGGGCACCGGAGTCGTGGAAGGAAGCGTTCATCACATTAATACCAAAGTCGGAAGCTGAAAAGACACAACTTAAGAACTACCGTCCCATCTCTCTTTTAAATGTGGATTACAAAATATTTGCAGACATTTTGGCAAATAGATTTAAAAAAGTTTTAAATGAAGTAATTCACAAGGACCAGGCCGGTTTTCTCCCAGGTAGACATCTGTTTGCTAATACAAGGAACATTATTGACATTTTGGAACTTTTGCAAACAGATATAAATACAAAAGCAGTTTTAATTTTTATAGACGCGGAGAAGGCCTTTGACAATATCTCCTGGAAATTTATGATGGGAAATTTAAAAGAGATGGGAGTGGGACGGGGTTTTGAGAATGGGATTGAGGCGATATATTCAGAACAGAAAGCTAAACTGATAGTTAATAATGTGGTTACAGAAGAGTTTAAAATTGAAAAAGGGACACGACAAGGTTGCCCTATTTCCCCTTTGTTATTTATTTCGGTTCTGGAAGTGCTATTGAACATGATTAGAGGGGATCGGTTGGTGGAAGGAATTCAGGTCGGTCAGAAACAATATAAATTAAAAGCTTTCGCAGATGACCTGGTTTTGACCTTGCAGAAGCCAGAGCCCAGTACGAAAAGAGTATTACAATTGATTAATGATTTCGGTCGGGTGGCTGGATTTAAACTAAATAAACAGAAAACTAAGGTTTTGGGGAAAAATTTGACTGATACAGAGTCAGAACGGTTTCAGAATGAGACGGAACTTAAGGTGGTTAAAAAAGTAAAATACCTAGGGGTAAACATAACAGTAAAAAATCTAAGTCTATTTAAGGACAATTATGAAAAATGCTGGACAGAAATCAAGAGAGACTTAGATAGTTGGTCAAAATTGAAACTTTCTTTGTTAGGCCGAATTGCTGCTATCAAGATGAATGTATTGCCAAGGATGTTGTTTTTATTTCAAACACTTCAGGTCTTGGACAAAACGGAGTGCTTTCAGAAGTGGCAGAGAGACATTTCTAAGTTTGTCTGGCAGGGCAAAAAGCCCAGAATTAAGTTTAAGATATTAACCGATGCAAAACAAAGAGGGGGCTTCGCCCTGCCAGACTTAAAGTTGTATTATGAAGCCGCAGCGTTCTGCTGGCTAAAAGACTGGCTACTTCTTGAAGACACTGATGTGTTAGATTTGGAAGGGTTTAACAATGCCTTTGGATGGCATGCATATTTATGGTATGACAAGGTTAAAGCAAATAAGGCCTTTAAGAACCATATTGTCAGAAAATCATTGTTTAATGTCTGGACAAAATATAAAGACTTGCTGGAAAATAAAACACCAAGGTGGCTTTCACCTTTGGAAGCCAAGGCCCGAAAAAGACCCAATATGGAGGCTAAATGGCCAAAATATTGGGAAATACTAGAAAAGGATGGAGACAATTGGAAATTGCAGAGTTTGGAGAAAATGAAAGACAAAGTGCGAGATTGGTTACATTACGCTCAGATTAAAGAAGTTTTTAAAAATGATAAGAAACTAGGGTTCCAGGTGGAGAAATCGAAATTAGAAACAGAATTGCTAGAACCAAAGATTAAGGTACTCTCAAGGATGTATAACTTGCTGTTGAAATGGAATACACAAGATGAAACGGTTAAATCGGCTATGATAAGGTGGGCACAGGACATTGGGCATAATATCATGTTTGAGGACTGGGAGAGGTTGTGGAGTAATGGATTGAAATTTACTGCATGTAACGCTCTGAAAGAAAATGTAATGAAAATGATTTATAGATGGTATATGACCCCAGTCAAACTTGCCAAAATTTACCACCTGTCTGATAATAAGTGTTGGAAATGTAGAGAGTGTGAGGGAACGTTCTTCCACCTCTGGTGGACTTGCCCTAAAGTGAAGGTGTTCTGGGAAATGGTTTATAATGAATTGAAAAAGGTATTTAAATATACCTTCACTAAGAAACCAGAGGCTTTCCTTTTGGGTATTGTCGGCCAAGGGGTGGCAAAGAAGGACCAGACATTTTTTATGTATGCAACAACAGCAGCAAGGATACTTCTCGCCAAACATTGGAAAACTCAAGATCTACCCACACTGGAAGAATGGCAGATACAACTGATAGACTACATGGAACTGGCTGAAATGACCGGCAGAATCCGTGACCTGGGAGAAGAGAGGATTGAGGAGGACTGGAAGAAATTTAAGAACTATTTACAAAAGTATTGTAATTTGAGTGAATGCTAAATAAGATGCTAGATTAAAATAACTGAGCACCACTAAATTTAGAAGTTTTTAAGAAAATAAGTAAGACTGTGAAAATTTAGCTCCTTTTGAGAATTATAAGATTATGAAATATAGAAGGGATATAAGAATTTAAATAAGATGATAAATTGCTGACAAAATGTTACAACGATGAAAGTGGGAGCGGGAGATGTGAGGAAGCCCAAAGAAAATGTGAAAATATGTTAAGATAAATGTTATATTGTTTATTATGTTTACTTTTATTGTAAAACCCAATAAATTGCTTTAAAAAAAAAAAAAAGATTTCTAAAACAACGTTATTTAAAAGTGTATATGCGGTATTCTTCCCTCAATTGTACAATTGCACATTTAGTTTTCCTCCCGCATGTTAATTATTAGGACCCTGTCCTAGAATAATTGCCCTCCTAGAACAATTATTAAAGTGTGAAATTTGATGCGCAGGCAGTGTTTACAAAGGGACAACGGTGATGCTCATACTTTGGCCTCATAACTTGCGAATATTCAAGAGTGAGAACGAGGGTCACTAGCCCCTGCATATTGTTCTTTCATTAAATTGACATTTTGTGGGGCTTTAAAATGTTTTGAGAAAGCTCTTTCAAGGGCTTAATAAGGGGTTGATCGTTTTGTGCTTCAGCTATTTAATAATTGCACTGAAGTAAAATAATGCTGATGTAGGGAAAGAAATATGTGTTTTATCCATCCCAGCATTTTTTTTTAATTGGCAAAGCATATTAATTGGCAGCACTGAACTGCAAAAAAATTGAATTTTTCAATATATCTAGCAAGACTTTTGGCATCTCTCTCTACTACAGTTTGATGAGAATACTCTTCCCCAATGTGCTGTTGGTTTTCTGGATCAAGGATGAGCTACCTGAGGCGAACTTGACCCAGACAGTTGGAGTCTGGACCATGGAACAGACAATTACAGCCAGTGTCATGTTCCAATCCTTTTCCCAGTGGAACGTTTGGTGATGGCTATGCTCAGGTCTCCTGGTGCTCCTTGTAAATATTAAGATCGCCCTCAACATGCTGAAGCCAGCTTGACTGGAGTGGGTCAGGACTTCATGTTGCCGTGACAACCACAGGGTGGTCCCAACATGTTGTCAGGCCAACACATGTAGCTGGGCATACTCTGGATTTTATTTTCATGGTTGGGTAGGGAGAGGGTGATCCAAAGGTAAAACAGACCCTGTGTCATAGTCAGAACACCTCCTGTTGTTTTTTAGACTCACGGTGGTCTTTTCCCTTTGTGGGGATGCAGGACCTTTTAAGACGGTCCACCTCCCAAGTCAAGTGGTGGAGCCAGAGCCAATGAGAGGGAGAAAACAGTGGGGAACCTTAGGCCCTTAGATTTTGCTGGACTGCAACACCCATAATCCCTGACTATTGGCCATGCTGACCAGGACTGTTGGGATTTGGAATCCAGCAGCACCTAGAGGGCCCCAGGTTCCTTATCTCTTGATAAGTAAGACATAATACAGGTGGGGGCTGGCTGAAGGGAGACTGAGGTTGGCGGGGCACAGCGCCATATGCAGTGCTGGATTTACATTTTGGGGGGCCACTCTCCCCCCCAAAAAAAAACTAAAGAAAAAAACCTGGATGTATATTTCCAAAATATAAGATAAAAAACAAATAAAATGGCTTTAGACACCTATTAGGTCTATAAATTACCATATAGAATATATTCAACACAAAAAACAGCAACAATTTGTTGTTGGCAAAGAACAGCTGGACATATAAAGGGCCCCATTATGAGCTTAGGGCCTCATCAAACCTAAATCCGGCCCTGCCCATATGCCTCAGTGGACCAGCCTCCGTTATTTTGTTGAGGCAGAGGGTATCTCCTTGATGACAAATTTGTGGAAAGTTTTAGAAATCTTATAAATTGCAGATCATGTCTGATAAATGTGGAGAGAGTGGTGGGCATAATATTTGCTGAATGGACGAGTAGCTGCTGGCTGGAATGTCTGCTCATGCCCTTCCATTATGGCAGGAATGGGGAGCCAGTGCCCCTCTGTTGTTGGACTTCAACTTCCAGCATTCCCAGCCAACATGGCCAATGGTCAGGCATGATGGGAGTTGAAGTCCAGCAGCATCCAAAGGGCCACAGGCTCCTCAACCTTGTGTTTTGGACTAAGGCTGCATCTCATGCTAGTCGTACTTAAAGCAGACCCATTGACGTAAATGGACATCACTAACTTAAACCCACTACAGTGGTATCTCGGGTTAAGAACTTAATTTGTTCAGGAGGTCCGTTCTTAACCTGAAACCGTTCTTAACCTGAGCTAACTTTAGCTAATGGGGCCTCCCGCTGCCGCCGTGAGATTTCTATTCTCATCCTGAAGCAAAGTTCTTAACCCGAGGTACTATTTCTGGGTTAGCGGAGTCTGTACCCTGAAGCGGCTGTAACCTAAAGCGGCTGTAACCCGAGGTACCACTGTGATTTCTTGTATCCACTCTGAGTAGAGCTTAGTTCATGGGTAGGCAACATAAGACCCGGGGGCTGGACCCGGCCCAATCTCCTTCTCAATCCGGTCTGTGGACGGTCCGGCAATCAGAGTGTTTTTACATGAGAGGAACGTGTCTTTTTATTTAAAATGCATCTCTGGGTTATTTGTGGAGCCTGCCTGGTGTTTTTACATAAGTAGAATGTGTGCTTTTATTTAAAATGCATCTCTGGGTTATTTGTGGGGCATAGGAATTCGTTCATCCCCCCCCCCCCAATATAGTCTGGCCCCCCACAAGGTCTCAGGGACAGTGGACCAGCCCACTGCTGAAAAAGTTTGTTGACCCCCGGAAGCCTTAGTTATAGCAACCCCAAATCAACAAAATCCCACACATATTTACAAGTATTTTGTTGCTACTATTCTTTTTATTGTGGACTAGGAATTTAAAAAGAAAAGAAGAAACAAGATAGGGGGGAAACCATGGTTCTAGTTTCTATGGCAGCTACTAGAATTAACGTTCATGTGCTTCAGGATTTGATCAAAGCCATGCAGATTTCTAATCACCTTGCCTATGCAGGCTCACTTCAATTATATTACAGTCCAGACTACTATTAACTTGGGATTTGTCTAATACATCCCTGCACTAATACTGAGATTATGCTGTTTCCCCTTTCATTGTAAAGCTTTATTACAAGGCTCTGACATACACAAGACTGTTTAATAATGTCTGCCCAGTTAACTAAATTATAATTTGCCTGTGTTTAAAACGACTTTTTCCAAATCACAGTACTAAAGAGAGGGGCGTGGGGGAATCACAGCTCCCTAATACAGGTTTTATGGTTCCTGGGAGATATGCAGTATATAACACCTGAAAAACTGACAGACGTCTGCTGAAAGCTACCTAAGAAAAAGAAATCAAGTCTGGCACACAATTGTCTGCAAAATGAATCTAATGTAGAGATGCCCACAAGCTGCCTATTTTTCATTATTTATGATTGGCAAACAGGCTTTACATTGCTTGGGGACTCTTTGGAAATATTACTCATTTTTTTTTATCATGTTTCCACATGGTGATTCATTCTAATTATGGAATTCTGCCTACACAGAAAAACAGAACACCGTTCTCTTCCAAAATTACTTATTCAGATTGCAGCTAAATTACAGAAACGTATCCTGCTAAGAGGCAGAGAAAAGAGACTATTTAAAGGTATCCAGCCTATGTAAGAGAGGCAGACAATTTAGGGCTCATCCACACTGCACATTTCTAGGTGCAGGTCTGGGCTTTCAAAGTCCAGGTCTGAACACGTTTCTTTCTGCCCTGCTGCTTTCCCCATGAAAACCCACTCTTTACTGCTGAATCAAAGCAAATGGCAATCTGCAGAAAACCTGAATTGCTGTTTGTTCAGATTCAGCATTAAAGAGCAGGTTTTCTTGGGGAAAGCAGAGGGGCAGAACAAATAAAAATAAATAAAGCACTCAGACACGGACCAGGAAAGTGCCTAGATAGATGGCCATTTCAGTGAATACATGGAGGTTGGGTAGTAGGACCAGCAAGGTGTAGTAACTTTGGGCGCAGGGACAGCGGGTTCAGCACCCTTCCCCACCTTCGCAATTACTGTGGATGTGGAGGTAACCCCTGAAAAGAACTACAAACCAATCCCTTAAGCTCTAGTGACCAGTGGTATAGTGTAGGAGGGGTCCCACAGGGGTGGTTACCCAGGGCACAAAATGGTTAGAGGGCGCAAAATGTTGACATCCTGTGCTGCCTCAATGTACCTGCATGCTTCCAGTGATGGGCTCTGTTGAAAATAGCTTCTCCATGCAAACCAGGAAGTGACCTCTCCTGATACCAGAACAACTCTTCTTATCTCTGTGTCTGCAGTCTTCTGGGTGACAGGCAGTTGAATGAGCATGCGTACTCTGTCTGTTTCCCTCTTCCCAGCCCCCAGCCCCGGTGGCCCCGGGTGCTAGCAACCCATGCTATGCTGCTGCTAGTGATGGACAGCCTTTTTTCTGCTACAGAACCACCAGATCTAGGATCTAACATTGGAGCTTAGCCTATCCCCAGTATATAAGCTGCAGCAACAGCCAGCATTCCCATCAATGTAGCCACACACAAGTGCAAGCACACCCTCTCTCATTCACCTTGACATGTCTCTCAAATCTTCTGTAACAAAAAAAATATTTTCGCTTTCATTCCAGTTAGCTTGCTGCTACTCTAAATCTACCTCATGCTTGGGCACATGACCACTTTGACCCCTGAAGGAAACCAAGTGCAGAGAACGAGACGGGCAAGCTACACTGGGAAAGCTCAGACTCTTAAAACTGCAGCCGAGATCCTAATTGAGTTGTTGCTCTAGGGTATGGCGTCTGTAGCATAATGATTAATCCAGTCTCACACCTAGCAGAGCACGTTGCATAAACACAACAATAAAAACACCCACCCACAGATCACCTGCCCTATGAATGAATGCAAGGTCCCATCTGCACTGTGCATTTGAAGTTGGATTATCATGCCAGTCTAAACAGTCATGGCTTCCCTAAAGAATTCGGGGAACTGTGGTTGCTAAGGGTGCTGAAAATTGTAATTTGCGGAGCGGTATTAGGGAGGGTTGCCATACGTCCAGGATTTCCCGGACAGAGCTGGAATACCACAGCTGGAAGCAGTGTCTCGGTGGAAATGTCTGGGGAAATCCGGACGTATGGCAACCCATGTCAGCAGTGTTTGGGAAATTTTTCCCCTTTTTTGCGATTTTGCCAAAGAAGCTCAAGAACTTTGGGCAAAGCTTTTGTGTCTGGATTTTCACTTTTTGAAAAATGGCAACCCTATATTAGGAAACCCCTATTTCCCTGAGAGAGACAATTCCCTAATAAGAGGGATTGACTGTTCAACCACTTTTCAAAATGCTGCTCTGTGAGGGGAACAGGAGGTTTCCTAACAATTCCCAGAATTAAAATGATATGACACTGCTTTAAATGTATAGTGCAGGTAAGTCCTGAGTATCACAGAAACGTTTGAGGAGTGGGTCTGTGTGCTCTCATCCTGGACAGATAAGCTGGGTCTGTGTCATCTGAAAAACAATTCCAATATGGGTGCAGACTGGGAAAGATCTCTAGTTAAAAAGGCTTCTTGGAAGAAGTCTTCATGAAGTACTGACAATATATTGAGTAGGATTGAAAGGTCAGGGAAAGACCTACAACTGCTGCCAGTCAGAGGAGACAATTTGTATTAGGTAAGACAAAGTGCAAGGCAGCTTTCTGTGCTTCACCCCCCCCCCCCCGCACTTGCTACCTAGATGAATGAGATTTTCTGGATGAGTGTCGTGTTATGAAACCAAAAGGCAGCAGTTGCCAAACATTATGCTAAGTCCCTCTGTATTTGGAATGTTGTTTCCTGGAGCTGCAGCTTATTATATACTTTGTGCTTAGGCACAGATAAGGTGGTGCAAGAACACATGTGTACCAGCCCAGTTATGAATGGCGCATGTGTGTACAGACTGCAGCGACCCCTCTTAAAAACTGGAAAGGGAGGGAAGTGTGTCCCAAACTTTCCTGATCACTGATCACGTGTGCAGTAGTAGCTCTACTTATGACCGCCTCTACTTGGGCCCGATCCAAGTTGCGACCACGGCAAACCTGGAAGTAAATACTGGGTTTGCTGTGATTCGTGCACGCCCAGAAGCGGCTTCTGCCATTTGCGCATGCGCAGAAACGGCTGCCGCCATCTGCACATGCGCTGAAGTGTGCTGCCGCCAAATGCGCCTGCACACAACGGTGCTTCTACCAGCGACCCGGATCCACTTACGGACGGACCTCCGGAACTGATTACATCCGTAAGTAGCGGTTCCACTGTATTTAATCTGGAAAAACATGACTTACGTTTTGCATGCACCATCCACTGCTGATTCATGTGTTTTGCATTCAGGTGTCTGCACCAAACTACAAAACACACCATAAGAAGAAGCAAGAGAAGAGGGTGATTTCACAACTAGAGGAGCTTGAAACCTGAACTCTTCCAGTTTGGATCAGCCTCACCCCAGACCAACTCTAGCTCGTGAAGAAACTTGCTTTCACCCAACTCCTTCCTCCTCACCTTGTTTGAAATGATACCTCCAACTTAACCTTAGAAGGGGACAGCATAACCTGTTTCAAGGAAAGCTCCTTTGAAGCATGCTCAGCAGCACAGTTTCCTGCCAGGAAGCACGGAGATGTTCCATTGACATAGGGAGGCAGGGGAAACCACAAATCCCAAGGCCCCATGTGTGTCTAATGGGGCTTCCCTGCCACTGGTTTAATCTTCTCTTTCTCTAATAAATGGGATTTGGCTTGGTTTGTGGACAGCTGGGTGCATGTCCTTTAGCCCCATTCAGTGTTTTATGCACTGAACTCATTCAGGGTCCCAACTCATGTGGGAAGACTGCATTCATAGAACATGCTTCCTTCAGCAGGCATGCCTTGCAATGTGTGGGGCCAATGACAGCAGGGCCAGCAGGGCTGCAATGGTGGTGCTGGTGAGCAGTGAGCTTTAGCTCTGTTCTCCCCCTCACTTAATAGTTAACCATGTTAAGGAAACTGTCTCCTCAGAACCTCCAAGTGTCCCTATTTTCCAGGGACACTCCCGGATTTGCAGAAGCTGTCCCAGTTCCTTAGGGCATCTCTATCTTCTTTCTTTTTTTATATATTGTTTAAATTGCTTTTTCCACATATTTTCCAACATAACAACCCAAAAACAATGTAACAGTTCTTTGGCTATCACAGCCTAAGACTTCCTTCAGCCCCTTCTAATGGTTTTCTAAATTCCTTTCTAATTCCGCATTTTGTTACTATGATTCAAATCTTACCTCCACAATTCTTAATCCTGTTCACAATAATTTGTAAAATCCTCCCTACAAAACTTCCTGTAACCCTACAAGCGATGTTAAATAATTACAATTGTCTTTCAAATACAACATGAATTTATTCCAGTCCTTCAGGAAAGTCTGGTCCTGCTGGTTCTGAATTTTCCCTGTTAATCTTGCCAGCTTGGCATAGTCCATCAATTTCGTTTGCCATTCTTTGCCTTTGTTGGCATTTCTTCCCGTTTCCATCATTGGGCTAATAGTATTCTTGCTGCAGTAGTCGCATATAAAAACAATTCTTTATCATTTTTATGAATTTCTGTACCTACCATACCAAGTAAAAGAGCCTCTGTGTTGTTGTTGTTTTTTTGAAATGTATATTTCAACATTTTTAAAAGTTCATTATAAATAATTTCCCAGTAGTCTTTTACTTTTTTACATTCCCACCACATGTGGTAAAATGTGTAGGGCATCTCTATTTTCATAAGAGAAATGTTGGAGGGTACACTCCCTACATAGGGCTAGGGTGCCTTGTGTATGGTTCCAATTTGGTGTCGCATCCAGAAAATAATAATATGAATGATAGTTTTATTATTTGTACCCTGCCCATCTGTCTCAGTTGCCTCAGTCACTCTGGGTGGCTCCAACATAAAAAACCCCATGATAAAACATTTTTTAATTTTTTTATCCCTATACAGGGCTGCCCTCAGATTTCTTCTAAAGGTTGTATAGTTACTTATCTCCTTGATATCTGATGGGGGAGGCATTCCATAGGGTGGGTGCCCTCTTCCTGGTTCCCTTTAACTTCACTTCTTTCAGTGTGAAAGTCCTGGGATGCTTAGCTTCAGGGGTAGAACCAACCCTGGAGTCTTTTGGACCACATTGGATCTATGTTTTTTTTTAAAAAAATGGCTTCTCACAGTGCTAGAAAAAAGTGTGGGTGCAGGGAGGAAAGCTTATCTAGGTACATTTTTGAGGATTGTGCTTCTGCCACATCTCTGTTTGCAAGGCACATAGCATCTCAAAGAACAAAGGGTTTTTTAATGAACAAATTCAATCTAAATTTGGTGCTCCATATATTTCCTGCAGCTGTGTATCTTCTATTTGTGTAGCAGCGGGTTCAATGGCACACTGCTTATTAGAATGGTTTCCAAATGCTCCAGTAAATCTCCACGGAGAGCTACCTCTCTCTCTCTCTTTCGCACACACACACGCCCCTCCAATTCCGCCCGAAAAGTGGGTAGAAATGGATATGTTTAATCATAGGAGTCCCGTGTTTTTAAATAAGGTGAACAGCATGCGTAGAACAAAAAATAAAATAAAAAATGCATTATTCATGGGATCATACTGTTTCTAAAGCTTAATAAAGAATTTGATTAATAATCTCAGCACATGTCCCACATACTTCTGCCCTGGTATGCATACAGATGCAACGTATAAGATTAGATGCGACTTGTAATCTCCTCTTGTCATTTGTGCTTTTCAGGCATTCGGGATATGGAGGAGTCGAGTCGGGTGGCAAAGCCAAGCTAAGGAACGTGGAATTGTTTTCATTCCAGAGAAGGCGTGGGTGGTCGTCCTCCCCACTGGCCCCATTGCCACTCTCGTTGCACAGATTTGGATATTTCAGAGACAAAAATCTATACTCGCCGCCTAATGGACCAATAGGGAGCCGAGTTTCCACTGAAATCAATGGCAAACATACAGTTTGCTAAAACATGGGGCCTTTCTTATACTGAGTTCAGCGGCCCATTAGCCTTGTCTGCCAGCTGCTTTCTATGGTCACAGGCAAGGCCGTTTCCCAGTGCTATCACCTAAAACAATTTAACCAGAAAAGCAAAGGATTCAACCTTGGATCTTCAAAATGCAAAGTATATGGCGCAAATTTGTGGGCGCCATTCCCCATGCAACCTTGACTTCTGTGGGTGTGGATTGGATGTGCAAGACCAATGAATGTGCTAGACAGGGAGAAACACGCTGTCTTGGATGAGTCATTTAGTCTTACTGAAATGCATTTTGCTTCCCTGGATGTTTTTATTCTGTGTGAGGATTCAAGGCTGCATTATGGCAATTGTTCTGTCAGCGCAAGCATTTCAGCATGTCATATAGAACAATCCCCCTCTTCTTCCCCTGCAAGCTATTCTCCTAAGCCCCTTCCCTGAGTCAATTGTGGGAGCATGGAAGTGTGTGTTGGGGGGTCACTTCTGCTAATGGGAATCATCAATTGAAACTGGCTAAATCGTTGATGTTTTCCAATTTGAAATTGTTTATTTGTTTTGTACTATTACTACTACTACTACTACTACTACTACTACTACTACTAATTCTATCCTTTATACCCCACCCATCTGGCTGGGTTTCCCCGGCCACTCTGGGCTGCTCCCAGCAGAATAGTAAAATCACAATAAAGCATCAAACATTAAAAACTTCCCGCTGTGGGTTAAACCACAGAGCCTAGGACTTGCCGATCAGAAGGTCAGTGGTTTGAATCCCTGTGACGGGGTGAGCTCCCATTGCTCAGTCCCCGCTTCTGCCAACCTAGCAGTTCGAAAGCACGTCAAAGTGCAAGTAGATAAATAGGTACCGCTCTGGCGGGAAGGTAAACGGCGTTTCCGTGCACTGCTCTGGTTCGCCAGAAGCGGCTTAGTCATGCTGGCCACATGACCCGGAAGCTGTACGCCGGCTCCCTCGGCCAATAAAGCGAGATGAGCGCCACAACCCCAGAGTCAGTCACGACTGGACCTAATGGTCAGGAGTCCCTTTAACTTTACCTTCTAAACAGGGCTGTAAACTGCTTTCTCCCCCTGTGTTTCAAATTCTGATAATGAGTGGGTGTCTATTGTAAGCTGCTTTGGGTACAGCTCACTGTAGAAATGCAAAATATAAATAAAATCAATCAATCAAATTCTTCTGATGATTTTCCCAAGCAGGAACTAGGGCTGTGTGATATCTGGTTTTCAACATCGTGAAATATCAGCAGCTAAATATTGCTCACTGGGCTGAGTAAGCCCCCTTACCACTCTGGCTCCTACAAACAGGTGCTGTATCAGTAATGGGAACAGGCCTCCTATCAAGTTATCAGGCCCCAAGGTGTATAGGGCTTTACAATCTGTTACAAGCTTATTGGGGCAAGAAGCCCAGATGAGATACAAAAAAAATAATTTTAAAAAAAATGACAGACTTTTCATTTGCAAGGTTGAAGTGATTTTTTCGAAGGCTGTGTTTTATCTGCCATGCCTATCTCTTTTACGTTTTGTTACTTTTTGTTAAGCTGCTTTGAGAAATCTCTATAATAATAAAAAATAAATAAATGTATAGACATCCTGAAATGAAGGTAGAAACTTGGTGGTTGATATCTTGGTGTTGTCTCTTCTTGGTTTCCTTTTCCTCAGATGGACAGTTATGAAAAAGACTTTTAGAAGGTCCAGCCACCCACACTAAGGTCACACAAACAAATTCAAGAAGCCAGCATCCTTAAGAGAGAACTCAAATAGCCTGCCCTATAGTACTGACAATGCCCTCTGAGATGATCGGAACCCATCAAAACCCACCATATTCTAGTAAGTTTGGCAGCAAAACAAAATCTCTGGAAACTAAATGGATTGCAAAACTTCAATAGCCCTGAATAAATAAATAAGTATTCCAGCCCTGTCAAACTATTTCAAGAATGGAACTCTTGAATAACCCTCACAAACTACAGGGGGTTTCACAGAACTGTCTCATTAAAAAGAAAGAAGAAAAAAAACAGGCACTTTTGTCAAATACTTATGGATTCCAGGCAGTGCAGGATCTGTCACAAACAGAGGGAGCTTCCAGATGACCTGCGTATGGAATATTCATCCCTATTTGTTTGCAGAAGGATTAGACGACTTCGGCTATTTAATGAACATTTGCATTACCCTCTCTGTTTCCTTATTGCATAAAGCCCGATTTTGTGGGGATGCAGGTTTCTAGTGCAAGAGCTCTCAAAAAACTTTAAATGTGCAGCTGGAATTTGCCAGTATGTGACTGAATCCCAACTGAAAATCGCAACAGTCTGGAAACACCAAGAGACTTAAAATTTGTAACGGAAGATGAGAAATGTTTTAGAAACGATTACTATTGTTACTGTTAAGTTTGCTATGCAGCTTGTTGTGCTCTCTGCTGTGATGTGTGTGTGTTTTGCTGCTCCTTTTCTGGGTGTGGAATTTATTCTTTCATGCTTTTGTTTTATTTAATTTAGCTGTTCTCCATTATATAACTGTTCCCTTCAGTATGTAAACATAAAGGTCAATATAGCATAATGTCAAATGGGGCATTACATCATGTGGAGAAACATCAAAACAAGAGCAGTTAATCTACAAGTTGTTTCATTCTCTCTCTCTCTCTTCCTTTGCCCCTAGCCTAAAGGTTTATAACACTCAATATCCTATGTTTTTCATAATTCTTGTCATGGGTGATCATAGGACAACTACTTCTGTATGTATTTTGCCTCATTTTCATTGTCCCCACCCCAAATTTCAAAGCTTGTGAAATGAAACGGTTTTCCCCCTTATTCTGAACCCAAATGAAGTGAGGTGCAGGAAGATGGAGAAGTTACCCATTTTTTACACAATGCCTAGTTAAGTTGCTCTGGCTATTTTATACACCTTTTTTAAAAAAGATAGAGAGAGCAAAAATATTGTGAAGAATTAAAAATGGCCGCCCTTTGACTCCATTGAAAGCTTCACTACAGCTCCTTAATGGCCCCAAGTAGGTGTTCTCGTCTTAGTATATTCTAGGAATAACATCCAGGGATGGGGGAGAAATTCAGTTCAGGGTTTCTCCGCGCTTCCTCTTGTCCTGCTGCTTTCCGCTGGGGAAATTGCTCTTTAGCGCTCAATCGGAGCAAACAGCTATTTGGGTTTTCTCTGGGTTTTCTCCAATTTAGAGCAAAGGAGTGGAGCAAGCAGAAAAACTGCTCAGACCTGTGCTTTCTAGCCATGGAGCAAGCAGAGGTGTGGAGGAGCCTTCAGTTTGCATTTACCGTGGTACCTTGGGTTACAAACACCTCGGGTTACAAACACTTTGGGTTACAGACTCCGCTAACCCGGAAGTAGTACCTCGGGTTAAGAACTTTGCCCCAGGGTAAGAACAGAAATTGTGCGCTAGTGGTGTGGCAGCAGTGGGAGGCCCCATTAGCTAAAGTGGTATCTCAGGTTAAGAATGGTTTCAGGTTAAGAACAGACCTCCGGAACGAATTAAGTTCGTAACCAGAGGTACCACTGTAAAGGGAAATCTACCAAACCCACAGCTTCCCTATCAATGTATGAATCAACACACAGCCATCCTTCAAAATCCAACTGCCTATTTCAGTTATTCCTTTGCAGATATGCTTAACTGTTCATGAGTAACCACTGGCACAGCCTCTTTGCCTTTCAGCCTTTTCTTTTCTCAGCAAAGGGGGACTTGCAACAGTGTGAAAAAAATAGCTTAAATTGCTAGGTGGTTTTTCCTCTGCTTCCCTCCCTCCTCTGCCTTCAAAATACAGTTTCCTGGTTTAATTTATCAATGCTATCTACATCTTCTATTATGTGCCATCAGTGAATTAAAAGGTGTTTTCATGCTGCGCTGTGCTGAGAGATCACTTTGCCTGTGAATACTTCACCACCATATGACGATCCCCTACTGACTTGCAGGCATCGTCAAGCACACCTACAAGAGTATTTCAAGGAGAATTCAAGAGGGATAGTTTTCAGGGCTACGCACTATTACAGTGAATTAATGCTGGCAAAGATACAGACAGCCGATATGGATAAGAAAATTATTTTTGCCTTCGGAAGAGCCTCTGTCATGGCCCAAAATGTGCCATTTCCTTGTTACAAGTATATGACAGCCAGTTAACAATTCAAAACCATCATAGGTAGACATTGACAGGGAAGGAGAGTGACTCCGTCAAGTCTGTTGGAAAGGCAGTGTGGCCAGAACATCCTTGACCTCCAGACCTGAGCATTGATGTCTGCTGATGTCAGGCTTCAGGGAATCTGATCCCCCTCCCTCACAGCTGGCAGCCAGAAATGGGAAAACAATAAGTTCTTACCATGGTATTTTATTCAATATTCACAGAGAGAGAAGTCCAGTTGCACCAGGAAGTTATCTGACCATGGCACTTCTTTTGTTTTGCTTTTACTTAATGTCAGATCACCAACATCCATAGAGGTGAACACCAGGTCTAAGGCATGTCCCTGGCTATGAGTTGGGCCAAGCTTATTCAGGGACAGCCCCATGGAGGCCATGCTTTCCACGAAGTCCCGAGCAACCCCTTGTAAGGTCGTGTCAGCATGGATGTTAAAATCCGCTAGGACAACCAAGCTAGGTGTCTCCAGGAGCACATCCCACCACGACATGAAGCAGCTCGGGCAGGGACTCCTTGGCACAGTGGGGAGGTCGGTACACCAAAAGGAATCCTGTACTGCCCCTATTGCCCAACTTCCAAAACATGCACTCAGAAAACTGGGTCTTCCCAATAGGATACCTGAGGCTGAAGGACACTGAGTCTGTCAGCTGTCCCTCCCCTGGTGTTTCTTCTTCCTGCTGTTCCTCTCCCGATATTTCCCAGCTTCTCCCCACTGCAGCCTCTGAACTATGCCTTCTGCAAACCACTGTTCTAAATCTATACTGTCCTCCTGTTCTCAGGAGGGTTCGGGGGTGTGTGTGTTCCCACCATTCCTTCTAAGTCCAGTTCCTGACATCTGAGCTCCCCAATTTGGGTTGCTTTGGGCTTCAGTGGTGGAATAAAATAGTGTTGCGTGTCAACCTGCATGTTGCCAGAGTCCCTTCTAATTCCTGGGGTCCTGGATCCAGCAAAGGTTAAAATTGTTGAACTAGCCAGGCAAGTTTATTGGTGACTTAATGAGCCTAAGCAGTTTACCTATGTCCACTGTTACTATAACAAAGCAAGTTGCTCTGTGCCAGAGGGGAAATGAGTGGGTCCCCTCCCTCACCTGGCTGGTAGTTAGAAGGACAATAGCAAGTACAGTGGTGTGAACTGAGCTTCCATAGAGGCAGGCGGAAGCCAGAGAGTGAGAGCCAAGCTGGATTTCTGTTTGGTTTCAAGGCTTTGACTATGGAAGAAGCAAGACCTCCTGGCGTGTTAAGTCTGTGAGGCCCCCCATCTTAGGCTCAGGTTGTATTTATGTGTTAATAAACAGTATATCATAAAGACAACACCATCTCCACCATCCCTCAGTCCAAGAAAACTGAGCCATGGGTAAGTGCCTAGAACCCCTGGAATCTCACACTGCTCTGAGGTTGGGGCGCAGGGGCAAATCTGCTATGGAACTGATGAAGCTTCTGAACCCCTAATCCCAGAGGGCCCCCCAGAAATGACTTTAGTCCACATGGTTCTAGTAAAGATATGGTGCTCTGTCGTGGAACAATCTCTTTGAAGAAGATGATAATGGTTACCCAGACCTTATTGCTGGTTGAATGATAGTTCAAGCTTCAGCCCCCCCCCCCCAATATAGGTCCACCACTGTTGGGGTGGCGGGCAACAATATGTTCCGCTAGAGGCTAGTACTGCCTGCTGCTGTCACCTCCTTCCAGGCTCAAAGCCAAGCTTTTGGCCCTTAGAGTGAGGGACTCAGTGGAAAATTGGCTATTAATAGATAAAAATTTAATGTTATATTATATTGAGATTAAGGATTGGGATTAAAAAGGAGGGAAAGGAATTGCTGGACAAACAAACTGAATTGGAATACAAAAGAGGGAGGTATGAGGAGGTCCAGAAAATAAGTAAATTCAAAAGTAGTGATGAAAAGATGGAATTGTTTTTAACTGTTTTTTCTTTTTCTTTTTTTTCTGTATTTTGTATTGTCTATTTTTCTTTTTACTTTTAAATTCTTGTTTTTATTGATGTGTCTCTTTTTATCTGAAACTTTAATAAATATCTTTTTTAAAAAAATAGAGTGAGGGACTCAGAGAGACAAAGGGGTTGCCTTGATTCTGCAATCAAGAACTTTAGAAGGGATGCTCCCCTATATGAGTTTTCTGGCTAGGACTCTCATGACATCCCACGATTGAGGGAGGAAGATCCACGTATGTAAGTCCACCCCTACTGAGACTATAAACAGCTTTATTCAAACATGTGCCAGGACCTCCAAGATGCTCAGTTACTTCACTGACTATTGACAACAGATATATGAGTGTGCTCTCCTGGGTTGACCCTTTGATGTGAACAGTCCAGGTTTTGCTCTTATCAGCTCTAACCATTCTGCCAGTCCTCATTGGGGTTGCTGTCAGGTGCCTCTGAGTTGTTGCGTGTTGGTGATGGAGGCACAGCAGCCCTGATATTTGCTGGGCTCCCAAATTTGGTTGGCTCTTGGCTTCAGTGGTGGAACAAAAGATGTTCTGCTAGGGGGAGATTGGCTGCCTGTGAAGGGTCCAGATTCCCTCCCACCCCACATTAACTATTGGGATGCCAGGGTAAACTTCCTGGCATGACAGGCTATGACAGACTGGCTCCAAGAGGTATATAATCATGCTAAATAAATAACAAATGAATATCATATATAGTCCCAATTCCAGAATGATGCATATCTCAAATCCAAAATGATTTCTATCTACATGGCAATGAATGGCACATTCAGGTTTTGGAAGGGTCAGCTGAAGTTCAATACTAATGCTGCTACTGCTGCTGCTTACTCGTAGTTGTTGTTTGAAAACTTGCTGGGATCCATTTGTTGCTGTTGATTTCTGATCTCTTCAGGCCAAGAGAGTGTGACACCGAAACAACAGCTATGGGTGCAGACACAAGGTAGCAAGAGTGTTAGGCTGTTATAAGGAACTAATGCTACACTAGATGGCCAGTGAGCCATTGCATCAGTTCTTCTGTTCTTGCAAAGAACTGGCTATCTACATTTGCAAAACCTAGACAACGATCTTTTTAGCATTGATGAGCAGCACAACAATGATAAGTGTAGAGTCAGTAGCGCTCAGGTGCTCCATTTAAAGTTGGCACATAGGTTTGCCAGAAGGTAGGCATACTGTCATTCTTGACTTCTCTCTCTGTTTGGGCTCTTGACATCTCAGTAGGAGGATGTGTTCAAGTGCAGGTTGGCTGTCAATCAGTGTTCCATTCAGTTCCCTAGCTATTAAAAAAAAAAAGGCTTGAAGGCGAGGAATTGCTTTGAGTGAAGAGGCACCTCACACACCTTGCTGTTTTGGCAAACGTTGAAAATGTCAAGATTTCTCAACAGTCTAGGAAATTGCTTCCACTCTGGAATGCTCTGATTTAAAGACCTTCTTTTGCCCTTGAATAAAAACCAACAAAATAAGTCTAAAAGTCATGTTTGTTACTAGAAGTTCTTTCCCCTCGCAATCTGTTCTGCCTGACTGAAATGTTGAGCAGGCAGTGTTAGCAGGTGAAAGCTCAATACTGTGCAATTTATTTGCCACACAGTATTTAGCTCTTCGCTTGGCATAAAATGAAAAGAGACAGTTGGCACCATCCCACAAAAATAAATGTACACCAAGTCCTCCCCCCCTTTTTTAAAAAGGGTTGTATTCAATGTAAGTTCTGCTCATCATAGACCCATTGAAATTAATAGACATAACTAATGTGTCTCAAAATTTCAATGTGTCTATGATGAGTAGAACTCATTGGAGTTCAACTCATCATAGACTTATCCAATGAAAAATGGCACCCTTTGGAGGGCTGGGGAACATGTGGTTCTCTAGAAGTTGTTGGACTCCAACCCAACATCCCTGACCATTGTCCATGTTGACTTGGGCTGATGAGAGTTGGACTCCAACAACATTAGGTGGGCCACCGGTTCCCCTTCCCTGGTGTAGCTTGACCAGGAGAGATTGTTCACTTCCTTTTAGCCTGTCAGACCCTAGCAACCATGGAATTTTGATTGCATCACTTCCTGCCGGCGGCATGAGGGAAGTGTGCGCATACGTAGTGCATACATAGACTGCTGCAGTGTTGAGAGAGGTCCAAATGTGTGATTTAAAAACAACAGCACCTGGTTGGTAGGAATCTTCTCCTGATGTGGGCTTTGCCCTGCTTTCAAACTCAGTGAATTCACAAATGTGACACCTTATTTGAAGACTGGGGAAACGATATCAGACCTATATCCACGTGAGGAAATGACATATCAGGTCAGAGCCCCTTTAGAAGTCTCCAGGCATCAGGGAAGCAACATTTAGTCAATATATTATTTGTTTATTTTAATACTTGTATCCAAACTTTCCATCATTTGGGGAGCCACAGAAGACTTTCCAGCCACATTAAAACTAACAATTAAATGACATAAAACCAAAAAGTTAAAAAAATTACATTTTTTAAAAAAAAACTAGAGCAGAACAAAAGAGAAGTTTATATTCAGAAGTATCACTGGCAAAATTTATTTGGGTGGGTGAGTACGTAGGGCTTGTAATTGTTTTGCTGATGCTTTGTTAATTATTCTACACAATTCATGCTGTATTTGTGATGTTGGCTATGTTCTGTCATGGTATGGTTAGCCGGTTTGGGATTCATTTGAATGAAAAGCTGCATAGAAATATAATGAATCAAATCAAACCAGGTCTCATTTTTTCACCCAGACAAGCAAAAGGCATGAGCAGAATTTCAAGGATGCATTTTAGCTAGACAAATAGGGGTTCAAAGAGAAGCCAGTGAGTGGTGTGTCCTGGGGAGAGTTCTGCCTTCCAGCTGACCAGAATCATCTCTGTCTTGCCTGGATTGCTCCATTTCAGCCAAATGATGCCACATTATCATTCAGAAGGTCAAACGACAGCTCAGCTTTGCGAAACCGGTAGTGTAATATTGGCTGTGTATCTGGCATTGTCAAAAGCAGATGTTCTCAAAGTGCGCTACGCTAATTAACTCTGTTGCTTAAACAAACCTGTTCCTGCTTCCTCGGGAGCATTTAGCTCCTAAGATTCATTCTTGTCACAGGTCCATAAAAAAGCCGATTAAAGAAAAGCAAAGGACAGGAGCCATGCAGAATCACCACCTTACTGGGTCTGAATGCACTCAATCGGTTCAACAAGTGTGTGGCAATTGGCCTGCAGGGCGAGGCTCCATCCAGTTGGGCTGGGTGTGTTGGCACTCCTTTTTCCTGGCCCGTTGAATGACTTCTACAAAAACAGGCCTAGGAATGTTCATGCCTTCAGAGAGACCCACCTCACACTTTGAGAACCAGCAATCTGGAAACTTATTAAAGTGTTAAGTGTGTAATAAAGTGTATATTGCAAAATTATAGGTCATCTTGGCTGGCTGCATTTATTGCTAATGTTAAACATGTGAACGGAAAGGGATGTTAAAGAAAATGAGTGATGGTTATAAAATTTAAAAAAGGCTTGTGGAGAGAATTTAGTGGAAAGTGAGTCTGGGTTTTTTAGCCAGAAATAGCAGTTTTTTTCAATAAGAATAATAATGGGTTTTAGATTTTCTTTCTGTGAGGTTCCTGGAATTCCAACAAAAAAGCCCAGCAGAGGAATTGCAGAGTCCATACATCTGGAGAACATAAAATAGGATTTATCGCTCTGGAGGAAATCGCAAGTGTACAAATGCCTGTTTCAACACTGTTCATAACTGAATGTATTTGGCAGGGGAGCAAAGAATTAGACAATCTTTACAGCCCAGCTTTTGATCCAGACCTGCACAGTAAATAACACAACACCAGCTGCGTCCCTTGCCCCTGTGCACACAAAAGATTTGTGTTTTAATGCATAAATGGGTATACCACCTACTGGGAAGCTCCGTACACCCACCCCCACAAGGTCAGTATGTTACCATAAAGCACCAATGCTGCAGCAAGCAAAGGCTCTAGCAGCTCAGCCAGCTGCTTGTGGCTGGAAAGCCAGACAGGATGTTTGTGACTGTTGCCATGGGAACAAAGGGGCAGTCCATTCTGTACTGAGCACCGGATGTTAGCTCAGTGTGTGTGTGTCATATGACCTGTACTGGAAGTACTTGGGAGGAGTTTTTCTTCTTGCTGTTGTTGAGTGCAGACATGATTCTCTGTACTGATGTAAGAGGCAGAAATAAATGATGTAAATAGTTTTCTGTCTGCTTCTTTCCCCTCCCTGGGGACACCAAAGGGGAGAGAGGAAGAACGGTGTGTTCCTCTCATACATCTGAGAAGAATCGCCGGACCTCGCCTGCTTATCAGCAGAGGTTGGGAGACGCAGGGAGGTCGACAGGAATATCTGCCGGTGCCTACGCTTGTGGCACATTCCTCTGACCCAGGCAGAATTCCAACACAATCCTGTTCCCTATGCAGAAGGAACTTGTGCCATGCATGAAATGATGGTGTTACAAATCTCTGTTGAATGGCATCCTCTGATCTCTACAGGCCCACACAAGAGTGAAAAACACAGGGGTGTGTGTGTGTGTGTGTGTGTGTGTGTGTACGCACACACACACACACCCCTTTGTCAGTCACATTTGGAAGTGCTACCACTAGGGACTGCTTGGTTGGTGCTGATACATGATAGGGTCTTCTTGGTTGTGGTTCCCTGTTTGTAATCTGCCTTCCATGTCCAGGTGCACCTGTTGCCCCCATTATTGACTTTAAGAAGGAATTTACAAACTTTATTGTTTACTCAGGCATTCATTGGCTGAAAGATACTCTTCCTGGCAACTCTGGACTCACTGACTAAGAAAATGTATAAAACAAAAAAATTCCTTCCAGTAGCACCTTAAAGACCAACTAAGTTAGTTCTTGGTATGAGCTTTCGTGTGCAAGCACACTTCTTCAGATACACATCTTCTGTGTATCTGAAGAAGTGTGCTTGCACACGAAAGCTCATACCAAGAACTAACTTAGTTGGTCTTTAAGGTGCTACTGGAAGGAATTTTTTTGTTTTGACTATGGCAGACCAACACGGCTACCTATCTGTAACTAAGAAAATGTATGTAACTGTTTTTAGCATACTTTTTTTTTAAATGGTGCGTTTGCCTCCTTGGGCTCCTTTGGGAGAAAGGTTGGAATATAAATTGAATAAATAATAATAATTTAAACTGCAAAGCCAGTAGCTGAGGTTTCCTATCAAGGGACCGTAGGCAGAACTGCCCAGGGTTAATTCTTTACTTCACATAACATTGATTATTATTACATATTATCTTTATTCATCACTTTTCACAAAAAGATTTCTCAAAGTAGCTCACAATTAATAAAATACAATTAAGCTAATAAGCAGAAGCACAACTTCCCAAGATATCATACCTATTTGGTTTGTTTAATTTGCTTTATTCAAAGATCTTGTTATTAGATTTTTACAGTTCATTTTTAATATGACGAATGTGTGCTTGTTTGATAATATACTGTAACGAAACCTTTTGTACATTTGAAAACTACTATGCAATTAAAAAAAAGATAATAAGCATTGAAACCAAATGTACGGAATCAACAAAATAACAAAATATTCAGAAAGTGTATTTCCATCAACAATTGTAAGGACTAATACCACCCAACCCATGACAAGACATATAACACCAAACAGGCCGGAAATCATACAACAGTCCAATCTAATTTAATAACGCAAAGCCATTGTTTCTCAGAACTTTCTGAACTCACCCCACTCTACAAAGGGTTGAAACTAAAGAAGAAAAAGTAAATATCCCTTCCATGGACTTTCCCCTCTGCTGCTTCTTGAACCAGACCGGCTGCTTCTATTTGCCCTGCTGAATGACTGGAGTCTTGTAGAGATAAGACGAAAGGCAGTCACAATTCTGGAGAAAGGAGTGGAGAATGGCTAGGGAACCTGTGGCCCTTGAGATGTTGCTGGACTCCACCAGGCAGTGTAACCAATAGACAGGGATGATGGGAGATACAGTCCTACAGCATCTTGGAAGGTCACAGTTTCCTCACCCTTGCAGCAGAGGAGGACTGGTGTCTAGCCAGGGGATTTTGCCGTCTCTCTGTAGCTATCGAGTCAGAAAGGCAGGTGTGTCCCCATCTAACCTCCCAGCTGAGGAAAACGTCAACTGCTCAGCATGCATGGCTGAGCTGACGGTCCTTCCTACCACCTGAAAAGCTCTAAAATAAGAAGCACATTTTGAAACTAGGAAACTTATTGTTGATTTTGAAACTAAGAAACTGTTTGTTGTGGGTGTCAGGACAGCCCTTTATCCAAATATAGAAGGGGTGTGCACTGGCCACAAGATTCAACTTGTATCTATCTGTAGCTTTGGGAAGCAGGTCTGATCTGTTTCAGAGCCACTCTAATTCACTTTTTAATTTGGGGTGCAAGCAGAACTGATGCAACCCCCCCCCCCAAATATGCCATCCTTGTGATGTATTCAGTTAAAATGGATTTTTTGCAGTTACAATGTATCTTACACATAAACAAGATCCATAAATAAACAAAACAGGGGGCAGGTCTACTTCATGCCTACCTGAAGGTCACTTATATTTCTCAAGAGGAGTCCATCCACAGTTTGATAAGCAGTGACACCATGTTTCTTTTGAGGTCCCCTGGCTTAAAAAAACCCCCAACAATCTTGAAAGCACAAGTTGGAAAGATCCAGTTCTGAAGAGTAGACTGCCATATTGCTAGTGTAAGATGTAATAAACTTACATCTGAAATGTTAGATCTACGGGAAATACAAAGGCCACTATTCCTCTACCCCTGGTTGGTTTACGCGTAGCAATTTTATATTTATGTCCAACAACTGCTTGAAAACTTTTGGGGAAAAGAGCTGTTCCCTTCATTTACATTCCAGCACCAAAGAAAATCATAACCCCTCCAGACATAAAAACCACTGCTTCAGGGAAAGGCAGGCCAGGAAGATGGTCAGCTCTGAAGACTAGATCAGCCCAGTGGGTCACTAGAATAGGAGAGATAGTCCATTTAGCTCATAATTTACACTTCCTGGAACCATGTGCAAATCCAAACACAGCTATCTTTCAAAAGGTGCACTTCTCCAGATTTTGCAATGCAGTTATTCAGCCAAAAAAGAATGTGGACAAGGATGCATCTGTTAGTAAGAATGCTATACAATAAGCATGCCAAATAATATAGAAACTATACGAAAATAATACAATGGAAGCTTTCAAAAATGTGTCGAGTGGGCAAAAATGTATAGGTTAGGAGAAGTGTGTGCTAAAATTCTGATGACTTCTTGTGAAGACTTTTTTTAAAAAATAAATAAATCACAAACTGATACTGCAATTAATATTGGGAAAGTGAGACAAACCAAAATTGGTGGATTTGTCCATCCACAACTTCTCTCTCTCTCTCTCTCTCTCTCTCTCTCACACACACACACACACAGAGAGAGAGAGAGAGAGAGAGAGAGAGAGATTGAATGTGTGCTCTTTGCTTGGAGAATAAACCAAACTTCACTGGAAGGAGAAGCTAAGACAGTGCATGGGCACTAAATTCTCAGAGACACAAGAAATTTAAGGATGTGCTTAATTACATACATCTAAAGTTACTATGGTGCTGAGCCCTTTCGCCTGACCTCTCTGATCCACAGGAGGTGTAAATCAACATAGCTGCACTGAGGTCAGTGGGGTTCTGCTGATTTATACAACTGGAGGGTCTGTCCCACTGAGCATAATACAAGACTAATGACTCCTGCAATCACTTCAGCCCTGGCAGCTCCAACGAGTGCAGTTTCGTGTTAGTTATGTATCCTGCACGCACACCAGAGCTCCAACTTACTGTAAATAGAAAGGAGAGTGCCTTGTTGCTGAATAATTTATTGCACATTAAAAAATGGCCCAAGGCAATAGGCTTTTCAGGTTCCACAAAAGCCTTATGCACTTCCTCCCGGTGCAATTACGTAAAGGAAATGCTGACTTTCTGAGCTATGAAATATAGATTAGCCATTCAGTCAGAGATCAAAAGTACCCTTTGCAACAGGGAAGGCCTCCTTCATCAGGTTTTCAGATCTCTTGCTCTCACATTCTTACAGCAATTGCCAAGTTTAATTCGGTTCAGTCTACCAGAGGGAAATAAGAGGGACATCACAGCCATCTCTAAATAGTTCAGTGGAAGCAGTTATCACATCTGTTGACCAAAAATGGAACCTCCTGATGATTCTTGGGTACAAAGGCAAAACTCACAGACTTGGGACCAGACTTGTCAATGACAAAGGTGACAGTTAGGTGCTTAGTTCTCAAGGATTCAAAGTGTGTTTTAGACACAGATGTGCAAGTTTCCAGCACAGTAATGAGCGATGCCAGCACCAAAAGCAGGTTTTCAACAATGCCCTTCCTCATCCCTCAGGACCAGCAAAATATTGTGTTGAGAATGGCTGGGGGCCTTTAAAAGTAGTGATGCCTGAATGCCAGTCTCTCATGGCTGAGAAAAGACTGTCCTTACCAGTAAGTAAGTTTTGCAAATGTTCACTTTTTATCCAAAGAATACAAATTTAATTTGGGGTAGCCAACATAGTGCTATCCTGATGTTGCTGAACTCCGGTCAGCTCCAGCCCAGCAGAGATGGTGTGAGTTGCAGTCCTAGATTGGGAGGGTGCCTCATTGGCAACCCCTTAATTAATCACAGATTCTTTCTGTGAAATAGTCATAAGATAGGTGCATTGCAGATTCCTCTGTACCCTAAGCCTGGTCATATCAGTGCAAGCCCTATGTCAAGGTAACCCTTTGTGTAGGGCTCATATTATACGACCTTCCAAACATATTGGCTATAATCCAGCACAGAGTTAAGTCCACTTAAGCTCTCTGAAATCAATAGGCTTAAGCATACCAAACTCTGGGCTGAGCTCATGACCACTGGGCACAGTCCAATGGCAGGTGCACTCAAGCTACATTGAAACCAATAACAATTAAGCACTTAAATCTCATTGATCTCAATGGAATTTAGGCACCCCTGGCTTCTGCTCATCAGCTATCCCCTAGTCTATTAGGATGTGCAATTATGCTCTATAAGCATAGCTTGGTAGGGCACAAGAATGTAGTTTCTTTCATTACTCCATTCATTTGCAAAGAGCTCTCAACTGTTTAGTTACTCATTCATGCATAGGGATGAGAGAGAAATTTGATTCAGTTCACATTTAAAGATGAATCTATCAAATTCGCATGTTCTAAAACAATATGAGCATCAAAATTTGCACTTACCGAATTTTACAACGCAGTTCTCGAATCAAGCAGAGATTAATATATTAAGGGTTAATGTTGTCCAAATGATTATACTGGCGAAAATAACACAAAGTATTGTTGCATCAAGAGAAATTGCTTGCGAAAATGTGTACGTAAGTCAAAACTACGTCCAAAAATACATTTATTAGGAGAAATTGGCACTAAAATGCTGAATGTTTTTCATAAGGGTTTCTTTCAGACCAAAGGCAAATTGCTGGAGAAATCTGGAGAAGTGAATAGAAGATTGGAAAAATAAGAAACTGAGGGGACTGGAATTGACAGATCCTTCCATCTCTAGTCATGAATGTCACATTTATTTTGCCATCCGTGTGTTTGTTGCATTACACACATTTCCAGCAGTGGTCTTCACAGTGACTGCCATGCTTTGTTTACCCACAATACCCTGGATGTTGCATTGCTCCAGGACATCTGGGAGGAAATAATAGGGGAGAAATGCCAGCTGACAGCCATAAGGAGCATTCACCAGAGTACATTCTTCTGCCACTGGAGACAGATAAACTCCTTACCCATCCCAAGTGGCACGAAGTATGAATAGGACTCTTGAATGGGATTCCCATTTAGACTTCTGAAGCATTCATTTCTGACTGAATGAAAATTGAACTAAATAGGCTCCATTCAGTTCACTATTTCATCCAGCCCAAATTGCAAAACAATTATCTCTGAGGCAGAAGACAACAATGGACGGTACCCACTAAAGTAGTTCCATTAGAACAAAGATTTCTGTTTGGCCCATGGAAATTCCCTTTCCTCTCTCTCCTCACACGCCCCTCACACTCTCCTCAAATCTGCTCCAGACAGATGGGGGAACAGATTTAGGGGGAATGGGAGAGAAAATGGGGAAGGTAAACTCTGTTGCACAGCCACATATTGTTGTGTTAATGGAATAACTTTGCTGAATGATGTCCAATGACTCAAAGAGTGAGTTAACATCAGGGCTACCTGATGCCTAATCCCCTGAGAGCTACAGGTCACTCTGGGCCATCCAACCCAAACTATAGCGATCCGTAACTGTCTGTTCCCAACTCATCTGATGCCCAAGTCCCTCCAAATATGCCTGATTTGACTTGGGCCTCAGTTGGTATGCAACTACTGTGTAACCCCCCCTCCATGTTAGCATTTAACAGAGTATTAGTCAATGAGTATTGAAACATTTCCCGCAAACAGGTTTTCACTCACACAATGTTTTGTTTTACTCAAAAGTCCTACTACATTCAATGGAACTTAATTATTAGCCCCAAGGCCCAGTTCCCTTAGATTTCACTTAGGAGAAGATGCTGTCAAAGCAATACTTTATGAGGCCTCTTTTGATGTTCCAAGGAAGTGGTAAGAAAGGAAGGTGGGAGATGTACGTTCTCCTAAGGTGGCCTGCCACTTGTATTTCCTATCTCACAGTTCTTGTCAAATGCTCCCCCCACCAAAAGGTGCCACCTGACCAGAATAAAATGACCCAACCTATTCCTGCACCTTATTGAATAGACATGTGTAAGATTTTCCTGTCTGCCTACAACAATCAGATACTTTCTCCTCACCCAGGTAGGAAGTTTCCTCTTTGGATATCCTTCTTTTGAAGCAGGCTAGACCAGTTCGCGGCATAACATTACATAAGCCTCCCGAGACAGCTTTTGAGTGGCATGTCACAGTGACAGCGCACAAAATTGTCGTCTAGGGTATCAAATGGGATTACCATATAATAGAGAGATGGAGAGGGAAATGGTTTGACAAGCAATGATGTGCCAACGTTTTAACATAAAAAGCGCTTGCCAGATCAAATGCACTTTCTCTCTGTGGATGGAATATTAGCTGCGGCAAACTTAGTCATGCCATCCTTGTATAATCCTCACTATGGTACAGCCATAGGGATGCAAGACATCGAGGCTTCTGCTTGAATACTGGGCTCGGGATGGAGCCCCGTGGCAAAACTCCTTTTGATTTCAATGATAGGCTAAGATCCAAGAGGAGCAGTTGTGGCTGGTGGGTGGAGCAAAGGCCAAGAGCTGCCCTCCCAACACCGGCACTGCTGCAGCTTACCTAAAGGGTGGGGTAAGGGGGCAGGGAGGTCAAGGTTGTGTGGATGCACTGGATTGGCTGCACTGGGGCATCCACCACCCTGACCCACCCCAGTGCCGTCCAGGCAACCTGCAGTGATGCCAGTGTTGGGAGTTCACCTTGGCTACACCTGCAAAAGAGGAAAGGGAATGAGAGGTGTTCCTGAGCTGCACCTGTTCTCATTCATGACAAGCTGGATTCACCAATATACCATATTCCACACAGCTGTCAGAGGCATAGGGGTCCTCTTCTCCTTTGTATTTGGTCATGCTACTGGAAGGTCAAGGTCAAGGACCCCTGGATGGTTAAGTCCAGTCAAAGGCGACTATGGGGTTGCGGCGCTCATCTGGCTTTCAGGTCGAGGGAGACTGCGTTTGTCCACAGACAGCTTTCTGGGTCCTGTGGCCAGCATGACTAAACCACTTCTGACACAACGGGACACTGTAATGGAAACCAGAGTGCACAGAAATGTCATTTACCTTCCCGCTGCAGCGGTACCTATTTATTTACTTGCACTGGTGTGCTTTTCAAAGTGCTAGGAGCTGGGACAGAGCAACAGGAGCTCACCCCATCGTGGGGATTCAAACCACCGACTTTCTGATTGGCAAGCCCAAGAGTCTCAGTGGTTTAGACCACAGCGCCACCTGCGTCCCACATACTGAGAGGATATAGTGTGAAAGGACCATGAGGCTGCCACCTTGCTGGTCAGCATTTGGATGACAGGCCACCTTAGAACAACCAGAAGAAAGGTGGGATAAAAATTTTAAGGAAATAAATAAGAAGAAATGAATGAATGAATGAATGAATGAATGACTGCAATCCCAGTACTTTGCCTTTATTGAAATCAATATGACTTACATAGGTGTAAACATGGTCAGGGCTGAGCTGTACTGCATAGGAAAGGAACCCAATATAGCTTTTATTACCAAATATAAAGTGTATTCTACCTGGAACTGGCACTATTACAGGTACCGCATAATAGTCATTCTGTACTTGTAAGAAGTTAGCATGGTGACACCTAGACTTTGGAACTCCCTGCCAATTGACATCAGGCATGTGCTTTCACATGTTTTGGCACCTGCTAAAAACATTTTTGTTCAGGCAAGCTTTTTTAGACGTGCATGACGTGTGTTTTAATCTGTTTTTAGCTTAAATATTAACTTTAATTATGTTTTGACTTTTCTTAAACATCTGCTTTTAATTTTGTCTTTCATTGACACGTATAACACTTGCTTCATTAATTTTTTTTTAGATTTTTTAAAAAGAAATTCTGCGAAACAGGACAATCATGTAGATATAGTTTTCCTAAAATTTCAGTTCTTGGAAGAACAAAGAAAAAGAAAAAAAAACACATTGTGTTCCATCTTAAACAATGAGGGAGGGACAGTGCAGGATACTTCAGGAACCCAGGAAAATGTGCAGCGCAGCATGATTTTATTTAAACAACTTTAGTATCAACAAGTTCTGAAGAGTTAAGTCTTCCAGAATGTTTCACGGCTGGCTGGCTAAGGCTACATTCAGACAGCACTTTATTCTGCTTCCCCAATGTTTCCTTACCTGACAATGACCACATTTTATATGATCTTTCACATGATGGAAAAGTCACTTATGGAAATCTAGCAGAAGTTTAGTGCTCGTTTCCCTGTCAATTGCTTCCAAAAAAGATATGTTTGCATCCCGTTAACCTGAAAAATTGTGGGAGTTTTGCGCTGTAATTTTCCTGCAATATGATGACAATCTGAGCGGTATTCTGGCATACGGCTCTCCACCCCCCCCCCCACTTTCACAAGTTAATCCTAAGGGAACAGAAGCACACATGCTCATAAAGGTGGCGACATGTTCAATGATGTTCACTGTTGTGTCACACGGAACCCATTGTTGTGAATGAAATTTAGTGCAACGTGGTGATAAAACCCCCCCACCAACCACAGTTCCAAAATGCAACAGGAAATACAGTGCAAACAGAATGTTAGAAACCGGGACAGAAGTGCTGACAGACTTCCGGAGGTGGCGCCAGCGGTTAATGGCGGATTTCCTCGATCGGAGGAAATCTCGCCACGAAAACCAGGGTCGAATCCCACTTCGGCGCAGTGGGGGACCCTTAAAAATCACAGGCGGGGGAAGCCTGTGAACCTGGGACCCAGCGGGCACATTTGGCGCCCCCCCAACCCGGTAAAAAGCCCGGCAACGGGCTCGGAAATCGGAGCGGGGGAAGGAGCGCTGTGCTGTGGGCTGTCTGCTTCTTTCGTGGTGTGAAGCCGCAAGCTGTTAACCGGAGAGCGCTGCCTTTTTTCCTTTGAATTGGGACTTGAAAATCAACGATCCGTGAGTAGGATACAACGTAATTGGAACTGTACAAATTGGGAATCTGGCCGAAAACAGAAAGAGGTACAAAAAGGAAGTCTGCCTCTTTCTACTTGTAGATAAAATAAAGCATTGAACTTGAAAGCAGAAGCTTAGGAAAAGCACGTATTAGCGGACTTTAATCCAATCATCTAACCTGGATTCCCCCCCCCCCTTAAATTGAGGGAAAAGGAGGGAGAATTGTGGATGTGATTTCTTCATAAAGAAGTGGAAATAAAAGGGATTAAACCATTGCTCAATTCCCTGGGAAAGGATCTCCAGAGGCAACTTAAAAAAGGAAGAGAGGTACTGTCTTGAAATATATTTTGATAGCTAGTCCTGCACAGGAAATATAAATTTGGATATACTATGTGGACATATATCTCCTGGTCTTAAGTTATTACTGTATATAGACTGTTATCTTCCTGAATAAACTGGGGGGACGTAAAAAAAGAAAGTAAAATATCCAATAACTTTTATGACTGTTACAGTGTCCCCCTAGTGGAACTTGGAATTGTTACAATTTGTTATAACTGAAACTGTAGCTGGCTTGAGGAATTCTCACACAGCTCTGTTGGAAATTTCCACTGTTTGAATTCAACTGCGTGACTGACCTTGAGCTTTATCTAAAGGAATGGCAGATGGTAAAGAGAAAACGGAAACATCACAGGCTACAAGGTCGGGTAGGGTTTTCCAAACAGAAGAAGGATTACAAAGGAGATATTCGACCTCAGGTGCCTCTGGAATCCCAACAACAGCCTCATTGGCACAACCAAAAGTAAAAGGTATGGCAAGTGATGATGCCTTTGCTCAAGTTTTGGCTAAGGTCAATGAATCTTTAAATAGAATAAGTCAACAAGTAGCAGAGGCATGTGACAAGATTGATCAAAATACAATAAGTATTAATCAAAATACAACAAGTATTAATCAGAATACAGCAAGCTTAAACAATTTGGGCCAGAAAGTAAATACTAATACAGAGACTATTCAGAAACTACTAGAGGAATCGGCCTCAATACGCCAGATTGCCGAGGAGGCCAAAGAAATTGCTACAACTTCTGCTACAGAGGTTAAAGAGGTCCAAGAGACAATACCATCACTGCATAAACAATTGGAAGACCATAAATTGACCCTGTCTATGATAGAATTGAAGGAAAAACAAGTGAATCTACGGGTCAGATCGGTACCTGAAGTGGAAAAGGACAATCTAGCTGAATTTCTCATGCAGGAATTTTCGGATTTTTGGGATCCAGAATTGGTAAAAGACAGTTTCAAAATAGTAAACGCTTTTAGACTTGGGAAAAGAGGAGAGAAGAAGGTGAGAGACTGTTTGATCACTTTTCGAACAAAAGAAGAGAGGGATAAGATTTTGAGTTTGCATTTTAAGAAGACACTGGAAATCCAACGGACAAGGGTGGAAATATTTAAAGACATTCCGAAATACCTTCTGGATCTCAGATCAAACTATAAAGACTTGGTTACCCTGCTGAGAAGGAACAGTATTAACTTTAGGTGGGAACTCCCTCAAGGCCTATCTTTTAGCTACAAAGGAAAGAAGAGGAAAATAAGATCAGAAGACGACAAAGACAAATTTTGGAGAGACCACGGAGAAGACCTACAAAAAGAACTATCTCCGGAACCAAAAGACCGTTCGAAAAAAGTGATACCACCGACGGATGAGGAACAGGAACTAGGTGCAGTAGGAGGAGAATTAAAACAATAACATCATGGCCCTGCAACTTCTAACATGGAACTGTCGGGGCTTGAATTCCCCTCAGAAAAGGAAATCAGTATTTCATATATTAAAAAAGGAACAATTGGACTTAATTTGTTTACAAGAAACACATATAACAAGATTACACAGGAAATTGTTGATAAATAAAAGACTTGGTCAGGAGTTTATTTCGTCGGACAAAGTTAAAAAAAGAGGGGTTGTGATTTATGCAAAAGACAGATTATCACCGAAATTTGTTTTTAAAGATGACCAAGGAAGATTTGTGGCAATTGAAATTCAAACACAAGGAGAAAAATTTTTGATAGTAGGAATCTATGCACCAAATGACGGGAAATCTGAATTTTTTAAGAAGTTGCACGAGACCCTGATGGACCATATGGATTATAACATGATTTTGATGGGAGATATGAATGGAGTGGTATCTACATATATGGACAAGGCACAAAGACAGGTAGTCACCAAGGATGGTAGACTACCGAAAACTTTTTTTGACATGACAGACAACTTGGATTTAGTGGACATTTGGAGAATAAGAAACCCCATGGCTAAAGAGGGAACTTTCTTTTCTGAAGCCAAAATGACATGGACAAGAATTGACCAAATTTGGATAACTAGAGGAATGGCACCAAAGACAAGAAAGGTGGAAATCTGCCCGAAAATTTGCTCCGACCATAATGCTGTTAAGATGGAAATGAGACTAACACCAACTGGCTCCTTCAGATGGAAGATGAATGACACCTTATTTAGAGATGAAGAATTTCTTAAGAAGGCCCAAAAAACTCTGAGAGATTACTTCGAGATAAACCTCAGTACCAACGTGGAGAAAAGAGTAATCTGGGACGCAAGTAAAGCGGTTATGAGAGGGTTCTTAATACAACAGAATGCAATAAAGAAAAGAACTCAAAATGAGAAGAAGGATAAAATAATGGACAAAATAAAGGAATGTGAAAAAAGACTGAGAGTAAACCCCAAATCTCAAGATTTTGAGAGAGTTAAAGTTATATCAAGTACAATATATGAAAATGATGAATCAGGAAATAGAATGGAAAATTAAACAAATGAGACAAAAGACTTTTGAATCGGCCAATAAATGTGGCAAATTGTTGGCATGGCAAATGAAAAAGAGACAAAAACTAAATACGATTACGAACTTAGAAGTGGAAGGAAGAAATATACAGAACCCTGCAGAGATCAGAAGTTGTTTCCAGAGGTACTTTAAACGATTATATACTCAAGGGCCATTGAAAGAAACAGATCTAGACCAATTTTTGAAGACAAATGGATTACAAAAAATATCTCAAGAAAATAAACTAATTTTGAATTACAGAATAACCGAACAGGAAATAGAAGGTGACATTCAAAATATGCAATTGGGTAAATCTCCAGGACCAGATGGCTTGACCTCTAGATACTACAGATCTTTAAAAGAATGGTTAATTCAATCTTTGAAAGAGGTCTGTAACGAAATAATGGAGGGGAAGAGAGCACCAGAGTCGTGGAAAGAAGCATATATTACACTTGTACCAAAAACAGAGACTGAAAAGACACAGCTTAAGAACTACCGCCCTATATCATTACTTAATGTGGATTACAAAATTTTTGCAGATATTTTGGCGAAGAGATTTTAAAAAGTGTTGATGGAAGAGATTCACAAAGACCAAGCGGGCTTTCTCCCAGGAAGACATTTGTCTGACAATTTGAGGAATATAATTGATATCTTGGAAAAATTAGAAGTGAATATAAACACTAAAGCAGTGTTGATATTTGTAGACGCGGAGAAAGCCTTTGACAACATTTCTTGGAATTTTATGAAGAAGAATCTACAGGGTATGGGGGTAGGCCAAGGTTTTGAGAATGGTGTAAGTGCAATTTATTCAGAACAAAAGGCTAAGCTAATTGTAAATAATGTAGTGACGGAAGAACTTAAAATTGAAAAAGGGACACAACAAGGTTGCCCAATTTCCCCACTTCTTTTTATTTCGGTCCTGGAGGTTTTGCTGAATATGATTAGAAGGGACCAGTCGGTTAAAGGTATACAGGTCGGAACTAAACAGTACAAATTGAGAGCATTTGCAGATGACTTAGTATTGACGTTACAGGAGCCAGAATCTAGTACTAAAAGGGTTTTAGAACTGATTCAAGAATTTGGTCAAGTGGCAGGATTTAAACTGAATAAGTCAAAAACCAAGGTTTTAGAGAAAAATTTAACACCGATTGAAAGAGAGAGGTTTCAGAATGAGACAGGTTTAACAGTGGTTAAGAAAGTTAAATATTTGGGGATTAACATGACAGCAAAAAATGGGAACTTATTTAAAGATAACTATGAAAAATGCTGGTCTGAAGTGAAAAAAGATTTAGAAATTTGGTCAAATTTGAAGCTTTCACTGCTGGGCCGTATTGCTGCGATAAAAATGAATGTATTGCCTAGAATGTTGTTTTTGTTCCAAACTTTGCAGATTGTGGACAAAATGGATTGTTTCAAGAGGTGGCAGAAAGATATTTCTAAATTTGTCTGGCAGGGCAAGAAGCCTAGAATAAAATTTAAAATATTAACAGATGCAAAGGAAAGAGGTGGATTTGCCCTGCCAGACCTCAAACTTTACTATGAATCAGCAGCTTTTTGCTGGTTGAAAGAATGGCTACTTCTTGAAAACACTGACATTTTGGACTTGGAAGGTTTTAATAATGTATTTGGATGGCATGCATATCTATGGTATGATAAGGTCAAAGCACATAAAGCAATTAGAAACCACATTGTCAGGAAAGCGCTATTTAATGTTTGGTTAAGATATAAGGATTTGTTAGAAAACAAAACCCCAAGGTGGCTGTCACCAATGGAAGCGAAAGCCTTGAAAAAGGTCAATATGGAGGTCAAATGGCCGAAATATTGGGAAATTTTGGAACAAGACGGAGATAGACTGAAATTGCAGAGTTTTGAAAAACTAAAAAACAAAGTGCGAGACTAGCTTCATTATTATCAGATAATGGAGGCATTTAAATTGGACAGGAAAATTGGCTTCCAGGTGGAAAGATCCAAATTAGAAACAGAATTGTTAGAACCCAAAACTAAGAATTTGTCAAGAATGTACAACTTGCTGCTGAAATGGAATACTCAGGATGAAACGGTAAAATCGGCTATGATTAAATGGGCACAGGACGTTGGTCATAATATTATGTTTGCTGACTGGGAACAGTTATGGACCACAGGTATGAAATTTACGGCATGTAATGCCTTAAGAGAGAATATTATGAAAATGATATACAGGTGGTACATAACCCCAGTCAAGCTCACAAAAATCTATCACTTGCCCGATAACAAATGTTGGAAATGTAAAGAAACTGAAGGTACATTTTTTCACCTTTGGTGGACGTGCCCAAAGATTAAGGCTTTCTGGGAAATGATATATAATGAATTAAAAAAGGTATTTAAGTATACCTTCCCTAAGAAACCAGAGGCCTTTCTCTTGGGCATAGTCGGCCAAATGGTGTTAAAAAAGGATAGAACTTTCTTTATGTATGCAACAACAGCAGCAAGAATACTCATCGCAAAGTATTGGAAGACACAAGAACTTCCCACGCTGGAGGAATGGCAGATGAAACTTATGGACTATATGGAATTGGCGGAAATGACTGGTAGAATCCGTGACCAGGGAGAAGAGTCGATGGAGGAAGATTGGAAGAAATTTAAAGACTATCTTCAGAAACATTGCAAAATTAAAGAATGTTAGAGTGATGTTGGACTGAAAATAAGCGGTTTCCAGCTGTACAGGTTAAAGTTAATGATAGACTAAAATTAAAGATTAGGATTAAAGTTGTTTAAAGAAATGGAAATTTGACATTAAGAGGAAAAATTTTAACGTTATATGATACTAAGACCAAAGATCAGGCTTAAAGAAGTTGAAGTTATATATTTCAATATCTTATTAAAGCTAAAGATTGGGATTAAAAAAGTGGAAAAGAAATTGCTGAACAAACAATTTGGATTGGAATACAAAAGAGGGAGGTATGAGGAAGTCCAGAAAACAAGTAACTAAAAAATGGAAATGGAAAAGAGATATTGTTTTTAATTGTTATGTTTTTTGTTCTTTTATTGTTGAATCTTGCTTTTTTTTTTTGGTGTGTTTTTGTTATATGTATTGTGTATGTTTTCCTTTTTTTTCTTTGTTGTTCAAAACTTTAATAAAAATTATTAATAAAAAAAAACAACAGAAGTGCTGACATTATAATCAGAAAAGCTAATGTGAAAATCTCAAAATCTGGATGCACCCTAGGTCCAGCAAGTGTAAGAGAATCACAACATGAGGTCTACGTAAAACAAAGGCTGGCACTCCTCCAGATTCTGGTATGACGTAACTGCTAGGAAAATGTGAAGTAACAACAACAACAACAGTAATAATAACAACTTACTATTTATACCGTACCCATCTGGCTGGGTTTCCCCAGCCACTCTAGGCAGCTCCCAACAGAATACAGTAGTACATCTGGTTACGAACACTTCTGGTTATGAACGCTTCAGGTTACGAGATCCGCTAACCCAGAAGTAGCTGCTCCTAGTTGCAAACTTTGCCCCAGGATGTGAACGGAAATTGCGCACCGGAGGCGCGCGCACAGCAGGAGGCACCATTAGCAAAAGCACGCCTCAGGATAAGAACAGTTTCAGCTTAAGAACAGACCTCCAGAACGAATTAAATTCATAACTAGAGGTACCACTGTATTAAAAACACGATAAAACATCAAAAATTAAAAATTTAGGAAGTAAATTTTAGGTTTATATATGGATTTTGAAACACATGGGGGGAAATACTGCACGTTTTGTGAATTCCTAGAACATACTTTCTACTCCCACTTATGCTTGGTTGGAAATGTCACCCTTGTCCTCATGTTAGTGGGTCTAGGCAAGACAGTTTAACATTCATCTGGCCTCTGCAAGCAGGCTGTTGCTTACATGTTCCCCTCGCTTTATGTTGGCCTTCTTCCTAGCTGCGTTGCACAATTTGGTGTCCTCCACCTACCTCCTCCTCCTCCTCTTCCTCTTGCTTCACCTCAAGCTATGAATAAAGAAAGGCAGTTGGTGTTTGGGTGTCGTGTTACTGATTCAACAACTTGCATACCTTTCCTCTGAATCGCTCTTCCTGAGCCCCTCTCTGCACCAGCGGCTGCTCCCGCTTATGTAAAAGCAACACGAGCTTGCTGACAAAGAGCAACAGCACTGGGAAGCACTGTCAGGCGTGATGGGGGAAGGATGTAACAGGGGAGGGCTGTAGCTCAGTGGCGGAGCATCCTGCCTTGCATGCGAAAAGTCATCGGTTCAATCCCCGTCATCTCCACTTAGTGCAGCCAGTACATGGCTAGATGGAGCGATAGTCTGACGCAGTTAGGGAGGTGGGAGAAATCCGATTCAGTTTACATTTCAAAGCGAACTTACCCAAGTCACATCTGCCCTATTGAAACGCAAATGGAAACATGGCTCTCCTTCGAAATTTGCACTTCTCTGAATTTTGCAGCGCGTTTTTTTTCCAGCCAAGTAATGTGTCTAAAAATGCATGCTCCAGGGTAAAGTGTGCCTGAAACACACGTTAGTGAAAATAGCATACAAATTTGCAAAAAAGTGTGTATGGTGCAAAATTTCACACAAAAATGTGAATATTAGGAGGGATGTGCACTGAAATGCTGATGAAGTTTCACATATTTATAGACATACATACATACATACATACATACATACATACAAACACAAAAACTGATGTGAGAAACTGGGAGGGGGGGAATAAAGAAAAAAGGAGAGAGACCAAAGTTGACAGATTTGTCATCCCTGGACTCAGTATAATGGCAGCTTCCTATGTTCTCATCAGCTATGGTTCTAGGGGACTTGCTGGAAAGCAAATCTCACTGAAAGGAATGAGAGCATACAATGCAATTCTAAGCATTGAACGTAGAAGCAAGTCCCAGTGAATTCAGTAGAATGCAACCCCAACCCCACTTACCTGAGTCAAAACCCCACTGAATTCAATAGTGTTTACTTCTGAGTAGATGTAGTTAGGACAGCCCTGTTACTTCCAAGTTAATATGGTTGTAAGTAACCTATGCATGCTCTCTAGATATGCGATATTGCAATGTTCCCACACCTTGAATGTGATGAGGATTAGAAAGAGGAAACTGGCACCTGGGAGAAGAGTAAAGCCCCATTTCCTCTCATATCTGCTGCCAATTTAGCGTTGCAGGGATGCACGCTACTTTCATCACCTCGAAAAATGCAGAATTCAGGATGTGCCTTTGGCAAGATATCGCTTGAGGTGTTTTTACGGCACTGTGCTTTAAGAAATGACCTGCTGCCAATTTTAAAAAGTTACTTGATGTTGCTATTGGTGGTTTATTCTATTGTTTTAATAGCTGAAAGCTTCTTATATAGGCCACTTCCTGTTTATAAGAGTGGTTAATGGGGCGGCACATCATGCTAGGTGCAAAAGCCAGTTCAGGCCACAACCCAGTACTGAGGAAGGACCGTAGCTCGGTGGTGGAACATTGATATCGGAATTGTGCACCTCAAACAGCACTTAAAGGCGCAAGAGCAGGTCAAAACTTGCTTTTTGTCCTTTGGCCACCTCACTGGGATGTCCGACACTCCAAAAACTAGATGCATGCAGCCTGTAGAACAGTGTTTCCCAAACTTGGGTCTCCAGCTGTTTTTGGACTACAACTCCCATCATCCCTAGCTATAGCAAGATAAGTGGTCAGGGATGATGGGAATTGTAGTCCAAAACAGCTGGAGACTCCTCAAGTTTGGGAGACAGTGCTATGGAGTTTTCATCTCTCTCTCTTTTTGCCTGGAAAAGGCCCAAGATGCTTATGCACAGCATGAAGAGGCAGTGAAAGAAGAGCTTCACCTGTTGAATTTCTACTTATTAAAGGCACAGGAACTCTACCAGGAAGCAAATGTGCCAATTGGCTCCGTGGACCATCCATCTGTTGACCAGTCCTGTTCTAGCTTGTCCGCAGATGAAAATGTCAAGGTACCTCCCAAAAGGCTGTCCCATTTGACAAGCCTTATACAGAAGCCCAAATCCTTATACAGCTGTAATTTCATAGACATGAACACAGATCTGAAGCTGATCCCAGGAGACTATCCTTTTGTGAGCTTTGAAGAGTTGAATAAGAGTCCCCCAACATGTAGGACATACCTAACTCTTTGTCATTTCAAACTCCGTTTCATAACCCTTCCATTATTTATTCTGTACATCATCCTATCATGTTGGCATGGTAACTGCCTAAAATTGGTAACAGGCTGAGCTTTTATTGCCGTTTAATCAAAAAGTTTTCAGTACACCACAATGCTCTGAGTACAGAAGCTAAAAATATTTCTCTCCTTGGAGAATAAACAACTGTAGCATGTTTTACTTACATGCAAAAGAGAAAAGGCCTGAATTTCTTCCCAAGCAAGAACTCAAGTTTGTGTGTAGTTCACCAGCACTAAGTAATCTCCTGAATGCTTTATCTTGAATGTATTTTATTTCTTAGCAGTCACATTCAATTCCATTATTTTATTTTGCTACGTTTTCATCCTGCATTTCCTCCAAGTTTCTCAGGACCATGTATATGCCAGTTTTCCCGCAGCCTCTGATTTTATTATCACAACAACCCTGCGAGGTTGTTTAGGTTGAGTTAGAATGGCCCAATATGAGTTTTACAGATCAGCAGGGATTTGAACCTTGATCTCCCTGGCCCAAGTCTGATAGCCCCAAATCACCTCCCCATCCTCGCTCTCAGGCAACTGAGATATTAGACAAATCCTGTTGTTGTGGAAGGAGTCTTAAATTCACAGGTAACATCCAGGTTAGATTATGGTATATGGAAGCCACATGGGTTCAAAATGCAGTGACTGAGGGCACAATCCACACTTACTTTTTGCTTTCTAGGCACAAGTCTGCACTGTAAGGCTCTGTATCCAGCATTTCTGTTTTTTGACCCGCCACTTTCTCCAAAAGAAAACCACTCCTTAATGCTGAATCAGAACAAACAGCAATTTGGGTTTCCCTTGTATTGTTGCTTGCTCTGATTCAGCAGCAAGAGCGGGTTTTCATTGACAGGCATAGTCTAGGATGCCCATTGGGGGTGCCCATTGGTTTAACAGACACACTGAGGTGAATGTTGACCAACGAGGCCACGGTGTGCCTCTAGGGCTCTTACACCCAAGGTCCACGCAGAGGGGAGGGAGGAATCTTAGGAAACCTTGCTGTGTGCACACAGAGTGCAGCTGTTAACTTTGCCCAGGTGATGGGAGTAGAAATTACACCCATTTATTAATGGACAGCTACCCGGACTTAAGTGGATTTGGTTACATTGGTCGAATCTGACTAGTTAATTTGTTTTGTAGATCCTCAAGTTGTTATATTTACTCAATGTAACCTATTGATCCACATTTGATTGTCTTGACTCTTCTTCCTGGTGTGCTGGCAAAGCACCGGTAGAAAAAAAAGGTGTTCTGACATGGAAGTTTAAAGTGCAGCCCTGTTTCTAGCATGAAAGGAAGTATGTATGTACAGAATATTAACTGGATCTCGCCATCTGGAACATGGTCTTCAATTCTGTTGCACCTTCACTGGTTACCAGTTTGTTTCTGGGCCCAGTATAAGGTGCTGGTTCAACTGACGGTATCAACTATCTCTTGAAGGAGGTGTGTTTGGATATTATTACCATCAGTGATATTTTTCTAGAAAAAGGGATGTCGGATCTCACCACGAACACCTCCCTTGTTCTCTTATAATGGCAATGGTGCCCACCTGAGAGATGCCAGAACTGAGTTCTGGTGAGTTCCGGCTGTAAAAAGGCTATTCTTATTATCATTAATTACAGTCTCATCCAGGTAAGCTATACATGTATACAGTACTATTTTTCTAGAAAAATGAACACCTCCCTTGTTCTGTTATAATGGCATTGGCGCCCACCTGAGTTCCAGCAACTGCCAGTTGGAGGGGGGGGGGAGCCCTGCATGTATACATGTACAGTGGTACCTCAGGTTACAGACGCTTCAGGTTACAGACGCTTCAGGTTACAGACTCTACTAATCCAGAAATAGTACCTTGGGTTAAGAACTTTGCTTCAGGATGAGAAGAGAAATCGCACGGTGGTGGCGCGGTGGCAGCAGGAGGCCCCATTAGCTAAAGTGGTACCTCAGGTTAAGAACAGTTTCAGGTTAAGAACGGACCTCTGGAACGAATTAACTAAACCCACAGCTTCCCTATCAATTTCCCCCTTGTTCCTGGTACAGTGGTACCCTGGGTTACAAACACCTTGGGTTACAAACACTTTGGGTTATAGACTCCGCTAACCCAGAAATAGTACCTCGGGTTAAGAACTTTACCTCAGGATGAGAACAGAAATCGTGCTGCGGCTGCGGGAGGCCCCATTAGCTAAAGTGGTACCTCAGGTTAAGAACGGTTTCAGGGTAAAAATGGACCTCCAGAACGAATTAAATTCTTTACCCGAGGTACCACTGTAATTAAAGCTGGCTTTGGATCGATGATAAATAAGTTATGGCCTGATGGACCTCCTAGTGGATGCAGAGGACAGCACCAAGTATTCAGAGTGCTGGGTGGAGACAAGGAAAGAGCAAGACCAATAAATCACACACCAAGAGGCAACACCTGTGGAAAAGGATGTCCTTACAGACATGTCCTACCAAAGGCTCTGACTATTATGACATTCCCCAAAACCAGGAATACAAGTTTCAAAGGCACCTTCTGTGTCCTTGCCTAATTATTAGAGTTCAGCCAGAGACTGGCTTCCAGCTAAGTTTCTCAGCTCCGGCTGAGCTGTTGCATCAGCGAAAGCGTTTCACGTGGGAGGAGCTCAGGCTGCAAAACCAGCCCGTAGGAAAGGAGTGGTGGAATCCCTGGGTGCAACAGCCCACCTCCGGCAGCGTGAAGAAAGAATGCATTCCCCATGGGGAGGGCTCAGCCTGCTCTGTACAAACAAGGAAGGAGTAACGAGACGCCATGTGCCTGTGCGTGGAAACCGGCGAGAAGCGTAATGGAATCTGCACAAACATTCAGAGGGGTCGTTAAAGCCAGCCCGCCGTTGTGAAAAGCATGGGTGGCCAAGAGGCCAGGGGAGGCAGGTGGGAGGAGCAGGGAACATTACACCAGAGTGTTTTACAAAATAATTTCCTCCTCTCCGCAGTAGAACAGGCATTTTCCTTATTCAGCTTTATATGAAGGCGGATGTCGAAGCAATGATAGAAAGATCACGGTTAATTCCTGCGATATCAGTTGCCCCAAGGATTACCTCCACTGTGGACAATGACTCACAATTTAAAGCAGATTCGATACTCATTTCAAGGAGTGACTGAGATTCACCTTGTAAATATTGCAGCCGTTAGGCTTTTCGGCGCAATTATCTCGAAGTGCGGCTGTAAAGTACAAAAGGTACCTGTTTCTCGTTTGCATATCTTGCCTATGGCCTGGTTTGCCCAGATTCAATGCACATTTTAAAAATGAAATAAAATACTGGGAACTGTAGTCTGTTAAACATGATGGGAACTGTAGCTCTGTGAAGAGGAAACTACAATTCCCAGGATTCTTGGGGGGAGGGCAGTCATGTGCATTAAATGTGTGTTGAGTATGCTTTAAAAATATGGTATGGGTCTACCCACTATTGTTTTCTGCTAGCTCCCAGGGACTTAACCTTGACAACAGTTCATGGTTAAGTAGGAGAAAGCTTAACCATTAGCCTGAGTTTGGCTGACGCACCAAGACTTAACTGTCCCGCTGCACTCTGCTAAACAGTCCAAAGCAGTCGCAATCACTAAGCCATGATTTTGCTCAACATTGCATGTGACAGCAACTTATGTCTACTCAGAGGCAATTCAGTGGGGCTTACTACACTTCTCATCATCCCTTACCACTAGCCATGCTGGCCCTATAACACCTGGAGGGCCATTGGCTCCCCATCTCCGAGTTTGTAAATTGTTATTCTATTTAAGTATTTTTTCTAAAACTTTGATACATAGCAGTACTGATTCTTCCTTCTTCCCAAAAGATAAGCACTTCCTCTTCATCCTTCTGTGGTTTCCCTATCTCTATTTCTTTATCTTTCCACTTTGGGATGTATATTACTCTTGCTGCTGTTATCACATAAAGAAATAGATCAAAGCATCTGTTTGGGGAATGTCTGAATAGTACGGCGGTATCTTGGTTTAAGAACAGCTCAGTTTATGAACAACTTGGATTAAGAAAGCTGCAAACCCGGAAGCAGGTGTTTTGGTTTGTGAACTTTGCCTTGGAAGCAGAACATGTTCTGCTTCCTGTTGAGTGTGTTCCATTTGTAAATTGGTTTAAGAACGGACTTCCAGAATGGAACCAAGGTACCACTGTATAAATGGACAGGACCAAACCAGACTGTAGAGTAGAAATGGGAAACTTCCTATACCCTTCTACTTTCCTTGTTCATTGGTCATGCTGGTTGGGGTGGATGGGAGTTGGAGTCCAATAACATCTGGAATGCCTCAGGCTCCCCATTCCTGCTGTAGAGTAGAGAAAACACGCTGGAAAACTCTTTCACATATAAAAGAGGGACAATCCAGCCTGGGAGCAAAATTTCTCATGGGAACCAGTATGAGAATATTTCCTGTTTCACAGTTATCATGTTTGCTGCTTTCTGGGGTTTTTTTCCACAGGGGTAAGGGGATGATGGGTAATGAAATGATGGTCAGTTTTTTTATCGCAGGATGCAGCTACTGCCTAAGGACATCTGGAGTTCATTATGTAAACAAAATGTAGGAGAAAATCAAAATAATAACTGTTTTGAAATTCCTGATGGCCCCATTCGTAAAGAGCTCACTACATGCCATCATTCCTGCAGATATCTTCTGCACACTGAACTTGTCCAGTAGGTTGCATCGACCTGTCTCAGCATTTTGTCTTCTCATGCATTTCTGGTAGCAAGTCTAGTAGGGAATTCATCCAAGAGCTCCTTTATGTCAAGGTGAGGAAACGGCAGCCTTCCAGATGTTGTTGGACTACAACTCCTATCATCCTCAGCCAGCCACAGGCCTCCATCTCTGCTTTATATGGAAAGAGTTGTTTTATACAGTTAACACTTCTATGTCATTTTAGCTGTTTTGTGCTTGGGAGAGAATAATCCCTGCCTGATTTACAACATACAGAAGCGATGTGATTTCCTTTAAGTCATTTTAGCACCATCAACTTATTTGTACTTAACTCCACTGAAGTACTTAACATCTGAAGTAGCCTGAGGATCAGACTGCCATGCAGATTCCTGAATTTCTGTGTTGTTCACTTCAGTCTTCCCATGCTGTCTTTTCATCTTTGAGATAAAGATGGCATGCTTTGCTGGAAATAAATGATGGGTGCAGCATAAGGTAAAGGTACTCCTGCCCGTCAGGGCCAGTCGTGACCAACTCTAGGGTTGCGCGCTCATCTTGCTCAAGAGGCTGGGAGCCGGCGCTGTCCGAAGACACTTCCGGGTCATGTGGCCAGTGTGACGAAGCTGCATCTGGCGAGCCAGCACCAGTGCCGCACACAGAAACGCCGTTTACCTTCCCGCTGGAGCAGTACCTATTTATCTACTTGCACTTAGGGGTGCTTTCGAACTGCTAGGTGGGCAGGAGCTGGGACCGAACGATGGGAGCTCACCCCGCTGCGGGGATTTGAACCGCCGACCTTTCGATCAGCAAGTCCTAGGCTCTGTGGTTTAACCCACAGCGCCACCCGCGTCCCACCAATTTTTAAGCTTCCACAATCAGCAAGGAGTGCAGCATAGCATGAGGCATATACCAGTATGAAATTGGAGGAGAGCCAGCCTTCTTTGTGTGAGCCAAGCTGGCTTAGCTCTCCCCAAGGAAGGGGACATAAATTCATTCATAAAGCACACTACCTTCTGGTGGTTCCCTCACCGCAAGAAGTGAAACTACAGGGAACCAGACGGAGGGGCTTCTCAGTAGTGGCATCCACTCTGTGGAACGCCCTCCCATCAGATGTCAAGGAGATGGGCCTTTAGAAGACACCCGAAGGCAGCCATGTACAGGGAAGCTTTTAATCTGTTTAATCTGATGTTTTATTAGGTTTTTATATGTGTTGGAAGCCACCCAGGATGGCTAGGGCAGCCAAAAAGGGGTGGGAAGGCACTAATGAGCAGTTGAGAGCCCTGAATGACCAAAGCCTCAACCATCAGCTGGAGTTTCCTAGTGCAGCCGCGAGGAAAGGAAGGAAGTGGCTTGGATTCCTCTAGCCACTTAGACGTGAGACAGCAGCTGCCCATATCTGCAGATGGTACTGGAAAGCTGATATATCTAGGTTGGTACTATACCTGTTGGAATTAAGGAGTTGAACAAGTTGCTAGCACATCTAGAGCAGCAACCACGTTCTAAGTACCTTTTTCATTGTGTTCCTCTGAGACATTATCGTTTTATCACTGCAAGGAATAAAATAGTCAATGCACTTGGGGGTAAACCCATTTTGTCCAATATAGGAGTGGGTGGTATAACTCGAAGCCAAGGTAACTACCATCCATGTCTGTTAAGTTGTATTTGGCAACCAAGTGTGGCATCAAATGGAGCGAATTGTAAGCATATTATTACATCCCATGTAAGCACATTTAAATCCTATGACCCTTAAGCTTTGTGTTTCACACGTTATGCAGAAACAAAGCCTGTTTGCTTCAGAGTGGACAATCAGTAAGGAGCTGCAGCTGATCTTTGTACATTTCAAACATATTATTGGGGTGGTGGCTTAAAAATGCCATTTATTTCATGGCCCAAAGGCCAACCAGCGGTGAGTCCAGTCCAAATCCCATTGAACTCAATTGTAGAGCCCTCATTAACTTTCACAGTTCTGGGTTGCATATCTCAACAGTATGCCTAGAATGACTCTTAATAAAGTGACTTAGCTTACCTCAAAACACCCTTTTCCCTTTCACTTTTTTATGAGAGTAAGCAAATGTTTTTGTTAGCAATGAAAACCCATTCATTATATAAAACAGCAGCTGGGAAGTAGGTGGTGGCAGAGCTGTTCAAACTCTGAAGCAAACAGCTTGTTGTCTTCCCCCTCCACGAGTGTTGTTTCTTCATATTTACGTCTGATGGTTGCATAAAAGCCACCTTTAATGACATCTGTGGAGCGTTTCTACAACGTTAATTTTTCTTTGAGACCTTTTGTGTTTAATCTGGAGGGGTGAGGAGAGAGGTATGGCTTATTCAAACAGCTGAACATGCCAGGTTTCTTTTGTTCCTGATTATCTGTTTTCTTTCCAGCACTCTCTTAATATCTGAAGTAAATGATCTCTTTAACATCAGCCGCGAAGGCTATAAAACCAAAACGAAAGAACAAAGTAATGCTACTCTCTAACCAAGCTTCATGCTGACATTCCAAAATACCAAAAGCTATAGTCTGCCCTTCCTTGCTGAGATTTATTTGAGGAAACGAGAGAACTTGGGGGAATAGTCCATCTGTGTGTTGAGTCAGGAAGCCAGACAATCTACCTTTTCATGATACCCCAAGTGAAAACATTGCAAAAGTATCTGTCAAAGATCAGGAAAGCACATTTGGGCTTGGGTTGTCACCTGAACATGATTTTTTGTGCATTTGTCACAGTGTGGGAGACCTGTCATTAATAAATAGAAAATATTTTCTGTGTTTTTTTCTGAAGGCAGAAATAACTTCAATGTGTTCTGCCTTGGAAAATAAGCATGGCTGGGTAGGGAGTAAGGATGGTGGAGACATTTGATTCAGTTTGCACCTAAACACAAACTTAACTATTTTGCAGTTTCCAAATCAATGCATGAGCCAAAACACAAATATCCTTCAAAACTCAAACTTCTCTGGATTTCGTAATGCAGTTCTCAAAACAAGTAATATGAGCAAAAAATGCATATGCTATGTATAGAAAACACATATATTGGGGGAAATTGCTTTGCAGAAATGTGTATATAGTGGTACCTCGGGTTAAGTACTCAATTTGTTCCGGAGGTCCGTTCTTAACCTGAAACAGTTCTTAACCTGAAGCACCACTTTAGCTAATGGGGCCTCCCGCTGCTGCCGTGCCACTGGAGCACGATTTCTGTTCTCATCCTGAAGCCAAGTTCTTAACCTGAGGTACTATTTCTGGGTTAGCGGAGTCTGTAACCTGAAGCATATGTAACCTGAAGCGTATATAACTCGAGGTACCACTGTACTGAAATGCTGAATTTTCATGAGGATAAAAAAATAAATAAATCTCAAAGTGATGTGGAAATGTGGTGAACTACATTTAAGAACAGTAAGAGCTGCTTGGCAGTGGAAGAGACTCCTGCCAGAGGTGGTGGACTCTCCTTCCTTGGAGGTTTCTAAGCAGAGGTTGGATGGCTATCTATCATGGATGCTTTAGCAGAGATTCCTGCATTGCAGGGGGTTGGACTAGATGACATAGCTGCCAACTTTCCCCTTTTTTAAAAGGGAAATTCCCTTATTCCGAATAGGATTCCTCGCAAGAAAAGGCAAAAGTTGACAGCTATGCTAGATGACCCTTGGGGTCCCTCCAACACTAAATTTCTATGATTCTGAGACTGAAAAAATAATAAATTGCGACAGATTTACCTATCCCTAGTGGAGTGTACTTTTGGAGAAGGCAACAAATGATCTCGAGTGTGAAATGAATGAAATGAAATCTCAACCTATTAAGACTTAGATATAAAGGCTCCAGTCCAGACTCAGTTAGCTGCACTAAATTTCCTTTGAGATAAATGGGGCTTAATTCATGACTTACATCATGATCCTAACCATGTCTTCTCAGAAGCAAATCCTACTGAATGGGGCTTACTCCTAGCTAAGTGGGATTTGGAGTACAGGCTATGTTGTCCCCTTGACTTCAGCTGCAACCCTAAACACAGTAGGAAGCAGCAAGCATTGCTATCTTCCAAGTAAACATTTATGGGATTGTGCTCATAAAGCATAGCATTCCTTTGTTTGTCGTAGCCCTTCTGACACTTGCACAGTAATTACTATATAATTACTCCATAGGTAAACAAAGAAAAATTAGGGAACAGTTTTCCAAGTCATTATTTAATAAGTAAAATTCATTACCAATGAAGTGAGTAGATAAAACAACCCCCCATACTGCTTTGGTAGCAACCAATCCCAAGAATCAGGTGTATGGACTTTGAGTTTGTAAACTGATAATAGGAGACCTGTAACAGCAGTTGTCTGTTGATGGCAGAAGACATTCTCAGGTGAAGGCAAATGGAGATAATATCTGACCTTGAAGCTTGATACTCTTCTTTACAGAGGCGTATATTGTCACAGCTCCAGGCCACAGTGACCTTACATTGTTGGAACAGAGTTGTCTCAACCAGACAGTTTTTGCCTGATAGGCGTGCTGGTAAATTACTGAACCTGAATTACTGATATCCTCCAAAAAGCATGCAAACAGAAACTTTGGCACTGTGTGTCTCATGTCTAAGCAGAGTACAAAGGAATGCTTTAACTTGGCTGAGGGATACCAGACCAAATGCCAAAGTGCGTTTCTGTGATGAGACAATAAGCCCTCAAAAGAAGTCCACATCTTAGGCTTTGTCTAAAGCTTCCAGTGTTAATGTGTACCAGGGTGTCAGAGCAGACCTTACAGACCAAAGGAGGCTGCAGAGACTTCACTTGAGCAATTACTCTTGTTGTTGTTGTTTAGTCGTTTAGTCGTGTCCGACTCTTCGTGACCCCATGGACCAGAGCACGCCAGGCACTCCTGTCTTCCACTGCCTCCCGCAGCTTGGTCAAACTCATGTTGATAGCTTCGAGAACACTGTCCAACCATCTCGTCCTCTGTCATCCCCTTCTCCTTGTGCCCTTAATCTTTCCCAACATCAGGGTTTTTTCCAGGGAGTCTTCACTTCTCATGAGGTGGCCAAAGTATTGGAGTCTCAGCTTTAGGATCTGTCCTTCCAGTGAGCACTCAGGGCTGATTTCCTTACGAATGGATAGGTTTGATTTTCTGGCAGTCCATGGGACTCTCAAGAGTCTCCTCAAGCACCATAATTCAAAAGCATCAGCCTTCTTTATGGTCCAGCTCTCACTTTCATACATCACTACTGGGAAAACCATAGCTTTAACTATACGGAACTATACAACTAGAGCAATTACTCTAGGGATAGACAAACCCATAAATGTTGGTTTCTCTTAGTTTCTCATTTTTGCCATGCTTGGAGGATTCTCTGCTCCCCCAGTAGCATCAAAGAAGCAAGAAAGTGTGTATTTATGGTTTTATTCAGTTACCGTGTTGCAAGACAAAGAATCCAATCCTTAACTCCATAGTGATGTTGCTCACTCTGAGCTCACTCCCCTTCTTTCCCAAGCAACAGCCTGTGGCCCTACAGGTGGCCTCAAAAACCAAACTCTTTGAGCCCTTTGCTCTTGAAGAGTCCTTTGCTCTTCCAAGGGAAGCAGAGGAGAAGGAGGGGGCAATCTCCAGCCCTCCTCTTCAGTCCAGTCCCTGACATTTCCCCATTTTTTTCCATTCAGGTCCCCACCCTTCCAAATCAGGTTGTGATTTATTTATTTTTAGAGTCCTCATGAAAATTCACTGGCCTTTTAGTGCAGATTTATTCTAATACACACATTATTGTATGCCATCTCTCCTAAAGTAATGCACCTTTGCATGTATGTATTATTTTTATGAGTAGTATTTAAATTTATTAGTCACCTAAAAAGTCCCCAAGTGACTTACATTAAAACAAAAATAAATGCATTATACCATCTATAAAAAAAAAGATTCATACAAAACATTAAAATTTCCACAAAACACCCTTCTCCCCCATAACAGCCGTTTTCACGAATTATTCAAATTTTTATGCACACTTTACTTGCTGGAGAACTGCACTGCAAAATTCGGAGAAATGTTAAGGATGGCTGTGTTCCAGTTCACGCATTGTTTCAGAAAGGGTGAATTAGGTAGAGACATTTTTAAATTTCTTCAACACAACACTTAAAATCCCATTTTCCTGTCGGAGGGTGGCAGGATAGAAACATTATTATAAATTAATCAGTTAACCTGATTTGCCCATCAAGTGCACACTGGATGGGAATATACATCCAATTCTGGCTCTCTGCTTAACGAGGGTGGCTCTGTGGGTTAAACCACAGAGCCTAGGGCTTGCCGATCAGAAGGTCGGTGGTTCGATTCCCTGCGATGGGGTGAGCTCCCGTTGCTCGGTCCCTGCTCCTGCCAACCTAGCAGTTCGAAAGCACGTCAAAGTGCAAGTAGATAAATAGGTACCGCTCCTGCGGGAAGGTAAATGGCGTTTCCGCGCACTGCTCTGGTTCGCTAGAAGCGGCTTAGTCCTGCTGGTCACATGACCCGGAAGCTGTATGCCGGCTCCCTCGGCCAATAAAGTGAGATGAGCACCGCAACCCCAGAGTCGGCCACGACTGGACCTAATTTTAAAGTATGCACAGAAAAATGTGCAATATTAAAATTGAACCTTGGTGCCCTTTTCCCCCAGGAACTCTCAAAACTGGATGTCAGGAACAATAACAAGGAGCATTTCTTAGCGTTGTGGATGTCTCTGATCTGAAATCCTAGAGAGTCACTGCCAAGGACAATACTGGGCTAGACATATCAAGGGCATGACTCAGTGAAGGGCTACTTCCTGTATTCCTAGGAATGCTACATTGCCCAATGTTTGAGAGGAGGGGGGAAAAATGTCCTTCCTACAGTCCCGCTATTTTGGGATAGTTCTCGCCTCTCTTCCACATTGCAGCAGGAAGTGCTCAACGTGACTGTGAGGTGAATCTTAAGAAACTGTCCTACTGATTCAGACCATTAGGCCATGTAGTTCTGTAACTGTTTGCTTCAGCTTTCCAGCATTTCAGACAGACAGGAGTCTTGACCAGCCATACCTGCAGATTGAATCTGGGACCTCTTGTATGCAGTACATGTTGCTCGAGAAGTTCTCTGACTATTTTAATCTGCATTGTGTTCTGCTAGGTCACTGTTGCTGTCAGCTCCTGGAGTTAAAATCATTGAGCTGGCAGCAGGTCACTCTTGGAGTCTTCGCTTTTTCTGGACCTGCTTGGTTTGGAAATCTGCCAACATCACAGTTTGGCAAGCGTCAGAGTGCAGAGTTAGCTATTCAGAGACAGTAGGGCTTTGGGGTTTTTTTTGGTGTGTGTGTGTGTGTTTTAATAAACTAACTGTTGCATCATTCTGGCAGCAGAGCATTAATTACAAGGCCTCATTCTTCATTTTTCTCCCTTTTTATGTAAAAAAAGAGATGTATTTACGACACATAAAATAAACATTTTCATATTTGGCACGCCTAATTATGTTGATAATTTAATTCCCAGCTCCCTTCATGATATCTCCATTGTCATAGAGGTTATGCCGGAAATCACACAGCAAATGACTAATCAGCTCTGGAACTAACAGAAATAAGAAAGTTAGAAGATTCATTTGGTATATCCCAGTAGCACAAGACAGCCTGCTGATTTCATTTCAAGTAGGGCTGAGCCAAAATTTCTCTGAAAACAATTGTCCAGCCATTTCTGTTTGAATGTTTGTCTCTCTTGGGCTCTCTGTGGACCCAGTTTCAATACTGTTGAAGGTGGCTCAAGCCAGCAATGGGCTTGGACCCCTTTCTCCTAGCTTCTCCTCGCCTAGCCTGCTGCTTCCTTCAAGGTAGCAGCAGAGTTTTGTCCAACATTTTACAAGCCGAAACTTCTAAGTAGAAAATTTTCTGGAGGTGAGGGGGCAACCTCTTGAATAATTTTCATCTCCCTGCGAGAATATTTGGCAACATCTCCCCAATTTTACCCACAATAAATAATGTGGAGAATTTGGGAGGCCAGGTTTTGATCAGCCCTCAGTCAAAGGTACGGTTGCCGAACATAACATGAGGCAAAGGCTGATGATCTCATCTGTACTTCATTAATAAAAATCAATCAATCAATAATAAATAATCTATTAAATTTATATACCGCCCTATACCCACAGGTCTCAGGGCGGTTCAGAATACGGAACCACAAAATACATCAAAATAATTTATATTATTTATTTTAGCTGCCTTTCTAAAGCCTTGGGTTTCTTTCTCTATTATTATTATTTTAGACAGTTGATAAGTTGATAAGCACTTTTGCACCCTCACAGCTGGTGGCGGCGGGGGTGGGGGAGGGAAAGATGATGAGCTACTATAGTTGTAACCAATAGTAGTACATTGTTGAACGACAACCCCCATCATCCCTGACCATTGGCTCATCTGAAGGGCATTGCTTTGGCTACCCCTGGAATACTATCATATATTGTCCCCTGAAAAGGACTGTGCAGGATAAATAATTGGCAGAAACAATCCCTTGTCACTTCAGCACATCACTTTCATTTCCTTGCAGCCCCCCCTCCATACAACGGGAACAAAAGGCAGAGCTTTCTGAAATGCTGGGCTTGCTTTTTTACACCGCATTTCGTCAGCTGCAGCACCTAAAACTGCTTTGTGCGCATCTAATTTTTGTTTGTCATGCAGCACGCCACTGTAAATCTTGCACTTCTATTAAACAGCACCCTCTGGATTTATTTATTCTTAAGAGGAATGAGCAGTGCGCAAGCTTTTAAGTCTGGCTAGGCAGCAGGATGTGACTACAGTCATACCTCATGTTATGTTTGCTTCACATTATGTTTTTTTAGGTTGCGTCCCGCGGCGACCCAGAAGTACTGGAAAGGGTTACTTCCGGGTTTCGCCACTCACGCATGCACAGAAGCGTTAACTTGCGCTTCGCGCATGCGCACAAGCGCCAAATTGCGCCGCGCACCTGCGCAGATACGGCGCTTCAGGTTGTGGGCTTTTCATGTTGCGAACAGGCCTCCAGAACGGATCCTGTACACAACCAGAGGTACCACTGTATTTGCTTGGTTCCCACCCCACCTCCGACTCAAAATCTCTGCATAAGGAGTTGCCAGCATCTTCTCTGGAAGCTCCCAGCTGTGGGCCTAGCCTTGGGAGGTGAGGAGGTGGCTGCAAGACAGAATTGGCAGGTGGAGGGAGAGTTTGAGACAAGGTAGAGCTCAGTGGTAGAGCTTTGCAATGCAGAAGGCCCCACATGCAATCCCTGGAGCTCCCAGGTAGGGCTGGGAATGTCCCCCGCCTAACACCCTAGTAAGCTGCTGCCAGTCGGTTCACAGAATAAAATATAGGATTGGAAAAAGTAAATAATTAAAGACAAAACAGCAAAACAATAACATGCCCCCCTTCCCACAGACACATTTAAAAGGCTGTAGAATGTTAATCAGCCCAAAGCCTGATTGAAGAGGAACATTTCTGCATGGCACCTAAATTATAAATAATGAAGGTGCCAGGAGAACCTCCCTGGGGAGAGCATTCCACAAATGGGGAGCCACTACAGAGAAGGCCTGTTCACGTGGAGGAGGCACACAAAGAAGGGCCTCAGAGGATGAATGCAGAGTCCGGGGCAGTTTATATTAGGAGAGGTGGTCCTTGATACTGAGCCAGATGGTATAAGACTAGGTATAAGGCACCGGCCTATGTTCTTCTCCATTTAAATGCCTGAAAAGAGCAGTGATGAAGGGTGGTATAATAATAGTAGAAACAAAAACAACAGCAACAACATATTACAAGTCACAGGTTCCCCAATTCTGAACTATAATGGGCAAAATAGTTTTGTGTTGGCTAAGCCTTTTAATTTATTGTGATTGACCTAGGCTGTCTTTTCTCCCCAGAGATAAAGCATATTTCAGTAGCATTTTTTTTTTTTTTAGGTGATTGTGCATATGTCTTGCGTTTTTTTCCTAAGAAAATGAGTATGAAAAGAAAGACTATTAAATTGACATGCATTCCCTGGATAAACTCATTGAACCCGAGTCAAGGACATTTTAGAATTTGTTAAGGTGCCTTGACCTTGCCTCCATGAAACTTCCTAACATTATTTTTTTTATCTACCATACAGCCTTGCAGAGTTTTCAAAGGGATTCCAATCTACGCTTTCAAGTTGGAAGAAAATTGCTTTCACACTTTATAAAACTAATCAAAAAATTCATTCTGCCACCCATCTAGTTTTGATTTGTATTGGTTTGCTGGATATTTCCCCCAATGAAGTAATAATAACAATAAATTACTCTTCAAACGAGTCATCATTTTATGAATATTTTTATTTGATATTCATTCTTTCTCCACCGCCTCCCTGCACCTGCAATATGCTAGAGTTCCACTTCCCTGCCATTTTTTGGTTTTTACTGGCCCTTCTCATTGACGGCCTGACACAGAGATTAAACAGCAAAAGTCTTTCCAGCCATGAAGATAAGTAGCAGAAAAATTGACACCAAATTAATTTCCATGGGTCAGACTGCACAAGAGCAGGGCCAATATAAAAGGCAGTGGCAGCAGATCCAGCTCTGGTCACTACAGGCTATGAATTTTGTGTATCTCTTCCAGCTTTAAAAATAATAATATTTTAAATAGTTAAATTTTAAGTTTTACGGCTGTATTAAGAGATCTTTTGCTGCTTTGAGCAAACTCATAGAACTTCTGTGATCTACAAAGAGAGAAAATCATTGCACTTCATGTTCTAGCCTAATCTGATGATAATGATAATGATGATGATGATGATGATGATAATAATTTATACCCCACCGATCTGACTCGGTTTTCCCAGCTGCTCTGGGCGGCGTCCAACAAAGTATTAAAAATACAATAAAACATCAAGCATTAAAACTTCCCTAAACAGGGCTGCCTTCAGATGTCTTCTAAAATATGCATTGCTTTTATTCCTTGACTAGGGTCTGCCCCACTGCTTACTTTGCTCATCAGTTCCCTCCCCTACCCACTCTACCCTTGTGGGGTCCTGTGCACCTTCTGCCAAGAAAACCGAAGAAAGTAGCTTATTTCTCTCATTTGTCCTCCTTTTCCTCTTGCTCCCACAGCAGCATCATGGGCTGGGGAGGGGGAGACTTCCTCCCCTTCATTCCCCTCCTTCCACAAGCGGCAGCAGTGATAGGGGCTTGAAGGGCCGCTTAAACCTCCCCCTTTTTGTCTCATGCCGCCATGACCGCTGTGCATCTAGAGGCCAGCCAGCGCTTCTGTGCGCCTATCTCATCCCTGGCCACTTGAGGCTGTCCATTCACCACCTCTGGCCATGCTGTAGTTCATAGCACCACCTGTTGGTGACCAAGAAAACCACACCATGACGACACAAACATTGTTATTATAAAGTAAGATCATTTTTATAACTTGCTTTGTTTTTTTTTGTTTTTAAAGCTGAAAAAAGTGAAGGATTATTAACTTCAGTGAAAGAAAGCGACAAGGGAATGGTTTCTCCCTCCCTCACCTTCAGGGTGGCTCACTACTTTTAAAGGGCTAAGCCAAAGTGGTTAGTAGAAAACATCCTGAGCTCTTTTCCTTTAAGTTGCTGGGTGCTGATGGATTCTGCCACAGGGTAAGACTACAATTTAAACCCCACTTAACTGGGAGTACGCCCCCAATGAATTTGGTAGGGCTTCGGAATAAACATGGTAAAGGTTGTGTTGTAAGCCCATTTATCCCAGAAAAAGCAGGGCTTTTACAGCTATTCTAGTATGATGTTGCCAAGTTGTTGTTGTTGTTGTTGTTGTGTAGCAGCGCCCCTGTGCATATAGTGGAGAGGGGAAGCAGACGAGCGCATTCCGAAAGGGAACTAGGTGTGTCTGGGTGATTAATGGACCCTCCTTGCTGTGGCAAGTGAATGAGAAGGCCTTGAAGTTTGTTTAAGGGAAATTACCATAGACACAGCCAGAGAATGAGAAAAATAACCAAGCAGAGACTGGGTTTTCTTTTCTTTGATGGGGTAGCTATGTATAGGGCTGCAATCATGCTGATCACCTTACACTGTGTTGCTCAGGGGCAGAAGCTGCTGGCTGAATTTTTTTTTAGGGGTGCAATGTTTCAAAAAGTACAATCCCTGACACCCGCAAAGTTGTTGAGATTTTGAGCAAATTCCCCCTATGGCATTTTTACACCCCAAAGCCATGACATTTCCTGACATATGGCGAGCGTGAATTTTGGGGACTCTCCTTCCTGGTGCTGCGATCCTGGGTGGGTGGACTGCCCGGAGGCGCCCTTACAGGTCAAAAGTAGTCATTCAGCCACTAGCTCTCCGAGTGTAAAATAGCTCAATTGGTAGGGCTTGAAACTCTGAATCTCAGGGTTATGGGTTTGAGCCCCACATCCGGCAAAAGATTCCCGCACTGCAAGAGGCTGGACCAGATCACCCTTCCAACTCAGTGATTCTATGAGAAGAAGCTGAGCATCCCATCTCTATGGGTTTGTGTGGAAGCAGGAGTGCCAGTTTGGCCTCACCACCGTGGGTGCCTGGGGCTGTGTGTGCGCCATGCAGTGTGCATGATCCTGGCGCCAAAATGTGTGGGTGCCCGGCCCCTTCACGGGGAATTTTGTGGGTCCTCGGGCACCTAGGGAGCAGGCACCTATGTGTGGAAGCTTCCCCGGGTGAACATCTACCTACCATGTAACTGCCACTGGGAAATTTTATGTCAAGTGTTGTATTGCAGTATACTTGGCACGGATTGTTGCATTCCAATGATCATTTGGGGTGGGGAAGTCAGGCTTTTCATTATAACATTTCGACGTTTATATAACCAAGTTCTTCATTTAAAAAAAAAAAAGAGGAAACCCTCGATGAAGAGATGCACGAGGATGCCGGGAGGAGAGAGAAAGAGAAAATCCCCTCCAAACACACTGCAAACTGAGGCTTAAACGGAAACAACCAGAGGTCAATGCAACGCCACAACTTGTCACTAGCTGTAGTAGCAGCAGCAGCAGCCACGGCTCACAAAAGCTCCTATTTCACAGCTCGCGCTGCGGAAGGATATTTTACCTTGTTTACCCTGCAGCCGGCTCATTGAGTGAGTGGAAAGAGGGGAGGGAGAGGGTTGGGCAGGCTTTGCTCGTGTGATTGGCGCCTCTCCGGCTCAATGGGGAGGCACCTCGGGGCTCGGGGCGGGCCCTCTCCGCGGAGCCAGTCGGCTCTGCGGCGGCGGGGACTGGGCAGGCAGTCAGTCTCTTAGCCAGCCAGCCAGCCTGCTCGCCTGCCTGTGCGCTCCGGGTCGGCGTAAATGCGCTGGAGCTGCTGCAGCCGCCGCCGTGTGTGACACCCAGTAAGTAGAGACGCAGCGAGAGAATTCCCAGCGCACGTAAGTAGCTATTAATACATGGTGGGGAGATGATGCCTTGCTGAAAGGGATTGGCTCGGCCATCCCTTTCCCTCCCTACCTCCTCCTCCTACCTCCAGGAATTAAGAGAGATCGACGCCTGAAATAACTGAGTATATATACATATATATATATATATATTCTACACACACGCACATATTCAACGTGCATCTTTAAAGTAGCAGCATCTCCTCCGCATCTCAGGACTCTCAAAAGGAGGGACAAAGAGGAAACCGGCGAAAGGAGGTCTCCTCTCTTGCAGAGCTACTATTGTTAAGTATTCGCCTTTCATGCTGCTGCTTCTTTTGCATCATCATCACCATCATCATCATCGCCGCTGCAGGCGCGTCGCGCTCCAGGATTTGCTGAAAAGCGAAGGGATTTTCTCCCCCCACTCTAGTTGGAGATAAATAAGCAAATCAGCCCCACGCGAAATGGAAGAGAATTGATCCGCGCCTGTCCTTGATTGCACTTTTTGTCTGATCAAAGGAAACACACGCGAGGGAGGGCGCGCGCACACGAGAGCAGTCGTCGCGGGCGCGTGGATCTTCGCGCACCTCTCTCTTTCCCGGTGGTGACGGTGCCTTTCAATTTAGGAACATTTTCCCTCCCGCAAAAGGAAGAAAAAAGAGAGAGAGAGGAGTAAAGAAATCGATGACCAAATAGCGTCTTTCTATTTTTCTCTGTGTGTATTTGTATATACATATATATATATTTATATATATATTATATTTTTCATCTTTTTGTTGTTGTTGGAGCTCCTTGCTGACCCTCTGAAGTTAAATGCTCCCTCGTTGTGGTTTGGGTTTTTTTTTTCATATCTGGATAGTCCTTGCTATCAGGGAAAAAGCTTCAGACGCCATCTACAGTTAAATCGTAGGGAAAAAAATTGATTGGGGGAAAAAAAGAAGGGGGGGACCCAGTCGTCTGGCTGGTTGCTGCACGTTACCTGAACTTAACACTTTTCCAGCCGTGCGAGGATTTTGCAGGAGCGCAGAGGAAGCCAAATACTAATACCGATTCTCACCTCTCTCCGTTCTCGACTTGTTCATTCCATTGTTATTTCTTTAAAAAACAACAACACCACAGTTGCATTTCCTGAGAGGCCACGTTTTTGCAAAGACTCACGCTTTGGCTTTGTTTGTGTTACTTTGTTCTCTTGCGCAAAAGCTCCCCGACGTGCCGGGCTTCTCCGGGAGAGGGGAATCCTTCGGCTTGGCCACCGGCTCTCCAGTTTCCGCACCCCCTACCTCCTGTTTCCTCTCTCGGCGACATAAACTGGACACTAACCCCACGGAAACCTGCCCTCCGAAATCCCCCTCTTTTCTTCCGACGACAGCACAAAGGCATCGTTGCGGCCGGCCTGATCTTCACAATAAACCCCCTTCTCCAAAACGGTAGTGTGTGTGTGTGCGCGCGCTCTGCTGCTGCTCGCTCCCGCCTGCATCTGTGCGTGTTGTGTGATTTTTGGGGGGACCTTTTTTTGGAGGGCTTGCTCTCTCCATCCCCATGAACATACAAAGGTCAACCCCAATCACAATCGCACGCTATGGAAGACCTCGGAATAAAACCCAGGATTTTGAAGAGCTCTCTTCTGTAAGGCCCACCGAGTCCAGCCAGAGTTTCAGCCCCAACCTCGGCTCACCCAGCCCGCCAGAGACTCCCAACTTGCCGCATTGCGTTTCTTGCATCGGGAAATACTTACTGCTGGAGCCTCTGGAAGGAGATCACATTTTTCGAGCCGTGCATCTGCACAGCGAGGAGGAGCTGGTTTGCAAGGTAACAACTTTCCTGCCTCTCTTCTCTTCTCCCACCCCCTGGGATTTTAATTTTTTTTTTAAGCCTTTCTCTGTCTAGCGAGTTTATTTTTAGAAAGTACTCAGGAGTGGGCGCTGTGTGTGCTGGGGGCGGCGGCAAACCATTGATTTAAGCACAGGGAGAAGTTTAATTAAAACAAACAGGGAGAGAAAAAATCCTTGCATAATTTAAACGGCTCTCAGCAACTTTCCAGACAATGGCCACGTTATAACGGTGGCCTGGAGCCAAAGACTTGGGGAGGGGAGGAGGAGGGGAGTTAGGCTCTGAAGGCCACATAGGTGGAAGTACGTATAATCTAATTTCCCTCCTCTCTTTCCTTTCTGACTTCCCAAAAGGGAATCCCTTGCTAATTTTCAACCGGTCCTCCGAGGATATTTCACTTCCCTTGGGTGGTGCTGGATGCAAACTTGGCAAGTTGGCAGCTTTGCCTCTGTGTAAGACTGCAGACCTGTGTAGGCTTACTTGGGAGGAAGCCTGATTCCTCAGAGAGGGAGTTTTACTTGCAAGGCGACATGTGTGGGATTGGAATGTGGATCCGAGTTCTTTTTTTAAAATAAATGCACACGAGCACCAAGCCTCCTTGCCATGGATTGTTTGCAAACACAATCGCCCACGTTTCAGCAGGAAACAATAATAATAATAAATCCTTGCACACTTGCATGCTTATTTTGTTAGAAGGCCATGCAGAAAACAACAACAGGGCTCAGACTTGGTAGGTTGCTGGCTTCTCCGGTCTCTTCAGCTCCCCAGTGAAGGTAAACTGTGGAGAAAGGAAGTCCACATGCTTCTCCTATGGAGGGAAGTGGCGTCCATTCACTCAGAGGCGATACTATTTCCTTTGTTCCTAAACTGCTGTGGTTACTCTTTCTTTCACTCTCCCTGGTGCCCTCTTGGAGCTCTGCTCCTGGAGCAGCCCCTGGAAAGGCTGTGTGGGAAGATTGCCACACTACACCACCTTTGTAATTACAGAATATTTTCCCCAAAATGTGTATTTTTATGGGATTGAGAACAAAACCCAAACAAGCTGCAATCCTAGTGTTGAATCGGTAGGCTGTGATATAGACACATGGACTACCCTTTAAATAATCCAAGCTTTTTGGTCACTGTAGACCAGGTGGATGTTTTTATTTAGATTCATATGTGGCGACAAAATTAAACTGCAGCCCCTGGTTCGTCGCAAAGAGCTCTCTGTTCAGGGCAGTAAAAAATGTACTGGCCACCCGTGAGTCATGACCCTTAAATCTTAATAAAGATTGTGCAGTTTATACCTGATTATGGAAAGTAGAGCCTCTCTGACCTTGCAAGGACTTCCACTGCACAAGGAACCAGAAAGTGGAGCGATGGTGCAGATCATTTAAAATGCATGCATTAGTTTGTCCAAAATAGATGCAAATCAAAATATTATCAGCCTCTTGTGGGAGGAGCAGATGAAAGCCAAAGAATGAGCAGCTGAAATGCAAAGAATGACATCTTTATGAAGATGCACAAATCTCGCAAGGCTGCCTTATCTGTTTGAAGATTTTCAGGAGCTAGTAACTTCTTTTTACACATCTAGTAGTTAAATTCGATCCAAAACCACCTGTGATTGTGTTCTAAAGGTATAGGAAACTACTGTGCTACAGAAGCAGAAGTCCTGTATGAAAGAGCATCTTTGTCCATTATAATGTCTTTGAGCTTCAGGATGGGGAAGTGTTAGGAATTTTCATGTTTTGAGGACACTGGCAACCATTTTTCGTAACTGAATGCCTCCCTAAAAAAAACAAAAACATTTCAGTTCCCCTCGCTTGCAAAATTGTAACCCTTCATGTTTGCCTTTAAAAAACAAAACAAAATCTGCCTCTTTGGCTGCTCCTGAAAAAATAGTGCCCTTGCATATACAGCTAATAATAATAATAATCAACCGACTTGTCTAAGTAAAAACAGGCTTGTGGATTTCCCCCCCTGCCCCACCCCCATTAAGAGCCAGATAACAAAGGGGGGCTGATGAGGCTTAATTTAATTTGGCTGGAACCCCCTGAGTATGCAAAATGCCATTCTAGAATCCAAATGAGCTCTTTTTTTTACACTCGCTGCTGGAAAGAGCTAAACTGGACTACCTATAAAGTCACATGTCCTGACTTTGCATTATAAAGAACAACAAAGATAAGCTTTGGGGGAGCCAGTCAAAATGACATTTTTTTTTTAAAAAAAATGGCTCTTAGGGGGAAATTTGGCTGTTAAGGAGAAACGTTTTCCTTGCATGAGGGCCACATGTTTTTATAGTACTTAGAAGGTGGTCATGGCTGCAATCCTGATCCTGGTTACCTAGGAGTCAGCCTCATTGGATTCAGCAGGACTTCAGAGTAGACAAATAATATCATGCAGACGATGTGCTGCAATATTTCACAAGGAGACTGCAGTTGTGGTGGGAATGTATATCTGTTCCCACAGCTTCTGGTATCATTGATGGGTTCCCCTGAAAGGAAGACATCTGGAGGAGACAAAAACAAACACCACCTGCAGTGGTCTTCCCTTTTACAGATATGTAGTTAAGCGGTCAACAGGCCCAAGTAAAAGATCTTTTCTCTTTCCACGCGTCAGGAATAACAGGAAGAGCTGTGGCGAATGCAGTTCATGGAATTGCCGAAGCTTGCACTTATTTATAGAAACTTGCTAGAGAGTTTCTCAACCTGCTGCAATCCTCTGCATGTTTACCTAGGAGCAAGACCCATTGAATTGGGTGAGACTTAGTTCTGAATGGACATGCATAGGATGTTGCTAGTAGGTATCTCAAAGGCAAGTGCTGTTCCGCTTCAGAGCATTACAGAAGATAATGGCTTCAAGACAGGTTTTGCGTGCCTTAAATTAATTTCTGAATTGCTAAGCTACAAGCTATAGAAAGAGCAAGTGGTGAGCCACAGTCATTTATCCTTACGTTGCGCAATATGGTTGGCCTGCGTTCTTCAGCATTAATCTGACTTTGTAACTTCCTGACCTTCATTACCAAGGGACAAATGCATCAGAATCTCGCAGCCTTTGCGAATAATGAAAGCCTTTGTGTCACGCACTGGTTATGCCTTCTTACTGCAGTGCACCCGTTATTCTCAATGAAACGTTCCCATTGCCTGGAATCCAAATGTCTCAAGCACTGATTCATTCATAATCGCTGGATTAGTGGAACATTTTTTTTATATCTATATTTGAGTTTCCCAGCATGCTTGGCGATTCCTTGCCATTTCATTCACGAGAACACAAGGTGGATGTGCTTGCAAGGTTAGAGAGCCACTCGTGCTGCTTAAAAAAGATGCACTAAAAATCTCCATAAGGCAAATACAAGTTTGCAAGTCCATTAGAACATTTCCCTAGTCTTATGGGTAGGGAACTCGCAACCCGGGGGCTCAACCCCAAAGTGACGTCTCACATGTTTGCCATCATTGCGTTTGCACCTAAGCTTCCCTGTTGCACATCTCCCAGAATTTTCTCCTATGCAAGCCATCACAAGCGAAGGGCTATCCATTTTGCCTCATCTTACAACCGCCCGCCCTGTCACCGTGTGAACAGCAACCGAAACCTTGTGTTTTCTGTTGCTTAGCAACGGAAACACAGCAGAGTCCTTCCCTCGTTTTTTTAGCATTTCAGACACAACTCTGAGACGTCACCAAAGGCCTCTTTAACTCCTTCCTTTTGTGAAACAGCAAGGGAGGTGTTTTCTGTATCTCCGCTCCAAATTCCTATGTGGCGGTCAACCTTGGGTGCTTTGCTGTTGTTGGACTACAACGCCTATCCTCCTCAGCCACCTTAGCCAATTGTCATGGAAGATGGGAAGTGTAGCCCAAGAACTGTTGGGAACCTAGGGTTGAAGAGCAGGTGGATAGACAAGGAGTGGGGAATGGGATAGACTCTGCCAACCTCTGTTGGTGCTTGGGGATGGAAGAGGCCATTGCCTGCATATTGGAGAGGGGAGGAAGGAATTTGAGAGCCTTCAGCTTCCATATGAGTTGCAGACCATGGCACTATTTGTGTTGCCCAACAAGAATTTTGACTTCCCTCATTCCTTCCACTGCCAGAGAATAGAATCATAGAATTGTAGAGTCAGAAGGGACCCTGAGGACCTTCTAGTGCAACGCCCTGCGATGCAGGAATACACAGCTGCCCCATCAGGGAATCGAACCTGCAACCTCAGGTGCATTATCAGCACCATGTTCTTTAACTGACCGAGCTATCCAGGCTGTGGAAAAGGAAGGTGGTGTGTAGAAATGGGAAACAAGGCTGTGCCCTCCAGAACTACAACTTTCGCCAACCCCAGGCAGCATGGCCAGTGGTCAGGCATGATGGGAATTGAAGTCTGAAGGGCACCATGTTGACTTACCCCTCTGATAACCAGAAGAAGGCGGTGATAGTAGCACAACTTGGTTTGCAAGATGGGTGGGTAAGGGGGAACCTGTGGTCCTCCAGGTGTTGCTAGATTACAATTCCCATAATTTTTGACCATTTAGACCATGGTGGCTGGGGCTGATGGGAAATGGAGTCCAACAATGTATGGTGCCTCAACCCTGGTTTTTTAAAAAATAAAATGGGAATACAGAGGTAAGGGGGAAACTGGGAGACAACTGAGAGTGCAATTATCACATATAAGAAGAGAAAGGTGAATTATGTCAGTAACCAATTTGTGTGAATGGTAAAAATGTTAATAAATACGGAGCCAGTGTGGTATAGTAGCAAGATTGTTGGACTAGGGCCTGGGAGGCAAGGGTTCAAATCCTCTCTTGGCCTTGAAAGCTCACTGGGTAACCTTGGACCGATCACTGCCTCTCAGCCTAACCTACCTTGCAGGATTCTTGGGATTAAATGAGGAGTGGGAGAACTATGGTTGCCACCTTGAGCTCCTTGGGAGGAAAAAAGAAAAAGCTGGGATGTAAATGCATAGAACCATAGCATTGAGGAGTTGGAAGGGACCCCGAGGGTCATCTAGTCCAACCCCCTGCAATGCAGGAATCACAGCTAAATGAGTGTCTGGGTGCTGGATCCATTGGTGATATGGGTGGACGGACAGATTGGACAGCCCCTCAGAGGCAATGCATAAAAGCAAAACAAGAGTGGGGGAACCCTAAATGTTTTGAAGCGTGATACAGTGGTACCTCGGGTTACATACGCTTCAGGTTACAGACTCCGCTAACCCAGAAATAGTACCTTGGGTTTAGAACTTTGCTTCAAGATGAGAACAGAAATCGTGCTCCGGTGGTGCGGCAGCAGCAGGAGGCCCCATTAGCTAAAGTGGTGCTTCAGGTTAAGAACAGTTTCAGGTTAAGAACGGACCTCCAGAACGAATTAAGTACTTAACCCGAGGTACCACTATACAGTGGAACCTTGGGTTGCAAACGTGATCTGTGCAGGAGGCACGTTCACAACCTGCAGCGCCGTATCTGCGCACACGTGTGATGCGATTCAGCTCTTCTGCGCACGCGTGAGCGCCGAAACCCAGAAGTAACCCATTCTGGTACTTCCGGGTTCGGCGCAGTCCGTAACCTGAAAACATGCAACCCGCAGTGTTCCCAACCCGAGGTATGACTGTACTTCCCTCCCCTCCCCTTTGCTGTAACTTTATTGGCCATCCAGAATCAGAATTTTCATAGATTCTGAGCTATCGTCGAATTTTTTTGATGCTTTTGTTTGCAAAGAACCGGATGTTCCTTTTTAAAACAAGCCTATTTATGTTTCTCCCCTCTTATCAGCCAGGAAATTAGGCCATTCACTTTCCTTTCTCTCGCGGATATAATTTACATAGGCCGGCCGGTTGGAGTGTGTGTTGGGGTGAAAACCCTCGTTTAGTTTTCGTAAGGAAGAAAGCACATCCAGACTGCTTAGGGCATAGTCTGCTGAAACACAAGCGCCAGTTTGCAATTTGGACATCTTTGCTTTTGTAATATGCAGAGGGGTTTTTATTAGTTTTCAAATCGGTGTGCCTTTGCTACAGCCTGTTTCCTTTCTATCTCTAACCCTTTTGTTTTTATTGCCAATTGCGTCTCTAGGTGTTTGATATCGGCTGCTACCAAGAGTTGCTTGCGCCCTGCTTCTGCCTGCCCCCTCACGACAACATCAACCAAATCACTGAAATCATTCTCGGGGAGACGAAAGCCTATGTGTTCTTTGAGAGGAGCTATGGGGACATGCATTCCTTTGTTCGTACCTGCAAGAAGCTGAAGGAGGAGGAAGCAGCCAAGCTGTTCTATCAGATAGCGTCTGCTGTGGCGCACTGTCACGACGGCGGGCTGGTGCTGCGAGATCTCAAGCTGCGGAAATTCATCTTCAAGGATGAAGAAAGGTAAGGGATTTCTCTCCCTTCCTCCCGGCCCTTTGGAATCCACCAAGGAGTGTGTCAGGGATGCAGATTTGAAAGGGGTTGTTTTCTGAAGGCTTGTACTGATAGCCCCATATGGAAGTAGAGGAAACATTCCTGCCAGTTTTGATGGAAGATCTAGGAGAGCAGGTGGTGGTTATACCACCTTGTTTCCTTCTGGTCCCTGGGGTGAAGCCACCACCGCCATGTAGCTGAAGCTGAAGCTAAGCAGGTCTAGGATGGGAGACCTCGTGAGAATCTGTATGGCGATGAGTTACATGAAAGAAACATGGGATTAAGATGTAATGAAATTACACGCATGCATATATACATACACATACACGCGCGCGCGCACACACACACTCTCTTAAACTAGAATCTGTACAAGTTAACTTGTGATTTTCCTCTTAAAACCAAAGTTAATACTCCTTCTGTACACAAACACACACATTCACAATCTGCACTCACAAACATATCTTTTGAACTGTGGGTTTCTATTTTCCATTCATTTGATTCCTGGGAAAAAGTGGGTTGTTGTTTTTTGGCAGTTACTGTGAGAGATTGCTTTGTCGTAGAAAAGCGACAGATGGGTTTATAAGAGAAATAAAAAGAAGAAGGGATGAATAAAGCGTGTACCACCCCGAACCCCAACCCCACCCCGGTTTGGCGACTGCTTAATCTATATTCTGCTTTTTGGAGCAATAAGCCCTTGTTGCCAGGGTGTTGTAAACCCCAACCTACCCTACCCACTGAAAAGTTTGGCCGGGATTCACTTCTGCCTTATGGAGAATCTTGCACCAAGTGGCTCAAAGGGCTGTCTCTGTTGATTACTGGTGGGAACATGGAGACTAGAGGCAAAGAGTGTGCCTTTTCATTCAGGTAAAAATGTGTGAATCACCTAACAGACCTTTTACTGGTCTGTAAAGCAGGACAGGTGTCGCTGCTTCTTTTCTAAGCGGGGCAAGCATGGGGACGTCTGGGTTGTTTTAGTACACTCTTACACGAGTGTTTGGTTCCGGGGGTCCACTCGTAAAACCCAAAAATGTGCAAAGCCAGGAACCCTCGGAACTGCCACCCACCGGAACTGCAAGGTGTGGGGAGCTGCTTACCTGACTTTGGGCTGCTTACCTGCTTCCTCCCCAAAGCTGAGTAAGGCTGCAATAATAGCTGTGTAAGGGTGGGTGGAAATAAATAAATGAAGAGGGGGTTCCCTCCTCTTTCCATTCATTTATTTCCTCCTCACCTGCAAAAAGCTGTGATCATGTAAGTAAAAGAAGCATAAGATGTGAGTTACCTGTGTGATGTTTGTTGTTTTCTCTCTTTTTTAAGCATTTTGTGGAGATTTCACTTTTGGAGCAGAGGTTCTAAAACACACACACACACACACACACACAAACACACACACACGTTTTCAATGCATTAAGCTTGACTTGAAGGGACCTTTTGTAATTCTTTGTTAATGTAATGAATTAACACATGTTAAGCTGGTTTCTTAAGCTTGCTAATAATATCCATGGAGGTAAGGAGACTGGAGGAGGCAGTGGAAGGGGAAAAAAAACATGTTGCCTGTGTGATGTCCCGTAAATACAGCAGAATTCTTAGATGTTTGGGATGACTGGATAAGGCAAAGGGGTGTTTTACCTTTCCATCTTGGCACCATAAGCAAGCAAGCAAGCAAGAGTGAGTGTCTGCTAATCAGTGTGTTTGGGGCTGCTGATGATTAGAATTCCTTTCCTGTGCTTATCAGTTTTCTAGGGTACTTACATCACGTAAGGTAAATGCCATGGCTGGAGTTGACAGGCACAACAGGGAATGGTGCTAGAACAATGAGGACCAGAAACAAAAAGTTGCTCAGTCTTCAGGGTGACCTGCAAAACACTTTTTTAAAAAGAGTTAGAATTTTTTTCTGCATTACTTGAAACCTCCTTAGCATGTTTCATAAAATCTTCTTCAAATGCGAAGCGTGAAACAGTACATTCCTGAAACCGCAATAATTGGTATCTACAAAGAAAAAACTGGCCAGTGTGTTTGACTGACTGGTGAGAGTGTTCAGCTTTCCTTTCCTTTGCCATCGCTGGATGAATGTTAAAAATGCTCTCACACTTTTTGACTGTTTCCCCGCCTACCAAGGAAACCAGGAAAGCTTTTAAGAGTAGACAGAACATTTGCCTGTTGTGTTATACAGACACACACACACACACACTATGCACGCACCTGTGCTAACACAGGCAAGTCTTTCTCCTTTGTTTCCCATTTTCCAAATACTGGCAAAATGCCCAATTCCTAGCTGGCAATATGGATTTGGCAGAATAAAATTGGTGGTGGTTGGTGATAGGAAATGTTAACTGCAAACTCGATTAGTTGGACCGCCTTCTCAAGCTGTGATGTTCAAGTTCCTCAGCATAATTCCTGGGTGACGTGGAAGGAACTTTTGATTGTATTCAAAGTACTATTGATTTAGAACTCAAACATCTATAAATATATTTTTGGGGGGGGGGGGGGATATTTTGTGTTTCTGCTGTCAGGCAACAGTATTTGTTGCCAGGTTCTGTAAATTGATGCAGCTTGAATGGAGTGTTGTTAGAGAGGAAGGGAAAAGACATTGCTTGGTAAAGGTAAAGGACCCCTGGACGGTTAAGTCCGGTCAGATTTGACCATGAGGTTGAGGCGCTCATCTCGCTTTCAGGCCGAGGGCGCTGGCGTTTGTCCCCAGATGGCTTTTCCAGGTCATGTGGCCAGCATGACTAAACCGCTTCTGGCGCAATGGGACACCATGACAGAAGCCAGAGCACACAGAAACTCCATTTACCTTCCCACCACAGTGGTACCTATTTATGTACTCGCACTAGTGTGCTTTCAAACTGCTAGGCTGGCAGGAGCTGGGACAGAGCAATGGTAGCTCTCCCTGTCACACAGATTCGAACTGCTGACCTTACGATCAGGAAGCCCAAGAGGCTCGATGGTTTAGACCACAGTGCCACCTGCGTCCCCCCCCCAATTGCTTGTAATGTGTTGGTTTCTCCCCCCGCCCCCACCCCTGGGCCTACAATAGAGTAACTGGGGTCTTGGTTGGAATGAGAAGGATTTTGAATGCAGTTCCCTGTGTTTCCCTGTAGTGGAACATAGAACTTAATTTAACTGAGGTGGCTAAGATCAGTTGATTGCAGCTACTTTCATGCAACGGCTGTGGTGTCTTTTTCCTTGCACACCTTGTCACAACTATGAATTTGGGAAGCCTGGTTGGGGCATGTGCCCAAAAGCCTGAACTGGAATACTTACGTGGAAACAAAAAAAACCCCTTCCATTTAAACACACACACACACCCATTTTCGTCCAATGAGTCTTTTAGGTCAGTGTGTGTAGAGAGCATGCTCCCTTTTGTGACTGCCATTTGGTTTGCTTTCCCTGTTATTACACATTCCTTATTTCCTTTCTATACGCCTGTGATCTTGTATTCTCATGGTTGCTTGTTAGCAGTACTTTGTCTGCCTTGATTCTCCCTAGTTCTTAGCTGTTGTGTGGCTCTGGGGCACTGTTATCAACTGCTGCTGCCCACCTCAGTACAGATGCTCTAATCTGACAGTGCAGTTATGTGTGTCCTTGACTCTGATGGTATAGTGGTTAAGAGCAGTGGACTCGTAATCTGGTGAACCAGGTTTGATTCCCCATTCCTCCATGTGCAGCTGCTGGGTGACCTTGAGCTAGTCCCACTTCTTTGAAGTCTCTCAGCCTCACTCACCTCACAGAGTGGTTGTTGTGGGGGAGGAAGGAAAAGGAGATTGTTAGCAGCTTTGAGACTCCTTAGGGTAGTGATAAAGCAGGATATCAAATCCAAACTCTTCTTCTTCTTCATTAGTTGCCTTGCAAATGCATCCTTGTGCAGGTGCTTAGGTTATCGAACAGGATGCTCATAGACTCTCCTTGTACAAGTGTATACTGTAAATTGTGATCCTTAATTCTTGGAGGTGCAGTTCCCCAGCTTTACATTTTCTGCGCTATGGGTAAGACTTTGAGTGCTTACCTGAATGGAAGCTTCAATAGGCTGCTATGCCACAAATGTGTTCTAGATGCTTTGAGTCATTCCGCTGTTTGTTGGGAACTGCCGGAGAAGCCAATGGGCTGTGCATACAACTTTGCCTACAAAATTGTGTGCTTGAAATGGCAACACCTAGATCTCTTGTGTGGATGGAGTTGTCGGAGCAAAATGGATGCAAATAATTTGATGTCGGGGCCAAAGCACAAAGGCATGGTCCCGTCTATCTTTCAAGTCTGTTGAGAAGGATCGATCTGTGGGTCTTGCATGAAATAACTTTTATGCTCTTTTAAATTATAAGAGTCTAGAGCTAAAACACTGCCTAGGTACAGAGCTTGCTTTGAGTGATAGATTTATTTTTCTTGCCAGCAAATTATTAATGTTTGCAGGGTATTAAATCTTCAATTATATTCAAATATTAGCTGTCACAATATTTGACACTGAAAAAGTTTGTGCTCGTTAATCAGTCTTGTTAACAAGGTTGGAATCATTTTTAAAATATTGAGACTTAAGGCATTCTGTTTACTTCTGAATTTCCTTGCATAAAAGAGATTTGTCTCTAGTTGAGAGTTGAGAAAGAACCTGACTTGCCTTTGCGTCCCAATAGTTTAAAAAGCCAGTGTGGTACATGAATGCCTACTAGGTCTGTATGTAGCTATGTTGGTCTGTATACTTTGGTTATCTAATCCCACCTGCTTACCTTGTTTAGCTAGGATTTGCATTACAACCAAAATCTGCAAAGGCCAGAGTCAGTCCTAGCAAGACCTAAGCTGATCAATTAGCATATCACTGTAGCAGCGGCATAGGAGTTCCTTCCTCATGGGCACAGTCATGCCTAGATGGAATAGTAGTGTAGGTATGATTGCTTCCTATGCCCCTTGTACCTGGACCTCCAGGGAAGACAGCAGCCAGACACAACTGGCTTGCAGGAAAGTAGGTATTGTGCCACTGGGGCACATAGGAAGTGACCTTGTAACAAGTCATACCATTGGTCCATCTAGTGGTGCATTGTCTGCACTGGACTGGCAGCAAGTTTCCAGGCAGGATTCCAGGCAGGGGACAGTCCCACCTGGGGGACTGAACCTGGGATGCTCTCCCACTGCCCTTCTCTTAGGAGCTGGACCTAAGTCTTAGCCCTGTGGAACGCCCTCCCACCAGATGTCAAAAGAGAAGAACAACTACCAGACTTTTAGAAGACATATGAAGGCAGCCCTGTTTAGGGAAGCTTTTAATGTTTAATAGACTATTGTATTTTAATATTTTGTTGGAAGCCGCCCAGAGTGGCTGGGGAAACCCAGTCAGATGGGCGGGGTATAAATAATAAATTATTATTATTATTATTACTACTACTACTACTACTACTAATGGGGTATGCACAGTCCTACTGCATTGCTTTCTAGTTATACCTTCCAGTAGATGCTTGGGTAGATCATTTCAGGTTTTCGCTCTGCTCTGTTTTGTTTTGTTTTGTTTTATTTAACAATTCAGCGAAAGGAAACTCAGCCCACAAAAATGTGACCAGAGACACAAGCTGTTACATTCCTTACCGGTTGCCAAGTAGTAAGATTTCTCAGAGCAATGAATGACTCTGGTTTTTTAACCGCCTGTCACCCTTTATTGCAGCCAGCTGATTTACAGTGATTTACAGTTGGAGCTAGTAACCTTTTGAGCAATGCTTTGGGTAAAGGGGGGGGGGGGAAGAGCCATGGAGGAATTATGGGAGGCCCCTGTTTTAAGATGCTTCTTAAGGCTGAGCTTATGAATTTATTGGTTCCGGAACGATCACAACATCGGTGATGGGTTTCTGCAGTCATGCTAGGTCACAAAATGCTTTGCAGCTTTCGTAGCATGCTTCATCTCAGAAACCCTGTGTGGTAGGCTGTTGCTTTTTCCACTTGAGGAACTGAGGCTGTAGAGTTTGGGATTTGACAGACTCCTGGTTGCAGAGGTTCTGGGGTAGGAGTCCCATACTTTTTTCCACACTGAATTTGTCCTAGTTGTCAACATCAGGTGGCAGCACTGATCTGTTAAGGGTCGGCCCAACACAGACAGGACTGAGCATATATTCCAGATTCTTAGATCAGGGTAGCAGATGTGCTGCTCTCCAGAGCTTGTTGGACTAAAATTTCCATCATCGTTGACCATTGGACCCTTGCTAGCTTGGCCCGATGTGGTCTGACAATATCTGAGACCCACCATGTTGGGTATCCCTGCCTTAGATGCCAATTTCCAGGGATCTGTGCACCAAGCTACACGTTGCACTTAATGTATAGTGTACCAGGATGTCTCCCATTTTTAATTTTAGTTAATTGCAAGTGCAAACAGGGATGGGAATATTTCGTGGGATCACAGCAGGAGAACAAGTTTATCGAAGTCTCTGACAGCCCAGATTGGAGGTTGGTTTTGAGCTGGAATTGTGTATGTGGGGTATCAACCAGAATGGTATTTTGCTGAATTTCCCCCCAATAGGCTTTGCCACCTGCACCCAATTTTGCTGCTCCCTGATCATACCAGCACTCTTTGCCTGGTTTGTGGGTCTGGCTGACTCAGCGTAGGAAAGGAAATTCACCATTTGGAAGACCAGCCAAAAGCATGCTTAGAGCTTGGATAGAGTGTTAGAGGAGGGGAAAATAAAGATCTGCATTTAGTTTTAAATTGAATTGCATCCTTTTACGGCTATGTCATATGCAACCCATCCTCTGCAAGACGACGTCAGTTGGTTTTATGATACTGCAGATCTCGCCGGTAAAAATTGAGTGGTGTTCCATTTTCCTTTGTATTCCGGATTCTTTCCTTTATCCACTTTGATATCTGTGCCATTCCCTCTTGCTTTCTTGTGCAACTCTCCCCCCTTGAGGTGCACACATGCTGAGAAGCCATGTTTATGTAACTATGGAGGATGATAGTCCTCATTAACTCAGAACCGAGAAGAAAGTCACAAGGTCAAATGAAGGGTCATCTTTGCTGTGGCAGGTGAAAGAAGAGATCAGTTTTCATCCCAGAAGCACCCCGCTTTTTTCTCATGATTTTGGAACTTGTCCATGTGTAGAAAGACTGTGGGAGGGGTTTTTTGTTTGTATTTTCGTCCTCTTTGGGCAATAACTCTCATTTGTCAAATAACAGAAAGGGACTAGTTATGCAACTTCCTTAGGCATCAGAGTTTAGACTACTCTTTTTGGATTTCAACATCTACTCGTGGATCATTATTATTCGCTTATATTGTGTAACAAAAGGTTCAGCAGTGGAGTTGATCATCCTGATGAATGTTGGTGCTTGGAATCTCGAGACATGGTACATGTAAGGGTTTGAGAAATCAAGTCTTGCATCTGCTCCTGAATTTTTACTCCCTCTTTCCAAAGTGCCACATCACCAAAGACCCAGCAGGTCTATAGGGCTGTGAATGCACATAGTGGCAAGGATGTTGTAGTTCCATGCTCTGGAACTCGATGTGATTCCATATACCCCTTGTGACCTGCTCCGATTGACTCCTTTGTTTGAATCCTGCCCTCCCATTGTGATGACCCCCACTGACTTGCTTTGGGGTTTGTAAAGTCATGTTGCTTCCTTCTGAAAACATAACGTTTCACCACCCCCTGGTGGGGTCCCAGCCATGAAGCACCATCAGATCCTGACTAACTTCAGCTCCAGGGTTGAAGGGACCTGTGGTTCTCCCAATGTGTTGTTGGACCACAGTTCCCCTCATCCTTGACCATGCTGACGGGGGTTGATGGGAGGTGGAATCCAACAACATCTAAAGAGCTGCAAGTTCTCAACCCATCCTGTTCCTTCCTTATCGTGCCAGCAGGGTCACCGTGTTGTCTCCTTAGCCCTGGCAGAGACTCAAGGCATAGGCTCTTTCCAGATCAAGTGTATTGTTCTGCTTGCACGGTTACCCACTACTAGTGTTGCATAGTGCTCTGCCAGAATGCTGGGTGAGTGGAGCGATGACATTGTGCTCAGTGGGTTTCATTTCAAGGATAGGATTTCCCTGTGCATCAGAATCTCTTTTGTAACCCTCGGATTCATCAGGGAAGAATAATGTGAACCACTGTAGAGGGGGGAAATGTGTAGGACATGCTGATTGTTTGCCAGAAACGGATGCTAACTCAGGAGTTTACTTTGAAGGTCCTTCTGGAAAAGGCTTAATTGATCAGGTTTTGTTACATTGCAAAAGGGCCAAGTCTGAATGTACTCAAGTAATGAATGGCATATTGATAAGAAATTCAGAATGGTATTGTTTTTCATGGGCTTCCCTGACGGTTTCTATGGGGACAAAGACGCATTTCCCGTCTGAGTGCTATTTGCTGCCCTCTGATTGCACTTCTGTGGTTTCATTCACCAGTAATGGGAAAGCATTCACAGGCAGAATAGCTTCCCCTTTTTAAATAGCAATGATTCAAGCTTGCTTTTTTTTTTTTTTTTAAGCATTAGACTAATGCAGGGTTCTGTCAGTGATCTGAGAGCTGCATAATGCTGTCTGCCCAAGTGCCTCTTCTATCTCCTCTTCCGAACTGAAATGATATACTCTAATTACACTGGCTCTGACAGAAGGCTTTGCATTATATAGTAAGTTTTATAAAGCGGATCTTATTTAGCTGTGTGGAAGCCCCTATTTATCTAACTAATTTCAGTGCAACCATTCCCATGGCTAGAGGAAACAGAAAAACAATTGGTTCACAGGATGTCTTTAAAAATGGAAGCTCGGGTTAGGAGAATATATTTTTTTTGCGTTCCGACTCTAAATCTAGATTCTAATCTAAAACGTGATGCTGGCAACTTGCTGCTTGAAATATCCATTGGAGTTTTGTGTCCGTTCTGCCTGTGGCACTTTGTTTAGCAGCTGGGTTCAGAAAAGAGCATTGCAGGTGATGCCATAAATATAACCCTGGTCATAAATGTAACCCTGGTCACTGCTGTCTGCGCCTACCCTGGATGCATGACACAATGTGGCTTATTCTTTATACATTGCAGATAATTTGGAAATGATGTGTTTCTCTCTCTCTCTCCCTCCCTCCCCCCCCCCCCCCATTTTCTGCCATGTGCTAGAGGCAAAGAACCACCCTCTGGCATTCACTTCTGCAGACTTGGGAGAGAGGTGACAATTCATTGTCCTGGGCTTTCCTACTTCCTTGCAGGTAGTCTCTCTTTCCCTGCATTTGAGATTGTGATGCCAAGCCAACCAAAATTATGGACAATACTGCAGTTCCTAATCATAATGTGTCATGCTTTTGTTTCTCTTACTCTTCGGATGCACTAGGGTAGCAATTGTCTATGCTAAATAATTTTAGGGTTCTTGTACTTTCCCCGTAATCAGTTTTATGAACAAATGAAGCCTCTCTCTCTGTGTGTGTGTGTGTAAAAAGCTACCCAGACATTGATCCACGGTGTATTTGCTCTGGTCCAATCCATTCAGCAGGATGAAAGCATGGCTCCTCCTCCTCCTGCTTTTTTCTTTATCCTGCGAGAGATTATAGTGGAACATGCAGATAAAGGCCAGCTGTTGTTCAGTGGCCTGGTTTAAACAAAATCTGCTTTGCTGTGACAGCAGGTCCTTGATTCTTCAGTACAGTATAGAAAAGGTTGGTGTGCGCGTGTGCTGAGAATCAAATGAAGCCAAGATTGGTATTCCAGTCTTTGTGGCAGGAGTCAGACATGTAACGAAAGGACACCCTTTTGTTCAGAAAAAAACCGGAGTCCATTAAGCAACAGATATCTCCGGAAGGGAGACGAGAGTTGAGGTGGGGAGGGTTCCTGACCCTCCAGTGTCAGATTTTCTGCTAAAGAATAAACAGAAGAATAGAGAGAGAGACATGGGAAGTGCATAAATCCTTTGGAAAGGTAACCAAGGCAAGGACAAAAAGCACTCTGCTTTCTGGTTTCTTATCTGTGGCAGTTATGGGCATTGCATGTTGACTGACACAGCAGCAGAGATAATTGAGGGAAAGCAGGGTTGACAAAAGGGTGGGGATGATGATTACATAAATTGCCAGGAGATGAACAGAATAAAGCAAATACCCTGTATGCATATTCAGCATGACACACGCTTAAGTTAACAGGGTGTACAAAGGAAAGGCAGCTTCTATATTCTTCAGAATTTCTGTGTTTTCTAATTTTCATTCTGGAGATCCAAACCAACCAACCCTCCTATGTTGATAAAAGATCTGTTGCTGGGGTGGATCTGTCTATGATAAAGCTGGTATCACTTGGTGGTGGGGATTTCACATATGCTGAACTTGTGCTAGAACTGTATGGGAACGTCCTTCGTGGGGACTGGGAAACAAATAGGCTTCCACAGGTCTCAGGCATAGAGAAGAAGTATAACTCAGTGATACAGCACAGGACCTTTCCCCCCGCCCCCTCAGATTGTACGTGAGATATAAATGGTACATGCTTCTGAGAAAATCACCTCAAGTGTCATTGTTTTTTATTCAGCGTTCGAAATTCGCCATGTGCCAGGCACATTTTGCACCTGGTTATCAACCATTTTGTGACCAAGTGCCAAGATGGCGCCTGACGTCTCCCACCATCTGGAGGTGCATGTTTTCACACATCAGCAACATATCCCGTAGTATTCTATCCATTGTATTTAATCAGCACAATCAGAAATAATTTCAGGAAATGAAAGGTTGTGTTGAAAAATACAACTTTCAAGCCGTCTGGCCCCAAAATGGCAAACAGGTGTTCCTTTTTGGCGACTGTAACCCTGGTTTAAGGAGCCATTTGGCGCCTAGCTTATATATCTGAGTTTCTAGCTCTATTTGTTTGCTTGTTATTTGCATCTGTAAACCTCCCCATATCAAGGAAGATCTCAGGGAGGAGAGCATACATAATAAAAAGCATAAAGCAATTAATTTAAGCATCGTTAAAATCACATTAGATCAATAAAAACTATCCGGAACAATTCAGCTGCAGCATCTGAAATGGTCATATTCACTCCCAAAGCTCCGCCAAATGCCTCTGTAAGCAGATGTGTCCTAAGCTGTTATCTGCAAAACAATCAGTGAGGGAGGCTGACTTAAAAGAGAAGCTGCGAGCAAGTTTTTAAGTATGCCTTGATTAAGAATTGGAAGGGTCAAGGCTATATGCTTCAGATCTTGCTTGCCTCCGGTTGTTCATCCTTCGGGCAAGAAGTGCCTGACTGCAGCTAAAGAGATAGTGGCTGTGCCCCGTAATAGTTTATTTCTGTGTTTGTTCCCGGGTTTCACTTAAAGCTGGTCTGTGTGTTGCCCATTTGGAAATGGGTGTGTGTGCAGCACTCTGGCAGCACCTCCGTTGTACATCGAGCAAAATGTGCAACTCAACGTGCGGCTACAGCTGCGCTTACGTTGGCCTGGATTTCTGCAAACCTTCCACCTATTTTTGGAAGCGGACAAACAATGGAAATAGGCCATATATCTCACATTGTGTGTTCCTGGGTAACACACACACACACAGGTTAGGTGTCTGTTGTGCACGTAGTATTTCTAGATCGTAAACGTGAACCGGCCCTCCAAGAGAGACAAAGCAATCAAGGGCAGCTTTTGCTGGTGCTTTTTAAAAAGCAAACAGTTGTTTCTGGAAGCAGACAAATTATATAAGAATGGCATGGAAGTGAAAGCAAAGTACAGTGGTACCTTTGGTTATGAACTTAATTCGTTCCGGAGGTCCATTCTTAACTTGAAACTGTTCTTAACCTGAGGTACCACTTTAGCTAATGGGGCCTGCCCCGCCGCCGCCACACTATTTCTGTTCTCATCCTGAGGTAATGTTCTCAACCCGAGGTACTACATCCGGGTTAGCGGAGTCTGTAACCCAAAGTGTTTGTAACCCAAGGTGTTTGTAACCCGAGGTACCACTGTAATGATTATGATTATTTATGAAAGGAGTCCAGGATTATTTATGAAATGTAAGAAGGGCCCTGATGGATCCAGGGTTAACAATATACCAATATATCACGATGCCTGAAATAAGGATGGAACTACGCAGAGGCATTGTCTAGCTTCACGGTTTCCCCCTCATGTTACGTTTGCTTCATGTTGTGCGTTTTCAGGTTGCATCCTGCGGTGACCTGGAAGTACCGGAAAGGGTTACTTCCGGGTTTTGCCGCATGTGCAGACGTGCAAAATGACGGATCCTGTTCGCAACCAGAGGTACCACTGTATCATGATTCATGATATATTGCCAGGTCAAAAATTATGAAACCGATATCACAATATGGACTTCAAATCAGTTTGGGTCAATATATCACCCAGCCCCACTTTATGCTCAACATGGCACCTGGGATTTAGTTCTCAATGATGTGGCATAATTTTTGTTTGGGCTTTATGAACCACTTCAGATGGTTTGGTGGGCAGAGCGCTCCTCATGGGGCAATGTTCCTTCATTAATTATTTTTCATATCCTTCTACATGGGCAACTACCAGGTTAGGGAGAAAGTTTCTAGTCTAGTTGACTCAGTGGCATATGGTTTTCTATGTAGAATAAGTTTTGTTTAATGAATAAGAATTCAATCACACAAGCCCCATCTGAAGTGGTATATTCCAGACACAGGTTTATCACAGCAATTCAACATCAGCAATGCAAGGTTTGGACAACATCAGCAATGCAAGGTTTTCCAAATACTGTTTTGTCGCATTCCCACACTGCTTTCTTAAATTATAAAAGATCCCCTTTGTGATTTGATAGGATAAAAAGCATATAATATGTCGCTAGGGCTTTTGAAAGCTGGTGAGTAGCATCCCTTAGCACTGGCTTTTCCAACATTTTATTATTATGGGCTAGCTGGGACATTATCAAATCAAGTTTTACTACTTCCTTATTGACACTGAGAACTGGAGGTTGACTTCCAGTGGCATGCGATGGCTGCTTTCGAGAAAGTTTTGGAATGTAGAGGATGCCCTGAGGGAGAAATCAACAATAGCTTTTTAGCCGTGGTGAAATGCTAGCTTCTGTCCTGTTAGGTAAGAGCTAGTGAATTAAAGCAATTTATTAATTACTTATCCAAAGGGTCTTTGTCAAAAGGACTTGCTGGTAAATATGGCTGGATGCTTTTAGTTTTTTTATTGGCTATCTGTTTTCTAAACTAGAACCTAACAAGCTGGTGGTAGAATACTGAGCTAAGCTCGCGGTTGTCTGTGGATATGAGTGGGTGTGGGTGAAACCTTGAGGAAAGGAAGATTCATTGAATAAATGAACCCTTTTGGGGTGCTAGATTTCTGGGAAACTTCCAGAGCTTACGAGGCTACTGCAGAGGACTGCAGAGGCCAGTTGCTATACTAAACAAACACATGACTTTGCATCACTTGTGTTCATTTTCTGTACTTAAGTGTGAGAGTCTGGTTGACTTCTAAGGCATGTCTATATACTTTTTTTCTTACACAAGTGAAAATGCTCTTGTGAGTCACCATGATCTGAAGTTACTGGGGTTTTTTTTGCCCTTGTTACTGTTTTCTTCTTTTTATTTTAGGGGTAGTCTTATAACTGTTTGAGTTAATAATAATTAAAAAATCACTTTTTGTCAATTTTTAAACAAATACCTTAAGGAAAATGAAACAAATACCTTAAACTTGAGAAATGGGGATTGTGTTTAATGGGAGAACCATGCTGTCAGGGAACTGACATCAGAGCTAGAGGTGGAGGGAAGGCTCTCAAATGATGCTGGTGAAGGGCCCAGCAGGGAGAGAGGCAGCTCAGCAGATGGGGAAGCAAATCAGCGCAACACCAGGGATAAAGGGGGGCAGATGGGGGAATCGGCGAGAGGGCTCCAGGACTCTTCACCGGACACCAGCGGGGAGAGCACGGGTCCTCCGCTACCCACGCCCTCTCTGCGCAGAAGACTTCCGCGCAGGGAGAGTAGGAGGAGACTTGGCGTCAAACAACTTTTATGTTGGAAAAGGTTTAAGAAACGCCCACTGACGGATACTGCTAGCGACTGAGGCAGCCACGAAGTGAAGGGCTGTCCAGACAGAAAGGTTTAACAAGGCAACATAGCCAGGAGAGGCGGCAACTTACGCACGAGCAACCCATACTCACTACACATGCCTTGGAGGGAAAACTTATTGGGTTATGGTTTACATTGGTATCTTTCCAGTGTAGCCTTTAGCTGTGTTTATGAAGCACTTCAAGTGTTGTTCTTTTTTTTAAAAAAAAAAGTGTAAAAAAATAATGGACATGATAGACTTTGGTTTGGCTTATGTAGTTCTCTGCAAGCTGTTGGTTTTCTAAACTAAAAACCACTGGGGTTTTGCTTTCCAACAAGTCCAATGATATGTGTGAAAGGAAACTTCTGAAATAGTCAGTGCCTATCTTAACTCCCTGGATATTCATTTGCCGGACCAGCTTCTGGCATTTTGGGAAATACCTGGGCCATTTCCCAGTGCCTGGAGAATTTCAGACGCTGATGTCCATGTACACATTATCTCCCTTGATGGGCCAAGAATTGAAAAAAAGATTGTGAGCATTCTTGAATGTCCTTTGTCTTGGCGCAACAAGGCAACTGCGTGGGTATTTGCCAGTGAGTCTAACTGTGGCCTGTCTCTTCTTGCCCTACAGGACTCGAGTAAAATTGGAGAGCCTCGAAGATGCTTACATTTTGCGAGGGAACGACGACTCCCTTTCCGATAAGCATGGATGCCCCGCCTACGTGAGCCCAGAGATCTTGAACACAAACGGCAGCTACTCTGGCAAGGCGGCCGACGTGTGGAGTCTAGGAGTCATGCTGTACACCATGCTCGTTGGACGCTACCCCTTTCATGACATTGAGCCTAGCTCTCTCTTCAGCAAGATCCGCCGCGGGCAGTTCAGCATTCCAGAGACTCTATCCCCCAAGGCGAAATGCCTTATACGTAGCATTCTGCGCCGGGAGCCCTCAGAAAGGCTGACTTCGCAGGAAATTCTGGACCACCCTTGGTTTTCTACAGATTTTAATGTGTCTAATTCAGGATATGGTGCTAAGGAAGCAACGGATCAGCTGGTGCCTGATGTCAACATGGAAGAGGACTCGGACCCGTTCTTCAACTGAGCATCGGGGACTAGTGTTTTGGGTTCTGCATGGCCAGGAAGGGACAACATGAAGGGAGTCCTTTCTGGCCGTGCAGAATTATATCTGTGTCTCAGCCTGGCTTGATAGCAAGAGAGAGAGTGAGAGAGACAACCTGGAGTTCTTTTTTTTCCTGGTTGGAGAAGGAACGCCCAATAAGTGAGCTAAGACCACAGATGTAGCATGTGGATGGTTTAGATGGGAGGAATCGTTGCTATTCAGTTAGATTGACATAGAAAATAACGGAGGCGGCAGCACACAGAGAGACTGTAGCTTCTCATCTTTATGGAGCCAAGGACACTACGCATCCCAAGTTCCAGTGCAGCCACTAATCCACTCCTGATTCCGTTTCGTTTCATGTATTTACAGTTCCCAGTAAATAGAAACTTTTGCCTCAACTTGCATCTTGGCATCGCACTGTTAGATATTTAACTTCAGCCATTATTCAGGGAAGGTACAACTAGCTATTATTTTATTCTTTGTTTTCCTGGATTATTTCCCCCCCCCCCAAAAAAATCTGATGTTTAATAGTTACAAGTGGGATTCATTTTCGGCGGGCGGGGCGGGGGGTAGTGCACAAAAAGGAACACACGAGAAGTGGGTGCTAAACCATGCCTTTTGATAGGTTGTTCTAAAGTTCACATTTCTCCTTATTTTATTTTGGGCCAGGAGGAATTAACATTTAAAATGTTCTTTTCCACGTCCCTTGAAGGGATGAAAACTCACAAGCTGTTCAGGGTTAGTTTGATTATTGTTATTATTATTGGTCAAATGGCTTTGTGGCAGGAAGCAGTTACAATTCAGACGTATTTGACTGTTTTATTAGCAAAACTGACAACAACGAAAAAGAATAATTGTCCATATTTGGGGTTATGTGTTTTTCTTCTTAACCGGGATTGAAAACACTGGCTTCCAGTATACTGCACATGAATTTTGACCACAATATTTGGGGAAGGCCACCTTTGCATCACCTAAAGAAGAAAAAGGGGGAAAGCCCTAACCCTGTAAACAAATTTTCCTCTGACACCCCTGAACATGATCAGAAGAGCTCTTTATATTTGAAGGGAAAAAGGCACCCCTACACTTACTTTGTGGAAAGGCAATGACTTGGGTTTTCTTGTTTTCGTTTTCTAAACAGGATACTGTTTTTAATTTTCTTCTCATTGATCTATTAATAAGCTGAATATTACCACGACACAGATCTGTCTTCTAAAAAGTACACGGTAATATGCACCTTTTTGTATTGTCAAGACTTATTTATTGATTAAACTGTCACAGTTGTGATGAATTAAGCCAGTACTTAATTACGGGTTGACTTGGGGGTGACATGTTACATGCTGTAGTTAACACACTTCTGTTTTGCTCTTCAGGTATTCCTGTCCCTAAATGATAATACTTTATTTTTTACTATTATTTTAGCCCGCCCACCCAACGCCACCACCTTCCTTAGAGAGCTTTCATTTTGATTTAGACTGGCAAATGATTTTTATTACTGCTTTTTATATTGCTGTATGATATTGAGGGGGTGTTGGGGTGGGTGGGGACACAAGAAAACAAACAAAACAGAGATCTCTTGGCATAAATATTTGTGTTTCCAGTACCTCAGTTGTTCTGATGTTACTGCCTGTATGCGTTTTTTGTGAAGTGGTCATGTTTTTTGGATAGGTACACGTGGACTCTGTAGTATGTAAATGTTACTTGAATTTCGTGCTTAATTATAGTTATGTGGCATGTGCGTACTTGGCATTTGACGTATGGATGCTATACACCTGCTCTTGCAGGGAAGGTTTCGATCCCACTCTCAAGTTGATAGTTCCACAGTTCCTTATCAAGAGACAAAGCTGCAGCTGACCTGCCTTGGTTCTATTTTGGTATCTTAAGAATATAAAGGAGTAATGTTTTTACACTCTGAAGATGGTGCTGTGTTGAGGGATTTCTTCTTTTTTAAAAACAAACAAAACAACAATGTTTATTATTTTATAAACTTGTAGGAGGAAAGATTGGTGATGTGCATGGTGGGATTTTACTGCCTCTGGTGCTTTGTCTTGTATTTGGTTTAATGTTTTTTGTCCTAATCTCTTCAATAAACAAAATTGTGCATATTTAACTAAATTCAACTTGTGAAGGCTTTATTATTATTATTAGTTTACTGCCCTATACACACGGGTCTCATTATTAAGCCATGTAAAGGTAAAGGTGACTGAGTCCATTCAAAGGTGACTATGGGGTTGCAGCGTTCACCTCACTTTCAGGCCGAGGGAGCCGGTGTTTGTCCACAGACAGCTTTCTGGGTCATGTGGCCAGCATGACTAAACTGCTTCTGGTGCAACGGAACACCATGATGGAAACCAGAGCACACGGAAACGCCGTTTACCTTCCTGCCACAGCAGTACCTATTTATCAGTTGCACTGGTGTGCTTTTGAATTGCTTGGTTGGCAGGACCTGGGACAGAGCAATGGGAGCTCACTCTGTCACAGGGATTTGAACCGCCAACCTTCTGATCGGCAAGCCCAAAAGGCTCAGTGGTTTAGACCACAGCGCCACCCGTGTCCCTTCTTAACCCATGGCTAGAGGCATGCAAGCACAAGATTCTGAAAACATAAAGGGGGAAGGCCCATAGGAGTAGGGCACATGTTTTGCATGCAGGAAGACCAAGATATAACCCCTGGAATCTTACAAGGACTCCTTGACTGAAGAGTCACTGCCTGCCAATGTAGACAATGGATAATCTGATTCTGGATAATGCAGCTTCCTGTGAATTTTTCTTTCTTTCAAAAAAACCCAACAATCTTAGTTCTGAAGTCAGACTTGAATACTAGACATAAAGACTTGGAATATTTGACTGAATCTGCATTAGAGTCCGAATTTAAAACGTTGGATTTTAACTCTTTGCTACATACAAGCTTGATTTGCTTAGAGATGCTGATTTTAAAATGCTTTCCTTTTATTTTAGAGCATATTCACTGCATTATACAGAAAGGTATGAAAGGTACAATTTAAAATTACACACACAGACGCTTCCTCACGAGATGGCTATTAGGTTAAAATTAGCCAGACACATTGTAGTTGTGTGTTGAATATTTTGGCACTAACTGTTGATACAGATATTCATTCATTTAATTTATTAGTCACTTCGTACAGGGTAATCCCTAGGCAACTGACAGTTAAGTTTAAAAACTTCTCAAATGTCATCACTTTCCCCCCTTCACAGGTTGTTGTAATCACACAATAGCTATCATTCCTCAGGTAATGACTTTTTAATTAAAAAAAAAAAAGTGTATAAAGTCTCGCTTTCAGAGGTGCATTCTGGATCCAAGAGAATCTGATGAGATGAGATTCCTCCCAGAGTGTTTCCTTGTGGCTTTTGGCACAATTACTGCTGCCTCTGCAGCGGCCGTCTTGCAGTTTCATATTGTTCCTCAGAACGGCAACGGGGGGGGGGGGGTGCAGAATCATTAATATGTAAACTTGGAGAGAAATTGGTTTTTAAATGCAGCCAGAGTTTAAATTACCAGAAACTCTTTCCAATTAAACTCCTACAATAAATGTGCTTTACAAAAAGCCCTTAGAAAAAGCAGGCTGCGATTCCTTCCTTTTAACAAAAAAGGCGGCTTGGGCAAGAGGAATTGAATTTCACCACCACCTCTTTCCAAACTTCTCTTACTTCAGCCCACCTCCCTTTGGAGCCTCTGTGAGCAGCTTCTGTTCTGTTTGGGTGGAAATAGTTAGAAGTGTGCCTGTTTCCTTTGCACTGCCAATAATTATATAAAAATGTGGCTGACTAATGGTTGCTCATTTGCAGGGAATTATATTAAACACGGAGGCCTGCTTCGTGCTGGTGTGAGGGAAACCTTTTGGCTAAAGGAGCCAGTTTCCAAATAAGTGGCAGGTTTATAAATGCCTTGGCCTTATGTAGGCCTCAACTTTCCTACGTCACACAGTACTGAAATCTGAGTTGCCACCTCTTTATTTTCAAAGGTCCTGTGAGGACATACATCATACATAACTAATGCTGATTTTCCTCCAGGATTTTTCCAGAAATTCTCATCACCACTAGGCTTTGCAAACTTGGGTCTCCAGCTGTTTTTGGACTACAACTCCCATCATCCATAGCTAGCAAGACTTGTGGTCAGGAATGATGGGAATTATAGGCTGAAAACAGCTGAAGGCCTAAGTCTGGGAAATACTGGTGTAAAGGAATGAATTCTACTTCCCAACCCGCCACATTCACAGGCAAGCAGTAAAGTTTACAGGAGCCTGATGCAATAAGTGTCTTCAACTGCAAGTTAATGGATCTATACCTGCCCTAGTCCTCAGCACTGGAAATTGAAGCAGAAGAGAAGGTTTGGTAGGGCTCAAGAATCCTGAAAAAAGCATAGGCTAAGGTGCCCTTCTCCCCCTTCATGGATCACTGCCCTTCTCAGTACCGCAATGGCATGAGTTTTGCCACAGGCAAGCAAGAGACATTATCAGAGACCAAGGACCTCAGTGCTTCTTTTTTAAAAAAATAAGAACAGATGAGGTTCTGGTACTCATATCTTCATAAAAGTGCTGTCAGAGCATGATGGGCAACAACAAAAAAAAAAAAAGAAGAAGAAGAAGAAAAAAAGAGAGGTGAAGAAATTGTGTACCATCACAAAAGCACCTTCTGTATATATGTGTATACCGACATGACACACTATTTAAACCTGCAACCATTTTTTGTAAGTTTTTTTTTTATAAATATATTAAGCAATTTTAACAAAACCAATTCTCAATCAAAATAACCAATTACATTTTTGCCCCTTTTTATTCCCCCCCTTCCCTCCCTCTCCCACCCACTAAGGACTTCCCTCAGCTCCCCTCTCTGATTTGTTTGCACATATTATTCTCTTAATGTTAAAAATGGTACATATCATTACCTTATCATATATTCTATTAATAAATTTGTGGATGCTTATTCAAAACCTGCCAAGGAGTCCAAATCATTTTGCTGTTTTTTTAGATAGTTTTTAAAAAGATCCCATTCTTCCTTGAAGTCACAATTGTCCTCACGTAATTTATATGTCAACTTTGCCAACTCTGCATAACTCATCAATTTTTCTTGCCACTGTTCTTTCATTGGGGTTTCTCATTTTTTGTATGTTTCAGTCAATATTGCTTCTGCTCTGCTGGCTCATGGCAGGTTGCAGATGACTTACAATAATCCATTCAGCATGACGGCCATTTAAAAAACATCAGGACACAGCTGAGTTGACTTTATACATAGAAATACGTGCCACTAAATAAACTGAAAGAAATGATGGGCTACTTCCAAACCCAAACCCCATATTTTCCAGGCAGATGGCAGAAAGGGGAAAGTATTGGGCAAGGAAGCAAAATAATCTTCAAAATCTTGAAATGATTCTGCACAAACTCTAAAACGGCTGAGTGAAACCCCATGACTAACAGCAAATACCAAAGAAGTTACTGGACATCAGTGTTTTTCTTAACCTTTTGTTGAAGTCTATGAAACGTTCTAGCAAACTCAAGTATTCCAACAGCAGTTGACTCATCTGTGCTTTCCTTGTCCCCCATTGCAGCAGCTGTGAGGGGATGTTGTTAAATCCACATCCTTAGAGAAGGCCAGGAAAATTAGAGGCAGATATATATGATTAGCAGGTACAAGATGGATTGTATGTTAATCTAATGAAACCCAACCCTACTCCCTGATGATCTGTACTGGACACAAATATTAATTCCAGAGTCCACAGCTGGGTAAGACCTTTATTAAAGGTAAAGGGACCCCTGACCATTAGGTCCAGTCGTGACCAACTCTGGGGTTGCGGCACTGATCTCGCTCTATGGGCCGAGGGAGCCGGCGTTTGTCCGCAGACAGCTTCCGGATCATGTGGCCAGCATGACTAAGCCGCTTCTGGCGAACCAGAGCAGCGCACGGAAACACCGTTTACCTTCCCGCCAGAGCGGTTCCTATTTATCTACTTGCACTTTGACGTGCTTTCGAACTGCTAGGTTGGCAGGAGCTGGGACTGAGCAACGGGAGCTCACTCCGTCGCGGGGATTCGAACCGCCGACCTTCTGATCGGCAAGTCCTAGGCTCTGTGGTTTAACCCACAGCGCCACCTGTGTCCAAGACCTTTATTAGAACCAACCAAAATGTCACAAAAATGTGACAAGCTTCTGAGATCTCTAAGAGTCTTCATCAGGGATGACGTTTCACAAGTTCGAGTGTGGATGGAAGAGGAAAAATAGTAAGACTGGATGTTAACAGCCATGATGTCTGCTTACAGATTAAACAAGGCAGAGATTGCAGTCTGTTTACACATCTGCCGAAAATGGAGATTACAGGCGAAGGTGAACCTAGAAAATGCCCAGGACCTAGAAAATGCCCCACACTTGGGATTATGGGATAAAGAATGGCTGCTCCACCCATTTCTTCAAGAAAGCAAAGCCCAAGTTGTAAGTTAAAATTGCACACCTCATATTCTTGGCAGGCAGAATGTGAGTATACCACATAAAGCCTATTTTACCTCCAACCCGGTGCAGAGTTGACACTGGATTCCATATCGGGTTGCCACTGAGCCAGAATTTCTCATTAGCGTCTGGATGGAGTCTCATTAGAGTCTCATTAGAGTCTAAAACCTCTGGACCCAGGAAGGACTTTGGCTGTCTGTTTGCGTGTTTATGCTGTGCCACCCACCTACGCTCAACCTGTAAAACAACAGCCAAAAACTCCTGCAAATATTACAAAGCACCAATAAACCTCCAGCAACAGCCTCCTTTCAAAGGAAAGGAAAGCTGGAAAAGTGCTGATGTCCCCCCTGAAAAACATAACTATGAAACTCTTCACTGCTTGTAGAAGTGCCATGAAGAAAGCACAATATTCTCATTGCTTAATGTTTGGGAGTTCAGCCAGCAGAGGAGCTAGCAGCTCGAGCACTCGGAGTGGCAGACATGCCATGCACCCGGGGGGGGGGGGCAGGGCAAGCCACCCAGGGGGGGCGATTGGCACGGTGATTGGCGTCCAGGGGGGTGGTTCGGTGATCCGGAAATACCTTTGAAAGTGACCCGGAAACTACAAATAATCCAGAATACGGTAGCTAGACTGGTGACTGGGAGCAGCCGCCGAGACCATATAACACCGGTCTTGAAAGACCTACATTGGCTCCCAGTACGATTCCAAGCACAATTCAAAGTGTTGGTGCTGACCTTTAAAGCCCTAAATGGCCTCGGTCCAGTATACCTGAAGGAGCGTCTCCACCCCCATTGTTCTTCCCGGATGCTGAGGTCCAGCGCCGAGGGCCTTCTGGCGGTTCCCTCGCTGTGAGAAGCCAAGTTACCGGAAACCAGGCAGAGGGCCTACTCGGTAGTGGCACCTGCCCTGTGGGACACCCAATCACCAGATGTCAAAGAGAAAAACAACTACCAGGCTTTTAGAAGACATCTGAAAGCAGCCCTGTTTAGGGAAGTTTTTAATGTTTAATAGACTATTGTATTTTAATATTCTGTTGGAAGCCGCCCAGAGTGGCTGGGGAAACTCAGCCAGATGGGCGGGGTATAAATAATAAATTATTATAATATTATTATTATCCTCCCAGGGGGGATTTTGTCACCCCCCCCTCAGGGATGGCAACTGGGTGGACTGCCCCTGCCTCCCTTCCTACGCCCCTGAGTTCAGCAGATTAGATGCTTTTTGTGAGGCTAAACTATTGCTATTGTGTGTTAGTTTTTTGAAAAACAAACAAACAAACAAACAAACAAACAACAACACAGCAGCATGAAATAGTACTTTTACATTATTTATCCTAACCTTTGAATTATAATTTACTTTTAGTGTACCACTGGGTCGCTTTGACACGCATGCATTTATAGCAGTTTTCCAAATTGTTAGAATTAATGTTGCAATATATCATTTATATTGCACTGCTCTGTGATTCTGGTTTTATTCATCTTCTTAACAATCATGTGAAGCCAGTCCTACTTTTTTTCTGATCTGGGGCTGAGGCAGAGGTGAGTTGCTTAAAGATCATTCCCTGGTGTTTTGCAAGTCTCTCTCTGCTTCATTCAACTCATGAGCCAGATCTAGTTCACTTTGCCCTTGGTCCTAAGTTTAAACTTGGCACGTTGAACTTGGGTACCAAATGCATTCATATTTCAGTGGCAAAGCACATGTGTAATTGCTGACCCCAACTGTGAAGGATGTGCATGCATTCAAACTGTTACATTTCCTTGCAATAAACAGAGTGCCCTACATAGTTTCACAATTTCCATATTCATTGCAGGGAAACATGACTGTAAAACACTGATGTGCTGTTCACAATTCTTACCATTGTGCATGGATTTTACCATTTAAACTTGAGACCTTTTTATGACTCAGCTAAAAATACAAGGTATGAAACAGCCTTACAGATGCTAGGCCAAGAATCTGGTAGCGGTTTAAGTATAACTGTTTCTGACTCACAGGTAGGCACTTTCCATTTTATTATTTTTCTGACTTACATGTCAACACTTCCCATTTTATTATTTGTGCCCTGGGAGCAATTTGCCAAAACATTCTAATGTGTGAAAATTAAAATATGGAAATCACCTCTCATTACGTGGCAGGTTTCATATTTGGAGCAAGAACCAAACTCAGTCATGTAGCTTGTATGTGCTTTTGTAACACAGGAGAAAAAGTGATTAAAAAAAAAAGTTTTCTCTCATATTAGTGCAAATGAAGTTTTCTCTTTGGTTTTTTAAAAACTGTTTCATGGAGTTTGGTACAATCTAAATGGTGCAATAAAGGATGCTTTTTGTTCCATAAACTCATACACAGGTGAGAAAGAAACAAGGAATGGAAACAAAGATGGCATCACATTAGTTCAGAGGTCGGCAACCTAAGGCCCATGGGCCAGAAGCGGCCCATGAGGGTCGCTTAACTGGCCCATGAGCTTCCCTCGAACTGAGCCGCCCGCTCGATGAGTCCCCGTGTGCTGCACTAAACCGGTGCAGTGCAGCAGGGGGACTCTCTCCCGCAGCTCCAGAAATCACTTCTGCGCATGCCCAGATGCTGGAAATCACATCTGTGCATGTCCGCGGTGTCGGAAATCGCTTCTGCGCATGCCCAGACACCGAAAATCATGCCTGCACAGAAGCTTCTGTGCCGAAGTGATTTCCGGCACCGCAGACATGCGCAGACACGATTTCCGGCATCGCGCTGTGCCGGCCCGGCCCACAGAGGAGCTCCGTGGGAGTGATCCGGCCCATGCCCGGTAAGCCTTGTTGACCCCTGCACTAGTTTTTCAAATCTCTTTAGAAATATTGTTCTCTTTGTGACTAGTCTGAAGGGAGCACATACCCAGGAATGGAAGGAAGCAAGTGCTCCTTCAATGAACTTTTTCTTGCATGACATGACCCCTTCAGAGAACATGTGAGCAGGAAGTGGATCCATGACAGTCAGCTAGGATCCTAATGGTACATCCTTCAAGCCATGATCCCAATGCATGCACATCCAGCAAAACACATGAAAGGGACTTGTACGCACATACCACTGTACACCTGATGGAGCATCTACACCATTGGGAACCTACGTCACACAAGGTGTCTGATTGTGTAGAACCAACGATGTGTGTGCAGCTGTACATGCTGATGTTCGAGGTGTGGCTAGGCAGCATGATCCCAGACATGCGTTCTCAGAATGGCCATTTTCACACATCACATTAAGCGAGGCTCGCTAGCCAGCTTTAAACTATGGCTTGCTTACAAAATCTGTCTTGTTAGGCAGCAACAAGCCGTGTCCTGGGGTTTGGACACAACAGAAAGCCAAGTTTATTGGTGGCTTCCTGGCTTGTTCCTCCCACTTGTGCCACAGGAGGAGCAAATTGGAGTGACTGGGCTGCATGCGCCAGCACATTGCTCGTGCATCATAAACCATGCTAAGCCATCAGCCGCTTTTTATGGAGACATATAAAGGTGGGCACTGTGTGTGAGAGTGAGTGCTTCATATGAAGAGGTCTACTGCCTGGAATAAAAGCATTTTGAAAAGGTCACCTCTAGCTGACTACCTCTTCATCGTTTGGCCAGAAGAGACTTCAAAACGCACTCCATGCTCTTATATATTTCGCAGGTCAGAATCCTCCCGCTAAGGACGGTATTGACTGAAAAGGATTGTTGTCGAATGAGAGGAATTAATGATTTTGCTCTTTCACAATGAACAGGAAGCTTTCAAAGGGCTTTGGCTCAGCTCATTGACTGCTGAACCTCTGTGGAAAACAAAAAGGTTATGGTTTCAGTAAGAAAACCACGCTCTTCCTCTCACGAGTTTGCTGACTTGGTTTTCTTAAATTTTATAATGATGAAGGAGCAGTGTATCTTTTTCCAAAAGTCCTGGATCCAACCCCTAAGAACATGGAATATAACTACCTCAGTTCGTACAGTGGTTTTCGGGTTAATACGTGCCAGTTGTTCCAAACCCCAGTATTTTCTCTTTTGAAGAGATTTGGGAAGGAGCTTAAACAAAAATTTAAAAATGTCCACATGCCCTGCACAAACTTCTTCATGTGCCTCCTCCATGGGAGGGTGGCAACACGAGAACGGGTCTTTTCTATAGTGGCTCCCTGTTAATAATAATAATAATAATAATAATAATAATAATAATTCATTTTTTATACCCCGTCCATCTGGCTGGGTTTCCCCAGCCACTCTGGGCGGCTTCCAACAGAATATTAAAATACAATAATCTATTAAATATTAAAAGTTTGTGGAATGCTCTCCCCTGGGAGGTTTGCCTGGCTTCTTCAGTATAGATATATTAGGTGAAAACCTTCCTCTTCTACCAGGCCTTGGGCTGATTGATATACTACAGTTTTAAATTGTATCTGTGGAAGGGGTGGGGTGGGGTATTGTTTTGCTGTTTTGGTTTAATTATTTACTTGTGTTTTATCTTGTATTTTATTCCATGAACCACCCTGGGATCTCTTGATGAAAGGTGGTATATAAATTAAACAAGCAAACAAACAAACTGAGTACAGTGTTACCTTGGGTTACAGACACTTCAGGTTACAGACTCTTCAGGTTACACACTCCACTAACCCAGAAATAGTACCTCGGGTTAAGAACTTTGCTTCAGGATGAGAACAGAAATTGCACAACGACAGCGCAGCAGCAGCAGGAGGCCCCATTAGCTAAAGTGCTACCTCGGGTTAAGAACAGTTTCAGGTTAAGAATGGACCTCCAGAACGAATTAAGTTCTTAACCCAAGGTACCACTGTATGTCCTCTTGCTAGAACATGTCTCACATCATCACTATGTAAAGCAACATGGGAAAAGCTTAATGTTACATGACAGAAAGGATTCATGAGTTGCGAAAGTTGAGGTTCTTTTAGGTTTCAGCCCAGGCATCTCTAGGAGTTAAGTCTGCAATCCTATACCCTTACTTCAGAGTAAGCTTCGCTCAGCTCTATGGGACTTACACCAGGAACATTGGAAGTTCCCTTATAGAGAGTCAGGTCATAAGTCCATATAGCTCAGAATTGTCCAAAGAGACTGACATTGACTCTCCAGCATTTCAGATAGGGAACATGACCAGACGTATCTGGAGATCCAGAATACAATGGTACCTTGGGTTAAGAACTTAATTCGTTCTGGGGGTCCGTTCTTAACCTGAAACTGTTCTTAACCTGAAGCACCACTTTAGCTAATGGGGCCTCCCGCTGCCGCCGTGCCACCGCCGTGAGATTTCTGTTCTCATCCTGAAGCAAAGTTCTTAACCCGAGGTACTATTTCTGGGTTAGCGGAGTCTGTAACCTGAAGTGTCTGTAACCCGAGGTACCACTGTAATGGGTTGTAGCCAACAAAAAATGGCTCAGAGTAGCTTTTAAAGCTGCATCATACCACTTGTCATGGCTTCCCCCAAAGAACCCTGGGAAATGTAGTTTATAAAGGATGCTGAGAGTGGCTGGGAGACCCCTCTACCCTTCACAGAACCGCAATTCCCAGAGTTCCCTGTGAAGAGGGATTGACAGTTAAACCACGCTGAGACTTTAACAATGACAGCAACAGAGTGAACCACCTTCTCCCCTGACTAAATTATATTGCTGAACTGAAGAAAATGGGGAGGCAGGGCTTTTTTTCCAGCTGGAACTTGCTGGAACTCAGTTTTGGCACCTATAAGTTGGGCACCATTGCCATTATAAGAGTACAAGGGAGGCGTTCATGTTGAGTTCTGGCACCTCTTTTTATAGAAAAATAGCATTTGGGGGGAGGGCGTGTTGGAGGACTGGCAGTGAGTGTTTGGGTTTCAGTACTTTGGACCCAAATCAGTTGTGGTACTGAAAACAAATTCCGGGGTCCGGAATTATTTAACACCCAAGTCTATGTCTTTTGTACCTGGGTCTGGTTGGTGGGGCCTAAAAAAAGCAAAGGAAATCCCACAATGCCTGTGCATCCCTGCCCTATGACGTGTCGCCAACTCTGCAATGTTGCCCTGGGGCTTCCTGACAGATTCTCCAGACTTCCACAACAGATAAATCAAATGAAATGATAGAGGTGGAAGGTTTGGGCATCACCGAAACCGTACTTAGCAAGAAGGAAAACCACGTTGTACACTGTACAGATTGCCATCTACCTAAATAAATGACTTCACTGCGTGGATGCCTATTGCTTTGATCACTTGGAGGCCCGTGACTCAACATGTCTGAGAGGTGAGAGTTACTCAGGTGTCTGGTTTGTCAGATGTGTTAAAACATGCATTTAGTGATTTTGATCAAAGAACAGATCCATGGTGCGTACTTAGCATAGATTGCATCTGGGATATTATATCAACTCTCCAATAGTTTTAATAAAGGACAGGTTTGATATTTAATAGCCTGAAAATGTAGGATTGGCACACTGAGCTTCTTGGAGTTCAGAAGAATCCCGACTGAATATTGTTACAGATTTGGGAGGGGGACCACCCCATAATCCAAAATTAAAAAATGGTAGGTTTTTGATTATTTGGGATGTGAAGGGAGAATACAAGCTGCATAGGAATCCCTGGCCTAGCCTATGCAAAATGACTTTGCCAAGCCAGAACCATTAAGAAACAATACAGGGTTATTGAGGGCCATCAGCCATGCAAGAGAACTGTCCTTCCCTGCTGCCCTGAGGCGTGAACAGAGGGGTTTGGAAGGTTGCCAGGGTAACTGTGTGTTTGAGGTAACAGGAAAAGGAAGTGTGGTAACAAGGGATTCTGGGAAGAAGAAGGTGGTAGAGATCCATCTCTGGGCAGGCTGGCTGCAGAACTGAGTGGGAGAGATGCCTCGGACTCCATGGCTGCACTGCTGTGGGGGACAAGCCCCTCTTTAAATGACCATGCTGTAAGATCTGCATGCCCTCCATACAGACTGAGGGTGTAAATAGGTGTATAAACCATATTTCTTAAAGCTACGACAGTCTCCGCTGTGTCTCAGTTCTCTAAAGGACCACAGACCCTGGAACCCCATGAGCTCTTGCCGCCACTTGGAGGAGGCACCCAGCTTTTGTAACAGCTTTAATAGCTAGGAATTATCACAGAGCTTGAAACTTGAAGGAAGCTAGGAATTAAAATACTCTTCTTTTCTCATTAGTCTAGTCCTTTCCTACATTTCAGTGGGTTAAAAAAACAACATTTCAGGGGACTGATTCACACATGCAACCTTACCTTTTTATGACTACAGCACTGAGTATGATTTGCATGTGCTAAAACAACCAACACGGGTCAAAGACAGAACTTGTATAATGTTTCATTTCAAACTTAAGTGGGAAGGAGCTGCTGATTAAATGATTCAGGATGGGGTCAATTGCATGTGTTCTTTTTTATGCATTCGGCCATTCCTGGTAGTGCTGTGAGTTCATGGTTATTTGTGCAATTGCTTCCCAATAGGTATGAGTGAGAAATTTGATTTGGTTCACATTTAAAGGTGAGTTGATCAAACACACACTTTCTTTCTCTTTCTTTTTCTGAATATTTTATTTGTTGAATATGAGAACAACATATAATCAAATACAAGCAATCAAATACAGTTTTCCTCTAACCCTCCCTCCAAAAAACAGCCCCAACTTTCTAAAACAACATGAGAAACAAAACACAACCATCCTTTGAAAGTCACACTAATCTGAATTTTGCAATGAAGTTCTTCAACTAAAGAATGTTTGCAAAAATGTGCATATTAGGGGGTAATGTGCATAAAAATTAACACATTAGTGGGAAAACATGAGAAAATGCATTGTCTTAGGGGGAAATGATTGCAAAAGTGTGCAATTAATCAAAGCTGCATGCAAAAATGTGTTTATTAGGCGAGATTACCAATAAAATGCTGAAGTTGATTATTATTATTATTTTTTAAAAAGTTCCAGATTGCTGTGGAGATATGGAGAGCTGCATCTGAGATTGGAAAGATGAGAAAATGGGGGAACCAAACTTGCGAGCTTCTTCCCACCCAAATGACTGGATCATTTTAAAAGAGGCCTCTAATGGAAAAGCTGCTTTCATGTGACTGAGGCAGTATTTAAAAGGCTCCTCAATGAAACCACTTCACTCATTCAGCAAATCACTCATATCTCATTGTGGGATGAACCATTTAGTGGCTAAAACACACCTATATGAGTCAGCCTTCTCTGAACCATTCTGAGCAGACAACTAATATATTGAAACTACGACAAAAATCATTTTTTAAAAAAGAACAATAATTGCATAACGACCAGGCAGAAGACATGTTGTTGCCTGAGGTGAAGGAGAAGATGGCGTACCTCCATTTTATGTGCAAAAGCTGACCAAACTGTTGGTGGAGTTTTCCTTCAGGACTGGTGATGGGACAATGCCTGCATAGCAAGATAGGAAGCTGCCTTATATAGACTCATGCCATTACTCCATATACATGGGATAGCTCTGCTGGCAGAGCATGAGATGCTTAATCTTAGGGTTGTGGGTTCAAGCCCCATGTTGGGCAAAAGATTCCTGCATTGCAGGGGATTGGACTGAATGACCTTTGTGGTCCCTTCTAAGTCTACAGTGCTTTGATTGTCTACATGGATGGACAGTGGCTCTCCAGACTGGAGACATTCCCGCCAGCTCTACCTAGATTAAACCAAGGTTTCTTGGTTAACTTTTCTAGTAGGGCGGTTTTCCATATGTTTTGGTACTTGTGGTCTATGTTCACTCCTGACAGGTCCTTCCAGTGTCTAGTTATGATGTTTCTTGCTGCTGAAAGTGACTTATGAGTTCCTTGTCATGTATGTGTGCATTGTCATCTTGGAAGATATTTAATAAGGCTAACTAAACACCCCCCGGACCTTCTGTGTGCAAGGCTTCCCCACCATACCTGAGGGAAGCAGGTATGATAAGTCAGGGGGATGCCCTGCCCCACCACCACTCCTGCCTCACAACACCTGCCTAATGAGGAGGCCGCCTCACTCTGCCAAACGGCAGAGCCGGCCCAGGTAGTCACCAACCATTTCAGTGCCGTGCAGAAAGGATGTGTTCACAACCTGGAAAATGAACTAAAAGTCTTGGCAGTTCCTGCTCTCAGCATGTCTCTGAGGCTGCAATCCTGTACCTAGTTTCTACTGAACTGGCACTGCAAGGGCCAACTGCATTTTTTTTTTTTTTGCTCTGTTTCTCCATGGCTCTGTTTTTAACAACAACAACAACAACAACAACAATTTATTTATACCCCGCCCATCTGGCTGAGTTTCCCCAGCCACTCTGGGCGGTTTCCAATCAAGTGTTAAAAACAACACAGCATTAAATATTAAAAACTTCCCTAAACAGGGCTGCCTTCAGATGTATTTTAAAGACAAGATAGCTGCTTATTTCCTTCACATCTGAAGGGAGGGCGTTCCACAGGGCGGGCGCCACTATTGAGAAGGCCCTCTGTCTGGTTCCCTGTAACTTCACTTCTCGCAGTGATGGAACCACCAGAAGGCCCTCGGTGCTGGATCTCAGTGTCTGGGCAGAACGATGGGGGTGGAGACGCTCCTTCAGGTATACAGGAGCGAGGGCATTTATTTATTTACAGCTGTGGAGGGGAACAATTTTTATCAGGATCACAGCACATAGGGAGGGGAGATTAATTCCTTCCCCATTCCGGACACTGAAAATTGCAATGGTGGGGGTGATATATCTGTATCTGTATCTGTATCTGTATCTGTATCTGTATCTGTATCTGTATCTGTATCTGTATCTGTATCTGTGTCTGTGTCTGTGTCTGTGTCTGTGTCTGTGTCTGTGTCTGTGTTCCAATTGATGCCAATGTCAAAGAAAGCACTCATACAAATGCAAAATCCTCACTTTGTGGTATACAGTGGTACCTCGGGTTACATACGCTTCAGGTTACATACGCTTCAGGTTACAGACTTTGCTAACCCAGAAATAGTACCTCAGGTTAAGAACTTTGCTTCAGGATAAGAACAGAAATTGTGCTCCGGCAGCGCAGTGGCAGCGGGAGGCCCCATTAGCTAAAGTGGTGCTTCAGGTTGGACCTCAGTTCCAGCACCTCTCAGGTGGGCGCCATTGCTATTCCAAGAGAACAAGGGAGTCGTTCATGGTGAGTTCTGGCACCTCTTTTTCTAGAAAAATAGCACTGATCGTCTCTGATGTCAGCCTACTCAGAATAGACCCACTGAAGTTGATGGATCTAAATTAGTCAAGTGTATGAATTTCAGTGGGTCCACTCAGAGTAGGATTAGGATTGGCCACCCCCCCCCCCATGTCTGCCATGACTTCAGGATGGCTGCCTGAATAAACTCTCACAGAGGAAATTGCAAACTTCAGACGCTGCACCATTAACTGCAATCAGGCCCTCAACCCTTACCCATTCTTAGTGCCCTTCTACAATATAGTGAAAGGTTTGTGCTACCCCCCTCCCCCCTCAGAAGCTAGTAATTAGGTGGATTTGCAGTTCAGCAGATCATAAACTCTGGCTCCAGCTGTGCAGAACAGTATGATTAATAGTGAATATGAGCAACCAATATAACTGGGCAGCACTGGGGGGGTATTCAAATGATTTGCAATGTTCTTCCTGGAACTCAAAAAACAACATCAGACATAATGGAATGATTGATTTAGCAAATTCCAATGGAAGCTTGGTTGGTGGGACTGTTACTAATAAGATTCAGCTACAATTTGCCCCAAACCCATCGTCCACTGTAATATCATCAAATGGACACAAGTTCCCGTAAATCTTTCCATTTCCTTTGTTTCATTTTTCGACCTCATAGGCACACGTTTCCTCTCAAGAAATGTGACCAGCTCCATGGCTTCAGCACCAGTCAACTATTTTCCTCTATTCTCCTGAAGAAGAGTTCTGTAGAACTCAAAAGCTCACACACTATTTTGTAACGTTTGAGTTGGCCTCACCCAAAGCCCTAGCATGGATTTCTTTTTCAATTTAATAGGCCAACTCAGCTTTAAGATGTACTGTTTATACAAAGGAAACCTGCTGTGGAGTGCAATTATTTTCTTGGTTTATCCTGATGTTTTAATTAAGTTTTAATCTATTGCTTTATGGCACAGGGTAGTCTGTAAATTTAAATAATATGTAATAAATAAGTTGAATGTTTGCTACCTCGTGCCACATTCCATTGCAAGACTGTGACTAAATGTAGACTCTATGGCTGCAGCATCAGTCAACTTTCCCCCTCCTCCAACCTATCTAGCCTGATGAAGAGTTCTGGAGAACTGAAAAGCTTGTGTGCTATTTTGTAACATGCTATTTTGGGAATGATTTATTCTATATGCAAGTAATGAAGCCAGACTCTCTAAGTGTCCCTATTTTCCAGGGACAGTCCTGGATTTACGGAACCGGTCCTGGTTTCTAATTTGATCCTGGAATGTCCTGCTTTTCCTTAGGATGTCCCTATTTTCATTGGAGAAATGTTGGAGGGTATGGAATAGGACAACCCCAGGGCTTTTTTCCCCCAGCCAGAAGTCACCGGAACTCACCTTCGGTACCTCTCAGGTGGGCACCATTGCCATTATAGGAGAACAAGGGAGGTGTTCATGGTGAGTTCTGGCACCTCTTTATCAAGAAAAATAGCATTGGGCATTCCTACTTTCATCAGAGGAATGCTGGAGGGTAAATCTCTATTTTCCTCAAAGAAATGTTGAAGGGTTTGGATGAAGCCACACTGGGAATGGGAGGGAGGATCTAATTCAAAATGCATTAGGAGTTTTTCTACACATTTCATTGCACTTTAACTAGTTCCCTTGGACTTCTGTTTCTTGCATGACAAGTAACTCTTTATTTTAGAGTGAAATTTAAATGCTCAGAAGAGAGAGAGGTGGTGGTGGGGATTCAGATTCAGATCAGGCTTGCAGAATTCACATCCCAGTTGCAAGTATGTTTGGTTTGAAGCAACAGGGGAATAGTGTTGTGTGTGTGTGTGTGTGTGTGTGTGTGTGTGTGTGTGTGTGTGTTTTCACTGCTAACCTTTAGCCAACAGCTCTCCTTCCTGACAAATATGTTCATAAGACACCCCAGCACACACACACCTTTTAAAAAGTCAGCCATGGTGTGGAGCTGCCTGGGGTTCAGCAGTTGCTCACTCAGGAGAGAATCCTACATCAACCAATAAGTGAGAGCCAAAATATGTTGCAATATTGTTTTAGAGGATTCATCAGCTTATTTCCTGCCAGTCTTGCATAACCCTCATTTATTTCTGAAGCCTGCCTTATGTGGATTTTTGTTGTTGAAAGTGTTCCACTTTCAGCGAACGCTTGGGTAATTCATGGAAACAGATGACTCATTAATACTTTCCCCCTGATGATATTATTCTGATCTTCTATAACCCATGGCTTTCTGTATTCTTTTTAGAAGAGTGCTATTTGTTTTCTCCTGAGCAAAATTCCAGCACTGAAGTACAGAATGCACATGATGAAAACAATACTTAGAAAGAGTTGTCCAAAGTCTCTGTGAGCCTCCAATTCCTGGGTGCACATCTCCAGGAATGCTCTGAGACCAGAAAGAGAGCTCTGACCTTAGAGAGGTAGATCTGATGTCAGGTTCCTCCCACCCCTGTGGCAACTACCACAGAGCTCTGATACTGGTAGGGTCTAAAAGGGGTGTGTTTGTGTCAGAGGAGGACCAGAAGTCAGATGGATCTGAAGGCTCCAACACCTTCTTAGTTCCCACAAACCAGGGAGGAAATCACACCAGACCAGGAGCTGAGGTGATTCAATCCTGTTTATTAGTTTGAATAGGAAGGAAATTGTGTGCAAAAGAAATGTGGGGAAGAGGAGCCTCTGGAGAAAGAAAAAACTGGTGCTCCTCTAGGGCAGTCCAGCAGGGCAATGAGCAAAGCACTGTCAACAGCCCTTTGAGCCTTAGGACTGCAACCTTCGTGGATTTAAATAAAGTGGCTCATATGTTGAATGATAAGCACCCGTGAAATACAACAAATTTGCAAGTCTACTCTCCTGATCTTTAGGAAAAGATGAAAATATATATGAATTAAATGTTTGTGTCTTAGTTTATTTTTAAAGCACACAGTCTATGGGAACATTGGATAAGGAGGGGTAATTCTGGTGGTGGAATCAGTCATTAAAAATTGCAAAGCTAAGAGTCAACTGAACTCACTCGGTTTTGGGTGTTGTCTTGTATTGTTCATTCAACCTGAATGTGGCAGTTGGTGATGGCATTAAGTGGTTGTATCTTGCTATAACACAATACTATGTTTGTTTTAAATCTTCACGTTGTTGTTGTTTCTCCTTCTTCCCATCAACAGTAGACTATGTTTCTCAGCACATCACCTCCAGAGCGGATAGAACCAGCTAATTGGAACCCCTATAGACGTAATGCAACAGATGACGGCGGTGCGTTAGTGACTAAGCCTGAAGGAGAAAATTGCTTCAGGTTGCTTCAGGTAACTAATTCACACCTCTTGAAATGATCCATGACCTGAAACACAGCTATCCTCTGAAATCTGCACTTATCTGAAATTTACAGCTTAGTACAGGGATTTATTAAAGGGATGTATGCAAAAAAAATAATAATAAATGCATCTGTTGCTGAAAAAAGTGATTATATTAGGGGGAAATCTTGAAACAATTTGTATATTGGGGAGAATCAGATTCAAAATGTGTACATTAGGGGAAATGTGCAGTAAAAAACTTGTGCATTTTCATGAAGGCATTTATTTATTTTTAAAATCACAAACTGATGCAGAAATGTGGTTGACTGAACTTGATTAGAAAAATGAGTAACCAAGAGAAACCAAAATTGATTTGTCCATCCTTATGGTGAAGGAATGGGTTTCCCATATCTAAAACCTGACTGTGCAGTCAGTCTGAAACGGGCCCCAAAATCCCCATTTTTCCTTCTCCAAGGGTGCATTAGCTAAAAACCATTAACTTGAGCACTTGAGCAAATGTATAACAGGAACCCAGCTGTATAAACTGGCAGTGAATGCAACTCATTAATTGCACAACTTCAGTCAATCTACTGGATGAAGATGAGCCCGTGCTCTTAGGAAAAGCAATATATACTTGAAAAATGGAAAGAATGGAGCCTCAGCTGTCAGCTACAGTTTCTACATCTCAGACCAATCACTAAGGCTTCAGTTATTGGAAAGAATGTGTATCAAGTTCAAGTTCTGCAACTGTTAGTAGTGCATGCTGGTACCACAAGTTTATCCTAGGCCAGAGGTTTCCAACCTTTTTGAGTCCATGCCCCCCTTGATCAACTACATTCTTTCTGCACCACACCCCATTGCCCCAAAGAGAGGTGCTGCCTCATACTGCCCCACAGGGGCCTGGGAAGAGGATGCCCCCAGTCTTAGTGACCCAATGAAGACTGGCCAAAGGTGGACATGAGGCCTGCACAGGGGAAAGATTCTCCTTCGGCATGAGGCACTCAGCTCCCAGGCAAGCCTTGCTCACAGCAAGCTCAGGAAAGGCCAGGACACTAGTTTGTCCATTCCCAAAAGTAAGGGCTGGAGGGCTGGCTGGCTGGCTGGGCTCCCTCACCCACTTCCTTGCTTACTCTGAGGCCGCCTCAGCTTCTGGCAACCAGCACCCCCTGACCAGCCCCAGAGGCACCATTCTCCTGGGGAGCTAGGAGCAAGGGCTGTTGCAACAAACAGCCACACAAATCTTTGGGAGGCAGAGACGTTAGAAGGCATCAGAGGAGGGAGGGAAGGAAAGAGGGGCAGAGGCCAGTGTTGCCCACGACACCCCTGCCCACCATTCAAGGCACCCCAGGGTGCCACGGCACACTGGTTGAAAACCACTGTCCTAGGCCGGTGCTGACTGGAAGTTGATTTTAATCATTGTACATCCTGACCACCATCTGACCTGTGCCTCCTTTATGCCACCATGCAGGAACTGCTGCAGGCGCAAACCCCATATGCAGTTGTAGTTTTGAAATTTGTGCCAGACAGGAACAGTGCCAATTTTGCCTGCGTCATCAGCAAAAGTAGCGTGTGGGTGGAAATCCCTGGCACTGCACATCGTGAATATTATGCTGATCCTCTTCTTCCTCATTCATTTGGACTCAAAACGGAACGTGGGTGGGAAATGCCTTTCCACTATAAGAATTTTTAAAAAGCATTTCCCCATCACTAAGTGCTCAAATGCATCTCAGAGAGACTGGACAGACTGTCCAATTGTGAATAGATGGAGCCTACGAGGAAAATATGTACCTGTACAAGCTACGAGAGGGGTGGGGGATGCCATCCCAATGAGAGACAATCACAAAAATGACGCTTCCCTTAGAAGGACCATGAAACCATTCTAATTGTCTTTCCAAAGGCAAGATATATTTATTTTTCTTTTCATCGAGCTTTTGGACATAAATCCATTTTTAAGGAGCCCCTTCTTTTAGGAATGATATGTATGTATGTGTGTAGAGCTTTTCTTCTGGGGGTACGCATACCCCTAAACATTTTGTGAATCTTTGTACTTTTGTCCATTTACTGTATTTGTTTTTCCGATTTGAACTATAAAATGGTGATTTTCTTGAGTCGAAATGAGAATACCCCTAAACATTTTTTTAAAGAAAAAAAGCACTGTATGTATGTATTTCTCACTCTTCATTAAAATCCTTGGGCAGATGACAATAATATTAAAACAACCAACAAGAAGGTACAATAAAATATTTTTTGTTTTTGTGTGATGTTTTTGACAGTTTGTTGTTGTTGTTTTTTTAATTAACTTTGGGAATTTGATTGGAAAGTAGTTTGGACGTTTAATTTTCTTTACCCCACCCCCCAAAAAATGCAATTGTAAGGAGCAAAAGGCAAGTTTTGAGAGGAAAGCAAAAATGTTAACCACCCACTCTATTTTAGTTAGAGAACCCATCTGTACTGTATACAAGCCTACCCAGGTGCTTAGAAAGTTGAGGCAATTTTAATTTGTTTTAGTGTGTTATTATTATTTATTAAATTTCTATGCCACTCTTCACCCGAGGATCAGAGGGCAGTTTACAATATAAAAATACAATAAATACATACATAACATAGGCAAAGGTAAAGGTACCCCTGCCCATACGGGCCAGTCTTGACAGACTCTAGGGTTGTGCGCTCATCTCACTCTATAGGCTGGGAGCCAGCGCTGTCCGCAGACACTTCCGGGTCACGTGGCCAGCGTGACAAGCTGCATCTGGCGAGCCAGCGCAGCACACGGAACGCTGTTTACCTTCCCGCTGGTAAGCGGTCCCTATTTATCTACTTGCACTACTTGCTTTTGAACTGCTAGGTTGGCAGGCGCTGGGACCAAACGACGGGAGCGCACCCCGCCGCGGGGATTTGAACCGCCAACCATGCGATCGGCAAGTCCTAGGCGCTGAGGTTTTACCCACAGCGCCACCCGCATCCCTATACATAACATAGTAACAAACAATAACAATACCATTGTCCAATTTAAAAGGCCATAGATTGTTAAATTAGCCAAAGGCGTGTGTTTTTGGGTGTCGTGAGAGTATGATCCCGAAAAGCTCTGGGATCTTGCGCAGGTCATGTGACTCGCATGGGAGCATGGTTGGGAAGATGCATGTCCTGATTTTGGGACTGAACATGTTGCAGGGTATGAGAGTGGGGGCAACTGGGAACACTTGCCCTGGGCCTTAGAGAGCTAAGATGGCCGGGGGGCTCCACTGGGGACTACTGGACTTATGTTGTCATTGAAATAATGCCCTTTGCCTCCCAGCCAATCAGGGACTTAGTGCAAGCCTTTGATAGTAAAATCTGGACCTGCTTTACTGCATACTAGTGTGTAGCGTCAGATCGGATCGGGCAGCGGTGCCACAGAGCTGCCTCTCATGGGCAAGACTCCGACCCTGGGCCTCAGACAAACTTTGCACGGGCCTGGCTGAATCTAATCACTTTTTAAATAATAAAAAAGCCAAAATAAATATCTGTGAGCTTTCTGGTGTTTTGGTACCACTACTCACAGTGTATCGTGCGCGTATGCCTATGCAGAATAGTTGTGAAATATATCTCTGTATGTGCCTCAAAGCCTTTTGCGTTCTTCCTGAACAAACACAAGCTTAGATACATTTTTGGATTAATGGTTTGTGCGTCGAGGGGGCATGAATGTAAGTAGGCTGTTCTGATTGAAGCCACTTGACATTTGAGTTCCTCAAATGAATAATGGTAATTCTTAGGGTGCATTTACCACATTTAAATATCTGAATCAGGACTCACTTTTGGGAACTATGCAATATCCGAGCTTGTGGAGCTTATGTTGAACTCATTTTTATTTTATTTTTTTGGTCTTCTGTCTCTCCTGGACTTCTGGGGGGTTTGAATTAATACCATAAATATGGATGGATTGTTCTGCTTACACCCCTGTGTAACTGAAGTCGATGGAAACATTTCATGCATGAAGATTATTACTCTGGGTTTGAGCTGGGGTGGACCTTGGTAATATGGTCCTCTGTACAAGGCCAAAATTTGACGAACACCCACCCAGCCCTTGTGCTGCCTTCCCAAAGCCAGCTAAGCAAGGTGCTGAGCTTTGGGAAGGAGGCATGAGGCTCTGGTAGGCTCCTAGTGCCCTCCCATCTCCTTCCAAAAGCTAGGCTTTGAGCAGGAGGAAGGAAGACTCTAGGACCCTGTCATAGCCCTCATGCCTTCTTCCCCAAACCCAGCACTTACTAGACTTTGGGAAGGAGGCGGGAAGGTGCCTCGTTGGCTCCTGCACCCTCCTGCGGGGGAACTGGTCACACTGCCCTAAATCTGCCTCTGGTCCGTGTGACACCTTTGATGAGGCACTTGCCTGGTTGCCTGTGATAAGTAAGAAGTGCTTCCAGTTAGCCAAGTGCACCAATGCACATTGCACTCAAAATGCATGCACAGCGAGCGTCCCTGCAGTCCCTGCATAGAGGGGACTGCAAGTGCCAGTTCTGAGCAGAGATAAACCTTACGTCCATTGGGGTGGAGCCCATCAGCTTGGATGGGTGATGGGCACCATAATGATGATGATGATGATAATAATAATAATAATAATAATAATAATAATAATAATAATTTATTATTTATACCCCACCCATCTGGTTGGGTTTCCCCAGCCACTCTGGGCAGCTTCCAACAAAGTATTAAAATACAGTGGTCTGTTAAACATTAAAAACTTCCCTAAAAGCTTCCTGGTGTTGTTTCACTCCATTTTCCATCGAGCCCCAGCCAGCATAGCAAATGGACAGTGATCATAGGAGCTGTAGACCAACAATACCATGTTGTGTATCCCTTGATGACATATCATCCACATTTCTTCTCCCCTCCTTGTGGTAAAACCAACTTGGGGGAGGAGCGACAGTTAAGAAACCCCTCTCCTTCCACCACTTTTCCATTTCAGATTACAGCCTGGGTGGCTGGGAATTTCTTGCTTGCATGACCGCCAGCAAGTCCATGGAAGAAAACTCTGAAGCCATGCAGAACAGATCACTCCAAAAAGTGATTCGGTTATACCCTAAAGTCCATCACCATATCCATTAAATGGCCAAAGAATGAAGCATTTTTTTTGGGGTGGGGAATTACACACTACTCAGACACATGCTGTGTCATATATGGCTCCAGTAGGGCTAGGAGATGTATTGCAATATTGTCCAAAACTGGTTTGAAGTCCATATTGTAATATTCGTTTCATAATTTTTGACTTGGCGATATATCACGAATCATGATGTCCGTGTGCTATGCAAAAATCATAACGTGGGGAACACAGTGAAGCCAGCCGATGCCTCTGCATAGCTCCATCCTTTATTTCAGACATCGTGATATATTGGTAAGTCGCAATGTTTAGCTGGTGATATATCACAATGTTGAAAACCAAGGATCGCCTGGCCCCAGCCTTCAGACGAGAAGCAGACGAGAAGGAGTGATTGCTTCCGCTTATTGTTTTTCTTCTAACGCTACTATGAAAGTACAAAAGACATGTCATCTTTTGCATTTAGTCATCCTCATTCAAATCGTGGTTGTTGTTTCTAAAAGCATCCATAAAGAAGGAAATAGACATGGCCTACATCATTCCCTCGGGAAAGCGAATAAGGCCTTTGAAACACATTGTTCGCATACCAAAGAATATTCAAAAAATATTGTATGACGGCTTTAGAACTCCTGCTGCACTTTTGGAATATATATATATATATATATATATATATGCATCAAACTGGTAAGCGAGAATGGTATATAAAAAAAATCACAAAGTCTGTTTCTCACAAAGACTAAGCAGGATTTAACCCAGCTCCTGAGAGGAAAACAAAGTATTAATCTATGTCAGTGCCAAAGCAACAGGATGAGGATGCTATATTAAGAGTAAATGAAAAGGCTTTTCTCTTTTTTCTGTAATCTCAGTGTACACAGGTCACCTGCCAAGTCAACAAATCTTTTTTGTATTTCCTGGTAATTTCTTTTCCAATGTACTTGGTGGCCAGTTTTTGTTTATTGTATGAAACCATGTCACATGTATATTTTTTTGAACTTGCTTTATCCTTCAAAGAATTTCAGAAATGTGGCTCTGAGCCAAAAACCCACAAAGCCCACACAACAAGGAAAAATGAACCAGATTTGGGAATTTCCTTTCCAAAATTTCCCATTTTAAGAAATGGGCACAGGGAAAGAGGGGAGATTGATTGATGCTTTTACATTTGGTTATTTCTCTTCAGAAAACAGCCCAGAAAGAAAACATCACAAACAGCATGCAAATACCATAAAAGAGAAGAAATACCATTCAGGTTTTTTTAATAACAAAAAACCTTTTAAAAATCATAAATTTATTATATATTTAAAAATCTTTAGAGCTGGGCATGATCTGTGCAGACCCACTGGTAATGTTAGTGTATATGGCTAACTTCATTGATTTCAATAGGCCAAATCTGAGCAGGGATGGTACCTGCCTGATGTCTAATGTGTTTATAGTATACTTATAGCCACCCCCTCACCGATGAGCTCAATGGTGAGCCAGAGACATCTGAGATTTAGATATGGATGCAGATTTAGAAATAACTACAGTGGTACCTCAGGTTAAGTACTTAATTTGTTCCAGAGGTCCGTTCTTAACCTGAAGCACCACTTTAGCTAATGGGGTCTCCTGCTGCTGCTGCGCCGCCGGAGCACGACTTCTGTTCTCATCCTGAAGCAAAGTTCTTAACCTGAGGTACTATTTCTGGGTTAGTGGAGTCTGTAACCTGAAGCGTATGTAACCCGAGGTACCACTGTACTTTAATTTACCGTATTTTTTGCTCTATAAGACTCACTTTTTCCCTCCTAAAAAGTAAGGGGAAATGTGTGTGCGTCTTATGGAGCGAATGCAGGCTGCGCAGCCATCCCAGAAGCCAGAACAGCAAGAGGGATTGCTGCTTTCACTGCGTAGCGATCCCTCTTGCTGTTCTGGCTTCTGAGATTCAGAATGTTTTTTTTCTTGTTTTCCTCCTCCAAAAACTAGGTGCGTCTTGTGGTCTGGTGCGTCTTATAGAGCAAAAAATACGGTAAATAGAAATGCAATGTATCTCTCCAAAGTAGGTTAAACTGTGACCAGGTGACTGCTACTCATTCATCTGTCCAGGTACTTAACTTCTGAAACCTTACCTTCTTAGCGTTCTTTACGTTTAAACTGGATTTGTACTGGACAACCCTTTGGACTGAGAACATGTGGACTGAGAACAAGACAAAGCTTTGGAATAAACTATTTTGGTTCAATAAAGTTGACTGAAGTATCTTACCTACACCTGAAAGTAGTTCCCATAATTGCCAGGTGTACGGAATGTGAATTAAGTTCATTTTGGGGTAGAACTTTCATCTTCAAGTTCTTTCCCCTTCATGTATTTTTCACTCTTTAAGCTTAAAGATAGTTGCTGGGGGGAAATAAACAATTTGCATTTCACCGTGGGTTTTTAAAAAAACGTTTCCTTTGTCTTCTTAAATATGCTTTGCACTTTAGCACAGCGGCTTGTAACATTCTGAATGCTGAGAAAATTTGCCGAAGGTGGTCTGAATGAACTGTGAACTGAACAGGAACAAAACTGGTTCATTTTGTAAAGGGAGGAGCATGAATTGGAACAGGTTCATTTTGGGGTATATTGAAATTGATTGACACCTAGTTTCTTTTTAAAATGAGCACCGCAGAGGAGTTAAAGCAGGCCTCTCTTCACATATCTGGAAAAGATGGATGCAGAATCCCACAAAACTACACAGAGGGTCCCCAATTTCTAACACTGACTTCTCGTTCCGTATTGCCCTTTGACTATACTTAGCATTTTCCAGAACATGGACCATAGGAAATATTTTCAGGACATACTATTTTTGGGCAGCTGGAGAGAGACAGCATGCTATCAGTGGTGTGTGTGTGTGTGTGTGTGTGTGTGTGTGAGAGAGAGAGAGAGAGAGAGTTCATGAAAGTGAGAATGATCTTTAACTGAGTCTCGTTGTCCCACCCCAGACATTTATATACATCAGTGAAACTCAGCTGAGTCATTTTTCACATGGGTGGAAGCAGCTGCTGGCCACCTCATTATACAGCAGCTCACAATGGAGTCGTTCATTTTCCAAATAGTGGAGCTTTTGTGGCGGAAGAATCCTAAGAACCGAGGGCCATGTTTGCATGTTATAGTTCAAGTATACTGTGTGGCTTTATAATCACAGGATAAGGGAGAAGGCACCCACTGGCTGTGAATGGAAGTATTTTTCATCGCATTTGTATCCAAGTTGCTGAGGTTGGCATGCACTGGGGTTTTCCTTGCTTTATCCTCAAGACAACACTGTGAGGCAAGTGAGGCTGAGAAAGAGCACATAGCCACCAGCATTTCACTGAGGAAAACAGGGCAAGTTTTTGTGTCTGCCGAGCCGAAAGTTGGAATTGGAAGCTGGTGGAGTGAAATGCAGGGTTTCTGAAACCAGGGGAGTGTCCTTTCTGGAAAGAAATTCCTCAAACATTTGTAGGGATGGGGCCTGCCATAGAGGTGGTAGTGGTGGCAGCAGCAGCAGCAGCAGCAGCTATAGTGGTAGTCTTTCTATCCTTAATGTTTTAAAACTTAATTCTGGTGCCTCAGGCGGTAGCTGAGTGGCCATCAGCTATCAGTCACCATTTTCTGCCCAGATTGTGAATCATTCTAGGGGAATTGGGGAGGAAATTATTTATAATGAGGCTTTTGCCTGTTCCTTAAGTCTGTCTTCCTCCTACCGAATGCTAAATCGCCACAACCATTTACAAAGTTCTTTATCTTTACATTGGATTTGGGCCACACAGCCCTTCAAACAGAGGACTCCTTCAGTCAGAGGAGTGTCCTCTGTAAATTAGGAGACCTGGTTCCCCTGCACTGAGGATATCAGATCTCAGGTTCTGAGCCTCAGGAAGTGACACAGCAACTCTAAAGCCATGCCTCTCCAAGGAAAGCCTGTATTTCTCAAACTTGGGTCGCCATCTGTTGTTGAACTACAGTTCCCATCATCCCTGACCACTGGACCTGCCAGCTAGGGATGATGGGAGTTGTAGTCCAACAACAGCTGGAGAACCAAGTTTGAGAAACACTGCTCTAGGCTGTCCTGTCTGTAGGAGCCACTGCCTTGCTATCTAGGGAGCAATTGCCAATATGTCTAGGATCCTGACTCTAATTGCCTTTTCCTGTCTGGGAAACTTCCTATGTCATAATTAATATCTGCTCATTCACCCTGATTTTGTATAATTATTACTTCCTGGCCTGTGAGTCTCCTGGTGCGGTGAAGAAGGATGGGTCTGTTGCCTTTTGTGTAACTTCCAGCTCAGCTGAGGGAGTTTACAACTCACAATTTATCTGTGCCTCCCCTAGCTTCTAATTTGGGAAGAGGGGTGGGTGGGTGTGAAATGCACATTGTGGGTCAAAGCCTGTCCCACTCTGTGAACCCTGAGACCTCCGAGTATAGGGCGGTATAATAATAATAATAATAATAATAATAATAATAATAATAATACTCTCCCCCCAAAAGAGGGGGTATCTGTGGTTCCACTATACAAATGCACACATTTCGGCTCTGCAGGTTAAAAGGCTACAGACTTAATTTGTCACAACTTGAGAGTTTGTGTTCTTTTCACAGCGCAATCCTATGCTTGTTTAGTCTGAAGTAAGCCCCTTATGTTCAACAGGGCTTACTTCCAGATCATAGGAATGTATCATAGGACTGATCATAGGATTGTAGCCCAAACAGTTATTTTCTATGTTAATATATGTATTTTTTCTGAAGCAAATAATGTTTGTTCGAGTCTGACTGTGTTGTCCTGAGATTCAAGTGGATCTATCCAGGCACTGCTTTGCTGCGTGGTTCATGCTTGAAAGAAGCTTCAGTTAGTTTGGGGTATCTAAAGACCTCTTGACCAGAAATGACATTGGATATAATAATAATCAATAGAAAATATTATTTGTACCCGGCCAATCTGACTAGGTTGTTTCCAGCGTATACAGAAACATAACAAAACATTAAACATTAAAAACTTCCCTCTATGGGGCTGCCTTCAGATGTCTTCTAAAAGTTGTATCTCTTTCACATCTGATGGGAGGGCGTTCCACAGTGTGGGCGCCACTACTGAGAAGGCCCTCTGACTGGTTCTCTGTAGCTTCAATGTCTCACAGTGAAGAAACTGCCAGAAGGCCCTTGGAGGTAGACCTCAGTGTCCAGGCTAAGTGATTGTTGTGGAGCCTCTCCTTCAGATATACAGGGCCAAAGCCATTTGAGGTTTTAAAGGTCAGCACCAACAATTGTGCTTGGAAATGTACTGTGAGCCAATGTAAGTATATGATGTTTTACTGGCAGAATCCAGCATAGGCACACTTACATCTGCTTGAAAGCAATGACTTTAAAGCTCTAGATTCAAGGGGCTTATCTATGCTGAACACAATACTGAATTGTGGCTGCTGTTTTTCTCCAGAACCCAGAGTTCCCTAGGTTCTGGTTCTGTCTCTGATTGCGTCTGTCAAGATTGCGTCTCATGCTAAAGCCTTGCAACAACACGACACTCTCAGGAAATCTCCCTGGCAGTTTTGAAAATGGAACTTACAAGTCATTTGCTCTCAAAAGTCAATTGCCTATGGTTTAAGAGGGACACAACCCAGCGACCTGGAGCATTGGGGGTGGGGGGTGGGGGCTTCGACTGGTTCATGATGCTCATCGCAAAATGTGCTAATGTAATGCAAAGAGGCATTTATTTTTCAATTGAATTCCTAACCCTGGAAACTTGGACGATGTTAATCTTGGTTAATAAATGCATTGCTTTGCTCCCGTGCAAATGGCTTCAGCATTTATTGGAGCAGAACAGCCTTTGCAGCAGCTTGCGTTCGGTGTGCTGGGGTGGGGGGGATGGATACAAGATTGATAGAGACACCTCATTTAAGAATACATTGCCTTGAGCTATGTTATAACTAATGTACATACATCAACATTTATTGAACATACTGTGCACCCTTGGTAGAATGTTCTGGGATAAGCTTTTCCTCTGAATTATCATAGTATATGTTAAAGAAATGCTTACGGCAAACAGAGATCTCTCGGCGTTAGCCTTCGCCCGCAGTCCCCTGTGGCCCCACATCTACTTCTCACTAGGCAGGATTACACTTCCGTTGCCTGCGATGCACGTCAGTTAGCTTTACCTGTGCCATATCCCTTGGGGGAGGGGGAGGGAAGGTGCACTTTGATTTTACACTGTTTGCCTCAACTAAGGCTTGTCTGAATTTTGGAACTGGGCCAGGGAGATGGGCATGAAAAGCCTTTCTCAGCCTTGCAGCATCGTCTGTGCCCTTGAGCAAATCCCACCTCACAAAGAAGCTTGAGAAGAACATAGTATATAACTGCTCTTCTGAGCTTTTGGGAATCGTAGCATCATCAGATTGTAGAGTCAGAAGGGACCCTGAGGATCATCTGGTCCAACCCTCTGCAATATGCAGCTGACCCATACGGGGATTGAACCTGCAACCTTGGCATCATCAGCACCATGCTCTAGCCAACTGAGCTAAGTAGGATGAGATACAAATAAATAAAGGAATTAATGAATAATCTTCCTATAAGCTGGAAGGGGATACTGTGAATGTGCTTTGAATTAATTAATTTATTCATTACATTTATATCCCGCCTTTTTCTCCAAGGAGTTCAAAGTAGTTTACATGGTTCTCCTCCTCCGTATTTAATCCTCACAAGAACCCTGTGAGGTAGCTGTGGTTGAGGGGGATTTGAACCCTGGTTTCCCATCGTAGTCCAACCCTCTAACTACTACAACACACTGGCTCTTCGATTTTGTGTAGCCGGTGGTTTGGTTCTAGTCAATTTCCTTCTTTGCTGTAACATCTCTGCTGGATTATTATCTCTACTGTTAATCTTCAAAGCCCTAATTAGTTTATGTAAAGTTTCTTATCCTTCCATATATACCTGGCTGGACCCTATGATAATCTCCAGAACCCAACTTTGGTGATGTTGGTGCCTACTAAGGAGAGGGTCTTGTTTATGGCAGCGACCCAATTGTATAATGCCTTCTCCAGAGAGGTCCGCTTGGCACCCACACTGTGGTCCTTGGATAAAAAAGAACGCAAAAGAGCCCTGCCCCACACATTCCTCAAAAGTTGCAGGGATCACAGGCTGCTCATGGACTGCCTTCATGCTTCTCGTGAAAGCAAAGGCTAAATCAGTAAAGGGTAGCTGTGGGAAGGAGGGAAGCAATTGAGAAACAAAATGTCCACTGGGGAAGAGTTAAGCAACCCACTGCCACAGTCCCTCCTGAAGATCACAAGCTGCTTTTGTTTTTAAAACAAGAACAAACCATCAGGAATATGTTCAAATCTGCATATGAAGTCTAGCTTTGTTCTTCACCGGGAACTAAAAATGGAAGGAAACAGAGCTGATTGGTATGTCCGAAAGATCAAGCAACACCGAGGAGGAATGCTGGCCTGGCCTCAATTTATTCCCGGGGGGGGGGGTAGACCCAATTGGCTGGTTGGGCCCGCCCCCTGGGGAATCCCAGGCCCCAGACTGGCCTGCCATTGGCCTTTCCACAGGTAGGCAGGCAACCTTTCCCAGGTCGGCTGCCAGATCTTGGACCCTGGGCAACCTCACCTGACCATTGAAGTTAAGCGGATTTTTAAATCATTTGATTAACAGGTTTTACAGATGAACTCTTGAGGAAAGTAGTAGCTAGTATGAGTCAGTGAGACCTGATTATCCCAAACGACCTCAAATGGATGTTGTGAAAATAAAATGGGGGAGAAAACCCAATGTTCCTTAGAAGAAGGATTGGATTTTAAAAGAGGGAGAGAAGCTGTTGATGAAAAACAATTCAAAATTAGCAATTTCTTCCTGCAACATCCTATGCCAAAGCAGCCTTTTAGGCAGTGATCTCTGATCATCCCACTCCATCTCCTAATTCAGGGTTAATTAGTGCAAAAGTTAGATAAGATCGGAAGGCAATCGTTTCAACATTTCCATGTTTTGCTTGAAAGCTCTCCCAGCCCTGTAGCTGATGAAGTTGGATGTTAAAATGCTAACAGCTTTTAATAGATTCAAGATGAGTGGGATCATGTAAAGAAATCATGAGTAATATGAGTAGGTTATATATTAAATATTTGGCTTTAATATTGCTAATATCTTAGAAAATATGTTCCCAGTTGAAATATGTTATTTCATCAGCAAATAAATGAGACAGTGATCTCTTCATCTCATAATTGTGTGCCCCCCCCCACTTTATCTTCTGTAGTTTTTATATTTGATTGAAGAACTGTGATTTCTCTTGTGTTGGCTTTATATAGAAGGGTGCAGCACTGTGTGATGCAGTGCAGATAAGGGAGAGCAAACGCTGACCGAATTAGCCATGTGGTCTACAGAGGCACATCTATGGAATTTCTATATGTAAATATTTAATACGGCAGCCTTCTTGGCTGGTATGCTATGCTTGCAGAAAAAGGTGATCTTGGAATATATTACATGCACGGTTACCCTCCCTAATAATAATGCAGTGAAGACAGGGATTGGTTGGCATTTTGGTATGGGTCATAGGAGCCAGCTTCTAGGGGGCGAGGTCCCTTCGTGTCTCCATATAATATTTGAGGGGGCTGAGCCCCCCCCCCGTTGATGAGCAAATGGCATTCATGTGTCATGTTTCATGATCAATTATGTGGGGGATTACCCCCCCCCCAAAATATTTTATTCAAATTGGCACCCCTGGTATGTCTACTGAATTACACCAGTAGCCTTCAGGTACATTGCAATTTGTTGTTTAGTCGTTTAGTCGTGTCCGACTCTTCGTGACCCCATGGACCAGAGCACGTCAGGCACTCCTGTCTTCCACTGCCTCCCACAGTTTGGTCAAACTCATGCTGGTAGCTTTGAGAACACTGTCCAACCATCTCGTCCTCTGTCGTCCCCTTCTCCTTGTGCCCTCAATCTTTCCCAACATCAGGGTCTTTTCCAGGGAGTCTTCTCTTCTCATGAGGTGGCCAAAGTATTGGAGCCTCAGCTTCAGGATCTGTCCTTCCAGTGAGCACTCAGGGCTGATTTCCTTCAGAATGGAGAGGTTTGATCTTCTTGCAGTCCATGGGACTCTCAAGAGGCATCTTCAAAATGGAAAGAGTTTAGCTTATACAGTATGCCTTTCCAATAGCATCCTTTCTGGTAGTTTGCAGATGCAGCTCACTGGATGGGGCAGAGCTGCTGCACTAGTTTCATGGCAGGCGGGTCAATGTTGCTTACCAGGAGAGAGAGGGGGGAGGCAGTGGGGGGGGGAGGTAGGTGCAGTAGAACCACACCACCAGGGATGCCTGCTCTTGTCAGTGGGTTCCTTGCTGGAGTGTGAGCCCTCAATCAATGCCCACCGAACCAACTCTTGACTGGGCTCAGGCTAGCTTGTTGGCTTCCCTGCAGCCTCTGCAGTCGCAGCTGAATTTTTAAAGATGTATCCCACAGTTGATGGACTTCAAAGTTCTGGCAGTAGCCACTGTGTTGCCAACAAGAACGCCGAAGTGAAAAGGGCTTTTACTATTGAGACAGGAGAGCTTTTATTCACCTCTGGACACAGCACAGGGCTTCCATGACACTCCTGTGATGTCATCTCCCCTTGTAGCCAGTAGGAGCCTGCGTCATCTGTGTGAGCCATACAGCAACGATGTAGATTATTTCACATCAAATGTACCGCAGATGGTGACCAGCTGGGGAGCCAGATTTATTATTTCTTAAAATGTATCATCCCTTGTAAAATATCTTAATCGCTATCAGTCTCTGCAAATGCCTGGCTGGTTGACAGAGCGAGCTGCCTTCAATCTGCAAAGGGTAGCTACAAGTCGTACAAAAATGCTGCAGCTCCCTACAAAATTCTCACACCTTTTATTTTGTGGACGGCTATTGCTGCAGTGTTTTCTTCCCGCACTTCCTTTTCTGTAACTCAAAACAACGCTGTAACCAAGCATGCAAAGAAGCAGACATGGATCAAAGTTCACCTTCTGTTCAGTCCATTGAACTCATGTAAGGATATGATGCAAGTCTCAGAAGAGTTTCGGAATTGCTATTTGTTTTATCTGGGGGGGTTACTCTGCCCTTTTATAACCAGAATGGAAAACTACTATTATTTCCTTTGCAGAGCTCAGTGGTTAGAAAACAAAGTAATCAGAAACTGGGCGGTTCACTCCCCAAAGTAAAATCAAGCTGGTAAATGCAGTAAGAGTAAGCAGTGCAAATGAAAAGAATGAAGGTTAGGAATGGCGTTTTGGAGGAGGGGCAATGGGAGGGACACTGTGCTGCAAGCCAAAGAGCTGGGAACTGTATTCATTGTTGCAGCAACATTAAGGAGGTGAATGTTGAGCCTCAACAAGGAGGAGGAGGGTGGAGAATCCATTTTCGGCATGGTTGCATATAGTGGTGGATCGCTGAACCACGGGCACCCTTGTGGACCTGGTTGGTGCTGTTGGTGCTGTTGTTTTTGCTGCCAATTTTCGGCCACAACTGCAGCATATATTTAAAGCACTTTACCGCATCACTTTAACTGTCATGGCTTCCCACAAATAATCCTGGGAAATGCAGTTTAAGTGTGTTGAGAGTTGCTTTGAGACAATTATGCCCCACGCAGAGCTATAGTTCCCAGAGTGGTTTAGCAACCAATCCCTCTTCCTAGGGAACTCCCTTTAACCTGAAATCTCACATTCAAGCACCGCTTATTGTGCAGCATTTATTGAACATCACTATCGGATCACTTACTTTATTTAGTGCCCTCAGTGAATTAACCCCCTTTGCTGTCTTAAAAATAAATGCTCGTGCTATATGGTTTGGGAACCAACTGTCCTAAAGCCTGTCTACTATATGGGCCTTTGAGGAATTGAGAAGGGTTATCAAAAAGTTAAACTCAATTTCCTTGAGGAGAATCCCAAGCTGGTTCTGCTCCTAGTCAGTCTCACCTACAAGGTTAAAAGCTTACTTTGGGATCTAGGTAGGTGGAGACCCATCTGGCTTTCTATAAAAATGAAACAACCAAAATTCAGTTCTTCCCACCATCAAATTTAAATATTCCTTAATATGAAAAACCGTTGGTTTATTTCTCTGCAATTTGGCAGGTTTCTTACCCAGTAGTCTTTCCTTGTGTCTGTAATTTTCTGATCAATTGCCCACAAAAAATATGGGCAATTCTCTTGCAGGTCAATCTTCTGAAATTTGACAGGTATCATATCCTCAGAAGGGGTGATCTTTTCTGCAAATTTCATAGAAATACATTTTGAAATAAACACATAAATAAATTAAAATGAAATAAGCAGGCTTTGTCCTCTGTGGAGGGGCTAATATGTTGCATGCCTGCGAATTCCATCCACTTCTGTCAAAATGAGGAAAATGTTACAGCCATTTTTTAAAAAAATAAACTGTCATAATGAAGTGTGTTTGTGTGTGAAGTTGTTTCAGATGGACCCTGCATCTAATGAGCCAACCTACAAAGTGCCTCATACCAATAGAGACTGTTTTCTGAAGTGCTGACTCAGATGAATATTGTGGTTGGTGCACACACCTATTACCTATCACCCTTGAGGTTATATCTAAAGTGAAGTGTGACTGGTGAAATCTTGTGAGACGTTGAACCAAATACAGCCTGATGGTCATGTATTGTGTCTGACCAAGTACTTGACATCCTCAGTCCCCCACCCAGGTATGCTGCAAAAATGAGAGACTTTCAAGCCTCTGGGAGGCCACAATGGCTAGAAGGTTCATAGCCCATATGTTAGCAAATACTGGTACAAATCAGAACACAGCATTGCACAGTAAAACATATATCATTGATATTAAATCACATTTCTTTCCAGTCGCTTTATTGGAGTAGAATTTCATACACTTTTATTATTGGGTTGAAGAAACTATTTCAATTCTCTGCGGTCTCCCACTACATCTTTGCCATGATTTCTATTCCAGAAATGGAAGCCTGGAAGAGAGCATTGGGACCCCTCACCCTACCCTGGGAGAAGCAGTAGGGGCTGAAAGTGGGCAGCAGGGTGTTGCTAAGCAGACTTCCCAATGCTGCACATTACTACCAGTTGCTGAGAGGAGGTTTAAGGCAGTGGCGAGCTTGGTGAGGGTGTGTGGTGGAGCAAATCAAATGCTCCTGCCACTGCGCCCACACCACACTGAGCTCTCCTCCTTTCCCTCCTGTGGAGCCAGTGTGGTGTAGTGGTTAAGAGCGGTAGTCTTGTAATCTGGGGAACTGGGTTCGCGTCTCCGCTCCTCCACGTGCAGCTGCTGGGTGACCTTGGGCCAGACACACTTCTTTGAAGTCTCTCAGCCCCACTCACCTCACAGAGGGTTTGTTGTGAGGGAGGAAGGGAAAGGAGAATGTTAGCCGCTTTGAGACTCCTTAAAGGGAGTGAAGGGTGGGATATCAAATCCAAACTCCTCCTCCTCCTCCTCTTCTTCTTCTTCTTCTTCTTCTTCTTCTTCTTCTCCTTCTCCTCCTCCTCCTCCTCTTCCTCTCGGTAACTGGCAGCAACATGTGGCATTGGAAAGCCAGAGTTGCAATGCTGTGCTGCGCTGCCAACCATTACTGCTTCTACCCCCTCCTGACTACATGTTTAAAACTCTAATTAAACTGTGCAAGACCACCACCACCCCACTGGCAATTCCATTTGGGGCCCAGATGCAGGTCAGATTAGCACCACATCAGGACTCAGAGAGAGAGAGAGAGAGAAGACATCAAACAAACAGACCAAATTAGAATCCTCATAACAGCAAGACTCTGTATCTTATACATAACTGTGCCCTCTTTAGATACAGAGTCTTGCTGTTATGAGGATCCAACTGCTTCTTTTTTCAGAAACCACATTAAAGAACATGTGCTGGACAGCTGCAACACCGAAGCTGATGAGTTTGCTTATGATCCTGGTGGTTGGCGCATCGAAGGAAATTCTTGGATCTGTTTGAACCAAACAACAGATCCATGAATATAATTTAGTGCCGATGTCACATATTTGAACAATAGTAATGCACATTGCTCTTCCCAAGTTATCAAGAATTCAACAAGTGCTAATTGTTTATTGCACTTTGTTTTCTACATTTCATTACATTTCCCTGATGAAATACTTTTCTTCTGGAAGTAGATTAAATGACTGTGTTGACAGGGCAGCTTAGAAAGGCAGGAAATCAATCTTCTGGTGAGTTAGTCAAGTGATACATTGCTCTCCACACTCTGAGGAGACTGCAACAACAGCCTATTTCTAGATAAAATATTGTTTTAAAGTAATAATGCACAAATATGCTTGTCCTTTACGTTCCATGAAGCTGAGTGGTAATTTGATGTTACAGTATTAGCATATGGGACTGTGATCCATCACGGCAATACAGTATGTGCCTGAGACTGGTGGTTCATGAACAGTTCCATTGCAATTGTCACACTGCTAAGTACTGAAAAACATTGCTGCATCAGGGCAAGAGGGTGTGGAATAATCATTAAGTGGAACCTCTGAATGCAAATATGATCATCTGCTGGAAGATTACATAGCTTGCTGGAACATGGCCCAGTTGTGTGTGTGTTTAAATGATTTAATCATAGATGCAGACCACTGGTGGTCCTCCACACAGACATGAGTGTCATAAAATCATGCAGGGTGGGATGCTGATATATGGCTCTGGTTGGCTCATCATTTGGAGAAGCCCTGCCAAATATTTCCGTATTGTATCAATTTTGTTTTAATACAGGCAACCACAAAAATGTGATGGATAATTCTGATACAAAAACATAATAATTTTAATGGCCAAATAAAAGCAAATGGAACATCTGTGGATTTTTCTAATCTGTCATCATCTAAGATTAGATTTATGGGTTTAGCAGATTGTGAATCACTAATGGTTGTGTATTTTGCTTATTTACCTGCAGCGCACAGTTTTTAAAAAATGTATATATACAAGATTTAGGGAGCAATGGGATGAGTGGATATCATCTTAGGTACAGCTGGAGATATGCCGGCATCAGCGGCGTAGCGTGAGTTGTCAGCACCCGGGGCAAGGCAAGTAATTTGCGCCCCCTAACCCGGGGCAAGGCAAGTAATTTGCGCCCCCCCAACCCCTAACCTGCCGATCTGAGTCGAGTTGCTGCTGGCGCTGCCGCCCAAACCACGCCGCTTGCCCGGAGGAGGAGGGGGGCAGAGAGGCGAGGAAAATGCAACATGGCCCAGCAGCTGCAGCAGCAGCAGCGGAGGCGGGGCTGTGAGGAGGGGCTGCCTGGCACGTCCTCCGCGGCCCTGACGCGCGGGGCTGAGAGCCGCTGCCTGCCGGACGCCTTCAGCCCGGGCGCGCGCACAGCTCGTCGGTTCCACGAGACATGGGGCTCTGCTACAGCCTGCGCCCGAGGCTCTTCGGCGACTCCGGAGGCAGCGAGCGCGCCCCCCCAGATGTTGCACCCGGTGCGGCCGGCCCCCCCTGGCACCCCCCACGCTACGCCACTGGCCGGCATATCTCCAACATCTCGGCTCAACTGGGACCCAGCCTGGTGGATCTTAAGATGGTGTAAGCCCTGAAGAAGAGGCATGTTTGGTGCAGGACCAGAGAGGGGGAGACTCAGGCTGGATTCTAAGCCTGTTGAGCTCAGTCTCATGACCTGGGAACCCTATGCAAATTAAGCCAACAAAAAGGGTGGCATAACACCATTTAAAGGCTTGTTTCCCCTTTGCTAGTTAGTCCAGCCCAGCCAATAGTAGCCATGCTCCAGAATGGAGGTTGGATCTGGCATACTTTACCCTGGCTTAATTTACCAGGATTGGTTTGTTACAATTTTAAAAATCTCAGCTTTCTTTAAGAATGTTTCTAGCCCTTAATGGCTGTTAGAGCAGCAGGATTTGGCCAGCATATTGTTGCGATGGGCAAACTCATCTGTTTTCCAGTGCATGATATTGCCGCATGTGTGCTAAAGGTGCCATATGCATGTGCAATATTGAATTGTCTTCCAGGTGTTATAATTTGGTTTCACCTGCCTGACAATTACAGCATAGCACTGGAAATGACTAAGACATCCACTATCCCTTTGTCCCCAAACAAATGCTCCTGAAATAAAATTAGGTTCTCTAAATTTGTATGGGGACACCACCCATATAAATGTCTGTAAGAAAGCATAAAGGGAATTGAGCCATACAGTGGTACCTCGGGTTAAGAACTTAATTCGTTCTGGAGGTCCGTTCTTAACCTGAAACTGTTCTTAACCTGAGGTACCACTTTAGCTAATGGGGCCTCCCACTGCCACCACATGATTTCTGTTCTCATCCAGAAGCAAAGTTCTTAACCCAAGGTACTATTTCTGGGTTAGCGGAGTCTGTAACCTGAAGTGTCTGTAACCCGAGGTACCACTGTATAAATAATATACTCTCCAGTCAATGGACTGCTTGATCAAGGACATTGGTAACATAGTTCATAGCAATGAATTCTAGTTTTGCCCTAGCTTTCCGTAATCCCCCATTTCTCCTGTTTTCTTAGACTATCTGGAATTGATTGTGTCCTGTTAGTTAGGTCAAATGTTTGCCTAGCACTTTGGCTTTGTTACCAATACCTGTGCCCTTCCTCTGCCCTGCTCTTCCAAGAGGCACAAATGACAAAATATACATTAACACTGCTGAGATCTGGTGACACTAAGCCTAAACGGTTACTTGCTGGCAACCGGCATAACATGGTTTTAGATTATTATTACCCATAAGCCTCAGGCAATAAATGCATCTGCCAAAGTTCGGACATCTGTTTGAAATCACTGTGGCAATCATGGGCTGAGATGAAATGTGATAACATCACTCCCCTTTTGCTGAAGCAGGTAGCTGCAATGCAGATGCGCTGGCACAAAAATGAACTTGGGGAGGGGGCTAGAACGGTTCCCTGCTAACAGGGGGAGCTCCTCTCAAGGTTATGCGAGAACACTGTGTTCCAAATGTTAAAAAACACAGTGTGTGGGGGGGACTAAGGATAACCTGTGTGTTTGCACCACTCTCATGCTGCTTCCGGGACGTGGGTGGCGCTGTGGGTTAAACCACAGAACCTAGAGCTTGCCGATCAGAAGGTCGGCTGTTCAAATCACCGCGACGGGGTGAGCTCCCATTGCTCGGTCCCTGCTCCTGCCAACCTGGCAGTTCGAAAGCACGTAAAAGTGCAAGTAGATAAATAGGTACTGCTGCGGCGGGAAGGTAAATGGCGTTTCCATGTGCTGCTCTGGTTTCCCAGAAGCAGCTTAGTCATGCTGGCCACATGACCCGAAAGCTGTACGCCGGCTCCCTCTGCCAATAAAGCGAGATGAGCGCTGCAACCCCAGAGTTGGCCACGACTGGACCTAATGGTCAGGGGTCCCTTTACCTTTACCTTTACCTTTACATTCTGCTTCCAGTGGTGGCTCATGAAGAAGGGTGTGGGGGTAGTGATGTCATATTCGTGGTGGTGGAGCAGTCCTCATTGGGTTGGAAACAGGGTCAGGTGGAGGTGAGATAGCGGGAACTCCAGGTTCATGGTGGTAGCCCGAGGTTCCAGGCCGCCATTGCAGTAAAGCTTTGCTGATCTTACTACCTCATTCCATTTTCAGCACAATGAGCACACTGTTGCCGCCGCTGTTATTAAAATTTGCATACCACGCTATACCAGTAGATCTCAGGGTGGTTCACAATATAAAATCACAATACAGTGGCACCTTGGTTCTCAAACGCCTTGGTACTCAAACATCTTGGAACCCAAACACTGCAAACTTGGAAGGAAGTGTTCCAGTTTGTGAACGTTTTTCGGAAGCTGAACATGCTCTGTTTTGAGTGGTACGCTGAGGTCTGTCTGGTTTTGCTATTTATTTTGTGTTTTCGTTTTTGTGGCTCTTTGTGTGTGTGTGTGTGACTGTGTGGAACCCAGTTCAGCTACTGATGGATTGATTGTGTGACTGCAGTACATTGTTTATTGCTTTCATCTTATGGATCAATGGTCTCGTTAGAGAGTAAAATTCATGTTAAATTGCTGTTTTAGGGGTTGTTTTTAAAAGTCTGGAATGGATTAATCCATTTTGCATTACTTTCTATGGGAAAGTGCCCCTTGGTTTTGGAACACTTTGGTTTTAGAACAGACCTCTGAAACTGATTAAGTTTGAGAACCAAGGTACCGCTGTATATAAAAAACCACAAATTGCATACTAAAGATGAGAACGAACCCCCCTCCCCAATAACCTGCCCTTCCACAACACATTTAAAAGGGCTTTGGATGTCAATGTTTTTGCCTGGAGCCTGAAGTTGCACAACAAAGGCGCTGGATGAGCCCCCCTGGAGAGAGCATTCCACAAACCAGGAGCCACTACCGAAAAGGCCCGTTCTCATGTTGCCACCCTCTGGACCTCTCGTGGAGGAGGTACATGAAGAGAGGCCTCATATGATGATCACGGGGTCCAGGTCAGTTCATATAGACAGAGGTGGTCCTTGAGGTATTGTGGTCCTGAGCCATTTAAGGCTCTATAGGTAAAAAAATCCCCAGCACTTTGAATTCAGTTCAGAAACAAATGGGCAGCCAGAGCAGTTGGGCCAGGATTGGTGTAATATGCTCAAACAGTCTTGCCCCGGTGAGTAACCTGGCTGACGAATTCTGCACTAGCTGAGGTTTCTGAACCATTTTCAGAGGCAGCCCTGCATATAACTCATTGCAATAACTAAACTGTTGCCGCTGGGGGAATGCCACTGCCCCCACTCCCATTTTATGAGCCCTCTCTGGCTGCTTCCAAACATTGGTAGCAGAAAGCAATGCAAGGACCCTTTCAGTTTAAATTACTAGTGAGATACCCCCTTTACACAATGATGGTGGGAAGGGAGGGAGTAATACCGGTCTTGAAGAACACTACCTCTGAGGCAAGTTTGCCCCCAAACATTACTTCTTCCTTTTTTTAACACCCACCCACTCAGAACTAGTATATTTCTTGCAATTCAAATAGTGGCACTTGGATGTTACATTCCATAAGTAAGGCATGTTGGTTCTTTTTAAAGAAATGGTTGTAAATACAGCTTGAAATTTCCCCTATCCATACCAACTGATGGTATTTGTCCAGCTCTATAAATATTTGACTTGTTGTATGGGCAGTTGGCTTGTATGTTGTTGCCTTTTACATGATGCGACAGAAGCCAATTATTTTTTAGTGAACATGCATCTTTCATGTGGTTGAATTTTTTATTAGTCTAAATACAAAATATTTATGTTCCATTACATATTTACAGTCCTGTTCATGAAAAAATAATGGTAATCTCAAAGCAGTAATTCCCCAGAAACTGTTTAAAGGAATGTTCGTCTGCAATTTCCTGTTTCCCACAGTGAGTGAAACTATTTCTCATGGATGTGTGCAGAAGATTGTCTACAGAGTGGTTGCCATAGTCAGCTAGCAGGGAACGCACCTTTGTTGCCTGACTGTGCTTCAAGCAAACACAGCTGGACCTTTGGCTATCGACCTGGACTTTCCCCCTTGAATAAAAATGGATCCAGCTATTTTCTTTTCTTTCTTTGCAACTGTCACATAAGGCTCCATCATAGGAGCCAATTCCTATGGGCCATGAGGGCTTGGCCCACATAATAAAATATTTGAGGGGGCTGGGCCCCCACAAAGTTGATGGGCATTCTCATTCAAATCAAGTGTGTGCACTGTATCATGTGACTGATTAGGCAGAGCAGGCCCTATCTGGGACCCCACAATAATTTATTCAAGTTTGCACCCCTAGGCTCCATTGCGCATGCGTGGGTCACGTTTCTCCGCTTCCACGCATGGACGTGACATCATTTTGACCGTCTGCACATGCGCGAGCAGCGAAAACCGGAAGTTATGCGCTCCGTGGAGCGCAACCTGAAAATACTTATCCTGAAGCGCATTTATCCTGAGGTATGACTATATTAATATACTGCCCTTCATCCGAAGGTCTCAGGGCGGTTCGCAAGATAAAAATACAAATAAATAATTTAGAACAAAAACAAAACAGAGCAAAATAATAACTCCCCTTCTCAAACACACTTAAAAGCCCATAGAATATTAATCAGCCAAAGGCCAAAATATCCTGGGTCAAGCCTATAAATAATTAGCATTGATGATAGCCAATATTATCCATACTCAGACCCATTGAAATAAAGGGAAGAACTTTCATCTCATTAAATTTCACTGGATCTGCTCTGGGTATGATATCAACCCAAACCATTGACTAATTTTGGACTGAGATTTCAGTTTTCTGACCCTGGAACATCTTTCAAATATTTGGGGTTACACTTCTAGTGTCATAACTTGAAGTTGAGCTGTACCAATGACCCATTTTCAATTTCTACAACCTCCCCATCCTCCACCCCCGGGAACAGTCATTAGTTTTCAAACTATTTCCCACCATTGTAATAATTTTGGGATACTATTATAAACTTAATTTCTGCCTGAAATACTTTGATAAAGATTCTAGGAAACGTGTTTGGAGCCTCTTGAAGTAGCCCGCCCTTATTAAAAAAAATTAATTAAACTTATGTCACAAAGCAATCTAATGTAATAGCATTGTTTAGGTGCATATTGGGGCCCATAAGCAAATGTGTATGTGTGTGTGTGTTTAATGAAATTGACAGATGCTATTAGCAAAGTGGTCTTGCTCATACCATTAACAGAAAGCTTGGTATTTGGGGGATTATTTTTTTTTTTTTTTTTTTGGAAAATGTTAATGAAGCCACCTCATTTCATGTTTTCCTCCAGAACACTCCATAAACAGATGTTTCCTTGAATGCTTTTAAAAACCCCGTCGCATTAGAGTACTATTACAGGGAATTTTATGTTCAAACATTGACATTCCAGTTTAGTATGAGAGGCGTTGTGTGTGTGCATCCTCTTATAGCAGAAAGCCAGCGATTCAAGCTTCTCCGGTGTTTTGTTCTCCTACTATTGGGTTCTGCTCTTCCGCTGTTTCTTCCAGCCTAGCCTCCTCCCACTTTCTGTAATGCTGCGAGAGAGTTGCTTTGGCCAGCTATATGCCAGAGTGGACAGCTGGCAGGAATATATGCAGAAAGTGAGCAATCGTCTCCTCCTCCCATCACACCCCCTTTTCTCTTTGCTAGACTAATTTGAGGCTGCTTTCGCTCAGTGCTGTCTGTAGCAGGCTCCTGGAGTATGTTAAAGCGTACAAGATAAGAAGAAACCCAGCCAAGTAGGGAGTTGCTGGTTTCTGTTTTTAAAAATCCTGGCATTTCAGGCAGCGTGTATCTGTGGATGTGCAGGGTTCCCTTTCTTCGCTGGAGGCAATGGAGATTTGTTTTCAGAGAATAACTTTAAGGGCAGAGAATAAGCAGGGAGCCTTCCCTTTCGAAATGGCACACAGGCTGCAATCTTATACGCATGGGCAAATAAGCCCCACTGAACTACATAGGACCGGCATTCTGGGTAGACACATACGTATAGGATTGAATAGACAGCTGGCTGAATTCAGTTTAGATGTAGGGCTGTCTTTAGCATAGCTTCATTAAGACACACACTTTGGATACTTGTTTATTTATTAAATTTGTATACCGCCCTGTAGCCGTAGATCTCAAGGCGGTTCACAACATAAAATCACAATATATACATAATAAGAACATACACAACCGCTTCCACAACACATTTTAAAAGGGCATTGGATGTCAATCAGCCAAAGGGCTAGCTAAAGAGGAATATTTTTGCCTGTCAGGCAGCTGTAATCAACTCCCATGGCTGGTTGCCAGGAATGTACAAAGACAAGGAAAAGTCCTTACCACCTGCTTTTTATTCAATATTTACAGAGAGAGGCTTAGAACATAGCCTCTTGGATAATGGCGTTGTCCACCTTCCTCATTCGTCATCATCATCACCTCTATGGGTACCACTAAGTGCCCTCTGTCTTCAAGCTCTTTGCTCTCCTTCTTTTAAGGCTTGCTGGGTTCTGGGAGATGGTGGGTCTGGAATGTTTTTTAGTGATAATGTGTCGGCCAGCTGCTGTTCTCCCATTATTTCCCAGCTTTCCCCCCTCATCTTCCTCTGAGCTGTGACCTCCTTCAAACCCCTGTTGTAATTCTGAACTGTCTTCCTCTTCTCTGGAAGGGTCAGGCTGGGGAGGCGGTCTCCAGCATTCCTCTTCTGTCTAGTCCCTGACATCACCTGGCACCTAAAGGTGTATAATGAAGGTACCAGCTGAACCTCCCTGGGAAGCACATTCCACAAAGGAGGAGGCACCGCAGAAAAGGCCTGTTCTTGTGTTGCTATCCTCTGGACTTCTTGTGGAGGAGGCACATGAAGACTTCTTGAAGTTGGCAGATTAAAACAGGGTTGTTGTTTTTCCAAACTGCTCAAGTTTTGTTTTGAATGCCTGCCTTTCTAGTGTGAGGAAGAGGGGAGAACAGAAGACCCACATCACCTCAGCTGGGTCATGCATGGATGTTTATTAATTGAGCCCTGTCCAGATCTTATTAGAATAAGTGTTACCTGAACATGTGATCAGAACTCCTGCTTTTTCTAGGATCATGTGGAATGAGCCCACACACCAGTTGGATGCACGTGATGCCATTCCCCTCAGTGCACTGCTTAGATAATGTTCAGACAGTTCTTCTAATGATTTTATTGCTTCCCCTTTAATTTTATGTGTATGTCGGGGGCGGTGGATGGGTGGAAGTAAGTGGCATAATAATAATAATAATAATAATAATAATAATAATAATAATATATTTATTTATACACTGCCCATCTGGCTGGGTTTCCCCAGCCACTCTGGGCAGCTCCCAACAGAATATTAGTAGTAATAAAAAAGCAATAAAACATCAAACATTAAAAACTTCCCTAAACAGGGCTGCCTTCAGATGTCTTCTAAAAGTCAGATAGTTATTTATTTCCTTGACATCTGATGGGAGGGCATTCCACAAGGCGGGCACCAAGAATGCCCTCTGCTTGGTTCCCTGTAAGCTCACTTCTCACAGTGAGGGAACCGCCAGAAAGCCCTCGGCGCTGGACCTCAGTGTCCAGGCTGAATGATGGGAGTGGAGACGCTCCTTCAGGTATACTGAAGTAAATAAGCAAGTCAATAAGCTTTAACTCATTTACTCCTATCCACTTGTGCTGCACTTTCTCTAGCACATTTTCTAAAGTGCTCTTGGCTGTCTATGGTTACTGCTTGACACAGTTTCCAAAGGGACATTGTATCTGCCTTGCGGTGCTCAAAAGGATCTGCAGTGATCTCTAATTATGTACTTCCACTGCGCCTGTTGGGTTTGTAGTGGTCTGAGGACAGGACGGATGCTTCAAAGACCAGGAAATGGAAATAGGGTGTTTTTGTTTTTGCTTTGTGTTCATTCTTTGGAAGAACGTCTTGTGATTTTTCAGATGATGGTCATGTGAACAGGAAAGCAGACATGCAGTGGTGGGGGTGCGGGTGGGGTGGGATTATGCCTTGGGCTGACTGGGATTGTTCCTTGAGACACTGAGATTTGGGATTGGGCCAAACATGCTGACAGATTATATTTCCTGTTTGTTTTGGTGAGAAAGCACAGCGGAAGCTTGTCCATCTGAAATTCTTTTTTATTTGGTAGTTGAGGGGGGATAGATAACAAAGTTGAACTCTGAATGTTCCAAGCAATGCAGAGAGCAGAAAATGTCAATCACTTGTACTTCCTGTTCTCCACCATACCGCCATGTTAGATAATGCTTTTGAACTCAATTTCGGTGACTAAGTCTGAAATTCTACACACATTTTTGGGGATGGTGGTGGGGAGGGGAAAAGTTCCATCAAATTTAGTAAGATTTGTTCTGAGTAAACCTGCATAAGGGAAGCGAAGATAAGCCCTGTGGTTTCTTCAGTTACCAGATCCGCATCCTGCCTTTTAACGAGGCAACATAGAAGAAGAAGAGGGGTGTTCCTTTCCATGGAACCATGGTGGTCTTTAAAGACAGGATATCTGGAAATGCTTTAAATGCATTATATTTGGCAATGGTCATGCATTAAAAAAACAAAAACAAAGAAAAGGGAACTGCAGATGTGTCCTCTCTCCTCTTTGCTTTTTAGCCTTCCAGAAAAGGAGACCTTCTCAATATTTTGAAATAATATTGTCTGTTGGATGTCAAACACATTAAATTCCTTTCCCTCTTCTTTCCCTTAGCTAGGGGGATTGTAGCTGGTAATTTACTAGGAAACATCACGAGCGTCTGAACATTCATGAATGAAGGCATTTGAATTCACTGGGTGTTGACTGCTTTAGACCTCTTGTGTTTCATAAACCTTCTGAGATTTCCTCAGTCCATTCATTCATTCATGGGTCATGTAATTGGCCTTGGATCAAGCAGACACAAAACTGCTGCAGTTTTGTGGGAAAGGGTGTTTCTGAAATGCACTGTTAATAGACAAGCTGTAATATCTGATTTAGGTTTCTGTGAGAGAAAAATTCACCTCCTGGCAATATTTATTTGTTTATTTCATAAATATGCACATCTTGAAATTGAGCTGAGGTGGCCTTATATCATCCATATCCATATGTCTTATAAAGAAAGCAGATGGAAATCAGTGCAACTGTGTGGTCCAACTCAGAATAAGACTGCTTTATATGGAACATATGAAGCCTTTTCACTCCTTATTAGGGATGGGAAAAAATGGATTCAGTTCAGATTTAAAGGGAAATCTATCTAACTTGCAGTTTCTGAAACAACACAAGAATCCCAGTGTAGTCAACCTTCAAAATTTGCACTTCCCTGAACTTTGCAGTGCAGTTCTCCAGAAAAGTAATGTGTACAAACACACACACACACACACACACACACACACACACTAGGATAAAGTGTGCATAAAAATGCATATATTGGGGGAAATTGCCTTGAAGAAACGTTGCTATGGGAACATTGCTCTGTAAAATTGTATATATCATGCAAAATTGCACACAAGTGTGTATATTAAGAGAAATTCACACCAAAATTATTACTTTTTTATTATTATTGCAAACTGGTGTGGAAATGTGGAGTGCTAAATTTAAGACTAGAAAATGAGAAACACTGGAATTGGAAGATTCACCCATCCTTTCTCCAAATGCATTATTTTCCACTTAGTTCAACAGGTGCTTGAATCCTTTTCCTGACCATCATTCTCAATTCTAACTGTGTACACCACTTTCAGGTTAGATCCCGATCACAATATTTAGCATTTAAGTATCTTATCAGATACAAATAATAAAAAGCTATTACCACCCTTCTTGCATCCCCTTTTCCTACTTAATGAGCTTCAGATGTACATGTTCATTGGACAGTGTCTGTAACATTGGGTATTGTTTTGTACATGTGAATGAGTAATCACCGATCAAAAGTGCAGAGAGCACTTTCATCTGCAATGCATTTTCAGTGGAGGCAGTTTACTTATTCACCTACATGCCAGTTATTCATAAGATGTCAAAGTCAAGTAGCTGTTTGAAGCTGTTTTCTGAGTTCAGTTTTTCAGAACAAGGTTTTGGAGTCTATCAAATCCATAAGCATTCACAGATCCTCAAGAAGACGTTTTGAACTCTGAAACAGCAGAGCGACAGCAATGAACATTTTTTTTTATATATAAGATATTTATTAAGGTTTTTTAAAATATTACAGTAAAAATGAAAAAGAAAAAGAAAAGAGAAAAATACAAAATAAAAACAGTTAAAAACACACATATTTTCTATGAACATTTTTCTTCAGTAAACAATGGAGCTCCTCTTCTCTTTGTCTGAATTATTGTGGTACTTCATTCCCTCCCCTCGCACACTTAAGTAGCTGCCATTAAATTGTCCCCAAAGGCCCAGAGAAAGCTCTGAAGGAACATGATGCAATACATCTCTTGATGTTAGGCAGGCATGACTGAGTAAGCAGCCTTGATGACTGGCTGCTTGGGATTTGAGTCGTCTGTCTGCAGAAGTCCTCACTGACCCACAATCTATTGGAGCCAATGACTCTTAAACCAGGTTGAGTCCCTATAAAGGAAGAGGCTTCTTTGACTGAAGGCAGAGTTTGATAGAGCTGCAGCTCCTATTTAAGGCTGAGGTAAACTTGTGCTGAAACAACATTTGAGCTCTGCCCTTGCAGACTTTCTAGCCTGAAAGGAGCTGTCCAGGGTACCTTTGGAACGTAGGATCAGAACCCTCAGACTGTTGAGGCAGTCACTCGGAATGGAACAGTTCACTGGGCTTAAATCCCACGTAAGTTACACTTGTGACTAACTTAACTCCCATTAATGTGGGAGACATGAAGTACCATTCACTTCGTTTAGATCACAACCTCTGAATGGGAACTGTCTCCATCTAATGTGAGAAGTGTAGGTGTAACCTCTGGGCTACAGTAATCACTCTTGTTATGGTTTCTCCCACTCTTAAAGAATCAGAGTAGCACGGGGTGGAATCATGGGGGAGTAGCAATCAATGCAAGTAGTGGTCCCAGGAAGCTCAGCTACAGAGTCTATAGATCTATAAATCCAATGGTTAAACATAAGTTGTCTATAGCATTCCCTGCAGAATTGATATCTCAGTAATTATGTTTGTCCAGGGCTCATAGGTTTATACAAACAACTTCTTTGTCTGGAGGGTGTTTCCTCTCCTCTCTCTTACACTTTTGGACAAGAAACTGGCCTGTTTCTGATCTTTAATGGATCCAGATATTTCAAAGCGTTGACCCGTGATAGACTAAAGTTTCCTAACTCACTGCTCTAATATCATTGCAGTGGCTAAAGGACAAAACACAACCCTATAAATACAGGCATTAAGAGAACACCACTGAAGGAAGCAAGGCTCTGTATGTGTGTGTTCAAGATCATAGTCCAGTAATCAACCCATAATGTGATTATGTGGTTGAATAATAATAGAGTTGTTCCTCTAATTGAATCATCCTATGCAGGAGAGCCACAGACATGACTCAAAGGAAAGAAATCTTCGGTTTGTGGGGTTCCCTCCCCCTGATAACATTTGATCTTTGTCATGTCTTCCAGAATTCTGATCAACAGCTTGTCTGCTGTTTTAAGCTACTCAGGCATAATTTTTCTCCCCTCCCCCTCTCTGCCATTAATTTAGTTTCTGGTGCCCCATCAGACTGACAAACTAAGGCTAAACATATTTTCCCCTGTAAATAAAGACCATTTATATAACTAAAACTGTAAATGCAGACTGAGCTTAGCATGTGGTTGCACGAATGCTTCGGAACACGCACGCACACACACACATTTTCAGAAGTTTTTTTTTAGCATTCTGTTGCTGAATGTAGATCAAGGGCTGAGATCCTTTCTTTTGAGTTGTTGCTGCTTTTAAACACTTGATCCTGGTAGCATTGTTGTCAGTGTATGACAGAGTGTACAATGTTGAAAGAAAAATATAATATGAATCTCAGACCCATATAAGCCTATCTGCATTAGATGGGATTGGATGGATACATTGGGAGATTTTCCTTGTTGCATGTAGCCAAGGAATGATTTCTAGGCTAGAGCTGTTCAATTCAGGAATACAATTTGAGGAGGAAGGGGGGGGGGACTAAAGGCTAAAGCTCTTTTCAAGGTGGTATATCCCTCTCAAAGTGGTTTCCCATTGCACCCCAGCCCCAGCTCCATCAACCTCACTAGCCCCTTCTGCCAACCCCTTATTTATGCCAAAATTTACAAACTCTTCATTGTGACAAATCCTGTCTGATTTATTTCTTCAGATGACTACATGGGCATCTTTAAGGAAGGCCTTTGTTTTCCCTAAAGCTTCAGATTTCAGTTCTAGACTCATACGGGACTTAGTGGTACCTCCATTCTAAAACTGCCACACTTCCTCTAAATGGACCATGATCTGCACTAAATGACTTTCAAGACGATGGTTTGAGCTTCCAGCTAGTGCACTCCACCACCACTAGCTCCATCACCTCCATCACCTCTGCCCATGCCCTTCTACTACTTATCAACTGTACATATCAACTTCTTGCTGTACATATCAACTTCTCACACTGACCAGTCTGTGGGCCACTGGACACCCAAGCTACCTTCCGCCATTGGAAGCAACTGGGGAAAGATCATTTAAGTGCCAAAAATCTACTTACGTTCTACTATATCTCAAGAGCATTTAAGGAGTTCAGCAACGTTAGCAAATGAAGGTTCTTCACTATAAATCATGACAAGTAACAACCTTCTGTGAAGGGAATGTGAAAGAAAACACGTATACATTTTATGAATATTTAACAAACTTTCATTCATTTTGTTCCTTTAAATAAGGTTCATTTTTAGAGGAAGAGAAGTGTTTTCCTTTTGCTTCTACATATGCGTAGAATACTGTTTAATAATATACTAGTGGAAAGATGCTGCTGTTAATTATCTCATTCTTATGCATTTAGCTGTGTCAATTCCCGCCCCCCCAGCATAGTCATGTTTATTAAGGTGAATAAATAGGTCCTCCCCAAAGGGCTGTGCACAGGGCCCCACAGATCATAAATCTGTTACAGGGGAACAACTGAGTTAGCAAAGATTGCATCCCTGCTCCCCTGTCTACCTCAGTGTGCATATTAATAAGTATGTGAGTGAACTTGGCTGGCTGAAAACATGCTCTCTGACATGTAGTTCCCAACCATGCACTCACCCCTTTATGTGGCCCTTGGGGCCCCAAAGGGTTGCCCAACCCTTCAGTATGAACGCTTATCTGAATCCTGAGATGCATGAGAAATGAAAGCTGCTGTAAAAAGAGTCACAGAAATGCATGATAAGGAGTTGTGGGGGGAGAGGGATAATTGGGAAACCATGTCTCTTCCTCCTACATGGAAGCGTTTCCCTCCCCCCAAGGGCCTGGAAGTCATTCTGATGTAAGAAAAACTTTCACTTCAGCACAACCAATTCTACCAGACTCACTGATGAAATGCTGTGATTCATTCTGCACGTTCCAGCACGCCCGTTCTTTTTATATCAATTAAGTCTTAGATGCCCTATAAGCAGCTGTCGAAACCAGAAAGAGGCTCAAACTCTGTAATGTGCAGAATGATCTAACTTGGATCAAATATGTCATTAGAAGCATTAGGGGATTTCCACTGTATTGTATGTTTTTGGATCAGTTTTGTTGTTAAGACTCAGAGATTTAGAGGGGAAATTTCTTATTTATCATAAGATGAAATAGCTGCAGTATAAAATGGGGAAACATCAATAATCTTTCTGCATCTATGAATTTGTCTGTGAACTATTAGCTACTCAAGATTGGATGAGCGGAGTGCATTATAGTTTCCACTGCCTTAACAAAACCCTGTAAAGTCACTTCCTGTTCCTGTTCATACATGAAAGCACCAAGACTAAGGCTCTATGTCATAGTCATTCATCATAAAGAAGTCTCATTACCTGGGAGAGGGAAATTTTCTGATGCTTGGAGACATGGAGTTTCATGCAGAGTAAGTTGAACGTAGGCCCACTGAAATCAGTGTGGCAGTTTAGTTATGACTAAAAAAAGTCTCCTTGATTTTAAAGGAAACCAAGTTCAATGAACTTAGTCTGAATCCAGACCATGTTTTGTATGCTTGGCTGTTGCAAACCCTCTTTGTGGTTGATGGTCAAGGACCCCCCCTACCTTTGGAAGGGGAGCAGCGACTGGCTCCCCTTGGGTAGAAAGGCGATTGGACCACAGCGAAGGTGGAGGAATTTGAGACATGTGCATCACCAGTGGGAAAGCTGAACCATCCTAGACAGAGTTCAAATAGCTCAAAAGGAGCTCTCGCTCAAACAGAGGACCATTGTAACAGATGTTGTCTGCTACTCCTATGCTGTGGTGGAACCCACAAATAAGGGGTTGATAGTTATATATGGGGATCATTTTAAACATCCAAGATCTCCTTTATGGTACTGTCATCAGGGATAGAGTTTGAGTGCTCTATATAGCAGCCTCTGGTTCTCTAGATGTCAATTTCCATCAGTGCCCAACCAGCCAATGAGGTCGTGGGTCAGGGATGGTGGGAGTTGTCTAGCAACATCTGGGAAGGCCACCAGTTCCCCCCATTCCTGCTGTAAAGGGAGGACTGATGAGAATGGAAAGGAGGAATAGAATCTAGGCATGAGTGTGGTCATGTCTACCTTCCTGGGTACCATTGAGTGGCACACGTACCTGTTCCACACTACAGACTATTAGAGGAAGAAGTGCTCTTCCCATTACAATCCTACATGAACTGCACATTCAGTTTTCATAACAACTCTGCTCTCCTTGTCTCAATGGCTTCATTTGTGGCATCTTTAGGCAATGAAAAGAGAGCAGATTGAAATCATTATAGACACTGAGCTTCTATACACGGCCAATATTTATCAGTATTGATAAAGTGCATGTTTCATCCAGAAAGTCAGCTAAGTGCTCAGAAAAGGTAGGAAAATCTGATATACTGCTTTCCCCATACTTCTTGGAGAAATGTTAGCTTAAATTGGGGGGGGGAAAGGAGGTATTTATTAAATCTAAGTTTTGATTCTGCCCTGGTGTAATTTTCTGCAAATCAGTGAATATGGAACTTCCAGATAACACATCAACTATAGCCCTCTGCAGGCGCTACCTGGGACAGGTAAAAAGGTAAAGGGATTCCTGGCCATTAGGTATAGTTGTGACCAACTCTGGGGTTGCGGCGCTCATCTCGCTTTTTTGGACGAGGGAGCCGGCGTACAGCTTCCGGGTCATGTGGCCAGCATGACTAAGCCACTTCTGGCAAACCAGAGCAGCGCACAGAAACGCCATTTACCTTCCCGCCGGAGTGGTACCTATTTATCTACTTGCACTTTGACATGCTTTCAAACTGCTAGGTTGGCAGGAGCAGGGACCTGTACTTGGGACAGGTACATCTTCTGATATAAGGTATTTGGAAATATTGAGTTGCATCCAGAAGAAAATAAGTTGAACCTGTATTTCTGAAGCCTCACTGCACATTTTAGAAACTCTGGAAAGTCGGAATTCTAACACAGACACAGGCAGCTTCAATGAGCACAGGAGGCTCCCTGCTTCAGTCACCTTCCCACTCACAAAGGGTGATGAACAGTAGTGGCCAGCAGGACAATGGGGCAATGTTGCTCACCTGTCTTCCCCACAACACACATTGCTGCCAGTTACTGAGAGGGACAAGGCAGCAGAGACCTCAGCGCAGTGTGGGTACAGCAGCGGAACCAATCTGATGCTCCTTCTGCTGCACACACACCAGGCTGAGCTCCCCACTGCCTTGTCCCTCTCTCTCTTGATAGGCAGCAGGAATGATGGCATTGAGAAACCAGGGGAGCAACAATGTCCGTCTCCCCCGATCAGTCCCATGGTGATGACAACTATAATGGGGAGGGGGTGATCAGCGCTAGCAAGCTCATCCCCCTATCCCTCCCTCCCATGTTTACTCTCTGAGAATGTCTGAAGAGGCTTATGGGAGGTTAATAAGTGCCTTATCATGCCAACTGCATAGGGCAGAGGTTTCCAACATTTTTGAGTACATGGTTCCCTTGACTGACCGCATTCTGTGGCTCCCTTGTGGGGCTCAAGAGCCCAGCTACGTCAACCCTTGCCTGCAGAGCTGGCAGCCTCTCACCCTTTTTCGAACACACTCCCTTGAGGAGTGTTCCCTCAGCCTCCTCTCCTCTCTCCTTGGGAGTCCTCGAGGCAGCTCCTGCTGCTGCCCCGATCTCTGAGCTGCCCCCACCCCAAAGAGAGGTGTCTCCTCATATTGCCCCACAGGGACCTGGGAAGAGAATGCCTCCAACCTTAGTGGCCCAATGGAGACTGGCCAAAGGTGAGCCAGTCACCTTTACTCACCTTGGGAGGCAGCAATGGCAGCAGCGGGCGCCGATGGGCCTGTATAGCAGAAAGGCTCCCCTTCAGCACCAGGCACTCAGCTCCCAGGCAGGTCTTACACACAGTAAGCACAAGAAAGGCCAGCACAGTGTTTGGCTGCTTGCCTGCCCTCCCATTTGTTTGTCTATTCCCAACAGCAAGGGTTGGTGGACTGGCTGGCTGAGCTCCCTCACCTGCTTGCTTGCTTGCTTACTCACTCCAAGACCACCTCAGTTCATGGCAACCAGCACCCCCTGGCCAGCCCCAGAGGCACCATTCACCTGGGGAGCTTGTAGCCAGGGTTGCTGCAACAAACAGTTGTGCAAGCCTTTGGGAGGCAGAGATGCAAGAGGGCATCAGAAGAGTGAGGGAAGGAAAGAAAAGAGGAAAAGAGGCCACTGTTGCCCGTGGCATCATTTAAGGCACCCCCATGGCACACTGGTTGAAAACCAGGCATAGGGGAACTGAATGAGGTGTTCAAACAACACAGTACAGTGGATGCTCGGGTTGCGAACGTTATCCGTGTGGGATGGACGTTGGCAACCTGCAGCGTTTGCAACCCGCAGCGGCACGTCTGCACACGCACGGGTTGCGATTTGACACTTCTGTGCATGTACGACCGCCAAAACCCGGAAGTAACTCGTTCTGGTACTTCCAGGTTTTGCGGGTGCATAACCTGAAAAAATGCAAGCTGAAGTGGCTGTAACCCGAGGTATGGCTGTATTCAATTGGCAAAAACATTACAGTATGAAAACAAGGATGATTTCTTGGGTTGTGACACAATTTCTTTTATGTGCATACATACATACATACATACATACATACATACATGTGGTTACCTTGGCATGTCTCAGTTCAAGCTACCTAACAAGGCTGTTGTAAGTATGACATGCATCTTTGAACCCCTTGGAAGAAGGACAAGGCATAAATGTATCAAATATAATTAAGGAATGCCTTTGTCTGAAAGATGTAGGATTTATATCCAAGGGAATGTGTTCCCAATTAGCCGACCAGTCTTTCCCAAGGCCACCTAGTGAGTCTAGCTTCAAGCACAGGACTTCCTCGCTCCATTACATCATAGCAACTTTCATGAAGAACCCCCCACTTTTTCTAGAGTTATTATCCGCAGATTATTGTTATTTGTGTTGCCAGCAGTGAGATGCTCCCAGAGCTATCTTCAGTCATCTTTGTGCCTGTCAGAAAAGCATTAACAGACCAAGATGACTGTGGTTAAAATGGTATAATTTCTGGTATGCTTGTCTCTGTAGAGACTGATTCTGCCCCGCAGCATGATAAAATATTGCCTAGTGACTAGCTCTCTCGCAATGTCTGTGCTTTGACTAGGAATCTTAAAAATTATTTTTACTACTGCTACTATTATTATTCACATTTATTATACAAAGAAAAAGTCTCATAGTGACTCGATGAGATAGAATAACTTGAGAAGAGAAAATATTGTATTAGATTTGGATATAAGAAGAAAAGGTATGTGTATATAGAGAATGATTCAGTTCATTGTAAGATACCTGTAACTATCTTTTTCCTAGTTAGCTTGGTGGTCTTCAGCTATTGCTAAGTTCCCAAGGCTGGTCAAAGTTATTTGATGCCTGAAGCAGAATATCTAATAATAATAATAATAATAATAATAATAATAATAATAATATATTTACTATTTATACCCCACCCATCTGGCTGGGTTTCCCCAGCCACTCTGGGCAGCTTCCGACATTATGCAGCGTCAGACATTAAAAACTTCCCTAAACAGGGCTGCCTTCAGTTGTCTTTTAAAAGTAAAATAGTTGTTTATTGCTTTGACATCTGCTGGGAGGGCGTTCCACAGGGCAGGCGCCACTACTGAGAAGGCCCTCTGCCTGGTTCCCTGTAACCTCACTTCTCACAGTGAGAGAACTGCCAGAAGGCCCTCGGTGCTGGACCTCAGTGTCCGGGCAGAATGATGGGGGTGGAGATGCTCCTTCAGGTATACTGGACTGAGGCTGTTTGGGGCTTTAAAGGTCAGCACCAACACTTTGAATTGTGCTCGGAAACGTACAGAAGTGCCTCTCCCTACCAGTAAAAACACAATACTAATTTAAACAATGGACATCTGTCTCTTTCAGATCAGCTGCTTGAGGTGTTTGCTTCACCCTGCCTAACGATAGGCCTGACCTTGAGTTTGTCTCATGGGTAAACTGTAAAAACTTTCTTTCAAGTCATGGACAACTAACATTGGCATGTATGTGCTGGCAGGTTAGTAACATCTGGGGGGACTGTTGCAATTACTTTGGTGTGCTTCCATACCATCCAAGTGTTCCTATTTTCCACGGACAGTCCTGAAATTATGGAAGCCAATCTGGCTTCTGATTTGATCCTGGAATGTCCCTCTTTCCTCCACCAGTGCTGCCAGTGCTGAGTTCAGAGAGGAGCATGAGCTGTGCTTGTTCCAAGTGGCAGCAGCAGTGGCGACTGTGAGGGAGCATCTCAGTGCTTCTCCATGGCCTCTTCATGGCCTCTGCTGGCAGCCTTCTCCCTTGAACAGCTCATAGTGGCTGATGAGCAAGGAGGAGGAGATGCTTCTGCCACTGAATTTTAGCTCTTCATGACACACTGGCTCTGAGGAACAGGCAGGGGACAGGGCCACCTGGGGAGGGAAGAAACGGGGAGCAGAGTGGAGCAAAGCACAAGGAGTCTTTATCTATTTATTTTTTTAAGGAAGTGCTTTGTGTTTCCATGTCTTTCTAAATGTAATTTTTGGTGCTTGTTTTTCTTTGTGTAAAAAAAAATGCAACCATGCGGGTGGCGCTGTGGGTTAAACCACAGAGCCTAGGACTTGCCAATCAGAAAGTCGGAGGTTCAAATCCCCATGACAGGGTGAACTCCCGTTGCTCGGTGCCTGCTCCTGCCAACCTAGCAGTTCGAAAGCACGTCAAAGTGAAAGTAGATAAATAGGTACCGCTTTGGCGGGAAGGTAAACGGCGTTTCTGTGCACCGCTCTGGTTCACCAGAAGCGGCTTAGGCATGCTGGCCACATGACCCGGAAGCTGTACGCTGGCTCCCTCGGCCAATAAAGCGAGATGAGTGCCGCAACCCCAGAGTCGGTCATGACTGGACCTAATGGTCAGGGGTCCCTTTACTTTTACCTTACCAAATAATAGAATAGGGATTAAGAGGTTTTTTCAGGACAGTGACTGGCATTTGTGCTGTGTCCCATTGTAATGGTGGTGGCACTTGCCCTTCTTCTTCTGATAAGAAATGCTCTGTGAGGGGGTGGGTCGAAAAGGGGGGGGGTTGAGGAGGGTCAGTTGTGGCGGGACGACTGAGAAGTGTCCCTATTTTCCTCAGAGGAATGTTGGCTGGTATGTACTTCAGGAACTGTACTGAAGATATAGAGACTCAAAGAGGAGTGAGTTGTGAGGGCCAGTTGTGATGCACCTTGGGTTGTCACAAATGTGAACACCACCTCAGTCAGAGGTGGAGAACCTGTGATCTTCCAGGTGTTGCCAGGAGACAGTTCCCATCAGACACAGTTGGTAGGGCCAGTGGTCAGGAATGATGGGAACTGTGGTCTGAGAACGTCTAGAGGGCTGAGTTGGCCTGAGTTACTGGTATGATAAGAGAGAGTTACATGTCAAAGACAGTTGTTTCACCCCTCTCCCCTTACCCTAACATATCACAATAACATGCCACATTTTCAAACGACTCAGTCAGAAGACAACAGTTTTCACCGGGAGCCACTGGCATAATTTTGCACATTTCTTTTCTGACGAGAGGGTTTGTTTGCTGCTAAAACGACATATATTACTTTAAATTTCAATTACTTGTCCTATTCTATTGCTATCACTTTCCCACTTTAGAGTTTTCCCTTGGAAAATGCTAGGAATAATTTTGCCCGATAAATCCTGTGGGGTTTTTTATTGTTTTTTTTTAAGTTATGCCATTTTCTCAGAAAAAAAGAAAAGAAATCTCACCAAAAAAGAAAAAAAAACCTTGACAACAATCCTGTTCACACCATGCTATTTCTAGCCAGGCTTTTAATGCTTTGATGACTTCAAAAGAAAAGGCAACATGTTAAGCCTGCTTAATGTGGTATCTCAGTGAAAGACAACCAGCATGGATGACTAACCTTTCTCTTTCTTTTGCTTTGGAACATTTTAATTGTAATCCAATTATTCTAGCATATTTGATATACATCCAACACATTTCCCCTCTCTCTTTCTAAAGGGTGTACTAAAATGACTTTTTAAGACTTTCTACAAAATAGTGAGTCAGAAATGGGTTCTCCACACCCCCTCCCAACAACCAAAGGATGAGTCACAGAATCGCCAAGTCTCTCTCCTTGGAATGTACAAATAGAAAGAAAAAGCAAATTGCTAGGAGGAAACATGGGAAAGAGTCAAAGCTCAAGTGAGTTGCTGACACCCTGTTTGGAGCAATTGCCTGTCAGACTTCGGACCAGGCCGGTGTGTAACCTGTGACCTGACAAGTCACATGCAACCCACTAGACACATGCTTTGGAATGCCAAGTGCTTATTAAGCCCTTGGCCTTTGTAGACCCAGAGGGAACACACACAAGCACACACACCTATTAAGCCTCTGGTTAGCTTCATTATGGCTGATGTGCTTCTATGCTTTGCTTGGTTATGCAGGCATTCCTAACATCATGCAATTTAAACACACAAACAAAAAACCACCTAATTTTTTCCTGCAAGTAGGTTACCAACATGAAAGTAGCAGTTTCTGCAAAAAACGGTTTGGGCATGATTATCCTGCGATCCAATTGTGTGGTGCTCTCTTGAAGTCAGCTGCTTGCTCACCGGTGTATCTCATTTTCTGCCTCTCCAGCAGTGGAGTATACTCTGCTTGGGGTCTGGAGTCCTGGAAATTCCCTAACGACCAGCATAATGAACTTCTTTAGCTAGAGAGGCAAGAGATGTAAACTCAGATATGCTATCTATGACAGTGACTCATGGTCTCTCCATTGTAAGAGTATGGGGGGCATGAGAGTGGGACACATAGATAGGCATTTGCACTTTATGTTGCACTTTCTGAGAAGAACGCTCAAATTGAAAAGCATTGACGGGAGATAGATGCAACTGTTAGAATTCCTGCTCCATGACTGCAGTCATGGGATTTTTGTCTATCACATGACGTTGTATATTTTGACTCCACAGAGTGGGAAGTAACGGAGACAGGATGTTTGTGTTACTGTGTTCCATGAAGTGGGACTATTGTCCTTTGTTTTTTCTCTTTGCTGTCTGATGCTAGAGAGAGAGGGAGCCATGTTGCAGTGCTCTGTGTGTGTTTATATGTAAATAAAGTAGACTAGCCAAAATGCTGAGTTGCTGAGGTCTGTTACGCGAACTGTGAAGACTCTGCAGATCCCTAAGTGTGCCGATGTCTGTTGGCATCGGTCACTGTGATGTTCGGGCTGAAGAAAGCTAATGAAGCTCCCAAACAATTGACCAGGAGGGAGAGAACATGCCAGTTGGGTGTGTGTCTCTGCCAGGGTCCTACTCGAGTGTAGGACGAGCTCCTGACAGCAACACCCCTCCGCTTGAGATGTGTGTTTAAGCAGGATATACATTAATAAATTGCACACATAAATATCTGTGAACTTTCTCCACTGACTGAATGAAAATGAAGGCATGCAATGAAATGTACCATAAAGCAAAGTTAGATGGTCACTTTGTGTTCACAGTACAGCTCACAAGGAAATGAGATAGAGTAATGTAACAGGAAGGTACAGTAAGAAGCATACATTAAAAAAACCCCACCACTCACATACCCTGCATGTGTGGTTTTTTTTGCGCGAGAGCATGATGGCCATTTGATTTCATTAGGAGAGCTAACTCAACAGAGAAGGCAGTAATCCCAAGCATGCTCACTTGAGAGCGCACCATCAAATTAGTCATGCCTAGAGCACGCCTATTGATATCTATGGGCATTAGGCTAGCCTGTGCGATTTACTTCCAAATAAGCACACACAGGAGGTCTAAACAGCCCAACTCTTCTCTTGAAATCAGTGGTGTTCCATATTTCTTCATTGTGCTTATATCATGCCCATTCTATGACTATGAATCCAAGCCTGAACACATTGGCTTAAAACAATTCTTCTGTTTTGTTTTTCTCTCTTTGCTAATGATTTTACTTCAAGGATGACTTCCTACCTCAGTAAGGCATCTGTTTTTGAACATATCCTTTAATGGCTGCTTCATGCACATCAGTTTGAAATTCAGCACTGCGAAGCAATCATTTCAGCACCAATAAATAAGAAACCATATGCGATACTTCTGGCTTTCTGCTGGTGAACTGCTTGCTGTTGGTTTTTTTATGAACCACTCTTACAATACCTTTTGAAGGGCAGTGTGCACATCCATCCATCTATCTATCTATCCATCCATCCATCCATCCAATCAATTGTATAACAATGACTGTGGTCTACTGCATGCTTCCTGCCCATTGCAATCTTAATTAAATCACCACCACTTAGAAGTCATGGGTGGTATTCACCCAAGTTTTACTCAGAGTAGACACACTGAATTGAATGAACGTTACTGAGTTGGGTGCATTGAATTTCAATGAACCAAACTTGGTTGAATATCACCAGCTATTAATTGCATATCCAAAAGAAGCAAAACACATAATTTAGCCGAGATCATACAAGTACTATCATATTCTATGAACACAAAGTTATTCTGTCTTTTCTTTTTTGCAGGAAGCATATATGTAGACTAGTTGTTGCTCTAATTATTGATAGCGCAAATGTGTGCATGTATCCAAGAAGTAGGATATCGATAGAGTTCTATATTATAACGATTTATTGCGGGAGAGGGATTCTCCTATTTATTTGACGTTGCATCCGAAAAGGAAAGAGGGAGGATTGTACACAGCGGCTGTTGTTTGCCAAGGCAGGAATGCAGCAAGGCAAGGCAGTGATGAAGTCAGGAGAGTTCTGAGTTGGCGGTGTCTAAAGACACTGTATCCGCCAGCTGTTGCCCCCTGGTGCTTCTTCTTCTTCCTCCTCCTCTCCCACTATTTCCCAGCTTTCCCCCCTCATCTGCCTCTGAGCTGTGATCTCCCTCAAATCCCTGTTGCAATTCTGAACTGTCTTCTTCTTCTCTGGAAGAGTCAGACTGGGGAGGTGGTCTCCACTATTCCTCCTCTGCCCAGTCTCTGACAGTCTCAGTATTGGCCTAGTAGAGCCGCATGTCCAGATCTCTTCTATCTTTGCACCTACATACAAGTGCTATTCACGTGCAGTTCTATTACAGTGGTACCTCAGGTTAAGAACTTAATTCGTTCCGGAGGTCCGTTCTTAACCTGAAACTGTTCTTAACCTGAAGCACCACTTTAGCTAATGGGGCCTCCTGCTGCCGCCGTGCTGCCGCCACGCAATTTCTGTTCTCATCCTGAAGCAAAGTTCATCACCTGAGGTATTATTTCTGGGTTAGCGGAGTCTGTAATCTGAAGCGTATGTAACCCGAGGTACCACTGTATTTTAAAAAATGATTTTCTGATAGAATGCTGTGCCATATTCTACCATATTCTTCCTATGTGGGGTCATGGAATACACACAGCAAGTGAAAGCAAGTCCCAGTAGTGGCATTACAATGAACTGTTGAATCCCTGAAGTGAGCAATTCCTAGCAATAGATTAGTAAATCCTTAGATTTTTCTTCAATTTAGACACGAACTGCCACACCTACTGCATGCTTCAGCCTTAGTAAGATCTTGTTGTGTTACAGTTAAAAAGTAACTCCCGGAGTACCAATGTTTTAAAGTATGCACTCCCGGCGACGCCCCACAGCCCACACTTAAGTTTCTAAATACCTATTGAATCTATTCAATTAGGCTCATAAAGTGGCACACAACTGGGTTTGGAACTAATATAATAGCTGAAACATAGCAAATGCTAATCTTTTGTGCGTTACAAGAACATTTCCTATGCTGGCTGTCCATAATTCCGCCTAACGGGAGCTCAGTGGCACCACTTCCCCTGGCTTTCCCCATAAACAAGGATAAAAAGAGGTAATGCACAACCACCCATAATAATATACAATTCTTACAGCCAGTGAATAAACTCAGTAATTAAGAAGATGAAGCCTGTTACTGCTGAAATGAGCTAGAAGAGTGACACTTAAGCCCACACACAGGCAGTTTTCAGGCATCAACTAATTAATGCTTACAAAACTCCTGTATGGTACGTAGGTAACTGGAGGACATGCTTGAAGGGCTTGTAAAGAGAGTTTTGCTGGAGTATTTTTAGCCGGCGAACAGTCTTCAAAGCAGCCTGATCCAGCGATATTGACAGAGTCAGGAAGTGAATGGGAAGCAGGAGATGGAGTCATAGAAAGATCAGAGCTGGAAGAGTTCCAGGGGGATGCTGCAGCTGAATCCCTCTGCTTCTGGCAAAGGATGCTCTACGTCGGGAGTGGGGGGGGGGTGGTTCCTCCAGATGGCCAGGGGGATTCTCTGAATGAATTCTCTCTCAGAGATCATTCTCTGATTTCAGAATTGCAGCATTGTTGAGCAAATGCTGAGGTGAAGGCCACAGACCACGCTGCTGGTGAGGTCCATGGAGGCGGACCTTGATGCTTGAATCACAGTTGCAGACACCATCATTAGTTTGCAATGTGCCGGAAGTTCTGTTTCCCATACATGGTGTGTGTGTGTGTGTGTGTGTGTGTGTGTGTGTGTGTAAGTCTGCTGCCACAATAATAGGTCCACCAGCAATCTGGTGCATTGCACTCTGGGAAAATAAATAGGGACCTTCCTCCCAAGGGGATAGCACTCACCCAAATGTCCAGGTGGAGCACTTTGGCTGCAAATGCAATTTTAGTTCTTATGTGCACAGCAGCCTGAAAGGTCTGCTACTGTCAATCCCAGACCCTCTAAGTATCCCTATTTTCCAGGGACAGTCCTAGATTTACAGAAGCCATATTGGTTTCTGGTTTGATCCTAGAATGTCCCGCTTTTCCTTAGGACATCCATATTTTCACCGGAGAAATGTTGGAGGGTATGGAGTTATGTGACCCTTGAGCCAAGGAGATAAATAACTACAGAACCTTTAAAAGACATCTGAAGGCAGCCCCATATAGGGAAGGTTGTTAATGTTTTCTTATGTTGTTATATGTTGGAAGGCTCCCAGAGTGGCTAGGGTAGGCCAGTCAGGTGGGCAGGGTATAAACAATAAAATGGTTGTTGTTGTTGTTGTTGTTATTATATAGGATGTCCCCATTTTCATTGTGGAAATGTTAGAGGGTATGGACTCCAGCTGTCTCATCACAACATTTAGGCTTCTCAGCATGTGATGCAATGGCTAACAAGCGAAGCATCTATTATAGGTGGGCCCAAGCTTAATATGACAATGTGCTCACTCAGTGTGAACGGAGGTGGCAAAATTCTCAAGTGGTGAGATCAAATTCTTGGAACATAACTGAGAGCTCTTTCATTCTGTTTTCATGCTCCACGCTCCCCTGAGCTGTAGGAAGTTCTCAGAACAGCGGGAACCATTTCCTTTTGAGGACAGAGTTCTGCATAAGAGTTAGCATGCCTTTTGTAACTAACTATTTATAAATGTGCAGGTTGAGCAGAGGGGGAGTAAACATGCTCACACGGAGGCCTTGCTCAGTGCCAAAAATAGTGCCAGTCCCTAAAAGCAATAGCATCGCCCAAGACTGTTTCTTGCCCGCCGGATACAAAACGAAAGACTTCTTTCCCTGATCAGTCTTAAACTGCCAAGCTTTCTCTCTGAATCCATGCATGACAAAAACTTTCTGTGACTTACAGTAGCACCCACTACCTAAGGTTGTTAAGGCTGCAGTAACATATCCACTTACCCCAAAGAGGGTGAGCCCCATTGATTTTGATGAGACCACAGAGCCTAGGACTTAGAATCACAGAATCATAGAATCATAGAGTTGGAAGAGACCACAAGGGCCATTGAGTCCAACCACCTGCCAAGGAGGAAACACCATCAGAGCACTCCTGACATATGGTTGTCAAGCCTCTGCTTAAAGACCTCCAAAGAAGGAGACTCCACCACACTCCTTGGCAGCAACCTTCTGCTGATCAGAAGGTTAGCGGTTCGAATCCCCATGACAGGGTGAGATCCCATTGTTCGGTCCCTGCTCCTGCCCACCTAGCAGTTTGAAAGCACGTCAAAGTGCAAGTAGATAAATAGGTATCGCTCCGGCGGGAAGGTAAATGGTGTTTCCGTGTGTTGCTCTGGTTCGCCAGAAGCAGCTTAGTCATGCTGTACGCCAGCTCCCTCAGCCAATAAAGTGAGATGAGCGCCGCAACCCCAAAGTCGGCCACGACTAGACCTAATGGTCAGGGGTCCCTTTATCTTTACTTTTACATATGAGTAGACTTCTGCATAGGGATGGAGGAGAAATTCAATTCCGTTCACATTTAAAGGCAAGCCTACCTAATTCACACTTTCTGAACCATAGCTATTTTTCAAAATTTGCACGTCTCCAGGTTTTGGAAAGCAGTTCTGCAGTCAAGTAATGTGTACAAAATGCACACGCTAGAGTAAAAATCCATAGAATCATAGAACTGTACAGTTGGAAGGGGCCACGAAGATCATCTAGTCCAACCCCCTGCAATGCAAGAATCTTTCACCCAATGTGGGGCTCGAACCCGTAACCCTGGGATTAAGAGTCTCATGCTCTACCGACTGAGCTATATTAGTGAAAAGAACATACAACACAGTCAAATGGGCAGCATAGAAATTATACATTATTATTACTACAGAATGCATTATATTAGGGGAAAGTGTTTTGCGAAAAGGTGGATATTAGGCAAAATTGCATACAAACGCTTATATTAGGAGAAATTTGCTCGAAAATGCTGATGAATTTTCATAAGGACTTGGGGGGAAATTGCAAACTGGTATGGAAATGTGGAGAACTGAATTTAAAAGTAGAAAATGAAAAATAATAATGAGAGAAACTGATTACTTGTATAGCAGTGTACTGTAAGCGAGCATTTTTGGCTGTACGAAAAGCTGGAAGTGCAATGACTATTGTACAAAGCGGCAGCAAGATGTTTACATCTAGACGTATTACGAAATGTCATAGCGCCTTGTCTTGCAATATGAACCTACATTACCTATACAGTAATTCATATCTTAAATATGAAGTGAGGAATTTCCCCAGCCCTCTAAGTGCTTCGCTGGTGAGGATTAAGGTAGGCTTTCAGTTGGGTGGGAGAAATAATAATAATAATAATAATAATAATAATAATAATAATTTATTATTTGTACCCCGCCCATCTGGCTGGGTTTCCCCAGCCACTCTGGGAGGCTTCCACAGAGACCAAAAATACACTAAAATGTCACACATTAAAAACTTCCCTGAACAGGGCTGCCTTAAGATGTCTTCTGAATGTCAGGTAGTTGTTTATTGCTTTGACATCTGATGGGAGGGCGTTCCACAGGGCGGGCGCCACTACCAAGAAGGCCCTCTGCCTGGTTCCCTGTAGCTTTGCTTCTCACAATGAGGGAACCGCCAGAAGGCCCTCAGCGCTGGACCTCAGCATCCGGGCAGAACGATGGGGTGGAGTCGCTCCTTCAGGTATACTGGGCCGAGGCTGTTTAGGGCTTTAAAGGTCAGCACCAACACTTTGAATTGTGCTCAGAAATGTACTGGGAGCCAATGTAGGTCTTTCAAGACCGGTGTTATGTGGTCTCGGCGGCCACCCCCAGTCACCAGTCTAGCTGCTGCATTCTGGATTAGTTGTAGTTTCCGGGTCACCTTCAAAGGTAGCCCCACATAGAGCGCATTGCAGTAGTCCAAGTGGGAGATAACTAGAGCATGCACCACTCTGGCGAGACAGTCAGCAGGCAGATAGGGTCTGCATACCAGGTGGAGCTGGTAGACAGCTGCCCTGGATACAGAATTGACCTGCGCCTCCATGGACAGCTGTGAGAAAGTTGGATGTTCAGGGGGTGTAGGTGGGGAATGAAAATAGGAAAAATATTTCCTATTTTCTGGGGAAAACATTTCAGAACATTCTGAACTAGTATGAGGAAGATGCTGGGGCCTCCCATCACTACTTACAACATATCATTTCAGGAAATGTCAATGAATAAGTTTCCTTACTGAGCCTTGTTTCATTTCATTTCCTTACTCTCTTTCATACTACACTCACTGTCCATATTTTTAGGACAGATAATATGCAGAGCACCCAGTGCCTTCACCCCCCCCCCACGGAACATACAATAATAAATAATATGGCACTAATGGGAAAAACTGATCCAAAAAAGGATTTGAGTTTCCTTCCTTCTGCTTGGACAAAAGTGAGGGATTGCCATTGAAAAAAACTGCACGATAAATAATCTTGTAGCACCACCAAGTGATGAAAATAACACAAAACAAATTTTGCATCATTTTGCATGCAGTTGTATGTATGCTTACATGGGAATAACCATCCCTGAGTTCAGTAAGATTTGTTTCCAATTGAATATGCTGGATGGATGGCTTTCTGGACTAAGACAGAGTATCAAATTTGTTTGCTAAAAAAAAAAAAAATTGGCCATCAAAAAGCTACAAAGACTCAAACTGAGAACACAGGATGTCTGCAGCATATTGGACCCCATTTTTGCAATAATTATTGGTCTGCTAGAGCAAACATGGAAACTTTAGACATAACATATCATCTATCTATCTATCTATATCTATCTATCTATCTATCTATCTATCTATCTATCTATCTATCATCTATCTATCTATCTATCTATCTATCTATCTATCATCTATCTATATCTATCTATCTCAACTGGTTTTCCCCTACTGTTTAAAAAGAGAGGGCCCATGTTTGTAGTTGTTAGAGTTTCGAACTGAGACCAGGGTTCAAATTCCTTCTGGGCCATGAAGCTTACTGAGTGACCTTGGGCCAGTCACTGCCTCTCATCTTAACCTATCTCACAGAGTTGTTGTAGGGATTACATAAGGAGGGGGAGAACCTTGTGCTTGTACAGTGGTACCTCAAGTTAAGAACTTAATTCGTTCTGGAGGTCCGTTCTTAACCTGAAACTGTTCTTAACCTGAGGTACCACTTTAGCTAATGGGGCCTCCCGCTGCCGCTGTGCTGCTGGCTCGCAATTTCTGTTCTCATCCTGAGGTAAAGTTCTTAACCTCAGGTACTACTTCTGGGTTAGCAGAGTCTGTAACCTGAAGTGTTTGTAACCTGAAGCGTTTGTAACCCGAGGTACCACTGTACAACCTCGAGCTTCTTGGAGACAAAAGTGGGATTTAAATTCAATAAATAAACAAACAGATAGGAAATGGTTGGGAGAATCTCTTTAAAAACAAACAAACAAATAAACCTTATCCCTAGGGGATTATACAGGAGTTAATATAATATTACACAGTGAACAATATTTTGCAAAAATTCAGAGGTGTTCCACCATATCGCTCCTCTTGGTCACATCCATACCATCTGTTAAAATCACTCTTCATAACTTCTTCCAAAGACCCCCGCTAATTGTAGTTCATTAAAGGTGTTTTGTTCACAGAGCTACAAACTACAGTTCCCAAGAATCTTCATGGCTGCCAAACTGGTATAAGAGTGTTTTAAATGTATGTTGTGGGTGTGACCTAAATATGCTGTGGGCACTATTAGGAATCTCCAAGCAGTAAATGCTTTCCCCATCCCATTCCATATTTTAAGAATAATGAGAACGCTGTCTTTACATAAGAGATACTTGGGGTGCTGTAAGCAGTCAAGAGTTGTATAATGCAGTCTCTGTGACTCAAGTAAGAGATTTAGCAAACTGGCTATAGGCTTTACAGTTCTTGACAGTCTCTACCCCCCACCGCAAAAAAAAAGGAGACTCATTGTGTTTGGGTATTGTGCAGGTGCGATTTTGCTCAAGGGGCTACTTTTGTGTGTGTGTGTGTGTGTGTGGTGATGAATCATCTGTACTGATCTGTGTGATTTCTTGAAGCAAAAGCCTGACAGCAGCACTTGGGTGTTTGGAAGTTTGTGCAATGGAAATTGTCATATCGAGGCAATTCCAGGAAGGCCTGAAGTGCATCATATTTAATCTGCTGTCAGACAAAGAGTTTTTTCTCTCCTTTAGCTACAATAGCTCTGTTAGTCAGAAGCAAGCACATTAACATTTTTATATAAGGCATGGGTGCTGTGCCCCTGTTCGCTCCACTCACCGAGCCCCTCCCCTCTCCCCCATCCTTACACGGTAACCTATTAGATTTTCCACTTTCCACTTTATGCCGCTGCGGTTCCACATCCTGACACACTCTGGCCTGTTACTCCTGGGTGTCTTCTTCATCCCCAGCCACTGCTCCTTCTGCTCCTCACGTTGTTTCATGCTGAAACAAAACCCTGAAGCTCAAAGTGTCATGGGGGCCCCTTCACAGCAAGATCTGGTTAACCACGGTTATCTTCTTCAGTGAGGTTGTTCCACGACAGATCACCACACTGTTACAACATCTGTGCTACTGACCTTCAGACTTTGGGATTGTTAAAATAAAATAAAATAAAATAAAATAGCAATTTGACCCAAATCAGGTCTACTGGACCCATTTTTAAAAATAAAATATAACAACAACAACAACAATAGTAATAATAATAATAATAATGTGAACCAAAGTTTCTTCTGGGGCCCCTCTGGGGCCCTGAAGTTTAAGTTTCATTAGTTTCATAGGAGATCAACCCCTTATCAAAAAGTGGGGTATCCTTTCGTTGGTGGACTTTGGGGCCTCAAATTTTAGCTGTGCCCTGTGCAACCCTCAAATTTGGTGCCCCCAGCCTTCCACTTTCCATTCTTCATCATAGTTGTGGCACCCCCTGCAGCGCCCCCGAGACTCTGCACCCAGTGCAACTGAACTGGTCACGCTCCCCTAGATCTGCCTCTGATCCTTTTGGTAGGATTGCCAAATATTATTTTATTTCAGGTCAATTTAGGTTTGCAGCCATAGCTACGAATAAATCTGGCCTCCCTTTTTCATGTGTGGTAGCCAGTGCTTTTTCTCTCTCTAGAAAAATAGGTACCGGAACTCACCATGAAGTTGTTACAGTAAGTGCCACACTTTTTAACAACAAAAATGAGGTGCCAGGACTAAAAGCACTGGTGATAGCTCTTCCATCTCAATACAGGAAATGCAAGGCCAATGGTGTTCCTTTGAATGAAGGTATTAGCAAGCACATGTTTCTGAGTTGTTTTTTTCCTGATGGATCAGCTATGCCATGAGGCATATGATCTGCCGGTCCGTGGAATGTCTCTGCTCTGAATAGACTTTGCCTTTGTCTGACATAATTAAAATGATTCCATTCCACTGCAATATCTGCATTAGTCACATACTGTTGTGCTAATTTTCCACCTTTAGTGGGTTAAAAATATCTCCCCTAATTGCTAACCCGTAGCCATAATAGTGAACTGCCAAGATTTTTGTGTGTGGATTCTTTGGATAGGTGAACTCAAAGGAATATCCATGGCTACCGGATAGGAAAAACAGTGGTAATATCATTGGTTTGAGATGTGGTGATCCTTTCTACATAGTGGTGCTTTTGTATTTATGTGAAATTAAGGTGCTTAAGGCACTTCATGTTCTAGTCTCGTAATATTCCAGCCGCAATATTTGCCAATGTTGTCATTAGATGGAAATGTCAAGAATATTAAATGTACCTCATCCAAATCCATTTCTTTATACACTACATATAACGTTCTATAGATTATATCTCCTGCATTTGGTTGTTAGTCAAAATTATTTTTAGAATATTGTTGCAACTGTTCATCAATAACCTGTGTTCCACTGATTTGTCTCTATTGCATACCTGTACATAGATTTGTCCATTTTGTGGTTTAATGCTTGTGGTAGCATGTGTGGTGACATCACTTATTACACAAACTAGTGATATGATCTTATCAGGCGAAGCATACTGAGTGTTGAAAGATGTAAAGGTGAGCACATTATTGTCCTTCCAAATGTGTTCTCGGAAAAGTTTTCCATTTTCACCACGGTCCAACAATAGGGTTTCTAACAGTTCTGCATATGATAAAAGAGGTATTAATTTGACACATCCTATATGACAGCAGTTATGTACCGTGCGTTGTCTCTCTGTAGCAAAAGCTGGTGCTTTGCAATGGGGATCCACTGGTTCACTAAACTACTGATATTGAAAGTTTGTGCCTCACCAAACACATTTTCACTGATGTAACTGATGAATCTGCACACTCTGCATCCTCACTGAGTGTACATAACCATCCAGGGGTCCTTTTCCTTTACCTCTTTCTTGGTAGTGGAGACTTATTTCACAGTTTTGTGTATAAATTTGTTGAACTCCAGTATTTTTTTTTATCACAGTACCGAAGAACTCTTTTTCCAAATTTATTGAGACTTGTGAACAGTTACTGCATTGCATTTTGTATTTTTATTCCATTTTCACCAGTGAAAGGAATCACAGAACAGTTACTTAAACAATGAGCAATGCACCTCAATACTTCATGGAATAACTCTCTGCTTCAAATTTGTTGTCTTGTGTATAGTGACATTTAAAGTTACCTTATTGTGTACCGGATTTATGGAGTCTTATGACCATTTACTGCAGGTGTGGGAAAACTTTTGGCCCTCCAAGTGAAAGATGTATGTCAAAAAATTAAACTAGTGCTTGATGAAATTTTAATGGAGATGACACTCAACCCCACATGTCAAGCTCTCAAAACAATGATGCCTTAAGTCGTTTGGGGAAGCTTTGACCCTCCAGATGTTGCTGAACTACAACTCCCATCAACCCTAGCAATCATAGCCAATGGTCAGCAATGATGGGATTGGTAGTTCAACAACATCTGAAGGCCCAAAGGTTTCCCACATTTGACATAGAGAGCTACACAGGCACAATCTTCCCCAATAACCAACCTGCCTCCTCCCATTCTATATTTATTGTTGTTTCTACCCTGCACTGCAAATGTCCCCTAAACTCCATATACCGTGCTTCATCTTTTCCCTCCTGGCAACACCAGAGGTCTAAACCTGTCTTACACACCCTGCTTCTGCCTTCCAAGCTTTTCCTACCCCACTAGTAATTAGTGGGAATAAAAAGCAAGGTGCCAAAGCATGCCAAGTCTGGTCCCTTTCTTTGATACACCCACTATCTTTAAACAGCACCCAATAATTTCTGGCTGTAATCTTTCACTCCCCACAACAACAACACTATCAATCCTCTTTCTGTTTTCACACAACTCTCTCTCTCTCTCCTCTTCTAGCCTCCCTGCCCAGCATTCAGGGAAGGGCTGGCAAGGGAGCCCCCTTTTCTGACCATAGCAGCCTGGTTTGCCCTTCCCTGCTGCCTATCAATGGACCAGACTGCTCTGCATGCTGCATGACAACAGCCATACAATTTTATTATATAGTAAGGAAAAAAAATAGGCATCTGATCAATCAATCTGATCCCACCAGTTGATTTTCTTTTGTCTCTCAATTAATTTGCAAACTACCTGCAAGCCTGTCAGGAGCACTGAAGTGTACAGTTATAAACTCTGCCTTCACACTGCCTCAATGATTCATATTGATTTGATGACAGGCTACGATGCCTGCTCTGATTGCCCCTGTGGCCCTTTGCTTTTATCCCAGCAGTGCTTTCTCATTTCAGTGATTGCCTGCTTGCTTGCTTGCTTGCTCACTCTTTCTCTCTCACTTCAGTGCAGCAAATGAAGTTTCCCAACCCTTTTGTAGCATTCCAAGCGAACAATAAGCTGGGTTTTTTTTTATCTGTGTCTCTCCCTCTCCTCCCAATTTCTCCCTTGTGTGAAGTAGTTAAGTTGAGCATGTTGCACAATTACACACATACACACACCGCTTAGCACAAAGTGTTTTGTGTGGGTGCATCCAGGAAAGACAAGGGAAAGTCAATTGACATTACTTTCCCCATGAGTGGATCTTTAGGTTCATGAACAATTTATTCTGCACAGTTGATGCTATTTTAGTTTGGTCCTCCAAACAGATATAGATCATGCAGGTAAAAGTGGCATATGAATGACTCTGTCCTAAAAAGTGTACCCATAAAACAGGAGGGTATATGAAATGCTTCATTATTATTATTTTGAAAAAAGCAATCACAAGATTATATAGTCTGCCACTTGCAGAAGAGTCACTGCAGCTATCCTTCTAACATTTGGCAAAATTCATCCCCTCAGAAGGGGCAAACATGCATGAACATTTTATTCAAGTCAAAGTTTTCTTTAAAACACACCCACCTATCCACACCAAACTTTGAAAGTTGCTTAGCACAAAATCCCACGGACCCACATGACTGCAATTTTTACACTCTGGAAGGGCTACTATGCCTGCAAATTCCACCCTCTTCTGCCAAAAGCGGAGGGGCAGGAGTTATAGCAATTTTTAAAATTTAACAATAGTGAATGAGGGGAAATGAACTGTTGGTTTCAGACTGCAAGCTGACGAGCAGCCTCCAAAGTTGTTCCGGTTGTTTTCTGAAGTTCTGGATTAGGAACTGAACCAAATCTTTTGAGCCAGTGCACACCTTTAATGTAAATGATTATTGCTTTGCAAAATGCCCAGATGTAATATCCCATCTGACAATTTCATCCCCCCCCCCATCATCTGCTTAAGTTAAAATGTGTCAAAAAAGCTTTGGAAAATTAGGCCCTAAGGATTTAGTAAAGCCAATGTATAACTACTGCACCACACCGAAAAGGAGGAAAAACACCACGCTGTGTTCATTCAACTCCGATCCTTCTACCTAAAATGGTCATGTGAATTGGCCTTTGCAAGCAAGAGGCCTCGTTCCCTTGGAAACAGTTCTGATAGATTGTGTTTACATAGTATGAGTCAGAAAAAAGATGTATGTCCAGTAAATTGCTTACAAGCTGTAGCTGAGATAATATATCAAGAGCACCTCATTCTGCATAAAGAAACTGAGCATTTTACCCCTCTATAAGACACACCACATTCAGATCAGTATAAAAAGCTGCCTATCACCCACTTTCCATTGCCCCTAAAGGTTTGCTTCACTTTCTCCAGACGCTGTCCCTTCCGCAATTTCCTCTGTCATTCTATGTCTTTGGTTTGTCTTTGAAATGGGGATGGGGAACATGTGACTCTTCAAATACTGCTGGGCTATAACTCCCATCACCCCTGACTATTGGCCCTGCTGACTGAGGATGATGCGAGTTGGCACCAGAACCTCTGCATTAAATAGTGCAAGACGCTGCAGTTTCAGAAAATTAAGTCCAGTGGCTGCTTCTGGTCTTGAGCACTGGAGAAACCATACCCCAACCCAGTGCCGGATTTACGTATAAGCTAAACAAGCTATAGCTTAGGGCCCCACTCTCTTGGGGCCCCCAAAAAAATTTAAAGAAAAAACCCTGGATGTACATTTCCAAAATATAAGATAAAAAAACAAATAAAATAAAACCTACATACAGCAACAGTGTTTTGTGTTGTATAGGCTCCTGTGATGCAAGTAATGGGCTCCACCTGCTAGCCTTTTCCCTAAAATATCACTGGTTTGCTCATTTCTATATATAACCTATGGAACTCTCATAAGTTCCATTATCGCTTATTTTTGCTTATTAAAGCGCAAAAATCAAACACTGGAATGCTCAAGCAGGCAGAAGGTGAAAACTACCATGGATAAGGGAATGCAGCTACAAGCAAGTTGAAAAGAAGAACGAAAGACTTAGTAAAACCTCACTTGTTGTTATCTGACATATTATTGTTATTTTTAAAAAAATCTATATGCAGGAGTCAGTAAAAGGACAGCTGAGGGATAAGGATATTTATTTTTAAAGAGGATGATAATTAGAGATAAATTTGTAATATAAGCAGCATGTAACAGGGGAAGAAATGGAAATATCTGAGAGAGTGGGAAGCCAATTGTTTTTTTGGGGGGGGGGAGGGGATTATTAAATTAGTTTAACAAAAGTTACCCAGAAGCGAATGTGGCCCTCAGTCTGTTAAAGTTTCTTCACCATCTGATATAGACAGAACGGGCCAGCACTGAAGTTACACTTCAGGTTAACGGCTTAATCTTGGCTCTGGATTCCAGAGTGTGCTGTCCTAGGTTCTGATGATGGGCTAAAAGCACGTTCTTCTTTGTGACTTGCCTGCCAGACTCTGGAAGTAATCTCTGGCCAGGTCTGTATGTTTTCCAATTTTAGCTGGCAGCCACTGGACAGTGGCTTCAGTCACAAACAAGAGGTTTGTCTGGATCTGTCTCGAAATCTGCCTTTGGAAGTACCTGCCACAGGCTACTGGTTTTCCATGTGATTGCCATTTCTCCCTGGTCAGGGATGGTGATAGAATCTGTCTCAGCCAGATTCCATTCTGGCTTTTGCAGTTCTTGGATGGTTTCCAGGTCAGACCTCTGGCTGGATTCAAATGAAGTGCTTTGGATTTTGGAACAGTTTTTTGTTAGTTTGTTAATGTGTTGATGTGTTAATTTGCAAAGCTGCATAATGGGTAAGAATGTGAGATGGAACAATACCATCATTTTAACATTGCACCATTTTGCAAATAAAGGGAAATGAAAAAATGAAAGATGCACTTTCAGAGTTGTCTATGGAGCCAAATTCACTGAAGGAAGACTTCCAATCCTGCCCATGCCCCCCCCCCCACCAATATGCTGTAAAAGCCAAAATGACAGGCAGATATATATTTGCACAATTTCACCAATGAGCCAATCTGGAACATGTAAAATTAAAGGAGGACAGAACTAACCTAGCATTTGGGAACACATTCTGGAACACTTGTGGAAACAGAACTGCTCTGTTCTGCTCATCCCTAATTTTGTAGGTGGACTCCACCATCAAATGCTAATCTGCCTTACCTTGGGGGTGTCTATTTCTGTCTGTTTAAAAAGGTAAAGGGACCCCCCCTGACCATTAGGTCCAGTCGTGACCGACTCTGGGGTTGCAGCGCTCATCTCACTTTATTGGCCGAGGGAGCCGGCATACAGCTTCCGGGTCATGTGGCCAGCATGACTAAGCCACTTCTGGTGAACCAGAGCAGCGCACGGAAATGCCGTTTACCTTCCCGCCAGAGCGGTACCTATTTATCTACTTGCACTTTGATGTGCTTTTGAACTGCTAGGTTGGCAGGAGCAGGGACCGAGCAACAGGAGCTCACCCCGTCACAGGGATTCAAACCGCTGACCTTCTGATCGGCAAGTCCTAGGCTCTGTGGTTTAACCCACAGCGCCACCCACATCCCTTTCTGTCTGTTTACATGACCACAAAAATGCATCATAGCAAAGGTAGCTGGGAAGAGGACAGAAAATTGAAAAACAGTGAGTTCTGAAGAAGAATTTGAAGGGAAAGAAAGACCATACTGGTGAACTGGGATAAAAGGGCAAAAAATAAAATAAAATATGCTTCCTGTTGTCATAACGTATTTAACCCTGCAGGATCACCCATTATTACCAACAGTATTAACAGAAAGAAGCTATAGATAGTGTCAGAGCATGTTCTGTGCATGCAGGAGACCTCTGAATTAGTCTTCTCCAGTAAATTTGATTGCACGAACCGTGAAGACTTCTGCCCAGCGAATGGACTGAAGAAGGTGTAAGATTCAGTTGTGACTTCCGGGTTGGCGCCTCCAAGTAATGGCGGAGTTCCTCCGATCGGGAGGAATTTGCTCTGCGGAAAATAGGGTCTGACCGCCACGGCGAAGGCGGAGACCCACTGAAATCACAGGCGGGAGAAGCCTGTGAACTTGGGATTCAGCTGGCACCCTTTGCACCTCCCCTACTCACGGGGAAACCCTGATTTGGGGATCCGGAGAGAAGTGGGGTGAGCGGCGTGGTGCTTCGAATTGACTGCTTCTTTCACGGAGTGAAGCTGCATCGCTGTTGCCAGAGAGCGCTGACTTTTTCCTGTGGACAATTGGATTTTAAACAACTACCCGTGAGTAGAACGGAAAATTAGATCCTTAAATTCATTAATTTGGCATCGAAACGGGAAGGTTCTAAACAGGAAGTCCGCCTTCCTTCCTTGTAAACAGATTGAAGCAAAGAAGTTGCAAGTTAAAGCCTTGGAAAGTTTATTTTTGTAAAGGATTAAATCTCCATCGGTTAAAACTATTAACCCCCCCTTGGAAGCAGGAGAAGAGGGGGGAAATCTTGGACCTAGTGAGCCTGTAGGAGAGAGTGAAAAACCAAATTACCACTGCTCCGAACCTGGAAACGGGCTGCCAGAAAGAGTGACGTTTTTTGACAGCTAGCTAAATAAGAGAAATATATTGTTTCCATTGTACTCATCTGTGTTTAAAAAGTAGGAAAAGAAACTAACTTTATAGTTTAAATTGTGTTTGAAAGGACTGATACAAGTGGAGACTGTTTCCCTCTAGAGGGAGCTTTTGAAACTGTTACAAGAGTGGGGCTGGGGGTTTTCCAGTTGCAAGATAAGAACTGTGTGAAATAGAGACTGACCTTGGACTTTAAGAATGTTGACAGAAGGAGCCTTAGTGACTGTATTATGTAAGATAAGCTATTTGTTGGAACAGCTCCACAAGAAGACGGACGTTATGAATACCAAACTTGAGAACTTGGGACAAAAAGTGATTAATTTGGAACCAAAAGTGACCATTAATACAGAAATTGTTCAGGATTTGACACAGGAACCTACTTTGACAGGACAAACTGGGGAGAAGACGAAGGAGAATGTTGGTGTTGTTAAACCTAAAATAACACAAGTGGAAGCCCCAGTCTTACAGAGGCAAACTGAGGACTATAAGTGGAGGCCTTTTATGAATGAATATAGAAAAAGTCAGAATTTGAAGACTGGAGCCCTGCTTGGATTGAAGAAGGAAGGTTGGATAGACTCTTTTATGCAGAGATTTACAGACCTTTGGGTCCTGAATCTGGGTCAGGAGGTGACTAGAGTTGTGGGGGCCTTTGGATCTGGAGGAGCCTTGAAACATGATTTGAGATATTGTATGGACAATGGTTTTAGTTGTGGAGAGTTGGTTGGTCTGTCGAGAGGGAATGGGGGCATGGTTGGGTCGCCCCCCCCCCCAAGACCTGCGCTTCAGCACCCTCAGCATCAAAGAATATGAAGAAAAACTGCAGAAGGGACTTGGAAAAGATTTAAGAGCCTTGGACAGAAGATCTCCAGGTTGATGAACTATATGGAATGGACGGAAATGACTGGCAGAATCCGAGACCAGGGAGAAGAGATGGTGGTAGAAGATTGGGAAAGTTTAAAGTTTATATATAGAAATAATGTAAATTTAATGAGTGTTAGAAAATTGTTGGATTGAAACTTTATGTCTTTAGCAGAAATGTTATAAGGAGTTAGGTATAAATAAGTATTTCAGTATTAATGGAAAATAAGGTACAAAATATGTTAAGATATTCATAATGATAAAAATAGAGAAAGATGGAAACGAATTGCTGAAATAAGTAATAGAAGTGGAATACAAAAAGGGAGGTGAGAGGAGGTCGATGAAATAAGGGAATGAAAGATAGAGTAAACATATGGTATATGTTTTTAAATTGTTGTTCTTTTGTTTTGTTTAGTTTAGTGTGTTAAGGTTGTGTCTTGTATTGTTTATTGTCTTGTATTGTTTTTTCTTTTCTCTCTCTCTTTTTTCTTCTCTGCTTTATTTTGTCTTTTTCTCTCACCTATTTTCTTTTTTTTTCTTTTCGTGTAAGTTTTAAAAGCAATAAAGATTTTTTTTTTTAAAAAAAAGATTCAGTTGTAAGTAGGTTCATCAGTCCAAGTATCAATGAAGATCAGATGAGAGCCATATGTAAGCTGCTCTGAGCTCTTTGATGGAAGAGTGGAATATAAGTGAAATAGAAAGAACTCATAACACTCCGGCTGGGACTCAAGATGAATGAGGAATGGTCAGCTAGATGGATTGTTGCTCCGATTCTGTAACCGCTGACTTGCACAATCCTGTGCAAGTTTTCTCAGAAGTAAGCTTCACTGAATTGAATTAGAGAGTCACTCCCAAGGAAGCATGCATAGGATTGCAGTCTAATAGTGCAATCCTAATCATGTCTACTCAGAAGCAAGCCTTATTGAATTCAATGGGACTCACTCCTAGGGGTTAGGATTGCAGCCTTAATTATTCAAGCTGACTTTAAAAATTTGCGTATTAAAATCATGCGCACACAGCCTTCACCTTGTGTGAGCTGGTGTAATATCTTTGAAGACTGGAGCCTATATATTCAGTAATAGGACTGATATCCTTTGTTATTGTAAAGTAAATCACCCCAGTATTCTGTTACACACATTTTTTTTTAGTATTTAACATTTAACGTTTCCTCAACAAAGCCTCCTCTATTACTTTTTCTCAAATATTTAAGGGATTTTATATTCAAGTCTCCCCTATGAGCAAGAATATTATGCCTATTTTCCCCAGAAGGGAAGATATAGGCAACATTTTAAAATCAAAGTTGTTCAGTGTACAGAGGCATCTGAAGGAAATAGCATTTTTTTTTACCAGAAAAAAATATCCTTCACCTTTGTAGTGCGTTTCCTGTCACTGCTGTAACAAGACTCCTTGGCTAACATACAAGATTTCTTCTGTTGTGGTAAAACCTTTGTGCGTGAATCCATTTTTTAAAAAAGAAAAGCCTTATGCCAAATATTGAGTTCAAAGTCAATTTCCTATACTCTCCAACCCAATCCGGATCTCCCTCATCCCCGGGGTATCCTTGATCCAGAATCCCAACAAAGGAAAGCAATACAGTGGTACCTCAGGTTAAGTACTTAATTTGTTCCAGAGGTCCGTTCTTAACCTGAAACTGTTCTTAACCTGAAGCACCACTTTAGCTAATGTGGCCTCCTGCTGCTGCCGTGCCACCACCACGCGATTTCTGTTCTCATCCTGAAGCAAAGTTCTTAACCTGAGGTACTATTTCTGGGTTAGCGGAGTCTGTAAGCTGAAGCATATGTAACCTGAAGAGTATGTAACCCGAGGTACCGCTGTATACAAATCTGTTCTTGAAATGTAATTGATGGTGGGATCATTCTTGGGGAACGATTCCAGTTCACCTAAAGCAGTTTCCCACTGGTAAGGGACCTTGAAATTAAACATTTCAATCAAAGCACAGACATGAAAAAGAGGCTGATGTGGAATTGAAAGCAACCTAAAATCAACATTGGCACTGAACATTTCCTAGGCCTTCAACAAAAGAGGTTTAAAAATTCTCTCAAGGCAAATCTTTAAAAATGTAGTATATACACCGACAACTGGGAAACACTGGCCTGTGAGCGCTCCAATTGGAAAACAGTCTTTACCAAAGGTGTCATGGGCTTTGAAGATGCTTGAAGTCAGGACGAAAGGGAGAAATGTGCTAAGAGGAAGGAAAGCTTGGCAAACCCTCACCGTGATCAACTCCCGCCCGGAAACCTGTGTCCCCACTGTGGAGGGACGTGTGGATCCAGAATTGGCCTCCACAGTAACTTACGGACTCACTGTTAAAAGCGTGTTTATGGAAGGCAATCTTACTTGGCTATGAGTGATCACCGAAGAAGAAGAAGAAGAAAAAGAAGAAGAAGAAGAAGACCAGCATTTTATTTGCTTTCCCATCTGCTATGCAATTCCCCATTTCCTATCATCTACATGGTGAGATCTGCATTCCTCACAGACATTTAGGTCAGCACCCTTAGAGACACAGCAATTGTGTTAATAAGATCTGAGTGAGTCACAACAATACCTTGCCCCCTCTCTTTTTGGCAGGTATGGGGAACGTTTGGTTCTCCAGTTGTTGCTGAACTACTAACTCCTATCGACTGAACTTGCTGGGCCAAGGATTACCAGCCTGCTCTATGATCCAATTCGCTGTTCACATGGTTGAAACTGCAGAGTTTGGTTCGGGGTTTGGAATTTTGTATCCGATGTTCACATACAGAGTCACCAACTTATCATCTGGCCATTTCAATTATAAAGGACTTTGTGAGGAAAAAAGCCTGCCACATAAACAAGAAAGGGAATTGCATGATCACAGCCCTAGTGACACTTCTTCAAATCAAAGTCAAATGAAGTGCACCGAATCTGGAATTTATCCTGTTTATAGCTGGCTAAATCAGTTCATTTGTTTGCTTGCTACAAATCTGGAGCCCAATTTGGCAAGATCCACTAATTTGTATTTTATTAAATCCTGTCAAAATATAATTTAGAGTTAACTCCTGTGACAGTTTGAGAGAAACTAAATGGGGAAACTTTTCGTGGGTGGCATCTGACGTGCTACTTTGGGTTTGATGGCAACAATATTGAATCTGCATGACAATGAGGACCGTACTTTCAGCCAATTGATATGTGACTGTAACAGGCATGGCAATCTTTTTCTGTAGATTTGCTGAGTATACAAGGTAGTTGCCTCACATTGCCCACGCTTTCTGAAGACAGGCTTAATTACTTTAAATTCAGAAGCTTCCACGGTCCGTCCATCCCGCCCACCATCACTCTTTAAAACCCATACATCCACATTATTCCCTAACAATGGAGACTGACATTGCTCGTTCCAGGATGCACAATTTACAGTAAAAAAAAAAAAGGGAAAGGAAAGGGAGAGAGGAGAAAGTTGTGTTATTTGGGAGGAGTACAAAGGAGTCACAAGCAGACCACCTACAGAGCATTTAACCAATGGTGGTCTGATTTTAATTGTCCTGCGCACTGGTAAAGTTTTCTTGTGATCTATGGCACTTAAAAGTTTCCCATGTGTAATTTCATAGAAGCTACTTTCTGAAAAGGATTATCTTGCTAAGCACCGTAAGAACCCAATTAAAAGCAATCTCTTGATTTCAGAATCTTTTTGATCACTCTTCAGTCGCGACCTGTCTCCAAATCCCCCAGCCACTTTCTGCTCCAGACTGAATACCTCAGCTGGGTGTGTTCCCAGCTTTGATACAGCCTCGGTTCAAATGCCGGTATTACACTTTATCTGATCACAGCAGAATTTCCCTACCTCCCACTGCAAATAATCAGAAAGATGGAGCTCTAAATTCTTTCCTGATGATGATGGGCTTTCTATCACAAGTGTTGAATCCTGAATACAGGGAAAAAAATAATCATACATTTCCCCAAATAAAAGTGTTAAAACGTTCAAAGCCTCTGTTTCTTTGCTTTTTTGATTTTACAGAATAAATCTGTAAAAAAAAGCAAACTTTGACCAACTAGTTTTCAGTCTGAAAGAGGATGAAAGTTAGGTTTTTTGTTTCTGTTTTAAATTGAGATGGGTGGGGAGGTTGTCACCTTTGGGCTAACCCACATCATATAATGATGTATGGTGTTCTCTCCTTCCTTTGTGCTACGACCCTCCCTCCATTATCATAACTTTCATGGAAGCTGAAAGTAGGTTAACCCATCGATTTGTCAGGCGTTCACTGAATTGTTGACTTTCTCTTTTCAGTGGCATCATTTACTGGCATGAATCATGAACAAAGTCTTTTGAGGCCAGCAGGCAGCATACAAAATGGGTCAGGTAGACAATTCGCTTCTACTTTTGAGTTCATCAGTCAACATTTTACCTGCTAAAGTTGAATGGCTTAAATCAGGCTTGATCTGCATTTTGCTGAGCGTGTCAGCATTTAAAGGTCGTCTCCCTTTGTGAGCGCAACATATAAATGGCAGCCGATGAATATGGATAACGAGGAATCGGGAAACTTCAGCATATATAAGAATAGTGGATGCCACTCTTTCCAACTCCCATGCTCCCTTCCCTAGTTTTAGTGGCTTATTCCTGATGTTATAGTGTCAACCAGTCCTTTTATACCAAAGAGATTCAGCTTATTCTCTCTAGGGCTGATATTTGCATGTTGATAGCCCTTCCCCTCTTTTCTGCCTTTGGAACATTTATCCAAGGTCTGCAAAAATCTAAAAGTGGACATTGTCCAGATAGACTTTGTGGGGTGGGATGTGGCCTTGGAAAAGAAGTGCCTACTTCTGGTGGGATGGATGGATATGCCAATTTTGGTTCTCTCAGTTTCTCATTTGTCCAATATTAAATTCAGTTTTCCAGAATTCTGCAGCAATTATTTTTAAAATCTGCATGAAAATTCATCACCATTTTAGTGTAAATTTCTATTAGACACATTTTTATATTCAGTCTTAACTAATATACACATTTTTGCAAACAATTTCACCCTAATTCAATGCATTTTTGTGTGCTATTTTCATAAATACCTTCATTTTTATGTACACTATCCCCTCAATTATGTATTTTCTCATTGCAAAATGTAGGTAAGTGCAGATTTTGAAGGAGAGCTGTGTTTCGGTTGAATTCATGTATTTCAAAAAATGTGACGCTGATAGATCTGGCTTTAAATGCATACTGGATCGAATTTCTTACCCATCCCTTCTTCTGTGCTCCAGATGTGGAAGATGTTTTGCTTTAGCACCTTATTTAGCATACGAATCCTACTTCATATGATGGAAACTACTTCCACTCTTTTGTCCTCTTACTTCCCCAGCACCCACCATTTCTGTGCTCTCCTTCCAAATCCCAAGCAGAGCAATGTTGCAGCTTCATGTACAGCAGGGATAGCCAAGATGGTGCTTTTTAGATGTTGTTGAACCTACAACTCCAACCATTAGCCATGCTGGTTGTGGCTGACAGGTTTGAACAACTTGAGACCACCACACTTGCATCCTCTAGTGTGGAGTGTGGAGTGAGGGTTTTGGGGTAAAGAAGATCTGTATATTAATCCAGAAAGTGCAGATCAGATCAGTTTCATAACAGCATTCGCTGACATCAAGTCCTTCAAGCATCCCTCCTCATGACACTCACCAGAGAGTGGTGGAGTATTCCTGTCTGGTCTTTGACCACAATAAAAATTGATTGATTGAGTGAGTGAGTGAGTGATTGGTGGAGTATTCATTGCCGCATGTGCGGCAAACAGAATTGTGACCCCCGGTGCTTGAACTATAGCCATATTTATGGCACTTACTGCTATAACTGGAGAGAGAAGTGTTTACAACAAATTTATCTGCAACCCCCCCCCCAAAGGCATTTGAAAGACGGACTCAGGGAGCAGATCATATGATGGTACCTGTTGAAAGAAAACAACGAGCTTGATCAGCAGTTTTAACACTGAATCCAGAAGAAACTGTGTATCTTGTGCAACAATTAAAAAGAAGAAGTAAATAAAGGGTGCTGGTGGAGGAAATAAATGAAATATTTCACGGGGGCACATCCCACCAATCACTAATTTTAGTGTAAGCATTTTGGAAGGACACACACAGCGAGAAATCAGGAGCCGGGGCACAGCTGTGCTCTTGTGCAACTCCAGAGCATTACAGTGTAGGCACAGCTGTCCTGTTGTGCAATTTCCATTCATGAGACACTTGAGCAAGAAGGCTTAATTGATTTAGAAAGAAATGAAGAGGCAGGAGGAGGAGAGGGAGGCCTGGGCAATGCAACCTTGGTGGGCTGGAGAGTTCATGTGATCCCATTTGATTTTCTCTAACCTACCCTGGCTTGTGGGTGACTTCCAGAGAACGGAGAGAATAGTGTCTCTCCAGGCATCTTGACAGAATGTTTAATTGACCGAATCATGGCAAAGGAAAGAGGGAGGTCAGGGGCTATGGGCAAAGCACAGCTTTTGACTTTGGAACAGCTAAAACCAGCTTCTCCAGCTAAAGATGACCATTTTCATGCCCATCCCACATTCAGATCAAAATGGTACCCGGTGCCTTTATCATAGCCATTTTAACTGAGAATGCAATCTAGGCAGATCAGATCACATCCCTTCCCTGACCACACCCTCTTTTCACAGGCCACACCCCTCACCAACCCTTCTTTGCACCCACTTTGAGTGATTTTCCTCCGCTGGAACTGAATTCTGATGATGCCTCTTGCTTGCTTGTAAGGAGAATAAAGAGGGGTGTGAGAGTGAATGTGGAAACTAGCCTACTTGTCATAGGGCTGACAAGAAGATCAGGCCACTCACAGGTCAGAGGAGGAGACGCGAGGCTAACGTGCTGTTGGTTTATGTAGGAAAGGAAAAAATACAAGGAGGCTCATAAGGTCAAACCCCCCTCATGAAGGAGTTGCTCGAACTGGTGTGCAACCCCTCCTTTGCTCTCTAGGCCTCAGTCAGGGCTTCTCCTCTGCTACAGCAAGTCTCAGGAGCCTCTCTCTGTGCCTGCCTGGCCCTTTGCTCAGCAACATGTAACATCCTTCCATGTGCTAGGAGTAAGTGGGGCCGGAGAGCAGTCAGCAGAGAAGCTGCCGCGATGGTTATTTTATTAAGTATTGGCACTGTTTGGAATAAAAACAGCATCTTAGGTAAAACATTCATCTTTATGGCTGATATTCTACCCAGTAGTGAGAGTTTTATCCTCCTCCATATTTTCAGTTCTTTTATAACTTAAGACATAAGAGCAGTGCTTTTTTTCCTTTAAAAAACGTTTAGGGGTACTCTTGTTTTTACTCAAGAAAACCACAATTTTATAGTTCAAATCGGGAAAAATAAATACAGTGGATGGACAAAAGTACAAAGATTCACAAAATGATTTGGGGTATGCGTACCCCTGTGTCCCCCCAGAAAAAAAGCACTGGATAAGAGATTGATAAGAGATAATAAAATGATAAGAGAGAAGAGATTGATAAGATAGTACTTCCCAGTTTGTTACCTGCTGGCTGGTAGCCCACAACCAGGATCTAGAACCCATGTCTTCTTCTGTGCCTTCCCTGAGGGACCAGTGGGTGGGGGGCTTCTACCACTCTTCATCATCCAGCCCATCCCTGACACTACTATACACAGTTAAAATTCCTCATAAGGGAGCTGGTCCTAAAGGAAGAACTGTGAGGGGAGAGACTTCGTCAGGCAAGGCCTCCTTCTACCTGCTTTGCTCCACCCTCTAGTCTCTGCTTCTCAATTTGTATTGTATTATTTTATGTACTGTGCCTTCTTGTTGTTTTATTAATTGTAGTTTAGAAATTATTTATTGTAACTGTTTAACTTTTATATGTTATTATTATTTTTTGATACTATTCTGATGATTGTTGGCTGTTACTTTTTTGATGTAGGTTGCCTATTTTAAAGTTATGTTTTATTATCACATTTTTGTATTGCATTAGATTGTTATAAGATGTACATTTTTTGTTTCTTCAGCTTGTAAACTGCCTTGAGTACAGTGGTACCTTGGGTTAAGAACTTAATTCATTCTGGAGGTCCGTTCTTAACCTGAAACTGTTCTTAACCTGAAGCACCACTTTAGCTAATGGGGCCTCCTGCTGCCACCGCGCCACTGCTGCACCATTTCTGATCTCATCCTGAAGCAAAGTTCTTAACCTGAGGTACTATTTCTGGGTTAGCAGAGTCTGTAACCTGAAGCACCTGTAACCCAAGGTACCACTGTATTGTAAGATAGAAAGACGGTATACAAATTAAAAATGATGATGAAAATTTATATTTGTTGCTCTGCCCACTTCTGCCTCTGGCATTGCCCAACACGGGAACATGGCCTTTGGGAGGTTGCTTGGAAGAGAATGTGGCCTTTAAGCTAGAAAAAGGTTCCTTAACCAGGATCCATAGGTCGACCAGAGAAGAAAATGGTGGATTCCTTGTGCCATGTCCTGTTTGACCTTCGTAGAAGCACTTCTGAACAGCAGGTGCCTCCCCGTAAATTTCCCAACTTCTGTGGTGATTAGCTTAGCTTATTAACTTCTCTGATATGACACTGAGAAATATAAAGAGAAGTCTAACATAAATGTCAAGTCCAATAATGGCGGATTCTGTGACATTTACAGAACCTACTCAGCTTTGTTCCCTAGATTATTGCTCATTCTGCCATTTCTCAGAAATACATAAAGGCCGTAATATACTTTTAGGTGTGAGTGGCTAAATTTTATGGATGTTATAATGCTGGGCTGAAATTCATGCCCTCCTCTCAACAGTCTCCCCCAAAATATTATTTCCCTACAAGCTGCTTTTCTTCGTTCTTATGTTTGTTTGTGTGTAGTAGAACTAGCATATAAATTTTGCCCAGTTTTTCAGGAGGAGGTAACTGCTTCCTTTACTGGGTCTCAAGAAGTACTGCAGCTGGTGGGATAGACCATCAAGTAGCTTCTCACTGGGAATGCCTTGGGAGCAATGTGATCGGCTGCCCCACAGAGAGTGGCCTAGGGCTTTCTTTGAAATAATAATAATAATAATAATAATAATAATAATAATAATAATAATATATTTATATCCCACCCTCCCCAGCCAAAGCCGGGCTCAGAGCGGTTAACAACAATAAAAGTAACACAGCATTCTAAAATCAATTCATTTTAAAATCAATTCAAAATCAAATTAATGGCAACCATTGGGCTAGAGTTCTGTGAGGATTACAAAAGGCTGTGCCTTGGCCAAAGGCCTGGTGGAACAGCTCTGTCTTGCAGGCCGTGTGGAAAGATGTCAAGTCCCGCAGGGCCCTAGTCTCTTGTGACAGAGCGTTCCACCAGATCGGAGCCACAGACGAAAAAGCCCTGGCTCTGGTTGAGGTCAGCCTAACCTCCCTGTGGCCTGGGACCTCCAAGATGTTTTTGTTTGAAGACCATAAGGTCCTCCATGGGACATACCAGGAGAGGTGGTTTAGCATTTTGGGGAGAATGTTGCCACTACCCTTACTTAACTTTATGAGGTAGCCAAGGTGATTTTCTTGTCCACCTTTGCTTTTTCAAAGAAAATGCCAAAGAATCCTGCCTGCCCTATCTTTCAGAAGGATTTCATTCGACAAATGGTTGGAAAATGAATTTTGGAAATTTTACCTCTGATTCCTCCATCGCAGCGGGTTGGGCTAGGTGACCCAGTTCTATGATTCTATGAAATTTTCAGCACAGCTCTTGTGATATATACAGTCCCTTCTCTGAGATACATTTTCCAGGTGAACTCTTCCAGCCTGAGTCAACTGCATGTTCATGCTGCAGCCTGGACTATGCACACATATCCCTGACAATCAGCAATCACATGGGGGTGGCAGAGGGAGATCTAATTCTAGCCCCCACCCCCACCTCGCTTCTCTTTCTAAAGAGCTGATTGACGCTCGCAGGATTTTTCTAACAAAGCTACATTCACAAGTCTCAGTAGCTGAATCTGGGAACATGGATCTGTGCACATGACAAATATTTTTTTTGTCCTGGCACAAAAAAAAGCATCAGTTTCTGTGCTGACTGGTTATGTGCTTCTGTGCTGACTGGTTATGTGGATTGGACCCCGCCCCCCACTTACTTTCTCAGTGGATTGCGTTTCTGAACAATTATGCCTTTCTCTGCAACTTTGCAAAGAAATGGTGATAGCATATTCTGTACAGGAGCTTTGTGCTGGCTTCCAAAGAGATGAGGCAGTCTCCTTCAGAATAAAAACAGCAGCTTGTATCTTTGGTAGCTGGACCGAAACCAATACAGAAAATCCAAGCCACAGGTACACCTTTTGCTTGCACATGGATATAACTTCCCTGGATCCTGGTCTTAGCTAAGCCGTAAGAATTTTAAATGGGATATATTTTGATTTGCTTTCTGGGTACTTGCAGCTGTGCTGAAGGAACATGCCTGTGGGCATTGGGCAACATTGCATCACAGCAGGGGACTCTGTGCACTGATGCGCACTGATCACAGTGACCCGCCGGAGACCTCTGAGTGTGCATGCTGGTGCTTGGTTCAGTCATTTCCCCCACTCCAATCCAAACAGCTCCGTTTGCTGCTACTGAAGTAGGAGAAAACCCTTGGCAAGTGTGAAATTAGAGAAGGGTTTCTCAAACTTGGGTCTCCGGCTGTTTTGGGACTACAACACCCATCATTCCTAGCTAGCAGGACCAGTGGCCAGGGATGATGGGAGTTGTAGTCCAAAAACAGATGGACACCCAAGTTTGGAAAACCCTGAATTAGTGGGGGGGGGGGGGCTGAGCCTCTTAATCCCCATTCCATCTCCCTTCTGCAGGTTTCTTCTTGCATAAACTTACATGGGAGAAGGGAAACCCTGTAGGGAGAACCAAGGGGCATGGGAAGCTGCCTTCTATTGAGTCAGACCATCAGCCCTCCATATTGTCTACACTGACTGGCAGCAACTCTCCAGATTTTCAGATGGGAGTCATTCCCAGTCCAACCTGGAGATGCTGGGGCTTGGACAAGGAAAATGCTATACTACTGAGCTACAGTGGTACCTCAGGTTAAGTATTTAATTCGTTCCGGATGTCCGTTCTTAACCTGAAACTGTTCTTAACCTGAAACACCACTTTAGCTAATGGGGCCTCCTGCTGCCACTGCACCGCCGCTGCATGATTTCTGTTCTCATCCTGCAGCAAAGTTTTTAACCCAAGGTACTATTTCTAGGTTAGCGGAGTCTGTAACCTGAAACGTATGTAACCCGAGGTACCACTGTATAGCCCTTCCCTAATAGAGCTTGGGTGGACTTTGGTCTTTCAAATTTCAGCGGCACCCTGTGCAAGGTCAAAATTTGGTGGTCCTCCCCCCCCCCCATCTTGCCTTCTCTTCTGCTCAATTCCCAATGTCATAATTGCAGTGCACTGTGGCACCCCTTAGGCTCTGCACCCGGTTCCTCTGCCCTAAATCCACACTCTGAGGGAGTGAGAGCGGGCCCAGCCCCAACAGAAAGGACCAACATCAGTGAGATTCCCTTCGTGCACCTTCCAGTTCAATCCTGCAGCATCGTTTCCTGACTGCCATAGGAATTTGGGGTGCCTTTCATTCCCTGCCCCAGACAGGCATGCCAACTCTATGGAGCTGAGGTCTCTACAGCTGCCCCCAATGTCCACTGGGATGGGACTCAGTCCCCCCACAACATCTTGAGGGAGGCGGAGGAGGCCTGGCGGGATGTCGCCCCATGTCGCGCAGCATCTGGAGACGCCACACAGACAAATCGTGAGGAGGCCTGGTCGGCTTCTCCAAAAGTGACAGATGTCACACGCATAATGTCATGCACACACAATGCGCATCACACGCGTGACACTAATGTTGGGTGCAAATTGGCACCTGTGGCCCCAGAATTTGTGTAATCCAACAGGAGCAGAAGGTTGTCTATCTCTCTTTCATATGTGTATATATATATATATATATATATATATATATATATATATATATGCCTAGGTAAGGAAAAAGGTAAAGGACCCCTGGGCAGTTAAGTCCAGTCAAAGGTTACTGTGGAGTGCGGCACTCATCTGACTTTCAGGTCAAGGGAGCTGGCGTTTGTCCACAGACAGCTTTCCAGGGCATGTGGCCAACATGACTAAACCGCTTCTGGCACAACGGAACACTGTGATGGAAACCAGAGCACACAGAAACACCGTTTACCTTCCTGCCACAGCTGTACCTATTTATCTACTTGCACTGGTGTGCTTTCGACCTGCTCACTTGGCAGGAGCTTGGATAGAGCAATGAGAGCTTACCCCGTCGTGAGGATTTGAACCGCCAACCTTCTGACTGGCAAGCACAAGAGGCTGAGTGGTTTAGACTCCAGCGCCACCCACATCCCATGTATATGCCTAGGTCATGGGTAGAGCCTGCATCCTGTGCATATTCACTCTGCCCACATCACAGCACCCCAAAAGGGCTCTCGTCTTTCTTCACCTTGTTTGCAATCCAGCCGCTTGACTTCTTAATTGCACACTGTGTTCTCCTTTCCCTACTGTGATTGTTTCCAAAGCCCTGGCTTTTTCGAAATGTAGAAGGATCTAAAAACATATATAACGAAGGATTAAGATGTCCCCAAATTGCATTCCCACTTGAGATTGTTTATGCACAGCGGATAACGTCATCCTCAAGCCTAGGCTTGTATGGCATGAAAGGCGGAAATTAGATAATAACAGAAGTAATTTCCAGGCATAAGAATGGATTTCAATTTCTCAGGCTTGACACAAAGGAGTTGACTGCAGAAGTCGGTCCGCTTGTTTGTAGCGCAGTACCTAATAAAAGAACCTGAATATGCCAGACATATACATAGATAAAAACAGGCTTAGAAATATTTTGTGGTGGGATAGACCTGCTGATGTACTGTTTGTCTAATGTGCTTTAAAAGTATGTTTCGTGTTGTGATGGGAAGTATAAGCACTTAAAACTTATTTCCCAGAGAAAATGTATATTTAATCCCTTTTTTTGTATCAACATTTCACAACTTCGACTGATTTACCGTATAGTTTTATCCTGATCTGTTTATGTTCAGCTACACACGTACCACACACACACACAAAACAGACAAAGAGAGAGACAGAATAAAGCAGGACCGGCTTACTTAACTGAAAGATATTGAGCATATTAAGGGCTAAAGAAGCTACACTAGTGATAGATCAATTTTAAAGATTTCCTAATTTAGATTATCATCAGAGCCATTCCATTGAGAATTTTGTTTCCTGCCCCAGAGCCAGAAGATCTATACGGCCTTCAATCGCTCTTGCTATAGTTCTGGTAATGAACATATCTTCACTTAATCAGGTTTCTCGTGTTTTCTCATGCTCAGTCCCTTTGTTTAGTCCTGCTGCTGATTTCACTGGATTTGTTGTCTTAAGTCTGAATCAGGAGTTACTCTTGAACGTGTTTGTATACTTCATTTGTCTCAGAGAATCGGGTTCTGCCACTTTTCGCTTGTCTGAGCAATGGGGGAATACTCTGAAAGAAGGTAATAAAAGATTAGTTGAAGATTCTGCTAAGTCTCTCTGCTCCTGATTTTGGGAGCACATTTTTGCTGTGGTGGATCTGCAGGTTTCACCCTAAATTCCAGGGTTGTTATTTTGCTTTTGTTTTAAATGCTTCCATGTTACACAAATGGTAAAACATTTCAGTGCAGCAGTGCAAGCAAACTTTTAAAAAGCTTGTACTCCTCAAAATAATTATGTGCTTCAGCACAAAAAATACTATGCAAGCTAGAGAGATTTTGTGTGTGTGTTGTGTGTGTGTGTGCATATGCCCATTCTTACTGTTAAACTTGGTGCCCATCAAATTTTGCTGGATACACTCTGCTTTCCTCCTTTCTTGTTTTTCATAGGGTGGGCTGCTATTGCATGGCCAGGCAGAGACCCCAGGTGACCCACATGAGGAATAATGACTCATGACAACGTGTTATGGGATTAAAATTGGCCACAACTTTATTAAACTTTCAGATGTAGGGAGACCTACAGAAATTTCTCTGTCACTTCGTCCTGTGCTTCATTGTTTTGCAACTTTTAAGAACAGCTGCAAAAGTCGCTCTGTCCCAGTAAATACAGTGGTACCTTGGTTCTTGAACGGCTTGGCTCCCGAACAAATCAGCTCCTGAACGCCGCAAACCCAGAAGTGAGTGTTCTGGTTTGTGAACATTTTTTGGAAGCTGCACATCCGACGCAGCTTCCAAAGCTTTCAATTGAGTTCAGGAAGCTCCTGCAGCCAATCGGAAGCTGCGCCTTAGTTTTCAAATGGTTTTGGGAGTTGAACGGACTCCTGGAACAGATTAAGTTTGACAACCAGGTACCACTGTAACCTGTTGCCACCAGTTTTCCTCTCAGCCTGGGAAGAGCTGTCTTGTCGAACAGCAGACGACTCAATAAAGAACCTTATCAGTTCCTTGGCGGTTCAATAAAGTGCTCATTTACTGTTTCCTTTGCTTTTGTTTTACTTGAATCCATAAAGCTGAAATACTCTTGATCCGCAGAAGCCGTTTTCCTGTTCTCCTGCTGTTTCATCCCTTGCTTCAGTTCACACGACACACAGTGGTGGTGTGTGTTAACCTGACACTCCACTCGCTTCCGATGTTGAAGCAGAGGTCGAAGCCATGCAAAGAGATGAAATCACTGTGTGGTTTTGTGTCCAAGGCAAAATGCAGGATAATAGATGGGTTGGCTTGCTGGAGTTGGCAGCATATCAAGGAGCCAGAGGCAGCACACAAGAGCAATCTCAGCCTCTCTGCAAAAAGTACCTAGGATTAATATTTGCATTAAAGATTTTCAGCTTCTTTTTATGCATGTTCAGCGGGGATAGTTACTTGGCTGACCCTTTTCAACAGAAGATGCTTACACACCTGGCAGCACAATTAGAGGTGAGCAGAAGCTAAATGATGGTTTTTCCTCCTCCCCACCCCATCCGTGCCATCAGCACAATGCATGCTAGAGAACAATTAGTCCCTGATTCCCAATTCATCAATAACACCTATGCAGTGCTCACCTTGAAAGGATATCAGGCTTTGAAGCCATAGCTTCAAGCTAGCCCTTTCCTCTGATTTACCGTGGTGAAATGAGTAAGCAGAGAACATTTGTAGAACATGCTGTCAAATCTATATGACTGATTGTTCAGTCAATTTGCATTTGGCATGCTATGGTATGAGCACACACAGAGAGACACCTTTATTTCTTTGATGGAATCTGATCAATCAGTGGGATCTAAGTTGCAGTGTGTGACAAATATAAGCAACTCTCTCTGAGCAGGGCTGTCAGCACAACATTTAACACACTTGCCTGGTCTGATGAGTGGTGTGCCTGCATGCTCCTTCCTCCCCCAATCCTTTCCTTCTTTCTCTTGCGCACCAAGCTTCAGCAAAGGTATATTAGTTTTTTAAACCACAGTTTCCCATGCCACCAGAAACGCTGGCTTGAAGGATCTCTCTCAACCAAGTTATGAAACCAGGAAGCGATCCTGACACAAACCATACTATTCATATTTCCAGTTGATGCCCTGGCCTTCTCATTAATGACCAGAGTCGGTTCCCCTCCTCCATCAAAATACAGCACAGAGACGTGGGTCTATTGCATAAATGCACTCATTCATTACATAATCTTTTTCAAAGACCATCAGGCTGTTTCAGGACCCCAGAACCAGTCAATTTTGCTGCGTCTTAGGGCTGCTATATGTTCCGGAATTTCCTGGTGTCTGAGCCAGATTTTTTGAAATCGGTAAAAATGTTTGGGAAAACCTGGGTGTATGGCAGTGCATATTGGAAGTGCTGATTTTCTGGCAAATTTCCAAAAACTTTACTTTTGGGATATCTATCTATCTATCTATATATCTATATATATCTATATATATATATATATATATATATATATATATGGGGGGGGGGAGCTCCAAAAGTTTGCCCAGAAAAGCTCAACAACTTTTGTGTCTGGGTTTTCACTTTTGAAATATGGCGACCCTATCACAGCAGTCAGGAGGGCATGAGACCATCTCAGGGTTGTGGGTTTGAGCCCCATGTTGGGCAAAAGATTCCTGTGTTGTAGGGTCTAGATGACTTTCGTGGCCCCTTTCAACTCTATGATTTGATGATCATCTATGTTGGAGATGTATGGAATACTGGCGCAATTGCACAAAATCAGTATTTTCCAAGGGAAAGCTGGCAGGTTGCTGGCTTGCATTTACTGAAGAAGGTAGCACATTTGTACAGGAAGCACAAGTGCACAGGTACAGATACAGCATGTGTGTGTTCAGACAACTACCTAAACATGCTGATAGTTGTGGTCCTTTCTTAAATCCAAATGGTGTCTCATCACTTCATTCTGGAGTGTTGGGGAAACTACAGCAGTTGCTGTTCTCAAACTACATTTCAATGTTTGATGTTTTATTATGTTTTTATATGTGCTGGAAGCTGCCCAGAGTGACTGGGGAAACCCCGTCTGATGGGCAGGGTATTATTATTATTATTATTATTATTATTATTATTATTATTTCAAGGCAGTAACTTGTATATGTACTTGGACACCTTAAAACAGAATGGGAATCACCTCTGCTATCTCCCGTTCATTCTAGAGTGGTTTACTGCTACCACCTAGTGGAAACATGCTAAATGTTCACGGAGAACATATAGCATCTACAATCCAGGGCAATGTTCAAAGCAAACATTTATGAATTAAATATCACACCAGAGTCGGGAGAACAAAGGCAGTTTGGTGCATAAGTAAGTCAGCCTGGGACTCTGAGTTCTCTCTTGTCACAGCTCTATTGCCCAGTTGACGAGCCAGTGGAATTGGCAGCAGCTTACAAACCAGCTGTCCTGATTCAACTTGGAAGGTGATGAGTTTCAGAGCCCCATTCTAGGAACAACTCCACTTTCCAACTCTCTGGAGCTAAGGACCCAAACAGGCACCACAAAGCAGGCGTCCACGTCTCTGCTTTGTTTATTGAGCAAGAGCTTGAATTTCACTCTCTCTCTCCCTCCCCCACTGCCTTATGGGGCTGTGCTTCATTGCTTTTATATATATCCCCCCACCCACCCTGAAGAGAACCTGCTTTTTATAGTTCATTGCACTGTAGCTTTTTTGGGGGGGGGGGTGGTGGCAGCAGTGAAAATAACCTATATATGATTCAGCAAAAGGCTGACGGCTGTGCCATCCCATTTCTTGTCCTCACACAAAGTATATGAGCAATTCCAAATCTATGTTTCTATGTTGAAAAAATAAAGCCAATGGGATAATGATTAGAGAGCAATAGGAATTCCGTTTATTCCCCATAAACATCTGGCACAAGCTTTCTTTGAGGGCTGATCTAGCCCTTTTACAGAGATTTGCAGTGTTGTCTCTGGCAAGATATTTCTCCTTGGTGTATAAGGTGGATGGGCTTATAGCCTCATTCATCTCTATCTTTAATCACAATGATGATGATAGGGCTGCCATACATCTGGGTTTTCCGGGACATGTACAGATTTGTCTGTCGCAAATAGTGTCCGTCGCAAATAGTGTCCTGGCGGGATTTCTGGAAAGGGCTAAAATGTCCAGTAAAACCCAAATGTATGGCAGCCTTTCCCGGAAGTGTTTATTTTTTTAGTGCATTTCCTTTCAGAAAGTTCCCAAGCCTCAAATTTTGGGAGAATTTTGCAAAAAGAAAAGAAAAGAAAATAGCTCAGCAACTTAACTGGGAGTGGCCGCCAAGGCCAGACACTGATCCTGAAAGACGTACATTGGCTCCCAGTATGTTTCTGAGCACAATTCAAAGTGTTGGTGCTGGCCATTAAAGTCCTAAATAGCCTTGGCCCAGTATACCTGAAGGGGTGTCTCCTCCACCACTGTTCAGCCCGGACACTGAGGTCCAGCTCCAAGGGCCTTCTGGTGGTTCCCTCGCTGTGAGAAGCAAGGTTACAGGGAACCAGGCAGAGGGCCTTCTTAGTAGAGGTACCCAACCTGTGGAATGCCCTGCCATCAGATGTCAAGGAAATAAGCAACTATCTGACTTTTAGAAGACATCTGAAGGCAGCCCTGTTTAGGGAAGTTTTTAATGTCTGATGTTTTATTGTATTTTTAATATTCTGTTGGGAGCCGCCCAGAGTAGCTGGGGTATAAATAATAAATTATTGTTATTATTATTTTCACTTTGGCAACCCTACTAAAATGTCTGGCTTTTTTTGTTTTCTGTTTTTGTCCCCACTGGTGGTTTGGCAACATGTGCTCTTCCAATTCACCAAGCAGATCTTTGCAAAAGGGAAAGGGACTGAGAGCTGTAGGGCTCAACCTCCTTCCGAGCTGGCGGAAGGACGCAGGGAGGATCGTGGGCTCTGCAAAGCTGTTTACGTCGGTAGACCCTCCTGTGCGCCACTCTCTCCAGTGGTGGATGGCTGATGGTGGTCTCCCTCCCTTTTGGCGGAAAGGGGAAGGAAGAAGACAGTGGGAGACCCAGCTCCTCTTCATGTGTCTCCTCTTCACGAAGGAGCATTGTCTGGATGCAGCACTGCGAGGGTTGAAGGAGCCATGTCTTTTCCCTTCACCCTCACTTCCCCTCAAGGAGGATGAGGAGGGCAGCTGGTGGTTTTGATTCACAGAGCTCTTTCTGCAGGGAGAACAGCCTGGAGCTGGTTTTTGACCTTTAAAGCCCTCTGCGGCCTAGGACCCACGTACCTATGGGACCACCTCTCCTGGTATGCGCCGTGGAGGACCTTAAGGTCCACAAATGACAACATTTTGGAGGTCCCAGGTCGCAAGGTGGTTAGATTGGTCTCAACTAGGGCCAGGGCCTTTTCAGTACTGGCCCCGACTTGGTGGAATGCTCTGTCACAAGAGACTAGGGCCCTGCGGGACTTGACATCTTTCCACATGGCCTGCAAGACAGAGCTGTTCCGCCTGGCCTTTGGTTTGGACTCAGTCTGACCCTTATGTTTCCCTCCCCTTATAGTTTTGATTTAGATTTATGGGCTACTTTTAAAATGAGGCTGCTTGTTTAAATTGCATCTTAACCTGTATTTTAAATTGCCCCCCCCCCACTATTATGTTTTTTTACTGTAATTTTACTGATTTTAGCCGCCCTGAGCCTAGCTCTGGCCGGGGAGGGCGGGGTATAGTTGTTAAGAGCGGTAGTCTCGTAATCTGGTGAACTGGGTTCGCGTCTCTGCTCCTCCACATGCAGCTGCTGGGTGACCTTGGGCCAGTCACACTTCTCTGAAGTCTCTCAGCCCCACTCACCTCACAGAGTGTTTGTTGTGGGGGAGGAAGGGAAAGGAGAATGTCAGCCACTTTGAGACTCCTTTGGGTAGTGATAAAGCGGGATATCAAATCCAAACTCCTCCTCCTCCTCCTCCTCCTCCTCCTCCTCTTCTTTGCCAGCCACTGGAGGGGGAGGGGGAGGCACAGGAAAGAACCCCATCCCTCGCTTGTTCAGAATCCTTGCAAAAAAGAAAAGAGGAAAGAAAATCATCTGGCCAGGGCTTACCCCCCATCACCATCAAACTGAGAGGACCCTCCAACTCTGTCCCCATTCCCCATTACATGTAAAAACTGCATATTTTCCTTTGCAAAAAAGTGTGTTGGGGTGCGGGGGGCGAGGAAGGAAGCTGTGTAAGGGTGTGTTTGCTGGACTGCAAGCCGCATAGCTCACAACAAGATAAGCGGGGGACAGAGAGCAGGCAAATAGAGATCTTTCCTGTCTGCTAGCCTTTGATTGAGTTGGGTCTGGGAAGTCTACAGTGGTACCTCGGGTTACAGACGCTTCAGGTTACAGACTCCGCTAACCCAGAAATAGTACCTCAGGTTAAGAACTTTTCTTCAGGATGAGAACAGAAATGAGAACGGCGGCGGCGTGGCAGCAGCAGGAGGCCCTATTAGCTAAAGTGGTACCTCAGGTTAAGAACAGTTTCAGGTTAAGAATGGACCTCCTGAACGAATTAAGTTCTTAACCCGGGGTACCACTGTAATTTTTTCTTAAAACGTGTTTCAGGCCCTGAAATGGAAACAATTAGGAATGGGTGAGTCACAGACTGCTACGCCCAAAACTTGTTCAAGTGGCTCAAAAGGTCCTGATTCTATCTCACAAACTCTATTAGCCTATCCTAGAGCTGAGACCAAGGCATCAGGTGGTAGCTGCTTTGTGACTGGAGAGATTCTCCCAGACTGCTCTTCCTTTCTCATGTTCCTTTGAACACGAAAGAAGACTCTGCCAGCAGCTCGGTGCTTCAGGATCTATTTCTGCCTGGAATCTCGTGAGTTGAACTACAACTCCCAAGGATTATGGGCGAAAGAGTTGCAACCAACTTTCCCCTCAGTGATCCCAGATGGAATGATACACTGCAGAATCAGTGTGAAGCTGTGATGAGAACCACTGGTGTGGAAGTTGGGTTTTATTATTAGACAATAATAATAGGATAGGAAGACAATAATAATAATTAGGAAGTAGGAAAATGTCTTCCCTTTCCCTCCACATTTGACTAATGGGCAAATCTGAAAGTTGTGGTTTCTCTCGGGTTCTCATTCTTCCAGGTTTTCAGTTCAGTTTTCCACATTTCCACATCAGTTTGTTGTTGCTTTTTTTAAAAAAAAACCCTCACAAAATTCATCAGCTTTTCATTGCAAATTTCTCCTAATATACACATTTTTGCCTGCAGTGATGCTTCCTAGATATATATTTTCCTGCAAATAACGCCCCTTATTTGAAAAAAATACGACTTTTTGCAAACTTTTCACTACATTGCAAAATTTGGAGAAGCGTGAATTTCGAAAGATGGCTGTCTTTGGCTTTGCGGATTGTTTCAGAAAGTGAAACCCTTTGGCAGGGTTTAAATAAACATATATAATGTAATTAGAGAGAACAAGAAAGATAACAATGTGATAATTTACTACTATATATAAGCAGCAGAATGCAACAAGTGGTTTAACGAACCAGAAACAGAAATGGAGGGAAGCTAAGGGGGAGAGGGGAATTTATAAAACAATTGTTTGGTTAAGTTGAATTATGTATGATATATGTATGAAAATCAATAAAAACTGATTTAAAAAAGAAAGAAAGAAAGAAAGAAAGAAAGAAAGAAAGAAAGAAAGAGTGAATTAGTTCCCTTTCCCTTTAAATGTGACCTTTCCTCAATCCCTTCCTCCTTCTTCATGTTTATCTGGTGGAAAGGCGGCCTATTTCTCACCTCTACTCACCTCTGGATTTGCCAGGCAGCTTCTTCAGTTGCACATCTCTAGCAGAAGAGCCCTGCTACCCAGGGCATCCCTTAAAAGATGGGTCGAGGAGGTGCAAATGGTCTTTGCATACCTTTAAAAGTAAAGTGAGAGTGGAGTTTTGCCTGCCTTCCTTCCTTCCTAACCTCTGGCAATAAGATCAGTAGCTTTGACGGTGGCTATTTCTGGAGGGGAGAGAGGGAGGGTGGGAAAGATAGTTGCTATTAATGATTCCCCCTCTCTCCTCGAAGCATTAGTCTTGGCAGGTGAGTTACAGCACAATAAAGTCTATGGTGACCTTTCCTTATTCCACTCTGGCTACAAGTGGATAAAGTTACCCACCACTTTCAATCCTCATATATTGTGTAGTGCGCCTGGCTGTCATAAAGTGTGCTGGCTTCCCACCCAGAGGGAGCTATATTTCATCTGCAAGTGCAGTGATCCCTACACCGCTATTATTGCACTGCACACGACACCATCTCTGTAAGGTACCTGAGGGGGCTGATTCTTCTAGAGGAATGGCTTCACACAATTGAAAGACAGCTTCCTAATGGGTTGCAGCAGAAGGCTACATTAGCCTCGCTCAATTATATTCAGAGCTTAATTCAATACAGATATTTTTTAAAACGTGAAGAGGACCAGTAATAACATCTCTGCACGGGTATCGCCAGTCTCCCATTCCTCCAATTTTGGAGACGGGGCTGGATTCCTTAAGGGGTGCATTTAATTCTTTTAATTCACACCAAGGTCATGAGTGCAAAAATGCCCTTGCCTACCTCAACTCATGCCTTTGACTTGCAAGTGTATATTTCTTTATCACTCTTGAATGTGTGTATAATTGTTGTTGTTTATTCATTTAGTCGTGTCCGACTATTCGTGACCCCATGGACTAGAGAACACCAGGCACTTCTGTCTTCCACTGCCTCCCGCAGTTTGGTCAAACTCATGCTGGTAGCTACGAGAACACTGCCCAACCATCTCGTCCTCTGTCATCCCCTTCTCCTTGTGCCCTCCATATTTCCCAGCATCAGGGTCTTTTCCAGGGAGTCTTCTCTTCTCATGAGGTGGCCAGAGTATTGGAGCCTCAGCTTCACGATCTGTCCTTCCAGTGAGCACTCAGGACTGATTTCCTTAAGAATGGAGAGGTTTGATCTTCTTGCAGTCCATGGGACTCTCAAGAGTCTCCTCCAACACCTGCTAGCAGAGGTATGTTCATGGGCTGCTACAGTTGAAAAAGTCTCCCTCGGGAGGTTGTGGACTCTCCTTCTCTGGAGGTTTTTAAACAGAGGTTGGTTGGCCATCTGTCATGGATGCTTTAGTTGAGATTCTTGCATTGCAGGGGGTGGACTGGATGACCCTTGATGAGCCTTACAACTCTATGTACATATCAATGTAGCTTATGTTCTGCAAGCAACAATATGTTCCTGGATGCCTCTGGAAACCTCTCCCTCCCAACCTGTTATTAAAGCAGAAGATGGAGACAGCGTTGTTTGTCTAGACTAAATCCTGTCTCTCCCCACATTTGCCCTGTCCTGTTTTTAGACTTCCACCCCTGGCTGCTATTACACATCCCTCCTCCTCCAATTGAAGGCTGATTTGGAGTTTTCACACCCTTGGCTTGCTCAATGCAGGGTATCTGTTAGCTGTTATGAGGCGAAATTTGTACCTCACAGGTTTCAAGGTGGAGAGCTGGAATAACAACCCAGAAACAACCATACTCACCTTTATTGTTTTCTGTTTGGCTTTACAGTTTTATTCTTACTAGGTTTAATTATTACATGTGCCTTTTCGAAACTGGAAAATCTCCCTTCAATTGCTGTGTCCATTTAAAAAGTTTTCTGATGATACAAATGTCTTGGATTAGGTCTATTGCTTGTGAGCGTTACATTTTTTCCGATCTCTTTTTTTGCAGCAAAAGGCAGGCGAGTCATATAGCCAGGGAGAACACACAGGGATGCCAGAGAATTCCGATGAAAACAGGAGCAGGGAATGTCGGTGTTCACTTATTTGTCCCACATCTGGAATAGAAATCAATCCGGGGACTATGATCCATTGTTGATGCTCTCAGTCCACAAGCAATACATAATTGATTAACTCTCACCCCCACCCCGCTTTGCATTGAAATGAATAGGGTAGAATAGCATAATGGTAACCTAATTTATGTAATTAATCATGCAATTTTGCCACAGGAGCAAGACAATTAATGTACTTTTGGGTAGTATATGAACTGCAGTGGAAGAGAAACAGAGCTCCGTGCAGCAAGAACAGGGTGGAACAGAAAGTGATGCCTTCTTGTATCCCTAAGGCCATGTGTTTTCTCAACACTTGGAAGATTTACAGCTCCGCATATGTGAACTGATTTCATGAAAAGCTTTGTATCTGAGGTGTAGGGTCAGCCCAATACATCTTGCTGCCTGAGGCGAAGGACTCTGGTGGTAGTACAGAGCCTTCTGCCAAACTTGGAGCAGGTTAGTTTGTGGGACACAAGGCAGGCCACACAGCTCCTTCCGCTAATAACTCGCCACTCTTCCCCACCCTCCAGCATCTGCTGCCTGAGGCAAGTGTCAGACTGGCCTAATGGTAGGGACAGGGAGGAGAAATATCTGTAGCATAGGAATGAAGGAGATGTGTTTCGCTTGAATGCAAATCTACCTAATTCGCAATTCCCGAAACAATGGGCAGATTGAAACATGGCCATCCTTTGAAAATTACACTTCTCTACGTTTTGTGATGAGCACTCCAACAAAATGATAATAATAATAATAATAATAATAATAATAATAATGCATATGGCGGGGTGGGTGGGATGCATGCCATAATGCAAAGCAACTGTGCAAAAATGTGTTATATCAGAGGAAATTGCTTACAAAAATGTGTATATTAGGTAAAACTGCAAACAAAAGGGATGTGTTAGTTGACATCTGTACAAAACTGTATACACATATTTGTACTGACTTTTTTAAAAATTGCAAATTGATGCAGAAATGGAGCAAAGTGGAAAAATTGGAAAAATACATAACTGAGAGAAGCTGAAATTGGTAAATCCATCCTTCCCTGTTGTTTCATCTTTTTATTGGTAAAAACATTTCTAAGATTAGAGTTAGTCTGCTGTTCCTCTTCTGTATAGCAGCTTTCAAAACAGAAATATTTTTCCCTTCAGTAGATGGCACTGTTTGCCAAAGTGAGCCGTTTGAAGTGCAATGCAACTAACCATTTTGGCAAAGAAGTATTTCTGTCAGCACTTAAGGAGCAGCTTGTTGTTGTTGTTGTTTAGTCGTGTCCGACTCTTCGTGACCCCATGGACCAGAGCACGCCAGGCACTTCTGTCTTCCACTGCCTCCCGCAGTTTGGTCAGACTCATGTTTGTAGCTTCGCGAACACTGTCCAACCATCTCGTCCTCTGTCGTCCCCTTCTCCTTGTGCCCTCAATCTTTCCCAACACCAAGGTCTTTCCCAGGGAGTCGTCTCTTCTCATGAGGTGGCCAAAGTATTGGAGCCTCAGCTTCAGGATCTGTCCTTCCAGTGAGCACTCAGGGCTGATTTCCTTCAGAATGGATAGGTTTGATTTTCTTGCAGGCCATGGGACTCTCAAGAGTCTCCTCCAGCACCATAATTCAAAAGCATCCATTCTTCGGCAATCAGCCTTCTTTATGGTCCAGCTCTCACTTCCATACATCACTACTGGGAAAACCATAGCTTTAACTATACAGGCTTTTGTTGGCAAGGTGATGTCTCTGCTTTTTAAGATGCTTTCTAGGTTTGTCATTGCTTTTCTCCCAAGAAGCAGGCGTCTTTTAATTTTGTGACTGCTGTCACCATCTGCAGTGATCATGGAACCCAAGAAAGTAAAATCTCTCACTGCCTCCATTTCTTCCCCTTCTATTTGCCTAGAGGGGATGGGACCAGTGGCCATGATCTTAGTTTTTTTGATGTTGAGCTTCTGACTTAAAGCTCCTCTATTCCAAATTTGAACCAGCTGATTGGTTTTTTCAGTTTAAAAAGTGATTTAGATAGGAATAGAAAGCCCAGATTTAACTCCTGTGATACACTGAAGCCTGTTAAATAATATGTGCTTGAGAAATGTGCAGGTTTCCATCTATTTATGCTTGTTAACAATGCTGTTGAATCTAAATTGTTGCCTTTCTCCCTGGATTTGTTCCCACCCAACCAAGATTTTGTCACATGTTGAAAGCTGGCTAGTTGAAAACAAAATCTTTCTCATACCCTACTTGTCATAACTGAAGAGGATAGACGTGTAGACTTGTCACGTTTTACACAGGCAGAAGCTGTCTCTACACATGTAGGACTGCTTGTGTGAAAGACTGTGCACTTAGAAACAGAGAATTGTAGAGCTGGAAGTCATCCCATCTAGTCCACCCCTCTGCAATGCACTTGTCTCAACCAGAGCCAGGGCTTTTTCGGCTGTGGCTCTGATCTGGTGGAACGCTCTGTCACAAGAGACTAGGGCCCTGCGGGACTTGACATCTTTCCGCAGGGCCTGCAAGACAGAGCTGTTCCACCAGGCCTTTGGCCAGGGCACAGCCTGACTCCCTCCTTTGGCAATCCTTACAGAACTCTAGCCCAATGGTTGCCATTAATCTGATTTAATTTAATTTTATAATGGAATGATTTTAGAAAGTTTTATCATTTTATTGTTAGCCGCTCTGAGCCCGGCTTCGACTGGGGAGGGCGGGATATAAATAAAATTTTATTATTGTTGTTGTTGACGTGTATAGCTCAAGTTGTATTGTGGGTGTGAGTACACACTCTACAATTGAATGCTAGATGCGAATAACTGTACACATGTACAGTTCAGTTGTGTAGGCAAGCACATAGATTATACACTCATTGAATGTGATATGTAGAAACCCCCATTTGTCTAATGGGTCAGGTGGCTGAGAGTTTTCATCATATTAAAAGAGCCACAGTTGGCATCAGGCATCCTGAGGTGGCTGCTGAGGCCCCAGGGCCCTGGCAGGGCTCATTGCTGACACTTGCCTTAAACACACCTGTAATTCCTGTTGCAGCCCTGTTGGTACAGTGCTGGAGGTAGCTGCCAATGAAAGATGGCATTGTGGGATATTAAAATGGTGGCTAAACCTAATTGTCCAGTATACTTTCTACCAGCACCGTCAGATAGATCCACCAAGGCCCAAAAATACGTGAGGAGCTCCGTCACTGGGTACTCTGTCCAGGGTCCTGGAACCAGTCCTGCTCAAATAAAGCTGCACCCTTCTGATATTGACTGTTAATGGACAGCTCATATTGATGGTTTTCATATGGTGTTCCAGGGTACACTGGGGTTCCTTGGAGACTTCTCAGGGGTTCCTCAAGGAGTAAATTTGTAATGATGGGGGAAGCTAGACCCTCGTTGCTATTCTTGCCATGCAGTGTGTAGCCACAAAAGAGCGTGGGGTTGTTTATAGGGTGCAATCTCAGGGCGGCACAGAATATTTACTGGGTTTGATTTAGAAGAACCATTTTGGGGAGACAAAAACTTTATCTGACCTATGATTCAAGCTGCGAATAATAGAATTGTAGAGTTGGAAGGGACCCTGAGGATCATCTTGTCCAAACCCCTGCAACGCAGGGATATGCAGCTGTGTCCCATATGAGGATCAAACTTGCAACCTTGTCGCATGATTAGGATTGTTCCATTTGGCAAACAAAAAGGCTTGCACTGATGGAAAGATCTCCCTTCTCCTTCCCCACAAGATGTTCTCCCAACCCACCGAGTGAGCCAATTACAGGTGTGGGAGGAGAGAAGGGGGAATTATGCTAGCCCCCACTAAAACAACTGTTAGGTGAAGAAGTCCAACCCACAGTGTCTGAAAGCTACTAGTCTAGACAATGGAGAATTGTAACCCAATCCTATTTTTGTGTGCATGTGCCTCTTTATTAATTAACAGCATCTCCTGCATTCTTCAGTTTGTATGGCCCCTTTATCTACTCAGTTTTTCTAAACTTGGTAAGGCGGTGGGGGAAAGTATTGTGGAAGCAAATCATATTTTTAAAAATGGTTCAGCTCTCAAATGAATAGTGATACTGAGTAGCTTTGTCATTTATCCAAACTATCTCAAAGCGGAGACTGATTTACATTTTATTGTACAGTTGGAGCAGCAAGTATGATGCATTGTGCTGCTGTCTGCCTCAGCATATCAGTCGATCTGCAAACGTTAGTTAGTTTGTCACAGTTTTAACTATGTAAATTGCATTAGCAACTTAAGAAACATCCACCTGCATTGCATATATTTAATCTGCAACTGCAAGTGCACCAAGTAAAAGTTATTCACTCTTTAAATGAGAGTGTCTTGCTTAGTTTTTATCGGAGGGAAAAGAGAACTAAAGGTTCAAATGGCCCAGGGCTGTCTTCCACACAACTCTGCAAAGTCTAATTCCCACAAAGGGAAGGGGCAATAATAACTTGCTTTAGAAAGCACAGGGGGCATTTTCATTATTATTATTATTATTATTATTATTATTATTATTATTAAAAAATCCTACCTTTGAATCCTTAAGAAATCTAGAAAGGCAGGCAACAAATTCCATAAAAACCACAATTTTTTTTTGTGTGTGTGTGTTTTAAATTTGTAAAGTAGAATACAGTCGTACCTTGGTTTTTCAACAGCTTAGTTCTCAAATGTTTTGGCTCCTGAACGCCACAAACCCAGAGGTGACTGTTCTGGTTTGCGAACTATTTTTGGAAGCCGAACATCCAACGGAGCTTCGGTGGTTTCCGATTGGTTGCAGGAGCTTCCTACAGCCAATCAGAAGCCGTGCTTTGGTTTCCAAATGTTTTGGAAGTTGAATGGACTTCTGGGACGGATTCCGTTTGACTTCCAAGGTACGACTGTACTGAAAAACTGCACTTTGTACCACAGAAGCCTGTAGCAGAAACACAATCTGCCAGTGGGTGTCAGTATGAGCACCACTGTGAAGGAGCCGAGTTTGGCTGCAGATGAATCCTTGCATAGGAAAAGAGGATCAGTCTTGCTAGTGGACCTCTTATTGTTCTGTTGAGGATAGGGCAGCAATGATGTCTCCCCAAGAGGCTCTTAAAATGGAACAATCTTGTCAGGGATTTCTAGGGCAATGCATCAGCCCAGCCTAAGCTTAGGAGAAAAATACGTGTGTGTATGAATAAACCCAAAGCCTGTGATAAGGATTGCCATGTCTATAAAATTGTTTGCTGCATTGTTACAGATGGCACAGCAAATAAACCGAGAACTCTCCAAAGCATTGTTAGAAACGCAACCTGTAGCGTTTTATCTATGTAGATAAAAAAAGTAATTCTTCCTGCATGTGCTAAATCTCTTTGGGTAGAAGTGGGATTTTCTTTTCTTTTAATGGGCATCTGCACTGGCCTTTCTGAGGCATAAATACGGCATTGGTTTCGCCCGATTTAATACTAGTTATCTTTTGGAGTGGGAAACAATGACAACATGCGGAATATAATTCATGGCTTGGCAGCAAGACAGAGACCATGCCTTCTGCCTGGGAATTGCTATCCTCATCATCGTACAATTGTTATTAGATAAGAGCATAAGAAGAGTTTGCAAATGGCTTATCTAGGGCAGTACTTTGCTCTCAGGTCAGCCAGGTCCCCATGGAAAGCCCACAACAGCAGTCTCTCTAACCTGTGATTCTCAGCAGCTGCTATTCAGAAGTTGTAGCCATTGTGGCTACTAGTCACTGACAGCCTTATGAAGCTATGCCCTGTAACGCAGCAACAAGCAATCTCCTGCGCAGTGAATCAGTTCTGTTTTCGTTTAGAAATCTTTAGTTATTACACATGCATATTCCAAAAAGTTACAGTAGACTTGATTAATAATTACATATTAATTTAAAACATAATGGATGCTTAACATCTTAAGAAAGAAAATGTGTGTGTGTGTGTGTGTGTGTGTGTGTGTGTGTGTTCTGGAGCAATGTACATAAGTTCTGGAGCAATATTGCACATTGATTTAAAACATAATGAATACTTAAGATCTTAAAACAGAATATATAAATATATGGCAGTGTGAATAGCTCTTACAAGTGACATCAGACAAAATGCTGCAACATGTCCTTCATTCTGAAAGGAAGCACTTGTTCAGGGTTCCAGTGAACCAGGGTTCCAGTGAGCCAGTGTGGTGTAGTGGTTAAGAGTGGTAGTCTCCTAATATGGTAAACCGGGTTCGTGTCTCCGCTCCTCCACATGCAGCTGCTGGGTGACCTTGGGCTAGTCACACTTCCTTGAAGTCTCTCAGCCCCACTCACCTCACAGAGTATTTGTTGTGGGGGAGGAAGGGAAAGGAGAATGTTAGCCGCTTTGAGACTCCTTAAAGGGAGTGAAAGGCGGGATATCAAATCCAAACTCTTCTTCTTCCAAGCAGGACTTTCAAATTTTTCCTCTTTCAATAGTCACTCAAAGAAAGTCCCATGGCTGCTGAGTGCATAGTACCCAGGCCTGTTTTTTCAAGGATGTGTGTATAACACAGCCTCTCTGCCAACTCTCCCAGGGAACCATTACCTCAGTTAGGGGGGACGTAAGTGGCACTGTGGTCTAAACCACTGAGCCTCTTGGGCTTGCTGATCACAAGGTCGGCAGTTTGAATCTGTGCAACAGGGTAAACTCCCATTGCTCTGTCCCAGCTTCTGCAAACCTAGCAGTTTGAAAGCATACCAGTGCAAGTAGATAAATAGGTACCGCTGCGGCAGGAAGGTAAACGGCGTTTCCGTGTGCTGCTCTGGTTCACCAGAAGCGGCTTAGTCATGCTGGCCACACGACCCAGAAAGCTGTCTGTGGACAAACACCAACTCCCTCGGCCTGAAGTGAGATGAGCACCACAACCCCATAGTCGCGTTTGACTGGCTTCAACCATGCAGGAGTCTTTACTTCACACTCAAAACCATTTCAGACTTTATAGGATGGGCATGTTTACTGCAGGCACCCTGATTTTTAGAAGCCAAGAGATGTTTTTCTCTAAACATGCATGGAATATGTGTTCCTGGGAGCAATGACTGGCCAGGCATTGACCTTTTGCATCCTGGGTGCTTGCAAAGGCATCAGCGACATAATAATAATATAATAATAATTTATTATTTATACCCCACCCATCTGGCTGGGTTTCCCCAGCCACTCTGGGCAGCTTCCAACAAAATATTAAAATACAGTAGTCTGTCAAACATTAAAAGCTTCCCTAAGCAGGGCATGCATAATTCTGCATGCCAGGTTTGATTGCAGACCTTCTGAACCATTGGTCTCAGGCAGAAGTGGGGAGCCTCAGGCTCAGTTGCTGAATGTGTTCCATGGTGCTCTCTCCAGGCCAGGCCCTTTCTCAGGCCACTCCCCTCTCTCAGGCCACACCCCCTTCTCAGCCCACACCCTTCCATGGCACTCCTTCATGCCTATCTTTGGTAATATAGTGCCCTGAGTGAGGTCACAATTTGGTGCCCCCAAATAGATCTTCTCAGTTATGAAGCTTTTCAATTTTGCGTCCCCTTGGCCAGATGCCCTGTGTGTGGGGGGGGGGGGACAGATCACACCCCCCTAAATCTGGCACTACTGTACAAAGGTCAGAATTATATCTGTTGCTCTGCTACACCAGTTCCAAAGATATTTTAACATGGGATTGCAAAAGTTGCAGAAGTGCACATTTTGATGGATAGCTGGATTTTGGTTCGCGTATTGTTTTGGGAATTTGCCCATTTGAATTTAATTTGAACTTAATTTCGCCCCCATCCCTGGTTGCTGGGTGTTAAATTCAGGAATACTTCTCTCAGTATACATTGTACTTCTCTGCATAACCTTCACTTGCCCAGAACACCAGAAACACTACGGTTTTGCATTATTGATCTCTAGCTTATTGTTCTTGGGGCTTGTTTGCTGATAGTTCTCTGATGAGCAGAGTTCCAGCTATTCACATATATAACTTAGAGCAAAGGGACTGATATACTTAAAGTCTAAGTAAATAAGTAAACAAATGTCATGGCTTATCACTTCAGCTGAAGCACTGGGCTCTATTAAGATTACACAGTACAGGCTGGCTGAGCACAGCTCCAGTTCCTTTTCGGAGTTCTCGGTCTGATCATGGTTACATTCGTAAGCTAGACCTAGCAATTCAGTTTGCCAAAGAACTTCTATAAATCATGCATTGCTTTTGCGTGTATGTGGCAGGGGGAGTATCTGCAAAATTCAGTGGAGACCTGAAAATGGCTGCCATTCTGTTCCATTCTCATTCAAATTCAGAGTTATGCCTCCCATAGCTTTGCATGAAGAGTCCTCCCAGGGGCTTCGAAATGGTCACCTACAAGAGGCAATTTTCAGTAATGAGGCAATATCCCATTGCATCTGGAAAAAAGCATTTCTCATTACTGTTGTTGCAAAAACAGGGGAAAGTGGTTGAGCAAAGAGAGGGGCATTTATCTTCAAGTATTTGGGTCTATGTTATTTGCAAAATAATCATAATGTGGTAGAATTGGAGAGGCATCAATAACTCACGATGCAGTAGCACTGAAGTTGTGTTTATAGGGCCACCAGGCACTAGCAATTATGGCATTTATATTTCCATATAATAAGCAAATGGTTTTCAAACCCTCTGCCTTCATGGTGGGACCCTTTCTACCCTGAGTGCCCTGCCAAGAATTGAATGCACAACAGCACTGCCAAACAGAACACTGTGAATCAAGCAGATCCTTTATTAATTTTGCAAGGAATAAATAGCTAGCATCTGCTCTCAGGTAGAGAAACAACAAGGAAGAATAATCTTTGGGATAATGAATCTCTCATGTTGCATTGTGCAGAAAGTAAGATTGCTTTCTTTTATTTCAGGCCAGTTAATACTGTCATCTGTAAATGGTGCACAATAAGGTTACAAAAGATACAATAAAGATAAAACAAAACACAACAACAGAAAAGCTTACTTAACATGCTTGCTAAAAGTACTGGCGGTTTATTTTTGTTTTGTTATTCTTCTGCAATCAACTGGTGCATAGATTTTATAAAATAAATATATAACCAGGGCTTATCTGAACTCAGCAGGGAGGGGGTTCTATAAAAGTGGACTCACATTGTTAAATGCATAGCCTTTCGTGGATATGAGCCATGCATCTGAACCAATAGCAGAAACTAGTTTTTAGATATGCTGTAAGCCGCCCAGATAGGGACGTGGGTGGTGCTGTGGGTTAAACCACAGAGCCTAGGACTTGCTGATCAGAATGTTGGCAGTTCAAATCCCCGCAATGGAGTGAGCTCCCGTTGCTCGGTCCCTGCTCCTGCCAACCTAGCAGTTCGGAAGCACGTCAAAGTGCAAGTAGATAAATAGGTACCACTCCGGCAGGAAGATAAATGGCGTTTCCGTGAGCTGCTCTGGTTCACCAGAAGTGGCTTAGTCATGCTGGCCACATGACCCGGAAGCTGTACGCCAGCGTCCTCAGCCAATAAAGTGAGATGAGCGCCGCAACCCCAGAGTCGGCCATGACTGGACCTAATGGACAGGGGTCCCTTTACTTTACCTTTTTAAGCCGTCCAGAGTGGCTGGGGAAACCCAGCCAGATTGGCGGGGTATAAATAACATCATCATCATCATCATCATCATCATCATCTGTTTATGGTATCAGAGCCTACTCTGGTTCTGAATGCCAGTCCAGGAGACTTTGTATCAATTCTACCTGGCTTTCCTTCATTTCCATCGCAGCACAGTACAGTGGTACCTTGGTTCTCGAACGGCTTAGTTGTCGAACAAATCGGCTCCCAAACGCTGCAAGTCCAGAAGTAAGTGTTCTGGTTTGTGAACGTTTTTCGGAAGCCAAACATCCGACACGGCTTCTGCTTGAGTGCAGGAAGCTCCTGCAGCCAATCGGAAGCCGTCCCTTGGTTTTCAAATGGTTTCAGGAGTCAAACGGACTCCCGGAATGGATTACGTTGGAGAACCAAGGTACCACTGTACTTTCTGGGCCCAGGCAAAGCAGCATAACTGTGTAACAAAAGGCAAAACAGAATGTGTTGCAATAGCTGAAACTCCTCTTTGCATTTTTAGAGACAGCAATATATGAGGCAAGACAAAGTATAGAAATCAGACTAACCGGACCTCTCTGCAGCTGAACCAACTGTAGCTACTCAGGGTGAAGTGAGGACACTTCCTCAGTCTTGCAAAGCAAGTAGCCAAAGCCCATCTTGGCAGGTTTAAGGATGGGAATCCCAACAGACAAGCAAAGGAGAGATACAAAGGGAAGGGGTGGATATAGGATGAAATAAAGTTCCATCTCCCAGACCAAAGCATTGGCTAGCAGAGAATTACAGAAACAAACCCATTTTCTCTGGTATAAGATGTGAATAACATAAATGGAAGTCTCAATAATTTCAATATCACCATGGCAAATGGTTACAATTCTTCTTTCCCATAAAAGCAGCCCTCCGCTGTGAAGTACGGATGGTATACGACAAGTGCATTCTGTGCCTCTGAGCTTTGAAATGAAATGAGATTACAGTTCTGGGCCGCTATAATCAAAACAGCATTTGGGGGAAGAAATACCTTGAGTCCTGTAATAGATTGGCGTACAATAAAACATTCCATTTATTTTATTTATTTATTTTTGAGTAGCAACTCTTCCGTGGACCATATTCGGGAATGATTTAGAAGTAAAATTTGCCATCACAAAATAAAATCAAGAGTGAAATGAGAAAGGAAAGCCATATAAATTACAAAGCAGAGTCAATGAGAAGAGGGAGATTGTTGTTTTTCTTCAAAAACTAGATTTCAAAGTAGGCATAACCCAAAAATCCTATGAAAAGCAAAAGGTCAGATTCAAGTGTGTCTAAGCTCTGGTTTAAATGAGTATCCTTGATTGAAATTCCTTCCTCAATGCCTTCCCGAAAACAATGTTTTCTGCTTGCCAATTTCTCAAGTTTCTGGGAAACAGCATGTTTCTTCATGAAAACCTTCGTGCATTTATCTTCACCTTTGGAGATGATCACATCTCAGAGTGTGATGCACTGCATAGCCCTCTGACAACAGAACAACAACAAAATGATGTTGTATTTATTATTAAAAGGGAGCATTGCATGGAACCATTGGCTCACCCAAGCACTGGGTTCATAAACTGGAGAAGTGTTTTCCTCCCTTGCCTGAGCCCCTACGCAAAAAATGAACCAGTTTTGAATAGATAACCTGCCACTCTACTCACCAACCAAGAGTGCATAATGTTAACCCTGCCATGATACACATGCACATCATATACTCCATCGTGTAATAGGTGACTTTTGCACCCCTGGCAGGGACCAGTTTTACCAACCCCCTAGGTGCAGTGACCCAGTGACCCCAAAAATAGTTTTGGTAAGGCTGGGCATCTGAACCTTCTTAACAAAGCCACTTTAATAATGTTGACAGAGTCCAGAGAGAAATTAAATCCTGCTTTACTGAACAAAACTGAACAATGCGTGGCTTGAGGAGAAGGGAGGTTTTGTCTTTCTTGCTTCAGGCCTTATATATAGCACAGAGACATTCAACCAAACATACAGGCGAAAAATTCCCTCAGAACTGCACAGCCAATCAGGATGCAAACTCTGTAGATAGCATGCTGCTCTCCCTTCCTGCTAAGCAACACCTCCCCTCATCCCCCTCTTAGCTAGTTGACTTTAACATGAACAGAATTAATTCTTAAGTTATAAATGAAATGATCCTTGCTGTTGCATCTCCAGCACACACACACACACCATATACTGCAGCCCTTGGTCCTATATTATTGGAGTGGCAGTAGATGAGGTTTCCAGTTAATAGGGAAAACCAGCAAAACATAGGTTCCTCTCTTGTCTGCAAACTGAAAGCCAAAATTGGATGCAACATTTTTTTTAAATTCTGAAACAAAAGAAAATAGCATTTATTGTAGCAAGAGCATTTCCTCCCCTCCTTCCAGCGTTCCAGAGTCAGCTGTGTTTCTTGCAGCCGCTACAGTGATCCAGGCAGTACCTTAGCTGCCTCTCACTCTCTGATTAGCAGACCTGGCTATCTGAAATGTACTTGGCAGCACAGCCTAGATTTATGCAGTCTTTCCAACTGCTGCAGGATTCCTGCCCGCTCCTCTGCAAGCAAAGAAACAGTTTCACCAGAGCTCTCTTGCCCCCTGTTGTCTTCCCTCTGGAGGGACTTTCCTGAGCTTCTGCCGCTGGCGCTTCAAAAATCGATTGTCAGCTTGCTGAAGTCTCCCCTGCAGAGTAATCCCCTTCTCTGCCTCCTGATTCCTCTAGTCTACTTCAGTCCGCTATGTGATTTGAGCCAGCTACTAGGAACAAGCCCCGGGGCCACTGGAAAGCTTACAACATCTCTCCTCTTCACTCTCCAGGGTGCCTATTTTTATATGAGGGAGGTCTTGGCCTTCCTCAGGTACACCCCTCTCTACAAAGCTGAGCCACATTCCAAACAGCCCCAAATACAGCTTTCTGAGACAAATATTACAACCACCCCTTAAGCTCTTCTCCCATGCCTTTCATGATAATGTTTTAGTCCCTGTGGTACAGCTGGTGGTTTTGAACTTTTACTAGTTACTGTTTCCAGCTCTTGTAGTTTACATTGTAGCTTTGGTTTTGGGTTCTTTCTTTCTTTCAAAAACAGAACAAATATGGGATGGTTTGGCTTTTAAGTCTTATTGCAGATATTGTTGCCTATCCCCACCCTGTTTAGAAATGAAGCCCTTTGTGTTCGGAATTGGCAGGTGAATAGCTGATGGTTAAGGACAGTAAGTTTAAAAACAACAAAAAACTATTGGCATGTAAGGTTAATTGTAAGGAACGGAAGGTGAATTAGAAATAATCAGGGAAATAATTCTGCAACAAGAAGGACCTCTATGAACACACGGAGTGCGCGAGACCAATTTTTGGAAAATGCGCATTAAATTTGTTTTAATGTGCCTGATTTGGTAAGAATTTGGAAAATCAATAAAATGATTTGGTGAACATGTAAAAAGAAAGAAAGAAAGAAAGAAAGAAAGAAGGAAGGAAGAAAAAAAAGAAAGAAAGAAAGAAAGAAAGAAAGAAAGAAAGAAAGAAAGAAAGAAAGACACTGGGGTTCAGGCCAGAATGGCACATCTTGCTCCAGATGGTTTTCTCTTTCAAATGCTTAGATGTATATTCAGACATTTTGTCCAACATTCATTCATCACAGAATTAAGTGTGCTTAACTCTGTGCTGGGTAGTTGCCTTGGGGAACGTAATTAGTCCCACTGTTGAGAAGCAAATGAAAAGTCGAGGTTATTATAAGGCCATTATGAGTGGGGCTCCGCTAAAATGCTTGCCATACATTGGGGGATAAGGCACAAATAACTCACAACAGAAGCCAGCCAGAGTTCAGTCAGTCATGGAAGGTAAAATAATAAAAAGGAAAGGTAAGGCTTCCTTAACAATAATAAAAAAAGTGTGTGTGCCAGAATAGGGGAAGATAAAAAGACCACAACCGTTTACACATCAAAGTGAAGCTACAATCAAACTCATCCTGAGGCAATCTAAGGTGTAAATTACTTGTGGCATAAGAATTAATCTTAAAAATGTGTCTGAATATATCATAAGCCAAAACCAGCTGGGGAGGCAGTGGAGCCGTTCCTTCTCATTGTTGATAAAAGAGTGATGAAAAAGAGACAGAGAAATCAGAGAGTCAGAAAGATGCAAAGGCTGGAGAGGAAATCAAACCCAAGCCATTGCCTTAAAAAAACAACACAACCCACCTTCAAATTGTGTGTGCGTGTTAATAAATCTCCCCCACCCAGGTCTCATTTAACTTGTGGTGGGTGTGTTGCTGCCTCTGCATCCTGAATACTTGCGCAGCCACTGAGAAGAATGTTCCTCCAAAAGTGCTCAGGAAAGTGCCTAAGATTTTGAACCATATCTCTACATAGAGGTTAAAAGCTAGTAAGTCATTGCAGCTAGGCAGCATTGACCTGAAAGTTGTGAAACATATAGTGGGTTATCTTTGATGTAGGACAGGAGTAGTCAACCTTTTTATACCTACCGCCCACTAATGCATCTTTTTTGATGGTAAAATTTCCTTACTGCTCACCAGTGCTCGATGGAAGGAGGATTCAGCTTGTGCCGTAGAACCCCCTACCGCCCACCTAGAATCCTGAAATGCCCACTAGTGGGCAGTAGGGACCAGGCTGACAACCCCTGATCTAGAACATGTATCACAAATGTATCACAAAGCCATGTTTGGAGATGGTAAGAAGATGCTTTTCCTAATCCAGCCTCTCTCCAGAAGCACCCTGAAATCCTTTTCCATGGGTTGGGGGGCTGAGGAAGAAGATACCCTTCGCATGTGTAGAACGGGACTATCTTGAGTTACTTTCAGCTCAGTTTTTCACAATATTTTTAAAACTGTCGTGATTAACCAAGGATGTCCTGAAATTGTTACTACTTCATTTTCCTTCCTACATGGTTTGGGCTGATATGGCCTTGGAATATAAAACTCAGGAGTATGAACTGAAAACATACATACTCCATCCTAGGGCTGGGCGATAGTTGGTTTTCAATATCACAATATATCACCAGCTAAACATCACAATATATTGATATATCATGATATACAAAATAAGGAACTATGCAGAGTCTAAAAGGACAGTGTCCTGGCAACTGCTACTACTTAAGGGCCTAAAACTGATAAATGATGGTATTATCAATCAACTCATGGTCACTTTCAGCAGCAGGCGAGCCAAAATGCATCCAAATGAGACTTTTGGTTTTGGACTTGGCTACCAAATGGTGGCATTCAGGACAATCCAAAGTACGGTGAGGAGTCATAGTGAATACAAATAATCTGGGACTGCCAGCAGGCCTGCTAGGTGGCAGCAGCCTGGCAGCAGCAGAATCAACAATGGCGATGGCAGTGGCCGTGTGTGTGTGTGCAGAAGCAGTGGCAGGCTGGCAACAGGGGCACAATAATCAGCAGCCTGTGAAGCCTCACCACTGCAGCGGGTGGCAGTGGCAGAAACAGTGGCGGCGGCCTGTGAGACCTTGTCTTGGTGGCGGCAATAGTGGTGGCCTGCAAGGTCTTGCGGCAGTGGCAAAAGCGGTGACGGCCTGCAAGGCCTTGTCATGGTGGTGGCAGTAGCAATATATTGCCAGCTCAGAGAGTATGAAACAGTGGCGTAGCGTGGGGGGTGCAGGGGGGGCCGGCCGCACCGGGCGCAACATCTGGGGGTTAGGGTTAGGGGGCGCAAATCCACGGGTTAGGGGGCGCAAATCCATGGGTTAGGGGGCGCAAATTACTTGCCTTGCCCCGGGTGCTGACAACCCACGCTACGCCACTGGTATGAAACAATTATCACGATGTGAACTTCAAACCGGTTTTGGGCGATATATTGCTATATCGCCCGGCCCTACTCCATCCTTTTTATTTATTTCTCTTTTTTGCCTTCTAGTGCCAAATACTTTGACATGTAGGTGTTGTGGTTGCTCAGTACCAAAATGGTCAAGTGTTAATGTACAAAAGAAACTGGAGATATGTAACAAAGTTGTGAAAGCCTAGTCAGGTTACAAAGACTATTCTGTTCTCAATTGCTTCACTTTCTTGCTTTAGAAACTGCTTCTGTAAATTAGTTTGCATTTACAGTATTTGGATCAAAGTCTTTGCATTGAAGGAAAAGATATTCTCATGGAATCTATGTTTTGTTTTGTTTTTTAATGCCAGTGAATTTTTGGGTGTTTGTCTTCTACGTCTCACTCATCTGTGTGCACAGAACTTCAATCTTGATCTTCTCTGCATGTCGGAAATCTATTTCCTTGTGAGCTTGTACTACTAGGTAGCAGCTAGACTGCTGTTACCATAAAAGCTCTTGGATTGCAGCCCAGTAACAACTGGAGGGCATCTGAATGCTGCTCACCATATGATACCATATCAACCATATGAAGCAAGGCAGCCTGCCAGGTGCTCAATAAACATCCTTTTTGCTGCCTGCATGGGACTGCAAAAACAGGTGTGTTTTCAAGCACCTTGTATACTACAATGTATAGCTGCCAGAATGGTTTGGTCAGTCAAGTTATGCAGATAATGTAACAGAACAATGCCATGTAAAATTCAATTGAAATGCAGAAAGTTGCCTTAGACTAAGATTGTTGGTGCATCTGACTCAGTACACCAACAGTGGGGAGCCTCCAGATATTGTTAGACAATAACTCCCATCATCCCTGAATATTTGCCTTGATATCTGGGGTTGGTGGGAACTGGAGTCCAACAGCAGATGGATGACCACAGGTTCTTCATCCAAGGTCTACACTGACCAACAGCAGTTTCCCAGAGTGTCAGGCAGCGGTCTTCCCCAGCCTGTTTAGGAGATGCCAGGCTATCTCACATGCAAAGCATGTGCTCTTCCTTTGAGCAACAGACATTACCTGTCCAGGAAAAGTGCCATGGACTGGTAGGACACAGAGGAATTGTGAGAGGAACCATCTGGAGAAGCACCAAGGGAAGAAGGCTTAGAGCCTAGGACATGGTGGTCGGACAATGATGAGTGGTGAGAGGCAGAAGATGGTGAAGGGGAGGTGTTGGAAGCTGAAGAGATAACAGGGGTCAGTGAGCTGGGAGAGTCTGTGGCAAAGAGAAGCTGAAGCAGATAAATGGGAGGAGGGAGACCAAGAGGCAGAGATGAGTCAGGCTAATGAAGAGCTATGGGTGTCTCTGCCTCCTGCTGTGACAAGCTTCCTGCCTGACTCCCAGAACCAGGAGAGGCATGAAACGGGCAGAGCAAATACAGGTTGCACACAGGCGCAGTCTCCAATTGCTTGGGAAAAGCCCTGGAGAGGGGGAGACATTGATGGCTGTGGGGAGGTGGGGACCTTTAGTCTTGGCAATTGGTTTCATGGAGGAAGACCTACAGGGTATGAGCTGCTGTGCTCATTAGGCCTGACACTCATCCAAGTCTGTGAAGACCATATTTTTGCTAATAAAGTGTTGCCACCAACTTTCCAACTGTGTGATCTAATGACCAGCTTACTCTGTGACATCTGGTCGGCCACTGTCAGGTGGACAGTGCTGGACTGGATGGGCCATTGGTCTGATCCAGCAGGCTATACTTTTGTTATTGTGTTAATACAGCATATGGGGAGAAATGTGCTTCAAAGAGTTAAGTAAGTGGGGAGTTGTTCAGTGTGCGGAGAAAGAAAACTTTTACAATTATACCAAAGTCCCTCAGGCACTTGTAACTCTCAGTTCCTGCTTATTGCTTCACAATTTCAGCTAGGAGGAATGAGATTTTCCTCATTGTGGTCTATATGTGAAATGATGTTCATTGTGCATAATCTAATCCAGATGACAGTTCTGGAAACAGGAAGCTAGGAAGAAGGTGGAAGTAGAATAACCAAATTGGCTTGGAATTAGTTTCCATTGCTGTACTTTTTTTCACAGCTTCCTATCATGTTCTGCCACAGCGTAGCCAGTGCTTAATGAGTTCCTTCAATCCTCTTGCATTTGCCTTCATGGTGTCTGGAGCAGCTTTTCATTTATCTCCATAAATTGAACTCTTATATGAAGGCTTGTGAAGTTTGAATATTATGAAGAGGGGTCATTGATAGCATTGATTGAGTGTGCCCACACTGCATGTGAAGCTACCTCTACTTAAATAATTGAGAAGGATTAAAACCCTTTTTTGCAAGTGGTCGAGATTGAAACATAGTCCTGCGGTCCTCAAAATATAGGTACCTGCGCTAATGAGCAAATTCCCCAAAGCGATTATGGCTCTTGGACAGAGTTAGAATTTCATTCCATTGTCATTATGACAAAACACGGCAATTTATTTCTTTAAAGGAGACATGGGAAAGAACATGGTATAAATTTTATTACCAGAGAAGTGGGGTATTTAAAAGAAAATAACCAGCGGAACCCTTTGTTATCAATCTCTCCCTTATATGCTCCTCTTTCTCAAGTAAGGTAACAATTAGGATTCGGTTTCCTTGCTCTTTGTCATGGTGTAGAATAGGGGAAGGGGAGGGCTGTGGATGTGGATATCATTCTGGTAGCTACTGTGATGAAGGAGGAGTTCTTTTGGTCCCCCCTTTTTTACAGTGGACCAATCCAATCCTGCATATCTGAACTTGCTCACAAATCAGAACACATGTATCAGCTGGACTAGGTCCTTCTCCAGATGGTGTAATTCAGTTTCAGTCCCCAAAAGTGCACACACACACAAAATATGTAGTTTATATTTTTAAAATGTGTGTGTGGGAAATGCAGTGGAAAATGCACATGTAGAAGAACGTAGGAAATGTGTGCAGTGTACATGCAGAATTTTCATGCATTTCTTCAGGCTGCATTTAAGATAAGCACTATGGTGAATGCCCAAAACAGTGGGGTAAGCAGCCTGTGCATTGTATTTTCTCTTCCCATGGTATAAGGTTTCTTTGTTTTTTTAGAAATGTAATAGAGAATCTACTACCAACCACATGTCTGCAGATTTCTGTCTGAAAACTATAGCCACTTTTTTTTGCCTGAAAGCAAGAATAGTTGACATGGTATTGCCCAGATATTGGGGTTAGAATTAAAAACAAACCTTAGGATGCCATCCTCGTTATTACTCATGCACAAGTTCTTTATCATGCCATAAGCAACAGCAGGATAGTGTTCTCAAAGCAGTACAGTGTGAAACTAGCTAAGCACTCCCAGGTTCATTATAATGTTGATGAAAAAGCAGAATCTTTCTTGTAAGTTATGTAAGATTTAATCATCCTTCCCTCCTCCTTAAATTATATTACCATTTGCTTTGATGTTTTTCAAAGCCGAAATTTCTGACAAAAGCCTGATCATCTAGAAATAGCCTTGCCAGGGATGGTTCTCTCTCTCTCTCTCTCTCTCTCTCTCTCTCTCTCTCTCTCTCTCTGCCTAAGGTTAATTCTCTTACAAGGAATGGCTGGCCTTTCGTGCCATAAAAAGCATGTGCAAAATGCAGACACAGTTGAAAAACCCATATTGGGTCTTGTAACTTCCAAAGAACTAGGTTGCTTCACAATTATGACCGTACTATCCTGATCTCATTCTTTCTCTAGCTCTGTCTTTTTTCTTTTTCTTTTTTTCACTGAACCAGGCCTTCAGGGACTAAGCGTTAATGTTCTTTTCTTTTTCTCCTTGTGGTTATTTCATGACTAATCTGCCTCCTTGTTTTAGTGTTTGTCACTATGTGTTTTAATTATTGCTATTGTACCCGCAAGGTTAAGCATGCCATTATAATCAAATATTCAGGCTTTAAGGGTAGGGTGGGGAAAATTCTCTCTCTAAAAGGCCTCAGTGACAAGTCATCCCCCCAGCCCTTGCCAAACACAGGCTTTATAAATTATACTTTAGCTTCAGGGACTTTTGAGGATTTTGCTTATTTGTGCATTAAGAACGAGGATGGACATGGAAAGTGTCCTGTTTTACAAAGGACAGCCTTCCACATGCCCACCAACATTTCTCCAATGAAAATAGGGATTCCTATTCAGTAATAATAATTATTATTATTGCCCCAGCCACTCTGGGCGGCTTCCAACATACCGTATATAAAAACATTAAAAAATGATAAATATTTTTAAAAAACCTTCCCTATACATGGCTGTGTTCAGTTGTCTTCTAAAGGTTGTTTAGTTTCTTTCCTCCTTGGCTCAGGGGCCACATAATGCCATACCCTCCAACATTTCTCCAATGAAAATACGGATGTCCTAAGGAAAAGCAGGATGTTCCGGGATCAAAACAGAAACCGGGATGGCTTCTGTAAATCCAGGGCAGTCGCTGGAAAATAGGGACACTTGGAAGTTCTGCTTCTATTAGAAGGGCTGTCTATGGTGATCTCTATCTGAAGAGTTCAGAACACAAGGGGAAAGCTACTGTATTGTGCTAAAGGGTCATCTAGTCCTGCACCCCATTCTCACAGTGGGCAGATCAGTGCCTTAGGAAGCCCACAAACAGGACCTGAGTGCAACAGGACTTTCTCCATTTGTGATTCTCAGCAGCTGAGGTATATCGTCTCTGACAGTGGAGGAAGAATATAGCCAATACCAGTAAGGTAAAGGTAAAGGACCCATGGACAGTTAAGTCCAGTCGAATTTCACTTTGTGGTGCGGCACTTATCTCTGCTTTCAGGCCAAGGAAGCTGGCGCTTGTCTGCAGACAGCTTTCTGGGTCATGTGACTAAACCACTTCTGGTGAACGGAGGACCATAACGAGTGCCAGAGTGCACGGAAATGCCATTTATCTCCCCACTGCAACGGTACCTATTTACTCACCCTGTTGTGCCCTTGAGCTGCTCGGTTGGTAGGAGCTGGGACAATGCAACAGGAGTTCACCCCGTTGTGTGGATTCGAACTGACAACCTTCCAATCTGCAAGCCCAAGAGACTCAGTGGTTTAGACCACACTGCCACCCATGTCCCCCTCAATACTAGTAGCCATTGAGGACCTTATCCTCAATGAAGTTGTCTAATCCTCTTTTAAAACCATATAGATTTGTGGTTGTCATGGCCTCTGGTCTAATCCAAGTTTGGTTTAAAGAGAAATAATCATCAGAAGAGAGAGCAGGGGCTGTGAAATTGTCTGTCAACTGTTATAAATATCTGGACAGGAGACTGGGTGGGGTACAAATAATAAAATTGTTGTCATTGTTGTTGCTGTTGCTGTTACTATTAATATTATTGGGGTCACCTGGTCTTTGGCACCATGGCGAAATGCATTTAAATAAAGTATATGAATTTCTTCTAATCTTGCATCTATACATAGAGGAGGATATCAAATTAAGTTATGCTCAGAGTAGGTCTGTTGATTAACACTGGGTATCACCCATAAATCTGTGTATGCAATTTTTATGCAAACCAATGTCCTTTTCTTGGTGATACATAAGTGGCCACACTTTCTTGACACTTCTGCCTTGGAGCATTAAGTCTATTACCTATGTTAATGAGCTCAGCCTCGCTCCACTATAATGCGGATAAATCGTTTACTTGTACTAAGTACAAGTATACTGAATCTTGAATGCTGTAGAGGTTAAATTGTTTTTCAAAGGTCACACACACAAACACATGCCACTCTTCTGGTTGGCTCAACAATTGGGAGGGGAAGTTGGGGCTGGCATGTTAAAATTATAAGTTCAGTATACCTAAAATGCTGTGTTTGAATGCATTGTATTTTAAATGTTGCAATGGGATGTTTGGCTTAAGCAAAAAAGGTTCCACTCTGGTAAAAGTGTGACGCGGCAGCTAAAAAAGCCAATGCAATTCTGGGCTGCATCAATAGGAGTATAGCCTCTAGATCAAGGGAAGTAATAGTGCCACTGTATTCTGCTCTGGTCAGACCTCACCTGGAGTACTGTGTCCAGTTCTGGGCACCACAGTTCAAGAAGGACATTGACAAAGTGGAACGTGTCCAGAGGAGGGCAACCAAAATGGTCAAAGGCCTGGAAACGATGCCTTATGAGGAACGGCTAAGAGAGCTGGGCATGTTTAGCCTGGAGAAGAGGAGGTTAAGGGGTGATATGATAGCCATGTTCAAATATATAAAAGGATGTCACATAGAGGAGGGAGAAAGGTTGTTTTCTGCTGCTCCAGAGAAGCGGACACGGAGCAATGGATCCAAACTACAAGAAAGAAGATTCCACCTAAACATTAGGAAGAACTTCCTGACAGTAAGAGCAGTTCGACAGTGGAATTTGCTGCCAAGGAGTGTGGTGGAGTCTCCTTCTTTGGAGGTCTTTAAGCAGAGGCTTGACAACCATATGTCAGGAGTGCTCTGATGGTGTTTCCTGCTTGGCAGGGGGTTGGACTCGATGGCCCTTGTGGTCTCTTCCAACTCTATGATTCTATGATTCTATGAAAAGTGTCAGAGAAGGCTGGTATTTTTTTCCATTAGAGTGAGATAAGCTACCTGATGACTCATCTCTGGAAACATGAGCTGCAGAGCTCTCACTGCAGGAAGCCGAGACATTAGAAGCCTATGTGTGCTTGGCTGGAGATGGCTAGCAGCAGCAGCAGAAGTTGAAGAAAAGTTCTACAATGATGAAGAAACTTGGAATCTCCCTCTGGGACCACAAAGAGGATAGTTTACTGAACTGCCTAAAGGAGGGAACCCCACTGCTTTTAATGTTGATTTTATTGTAACTAGTGTTTAAGACTGTACTGCAGTAAAGCTTTGAAACTCATTCTTGTGATGAAAAGAATTCATCCAAATCTGGGATTCCACTGAACAACTTTAGCATGGCAATCAGGAGGAAAAGAGCTGAAAGCAGAGGAAGGAAACCAGGGTGGAGAGTTGCAGGGCACTCTCTGTGTGTATCCACATTATTTTCATATTCTAATTGATATTCCAGCCTCAAATGCAACCACAGTAAGCTTTTCAAATCATTCAGTAAAATATAAAGTCGTAGAACACAAAGGACTGTTTTAGTGCATCCAAGCAGGAGAATAAAGGCATTCACATTGTGGCAGTAAATTTAGGAAGCTCATTCTCTTCCCCTCCCTCTTCTGCTGCAGGTTACAGCCCATGGACTCAGCTACATTAGTTTTTTTTTTTTTTAAAGTTATAAATGTGTTATAATGCTGTGACACCAGCTGTAGAGCTGAAATCAGAACTGTGAAATTTTCCATTATGAGTTTTAAAATGTTTTAAAACGTGGGAATGTAGAGAAAATAATTTTTGGGGGGGAAATGATATACAATGAATTGAAAAAAAAAATGTTTAAAATGACATTTGTAAAAAAAACCAGAAGCATTTTTGTTAGGGATTGTAGGACAAGACCTGCCAAGAAAAACAAAGAACTTATTTATGTATGCTACAACAGCAGCAAGAGTCTTGATAGCGCAAGAATGGAAGAATGAGGAAATCCCAATGAAAGAACAGTGGCAAAGAGTGTGCTTTACCACTAAACCATGGTTGTCCTTAGAACAGGTGTGGGGGAGGTTTGACCTTCCAGCTGTTGTTGAACTGCAACCCACAGCAGCCCCAGCAAACATGGGCAGGGTTGATGGAAGTTGCAGTTCATCAACATCTGGAGGGCCAAAGGTTCCCCATACCTTTCTGTCTTCGGGGAAGGGGAGGAAATAGGAACAAGTGGCAGGGACTCCAAGTACCAACATCAGAATGTGCTGATAACATGGTAACACAGAAATGATAATATCCAACTTCTACTTTTGATGCTGTTTGGTGCCTAGCAGTGTTAAGGTTCAATAGAATGTGTTTCCTTACATTTCAATTCCTTCGCTCTATAGCATGGTTAGGCAAACTAAGCCCCGGGGGCCGGATCTGGCCCAATCGCCTTCTAAATATGGCCTGCGGATTGTCCGCAGTGTGCTTTTACATGAGTATAATGTGTGCTTTTATTTAAAATGCATCTCTGGGTTATTTGTGGGGCATAGAAATTCATTCATCCCCCCCCCAATATAGTCTGGCCCCCCACAAGGTCTGAGGGGCAGTGAACCAGCCCTCTGCTGAAAAAGTTTGCTGACCTGCTACAGGATTGGTTGGCTGCCTGTCAGGGGCTCAGCTAAGTTGTATTTGTGTATGTGTGTGCTTCTGAGTTTTGGGTGGTATTAGCGAAAAAGATATCCCATCCCCTAATTCCCCAGTTCCACTCTGTTTTGTCTTGAACAGGCAGATATTTGTAGGAGATTGAACCCTATCTGCTTTCTCCAACATTGACCACTTCCCTGGTCCACCCAGGTTGGAGGTCACATGCCTGCTCCACTGTGGAAGCTAGGAATATTTTCTTTGGCTTGCCTTGGTTGAGGAGATCCTGAAGTTCTCCAGCCTTACCTGCTGCTTTAGGGATTATTGTAGACTGGACTGTAAATAAGGATTTCCTTTTTGACAAGCATCGATTTAAGAAGAAACTTGACAACCTACTTACCTTTCACCAGCAGCTGCCTCTTTGTATCAGAGTAGAGCTGGAATACAAATGCACCGAGACACATTTTTGAGCATGATCCTTCAGCTCAAGTGTCTTTTTTCAGCTTTGGATTTTTCTCTTCATGAAGTCTAACAAGCAGATCAATAGCAGAAATTCCAAGTTTACACCTGGTGTATTATCTACTGCAAGATAGTGTTTGTAAGTATGGTGGTGTGTTTGTGTGTATTTATCTGCAGAGACTATAGTCTTGTGATGGTCAGTACAAAATTGCTACAGAACTATCTCTTCCTTTTTGAAAAAATAACTGATGAAGGTTTGGACACCTAATTAATGGTAGAAGAAAATTAAATGGCCAGTTTGGTGTAGTGAGGAACACTCTGTCCCTGTTATGGACCACCAGTTGCATGTGAAATCTGCAGCCCTCCAGATGTTTTTGGACTCTCAATTCCCATCATCCCTGAACACTAGCTGGATGTCCAACAGCTGGAGGTTTTTCAAGGAGGGAAACTGGAGCACCACCCTGGAAGAATTTTATGTCATCTCTGTCTTCCACAATGCTTAATAATAAATAATAATAATTTTATTATTTGTATCCTTCCCACCTGACTGGGTTGCCCCAGCCACTATTGGCAGCTTCCAACATATACAAAACATAATAAAACATTACACATTAAAAAGCTTTCCTATATAGGGCTGCCTTCAGTTGTCCTCTAAAGGTTACATAGTTACTCATCTCCTTGGCACCTGATGGGAGGGCATTCAATAGGGCAGATGCCACTACTGAGAAGGTTCTCTGTGTGGTTCCCTGTAGCTTCACTTCTCACAGTGAGGGAACTGCCAGAAGACCCTTGGTGTTGGACCTCAGATGAACAATGGGAATGGAGACGCTCCATCAGGTATACATCTTCCATTTTCAGTTGCAGAGAGTGCAGTCTTTACTCTCCAACTTGTTTTTATCAGTCTTCTCAAATCAGCCAATCTGCCGTTTTAAACTCCTAAGCTATCACTATGGGCAGTGCCCCAGTTTATGTCTTTAGGGAAGAAACAAAGTAAACACATAAATTCAGCACCTGATACTTTAGCATTTTTCTAGGGTGGCTGGTCCCTCCAAACTGAAAGCTTTGTCTTCCCCACTTCCTTTTTCTATAATAGCTACCTGCTACTCGACAGTCTACACAGAGGAACATGCTGAATTAAAGAAGAGAATAGGGAGGGCGGAGACTATGGCCACCCGTGACAAATCACAATGCAGTCTGTGAGCATGTGCAGAATTGGTGCCTCGTTGGGCACTGCATTCTCAGAGAGAGGCAGGCAGGCCACTTGTTCTAGTCTCATGGTGGCACCCTGCTAACAGTGAGTGATTTATGAACATGTTGGGAGGGAGATGGCAGCAATGGCTGTTCTGCTCCTCCTGGAATTGGTGCCATTTTCTCTTCCCAACTTTTGCCTTCTCTAGTCTTTCTGAAAGTAAGTAAGAAAGAAGACCTGGGGGTGAAGCAGGCTAGAAAATGGCAGCTACAGCTGCCTTTCACACCAGGAATCATCACCTGGGGGAAGGAAGCGATTCTTTGGCTTGCCTGCTTCTGTCCATAGGCTCCCTATCACTGGCTTAGAGGTTTGCCAGCAATAGCTTGGCATTCTTTGAGCCCAGTGGATTATTTTTAGGACAACGCTAGAGAGTTAAGTACCTTTTCGTATTTTCTTTTCCCCCGTCTTGTGGGCAGACGTTGCCTGTATTTATAATAAGATATGCAGAATTTATAAGGGAATGGATACAATGAACTCAAAGTTAAACATCTAGGCTATGATCATTAGCATGCTTACTTGGGAGTCAAATATATTTCTGAGTACATATAAAGGAACTGAAGAGCTTAATACTGGTTGGTTTAAATTTGTAAAGAAATAGAAAAATGCAAAGGGTTCTACTTTGCATGAGTCATTTCCCAAATAATACCCCCCCCCCCATTTTCACACCAGCTGCTGGAGCTGATTCTGGGATGCGACTTATTAGAAGGGTTAAAGGTCTTGGTTGTTGCTTTGGGCTTTTCTGAGCATCTTAATAATTCTTCAGACAGAATAGATAAGAGAACATTTATTCTGCTTCCCATCTGACAGACCGTAAGTCTAAGAATGGAGATGGTAAAGAGGTGACAGTTCATTCATGACCACATTTGCAAAGAATCCTGAGAGCATGGTTAAGTTAAGCCATGTGAAAAGCACATCAATATTTTAGATTATTTTTAGCGGTGCTTTGGTTGTACTTCACATCCATATTTCTAAAATATGTTAAACCCTTGAAAACACTGCAATAAAATAGATATAAAGCAATCTACAGAAGAGCTAGCTCAAGTATGGAGAGCAGCCTTGGAATATGAATTAAAATAGAAAAATATTAGGCTAGCCTATTCATTGCAAGCCACAAATAAAAATGATGTGATGTTTGTGCTCCCTTAAAACTAATAGATGGCAAAGAGCTGAAATAATAATGTATCAGAACTTCAGGATGATTTCTTTTTATTCTGTACTATACAAAAAGAAAAATCTTTCAGTGCATTAAGGTTGGACACAGTCTAGGATTGTACAGATCAGTCTTTTCTCATTCCTTGACAGTTTTGCATTCCCTTAGTCCCATTTTTGAGTGCATTTTTAAAAAAAAGCAAAAAAAATTGTTCAAATGGTTTGCATTTTGTACATATTTTATACAAATTTGTCCATTCAAATAGATGATATATGAATTTCCCCCAGAAACTCTCTTTTGTGTAATTTTTTTAAACAAAACTAAATCGCAAAATTCATACAAGTGGATAATCGAATTGACAGTTGTGTTTTGATCTGCACCCAGTTTTTCATGTGGCTGCAACTATTTGCAATTTTTTTTAAAAAAATCCTCATGAAAATTCATTAGCATTTCTTCTAATAGACATATTTTTTGTATGTAGTTTTGACTCATATATACATTTTGGAAGCAATTTTCCCAAATACAATGCACTGCTGTATGTTATTTTAATAAGTGTAGAGGATGTGATTCCTGAGCAATCAATGAATAAAATTGAGGTCTAAATGAATGTAATATATTTCTATCACATAGGTATAGAGAAATTTAGAAACTTTTTGGGGAAAAGGGATCTATGGCTGGTAGCCATTAGACTGTACTGAATTGTACTTTTACAACATTAAAGTACAAATGCAGTGTGAAGTAGTGCATAAAGTTGTTCTAGAATACCTGGCTGTATACCTATGTAATAGAAAGCTATTATGTTCATTTAGACCTTGACTTTATTCATTGTTTGTTGTTTTCACTTATACCTGCATTTTTGTACATGCTACTTGTCTGGATAATGGCATTGCAAAATTCGGAGAAGTGCACATTTCTGAAGGGTGGCTGTGTTTCAGTTTACGTATCATTTTGAAAAGATGCATTTGGTAGGTTTGCCTTGAAATGTGAACTGAATCAATTTGGCCCACCACCCCTAGTCTAGGGGAATTGAAACTGGAACAATGTGAGACTGAAGGCACATTCTTTCACCTTTGGTGGACATGCCCAAGGATTAAGACATTCTGGGAGATGATTTATAATGAAATGAAAAAGGTATTTAAATATACCTTCCTGAAGAAACCAGAGGCCTTTCTCCTGGGCATAGTGGGCCAATTGGTGCCAAAGAAGGATAGAACTTTTTTTATGTATGCAACAACAGCAGCAAGAATACTCATCGCAAAGTACTGGAAGACACAAGATTTACCCACCCGGGAAGAATGGCAGATGAAGTTGATGGACTATATGGAACTGGTGGAAATGACTGGCAGAATCCAATACCAGGGAGAAGAGTCGGTGGAAGAAGATTGGAAAAAAATTAAAGACTATTTACAGAAATACTGTAAAATTAATGAATGTTAGAAAAATGTTGGAATGAAGTTATATGGCTTTAGTAGAAATGTTATACGGAATTAAGTACAGATAGGTTAATAGAGCATTAAAGGAAAAATAAGGTTAGAATGAATTAAGATAATTATAGGATAGAAAACAGAGGAAGATGGAAAGGAATTGCGGAAATAATTAACAGAAGTGGAATACGAAAAGGGAGGTGTGAGGAGGTCGTGGAAACAAGTGAATGAAAGATGGGATAATGAAATTGTTTGATTTATTTTATTGTTTTTGTTTTGTTAATTTGATGTGTTGTATTGTATTGTCTTTTTAGTGTTTAAGTTTTTGGAAAAATAATAAATATTATTTAAAAAAAGAAAAAAAGAAACTGGAACAATGGAGGTGCTATGAAGCTGTCAAGTGCGCTCTATGGGATGCATTCCTGTTGGTGGTATTTGGCTCATGATAAGTGGTAAAAGGAATGAAGGGTCTTTTCTCATTCCTTCCCAAACAAATATATGCCCCTAGCAATTCCTTTCTAATCCCTACAACAAAATTTTAAAATGTAACCTGCAGTGCCATGCAATGCCCTTATACCTGGCAGCAAGTCCCCTAAGTACATCAGATTTCAGTCTAAAACGACAGGACAGTTGCATAAAATGCCCTCTGCTTATCTAACTTCTTTAAATAAATGGTTTGTTTTGTTCCCTGCCAGATCTGCCACCTGAGTGTCAAGGATTTGTATATATTTATAAATCACATATTTGGAACTGAACGAGCAGTACTGTTTAACATCAAAGAACCAGCAAATTATTACCACTTGTTATGGAAAATTGATTTGTCCAAACTTGAAGTATTCCCATGATTCAAGGCTTTGGAGAGAATAAAAATAGCCATTAATTCCTAATTGCAAGAGGATAAGCTTCTATGTAGTAAGGGAGCATCTTCAGGGAATGGAACAGAGAGATACTAGAAGATAGATGGTGTACCTCAAATAGCGAAAACAAATGGGCTTGAAGGAGAGGACCTGACAGTGTGTTTACTTTGAGCCGATTGATGCCTCCAGGTTTATAAATGGAACTGGCTACCTGAAGGATCTGGATTGGGCTGGGTGGTATTCATCATATAGAAGCTGATTGTACAAGCTGGCTAAAGACAAAATACCAAGCCGTCATCATGTGCCAGCCTAATTGCAAGCCACATGTGAGTTGCACCATCCTTATTTTTCCATGGGGCTTCATTTAGCATATGAAAGATGTCTGGTAATGCTAAAATAATTTCTCAGTGCCCAGCTGAGCTCCACTTCTCCAACAATGCATCGCACTGTAGCGCAATGCCCAGTTCCCAGACCATAAAAGGCCTTCTATTGAAGGAGCACAGCACTGTTAAATTAATTGTTCAGTGCTATAGCTTGTGAGATTCAATCTGGATCCAAGCATAGTCTCTTGGGTCTCATTACCTGGGATATAAAGAAATCGCTTATTGCTTGATGAAGAAGACAAAGCTCAACTTGTGCTGTCTAAATCATAATGGCTTGACAGATAATAATAATAATAATAATAATAATAATAATAATAATAATAGAAACTGCAAGTCGCTTGAGGTGCAAGCCCTCCTCTTTCAGCTCTAAATGTAATTTTAACACGACAAACAGCACTGATGCATGTACTTATATACTGACAATGAGTTGCTTTGCTATTTGTCAGTAATGAGTAATTACTCTGGCAAGCGCGCAGTTGCTTGACAGGAGCAATATCAGAACGTATCAATTAAAGAAAATAATGAACCCGACACGAAGAAATCCTTTGAAAGCAAGCCCAGTCTGCTCCACTGATTTAAGTGAGAGCATAGGGAGAGGTAGAAAGTGAGGGAGTGTTGCAGTTATTGATGGCTATGGGTCAAGGTGCTTTTTCACAGACAGACTAGAATAGGAATGCTCTGTGTTGCTCTCCCACATCTGATACAGTAAGAAAGCTTAAAGATGCCCATAATTCATTATATTTAAGACAACCAATTTCCTATGCTCTTAAATTCTATATTCTGCCTTCACTAGTCGAGGCAGTAAGCCTCTGATTACCAGTTGCACTCAGATAGGACGTGGGTGGCGCTGTGGTCTAAACCACTGAGCCTCTTGGGCTTGCCGATCAGAAGGTTGGCAGTTCGAATCCCTGCAATGGGGTGAGCTCGTTCCCAGCTCCTAGCAGTTCAAAAGCACGCCAAAAATGCAAGTAGATAAATAGGTACCGCTCTGGCGGGAAGGTAAACAGTGTTTCCGTGCTCTGCTCTGATTTCACCAGAAGCGACTTAGTCATGCTGGCCACATGTAAAGCGAGATGAGCACCACAACCCTAGAGTCGTCTGCGACTGGACTTAACTTTCAGGGGTCCTTTACCTTTACCTTTAGGGCTGGAGGAGAAATTCAATCCTGCTTGCATTTGAACAAGGAACCACCTAATTTGCACTTCTCAAACCAATAAACAAAACGAAACACAATGAGCCTTCCAAATTTGCCTTTCTCCCAGTTCTGCAATCCAGTTCTCCAAACAATACCATGTACCAAAATGCATACATTAGGGGGGAATTGTGCATACCAATATTAGTAAAATATTGGTATGCACAATTGGTATGCACATATATTAGTAAAAATAACATGCATGATCTGCAACAGAGCTCAATCCCCCTTACGAGAAGCAAAGCATTAACTAGCTGTGACTAAAATAAATGATGTTAAATAATGAGAACGTGGTATCAAATGGTGTTAAAAGGCCTGGGAGGATTGAAGGGAACTCTTTGTCCTGCACTGAAAAAGCACTAAAGTAGGTGCTGAGCCAGGCAAGTCCTTCTTGGGAGAACATTCTACCAAGCGGAGGCCTTACTGAAGATGCACTTTCTCTTGCAGCCATATTTCACTATGTAGGGACACTCAGAGGAGAGACTCTGTAGATGATCTCCAAATGGTGTTGGACTCCACCTCTCATCAGCCCCAGCTAGCATAGCCAATGGCCAGGAATGATGGGTGTTGTAGTCCAGTAGCATCTGGAGGGCCACAGGTTTCTCATCCCTGATCTAAAGGCACAGATACATGCATATGTAAAGAGGCAGATAACGGTATTCAATGCATCATGAGAAAGCATTTCCGAAAAGCTTGAAGCCTTGCCTAATCTAACTTATTCCCATCATCTCGACCCACAAAACAACTGCACTCTAATAGGAACTGGGCTTTCAGCCCATCAAAAGTCATTGTAGTCCCCACTGTTGCCTTTGAACAGAGACTGCAGGTTTGCCAAGTTACGGGGAACCAGGCAGAGGGCCTTCTCGGTAGTGGCACCCGTCCTGTGGAACGCCCTGCCACCAGATGTCAAAGAGAACAACAACTACCAGACTTTTAGAAGACACCTGAAGGCAGCCCTGTTTAGGGAAGCTTTTAATGTTTGATGCATTACTGCATTTTAATATTTTGTTGAAAGCCGCCCAGAGTGGCTGGGGAAGCCCAGCCAGATGGGCGGGGTATAAATAATAAATTATTATTATATTATTATTATTGTTAGCCATCATTTGCTGAAATTAAGCAAGATTACATTTCTCAAGCTAGCGTATTCACAACGGTGGTTGTCCTGGATCAGATAATTTATACCTGGCCTCTTGATCCTTGTGATTCATGAGGCAGCTAGCAAATATAAAATATAAAACCACGTCACAACCTTAGAGACCTCAACAAATAAAACAATCAGCAACACAAAACAAATATCACAACAGTGTCATGCCATGGACGGCAGGAGTCACCCTTTAGGGTCAGTGTGGGAGGATTATTATTTTTCTCTAGCTATGCTCCTAAGAATGCAATTCAGGCTTCTGTGTTGATCTGCTAAATAGTAAGGTGACTTTGTATGCCTGATATGTCATATGACTTATTGCAACTGCTTCCAACAGGCTAAAATGTTTTTTTAAAAAATAATCTTTATTGCTTTTAAAACTTACAAGAAAAGAAAAAAGAAGAAAATAGGCGAGAGAGAAAGACAAACTAGAGCAGAGAAGAAAAAAAAGAGAGAGAAAAGAAAAAAACAATACAATAAACAATACAAAACACAACCTTAACACACTAAACTAAACAAAGCAAAACAACAACAATTTAAAAACATATACCATACCATTTCATTACTCTATCTTTCATTCCCTTATTTCATCGACCTCCTCTCACCTCCCTTTTTGTATTCCACTTCTATTACTTGTTTCAGCAATTCCTTTCCATCTTTCTCTATTTTTATCATTATGAATATCTTAACATATTTTGTACCTTATTTTCCATTAATACTGAAATACTTATTTATACCTAACTCCTTATAACATTTCTGCTAAAGCCATAAAGTTTCATTCCAACAATTTTCTAACACTCATTAAATTTACAATATTTCTATATATAAACTTTAAACTTTCCCAATCTTTTACCACCATCTCTTCTCCCTGGTCTCGGATTCTGCCAGTCATTTCCGTCCATTCCATATAGTTCATCAACCTGGAGATCTTCTGTCCGAGGCTCTTAAATCTTTTCCAAGTCCCTTCTGCAGTTTTTCTTCATATTCTTTGATGCTGAGGATGCTGAAGTGCAGGTCTTGGGGGGCCCCCGACCCAACCATGCCCCCATTCCCTCTCGACAGACCAACCAACTCTCCACAGCTAAAACCAGTGTCCATACAATATCTCAAATCATGTTTCAAGGCTCCTCCAGATCCAAAGGCCCTCACAACTCCAATCACCTCCTGACCCAGATTCAGGACCCAAAGGTCAGTAAATCTCTGCATGAAAGAGTCTATCCAACCTTCCTTCTTCAATCCAAGCAGGGCTCCAATCTTCAAATTCTGACTTTTTCTATATTCATTCATAAAAGTCCTCCACTTATAGTCCTCAGTTTGCCTCTGTAAGACTGGGGCTTCCCCTTGTATTATTTTAGATTTAACAACACCAACATTCTCCTTCGTCTTCTCCCCAGTTTGTCCTGTCAAGGTAGGTTCCTGTGTCAAATCCTGAACAATTTCTGTATTAATGGTCACTTTTTGTTCCAAATTAATCACTTTTTGTCCCAAGTTCTCAAGTTTGGTATTCATAGTGTCCGTCTTCTTGTGGAGCTGTTCCAATGAATAGCTTATCTTACATAATACAGTCACTAAGGCTCCTTCTGTCAACATTCTTAAAGTCCAAGGTCAATCTCTATTTCACACAGTTCTTACCTTGCAACTGGAAAAACCCCAGCTCCACTCTTGTAACAGTTTCAAAAGCTCCCTCTAGAGGGAAACAGTCTCCACTTGTACCAATCCTTTCAAACACAGTTTAAACTATAAAGTTAATTTCAGTTTTCAGTTACTTTTCCTACTTTTTAAACGCAGATGAGGACAATGGAAACAATATATTTCTCTTATTTAGCTAGCTGTCAAAAAACGTCACTCTTTCTGGCAGCCCGTTTCCAGGTTTGGAGCAGTGGTAATTTGGTTTTTCACTCTCTCCTACAGGCTCACTAGGTCCAAAATTTCCCCCCTCTTCTCCTGCTTCCAAGGGGGGTTTAATAGTTTTAACCGATGGAGATTTAATCCTTTACAAAAATAAACTTTCCAAGGCTTTAACTTGCAACTTCTTTGCTTCAATCTGTTTACAAAAAAGGAAGGCGGACTTCCTGTTTAGAACCTTCCCGTTTCGATGCCAAATTAATGAATTTAAGGATCTAATTTTTCGTTCTACTCACGGGTAGTTGTTTAAAATCCAATTGTCCACAGGAAAAAGTCAGAGCTCTCCGGCAACAGTGATGCGGCTTCACTCCGTGAAAGAAGCAGTCAATTCGAAGCACCGCTCCGCTCACCCCGCTTCGCTCCGGATCCCCAAATCAGGGTTTCCCTGTGAGTAGGGGAGGCGCAAAGGGTGCCAGCCAAATCCCAAGTTCACAGGCTTCTCCCGCCTGTGATTTCAGTGGGTCTCCGCCTTCGCCGTGGCGGTCAGACCCTATTTTCCACAGAGCAAATTCCTCCCGATCGGAGGAACTCCACCATTGCCTGGAGGCGCCAACCCGGAAGTCCCCAACAGGCTAAAATGTTACCATCACTGCAGATCTTAGTCTCGTACAATTATTTATCCCTTACAGCCAAAAGCTGTGTGGAACAAGAGGTGTAGCTCTGACCTATTGTACAGCAGGCTACATCTGACTTGCACAGAAGCTGAGGTTTCTACATACTAGGGTTGCCCAGTGCTTTTTTTCAGGGGGGATGCAGGGGTACACATACCCCTAAACATTTTGTGGATCTAAGTTTGGCCTCATTGAGGGGCAGTATTTCAATATGAGTAGGAAAATGAGAGAACCCCGAAACATTTTTTTAAAGAAAATAAAAGCACTGGGGTTGCCCATACTTCTGGAATTTCCCAGAAATAGCCAGGATTCAGCCATCGGAAGCAGTGTCCAGGCTGAAATTGCTGAAATGTCTGGGGAAATCCAGACGTATGGCAACTCACCCATGCTGGAACTGTAGATTTTGGCGAATTTTCTTAAAAGTAGCTCAAAAACTTGATTTTCATGTCCAGATTTCCACTTTTTAAAATATGGCAACCTTACTACACAGAGAGTTCTCTACATTCCACCAAGGGAAGCAGTTATTGTGGTAATTAGATTTTAGTTCCCAATTGCATAGTAAAAACTATGCAAATTGAAAGTTTAGAAAAAGACTCTCCTCCCTGCAAGAGAGGGGAGTGGTTGTGGGCGGGAGCCCGGACTCCGCCCTGGCAGGGGCCTTAGCCCCTGCCCCTTCTTACTCAGTGTATTTGCAGTTGCAGATATTACACACACACACACACACACACACACACACTGCAGGTGGAAGTTTCTTTCAGTTCCTAAAACATCTTACATAGATTTAACTGTTACAGACTAACTAACATTTATAGACTGACCGATACAGGCATATCTCAGAAGTCAAAAGGAATCCATTCTGGAAGTCCGTTCGACTGCCGAAAGGTTCAGAAACCAAGGTGTGGCTTCCAATTGGTTTCCGATTGTGCAGGCACACCGAAAACAATAGTGGAAGCCGCACTGGATGTTCAGCTTCCCCAAAAACGTTCAAAAATTGGAACACTCCCTTCCAGTTTTCAGTCATTCAGGAGCTGGAACATCTGACTCCCAAGGCTTTTGGGAGCCAAGGTACGACTGCACTCTGATTCTTGAGTCAGACTGCAGTACAACAGAACAACACACTGGCTGCTCTAACTGTTAAGACTCACAAGACTGTTAATAACTGAACCAAAGGAAGGAACTGCCACAGAGCATATGGCATCACAGGGCTCTACAGGCCTTTCAAACATTAACACTTTATGTATGCATTTTGGATGCTAACATCCCACAGTTATCAGGGTTCAAGGACACATTTCAGCCAGGGAAAAGGATTTGACAAGGGTGCAGGGCAGGACTAGTGAGCAGTGTGGCCTGGTGAGAGATCCTCAGGACCAAAGAGAGGACTGGGACATTGAGATCCTGGACCTGATACTGTATTCCCTACCTTCTCGCTTGCAGTGCATTATTTTGGCATGAGGCAGGTGTGAGATTGTATTCCCAAATATAACTTCCAGGCAAGTGAGCAAATATAAAATAAAAAAGAAATGAGGGAGAACACTAACATGAGCTTCAAGCTATGAAATCTGATCTACTTTATTTTTTTCCTCCCTACTGCGTGATTTAAGAAAATACAGGTTTGTATTAGTTCAGCACTGATGTTTACAGATGATGGCATCCGAGTATTTGATAGTTTGGAATTGTTCTTCTCCTGTAGATCTATGACCAAAAAAGAAATGGAAAAAGAATTTGAATCCTCTGGTGATTGGGGAGTAGGAAGAGGTTAAAATGGTGTCATAAAAAACATAGGTTCAGAAAGTGTTTTCTTAAAGAGGGTAAATAGCACTACCATTTTCCTTTTCAGACGTAGGGATGTGAAACAACTTCTATTATTTTCTGTCAATATTTACACCCAAATAGTGTAGAATGAGATGTAATTTAACTCCAGTTATTTGTTTAAATTGAAATTACAAGTTCAACTGAAGAAGCACTACAATGGGTTTGAAAAAAGTGTCATCACCATTTTTAAATCCTTTTGATTTTTACTTAAAATTTAGTATGTGTCTGCAATAGTTCATGTATCAAAATAACAGCATGACAGTGGACAATACCAACACCCCCCCCACCCCCACACCCCAACCCCCACAAAAGAAACCCAATACTTAGAATGCCCAGTGACTTCCATTACGTAAGTGTTTCATTGTGGAATATTTTGAATATACTAAAGAGGTTATTGGCTAGCTAGGCTTCAAGTTCAAAGAAACACTGAGCAATCTTGAATTGTCATATAGCAAATGCAGAAATCATACATGAAAAGAAATCAGTTTACAGTGTACTAAAGCAATACTGTTTGTCAGCATTTTCTCATAACTTTGTTGAAACAAACAACAAACCAGTTTAACTTACCCACGTCACTCTAGATATAAGTTAGCCTAGCTGCCGGTATATGGCTGCACTCGAATCCCAAAATGTTCATTGCATACCATATTGTTTCATAAGTGGCTGCAGTTAACAATTTTGCAAGCTATCATTCAACTGCATGTTACAATAGATTCCAGTGTAGGTGGTCTGATACACGTTAAGGACAAACCCACAACAGATCAACCATGTTGAACAGGCAAAGGAAGCAATGACCACAGTAGACTGATGAATTAGCAGCATCAAAATATACTGAGCTCTTTGAATCAAGAAGAGTAATAATTGGCCCAATGTAGTAGGATGTTGATCTGCATACAGGAACGAGTGCAGTTCATGAATTGTGATGGGATCTTTTATTTGTATATTAAAGCATATTAAACTTTCTAGGTCTACAACCATTGAATAAAGTGGGCGTGCATCACTCTCCCACAAATGTTAAAAAAATTCCACAAACTGCATCCTTGGAACATCCCAGTTCACCATTCCTTTGCCTTCCTTGCAAATCTCCCTGTAATGTCACGTCCAATGAGTGAATGAATGCGAATGCAGAGGAAGGATTGCTTTAGCTTGTCGTAGGCAACTATCTGCTGTTTTTAACAGTGAAAACTTGGTAGGAATCTTTGGGCATAGTTGGCTGGTCCATCAGAGTCTGGGGGTTAAATGACAAGCTCAGCACCCACGTTAACTGTGCCTATGTGAATGAACATGATGGTGCCAGATTTTCATGATCAAATTGGTAAAGACCATGGAAGAACAGCGTTCCTTCTTGTAATTGTACCACTATTCCTATTAATTTGCATTTCTGAACTTATTGAAATGTCTTGACAGCAAGTATCCACTCAGGTCTGCTTTGTGGTTAACATGAACATGCAATTATTTTTTTTAATAAAGTCACGAATTAAGGTTTCTTCTGCAATATAATAGTAGGCTTGTGCAGTTTGTTTCCTCTCACTCCAGTAACAGTCTACTTAATCATAAGTGTTGCCAGTAAGAACCTAAGAAGGGCTCTGCTGGATCGGGTCAGAGGTCCATCTAATTCATCACCTTGTTCTCACAGCGACCTTTCAGGAGCCCAAGGGAAGCCTGCAAGGAAAAGATCTCAGTGCAACAGCTCTCTCCTGTTCTGAGGTTCCCAGCAACTCCAATTCAGAAGCATACTGTCTTTAACAGTGGAGGTAAAACATAGCAATCAGGTTTAGTAGCCATTGATTAGTTTTTAACTGCTGCTGATTTTAAATTGGGGATGGAGCTATTAGAAAATACTCAGTTGTTTTATGCTCTTTTAATCTGGAGAGCTGTACCTTGAAAGGTAAGCTAAACATTCTGCCATTTCTGTTGCTTCCCTCCACTCCCAACATTTGTTCAAATTTGTCAGCCAGAATCATCAGTAAAATATTGCTAAAAAGGTGATAAACTGAGGTGAACTGGTGGTGTTCACCTTGTTCCAACAGGGGGCCAGGATTTTGGCTTTTAAATTATTTCCTGGATGGTTTTCATATCTATTTTTCCCCTTTGAGCACATCAAGTTATTTTGGAACCGCTACATCTAAATAGATCTGACAGGATATTGATTGCACTGCCTTACTAGTCATTTTATAACTGAGATGTGTAGCATTTATGTGGGATGAAAGCCGCCAAGCTGGTGAATGCCAAACACCAGTTAATGTCTTTGGTGTTGAGCAATCCAATTAACATTCTCTTCCATGGGCACAATTTATGTTACAGCTGTAATAGAATTGCAAGTGGGAGACACTCGCAACATAAAAAGTGGCTCTGTTGCCTTTTACTCATTAATGGAAACTCTCTTATTAAGAGGGTAAAAGGACATCCATAATTAAAAGTTGAGGTCTTTGGGGAGAGGGTTGGCCTAATTCACAATTTTATTTTTGCACAGATAGTTTACTCTAAATAACTCCTTCCTTTCACATTACAATATGCATGCTGAGGCCAAAGTAGAAAATGTGGTGATTTTCTTTTGCTCAAAACTATCACTATTGTGGTGGAAACAGCACAGAAAAAGCAAAAAATTAAATTAAAAAGCCAGTTTTCACTGAAGGTGAAATTATTCTTAGCAATGTCTCCTCATCCTGAGCAATGGCAAAGCTAGTCATATTGTACTTTAAATAAGAAACAGTGATAAGCAATAGACCTGGTCTTTCATGTGCAAAGCTTTCAGTCAGTGATTTGAAGAAGGACCAACAGATACCAATAACCAGGTCTCTGTACCTTTAAAGAAAAATGCTAGGCTCTAAACCTAACATGGACAATTTTTTTTTTTTTAATTCCACCTTTGTAAAAGATTCTCCTAAACTTGGGGTGCCAGTGTTCAGCAAGACATGATTTCAACATGCAGGGATAAGATGTTCTGTATAGTTGCCATGTGACTGTGCGTTAGCTGTATAATTCATTGCGCTTCTTACAATTGTGGCTCTAGTGTGTTTACACCAGTGTGAGACATTTTGAGAGTCCTGCTCTGGAATGAGAGCCATTGCTGGTTCTCTAACACAATCAACTTCAAATCGGGACTGTGATTCCCCTCCAACTCTTACGGTCTCCAGGCTCAAAACGATGTTATTGAGGATCCAATTCCCAGGGGCTAAGAAAGAAGTAGTGGAAACTTATGACTCAAAGAGGAGGCATTTCTCAAGAAGTGCAAGGCCTTAGTCATGCCATTACAAGATCAAACTGCACCACAATCAGCTTGAGCTGACTAGATGCACACAGTATGTTCCACTTGTATTGCAGAGGACGTGTGTTCGAAACATCATCAAAATGGTGAGGTGATTGAATAGATAATTGAAGGGTGTTTGCCTTTGAATAATGGATAATTGAAGGATGCTTAGCTTTGAATAAAGCCCATTATCTGTCAAGGTATAATCAAATTGCCAATCAATTCCTACATGCACCACTGGGAATTCAATGCGGACTTTTGTTTGAAAGGGTTATTTTCTCATTTCTTTAGCAGTTTGTTTAAAGATTTAGAGATTTTTTTTAAAAAAAATAGATTAGGATCGTACAAATAATGTAGATGTGAATAATATTTCTTTTTTAAAGAAACATTTCAGAGAAGAAATGAGTTTCTTGGGGAATAAAATGCAAATGACATTTTAGACTTATTCCTGATATTTAAAAAGCAAAGAATATCTGAACAGATGAGCATCACTTGAAAAGCCCATGAGCCTGACCTGGACAATTGTATTGCAACAATTTTCAGAGATTAATGCTAGGGAGGGAAATGTTGAGTCTTTGTATGCTGTAAGCCAGGCACAGGCAAACTCCGGCCCTCCAGATGTTTTGGGACTACAATTCCCATCATCCCTGACCACTGGTCCTGTTCGCTAGGGATGGTGGAAATTGTAGTCCCAAACATCTGGAGGGCTGGAGTTTGCCTATGCCTGCTATAGGCCTACACTGATTCTGCAGCACTCTAACGGGCCAAAGAATCCCAGGAACCGCAGTTTGGTAAAGTGCTGGGAATTCTTTGTTAGAAAGCCAGTCTCATTATTTAGAAAATGCAGCGGGGCAAGGCTGGCACATTGCGAACCGCCCTGAGTTTTTGTGATTAAGGGTGGTATATAAATCTAATAAATAATAATAATAAATAGCATCAGCACCTGGCAACCTTGAGAAGCACCAGGAGCCCAACAGGACCCATTACTGATGGCGACCTAGGCCCTCCTCTTTCTCTCCCCCACCCTGCAGTGCCAGATCAAGAGATCTAGCCACTGTTCCTATTTCCCATAATGCATTAGTGTCTCCTTGCAACATTGTGGGAGATTAAAGGGGTAGCTACATTTAGCTGACTCGTGTTGTTTTAAGTGCTGTCCTTGCTGTTAGGAAAGGCCACTAGGGTTCACTGCCAGAGGAGAGCGCAGTGCAAATGTAGTTTGTCCAGGCGCCACTGAACCCAGAATTGTGTGTGTGTGTGTGTGCACATACATGATTCTACCCAGTAGCAGGCATCTGAATCTTCATGTGAAGCTTTCTTCTTTCCCCTCACCTGAAATGGTGCTCCCATTGGATTCTGCAGGGCCTCCCCAGAAGCAGAAGAAGGCTTTATTCAGCCCTCAGCAAATGTCATATTCTGTACAGAATCACTGGGATTCTACAGGAACCCAGAAGCAGAACTGGCCCAAGACACTTTGCTGCCTGAGTCAGAAGACAAGATGGTGTCCTCTTTCAATGTTCAGAAAGTGACTGGGCTGGGAGCTGACTCAAACATCAACACCGGCAGCAGGTTAACAGAATCTCCCAACACACCTGAAAACTGCTGGCTATTTAGGGAGAACAGCCATGCGTATGCTGCCATTAAACTACTGCAACCTGAGGCAGTTGCCTCCCTTTGCCCAGCAAGCATGTTAGCCCAGAAGGGGCAAACTGGAAACATGCAAAGAAAAACATTCCTAGCAGCTTGTGCACATTACCCATGAATTTGTCCTGACTTGGGAGTAAAGGTAAAAGGTAAAGGACCCCTGGATGGTTAAGTCCAGTCAAAGGCAACTATGGGGTTGAGGCACTCACCTCACTTTTCAGGCCGAGGGAGCTGGCGTTTGTCCACAGACGGCTTTCCAGGTCATGTGGCCAGCATGACTAAACCACTACTGGCACACGGAGGACTGTGACGAGTGCCAGAGCACACTGAAACACCATTTACTTCCCTGCTGGAGCAGTACCTATTTATCTACTTGCACTGGTATGCTTTCGAACTGCTAGGTTGGCAGAAGCTGGGGCGGTGCAATGGGAACTCACCCCATTGTGTGGATTCAAACTGCCAACCTTCTCGCAAGCCCAATAGGCTCAGTGGTTTAGACTACAGCACCATCTGTGTCCCTGTGACCTGGGAGTAAGCTGCACTGAATGCAATGAAACTTGTTAGAAATCATGTGTAGGTCTGCAGTATAAACTGGTTCAAGTCTGCAATGTAGGTTCGTAGCTGCTTTCTATGATCATTCAACAGCCCTGACTTTTGTCAGATTTTGCAACAGTGCCAAACAGCATTTTCCTTGACAGTGCCCGTGGTCAGACATAGCAGAAATGAGATGCTCCTTGTGAAAGAGAATTGGGTTCCTTCAACTCTGGTAGTGGGGCCAAGATTACAATGTGTTTTGGACCGAACATGCAAGGGTTTTAAAAAATGCATCACTGTGGGGGATGTCTTAAAAAAACCAAAACAATTCTCTGGTGATGTGCATAGAAATATTGAAACAAAATAAACTCACAAAATCAAGAAATACAGCATGAAAGCAACACTAAAGCCAAATTATCCCCCTGCTGGTTTTATACTGCTTTTAAGGGAACTGTTATGCCTATGTTCTTTTTAGATGGATTTTGGCTTTTTGTATTATTTATAATTGATTTTACTGTTTTTATTGTGTTTGTTGTTTACATTTGGGTTTGTTATTGTATTCTTAATGGGTTTGTAAACCACCCAGAGAGCTTTGCTGTATGGGGGGTGCATACATTGAATAAACAAACTAAAGCAGTTATAAAATAGATCTTGAAAAACAAAACAAAAACCCAACACATACCAGGCAGCAAAAAGGCAAGTTTTAAAACTGCATAAAATGATATCAAGAACATAAGAGCCCCTTCAAGTTGTGCGCTCTGTTCTCACAGTGGCCATCCAGAAGCCCCACAGGCAGCCCATAAACTGGACCTGCTTGATTTGCACTCTCCCCATGTGATTTGCACTCATATCTTGCTTGTAGGCTCCCCATGGGCATTTGGTTGGCCACTGTGAGAAAAAAATGGCCACCAAGCAATGGCTTTTCCCATCTGCCTTGCCCTGGTCTCCAGCCCTAGGGGCCCTTCCCAGACCATGACACTGAAAACAGCAGAATCAGCTGGGAAGAGAGTACAGGGTTTTGTTTTGTTTTATATATAAAAAATGTTATAAGTTGTATGTCCTTGTTTCTCAATTTGATCCTTTTACATCGGTTTGCATGTTTTGTGGTACAGTGGTACCTCGGGTTAAGTACTTAATTCGTTCCGGAGGTCTGTTCTTAACCTGAAACTGTTCTTAATCTGAAGCACCACTTTAGCTAATGGGGCCTCCTGCTGCCGCCGCACCGCCAGAGCACGATTTCTGTTCTCATCCTGAAGCAAAGTTCTTAACCCGAGGTACTATTTCTGGGCTAGCGGAGTCTGTAACCTGAAGCATCTGTAACCTGAAGCGTATGTAATCCGAGGTACCACTGTATTTTATGCATTTTGACTTGCCATTGTTTATACTGATTATAGTTCATTGTGATTGCTAAGTGCAAACCTTTTAATTATTATTTGCTGATATTTATTTTTACTGTTTGCCATTATATTCTAATGGATTATTGAATATTGCTTTATTTAAGTTATTTATTTTAAAGTTATGGTTTTTTATTGTGACTTTTTTTGTATTGGATCAGATTGTTATTAGGTGTGTGATCTTTGATGTTAATCTTGTTGTTTCTTCAGCTTCTAAACTGCCTTGTGTTTGGTCAGTGTTATTTTTCTAGAAAAAGAGGTGCTGGAACTCACCAGGAACACCTCCCTTATTCTCTCACCTCTACCTGAGAGGTGCCAGAAGTGAGTTCCGGCAGAAAAAAAAAGCCTTGTGTTTAGTAATATAGAAAGTCAGTAAACAAATTACAAGTGAAATGAAATAAAGTGAAATGAAAATGGTGGATTGGATGCGCCTTTGGTGTGATCCATCAGGGCTTTTATTATTATTCCAAGCTACTGGTTTTCAGAGGCATACCACCTCCAACAGTGAAGGACATAGACACCACATCTAGCAGCCACTGATAGCTTTATCCTTCGTGAACATTGCCCTTCATTACAGCTTTCCAAGTTGGTGGCCATAACTACATCTTGTAGTTGGGTGCTGGGTGAAGTGGTGTTTCTTATTGTCTGTTCAGAATTTTCCAACATTCAGCTCCATTAGATGATCACAGGTTCGATTATTATGAGAAAAACTTCTCTCACCCCACAATGCATGGTTTTATACACAAGTATCATGCCTCCCCGTACTTGCTTTTTTTTTAAAAAAAAGTAAAAAGGCCCGAATGTTGTTTGTAACCTTTCCTTATAGCATTGTTGCTACAGCACCTTGATGAGTCTTTTTGCCCTTTTCTGCATTTTTCCAGCTCTACAATTTTGAGGTCGAGAGGTACATTAAAACATTTTTTCTAGTTCATTTTTATCAAGAGCTTTCAACATTAGATATAGCAAAAACCAAACTAATCTAAAGGGAGAGAGAAGTAGCAAACCAAGAAAAATAAAAAGAGACACACATAGGGAGAGAGAGAGAGAGAGAGAGAGAGAGAGAGAGAGAGAGAAAGAAAGAAAGAAAGAAAGAAAGAAAGAAAGAAATGCATTCCTGTATGTATCTTCATTTATCCCAAATATAAATCTGTGTGAGAGGTACATTAAAACAAAGCAGCTTCAACTCTTTCCTTCCCTGCTGCAATCCCACATTTACTCTCATCTGAAGCTTTTATTTGCTTTGTGGGGGGTTGGCCCATTTACATGTAAGTTTCCCCTGGATTTCTCTGAATCATAAAAAGAGGAAAGTTTATATCTTCCTCTGTTAAGGCAAAGCATAAAAACACAGTCTTGGATTGCATTGTGACCCTAGCGATGAAAACTCTTGCTGAATCAAAAGCAGCTGATCTAGTAATAGTATAAAATGATCCCGTTTTAATACTTGACAAAAAGAAAGATTTCACATGTTATGACCTAATGGCAAATACTTAACTCTGGGTAGCCGCTGGAGAATATCTGACTTGACTGAATCGTATGCTGACTTCAGAGAAACCCGGATCATGACTTCTAACTCTCTGAGATGTCTTGCAGGTCTGCCTAAGTCAATGATCTGTATCCTTGATGGTTTCTTTGAAAATGTGGTATAGGCAATTTATCAAGCCCTAATGAAACATTTGATCACATCCTAAACAGTAATAGATGGCCAGCATGATTAATCTCCTCCAATCTCACTATTATATTAAAAAATAAAAGAAACATCAAATGTCCTACTCTTGGAATAGGAACATTCAACCTCTATCTAGTCAGCAATTCCTCTTCTTTCCCCCTAAGATTACAAGGTGGTGATTGGAAAATGGCCCAAAAAGTCTTTTTTCCAATTAATGCCCTTTCTTCTATCTCACATTTGCTTGAATAGTGTATATATATATATATATATATATATATATATATATATCCATCAGATTATGTGTGCACCAAGTAAATTACATAATCCCCACCTACAATAGGGAATGCAGTCCTGAGATGGGTGGGAGAGCCTGTTTCCTTAAAGTGTTTTGTGGAGGTTTTAGAACTGTTATCGAGCACCGCATTTAAGATCGAATTAAAGCCAGAGGCAATTATGATGCAGTTATTTGCTTTCTCCACAGACTTTGAAAGGCAATGGGTATCCATTTTGTTCAATGTCGAAGTCCAAAAAGCGACTGCATAACTTTTCTCGATTGCTCTCCTGTCAAATGTACCGAGAAATGAAGCAGCTTCTTAGCCGTGTGGGATTTTCAAGTTCCTATACTATTATCGCCGCGCTACCTGGGAGCAATCAAGTTGCCTAGGCAATTATACTTTTTGATGCATTAGGCTTGGGTGGCAGAGTCGTTTTGTAGGAGAAGTAAGTAGTAAGTAGTAAGCTGTGACACTGAAGTCCTCTTGGCTTTCTGTGTATCAGAGAAGAGCGTACGTGCTGTGTGGATGTGTTTGCTTAGGAATAAATTAGCATATTGAACACCCCTCCATGATCCAGATGGCAGCCGACCCTTCACTCCGCGTGGAAAGGAGATGTGGGGGAAATAATATCGGGAAGTGGAGGTAAAAAAGGCTGGTAACCTCCGCCAAAGTGACAAAAGCTTAATATAAAATATGAGAGCCATATATCATGGGGTTGACAGGAAAGAGAATGGTACAGGGGGAAGAGAATACAATCTGATATCCAGGAGAGAGGTCAGGCAAAGACATCAGAAGTGATGGAATCTGAAGGATATACTCTGACACCTCTCTGTCCCCTAATACAATGAGTATATTAAAAGACGAAAGCCCCCTAGTGAAACCTAAATGGAGCCAGATGGGGAGATGGAAGATGAAACACCTGTGGCTCCTGACATCAGATAGCTTGAAGAATAGAGATGCAGGGGGGTGAGGCAAGCATGGAGAGAGAAAGGAGAGATGTATGGAGGGTGAAATAAAATGATGCTGTGGATGCCACAGGCACACCAGGGGCAGTGTAAACTGCAAACAAAGCATTGTCAATTCCACGAATGGGTGAAAAATGCAATTCAGTTCACATTAAAAGGCGAACCTGCCTAATGTGCGTTTTCGAAAGCAATGCACAACTCCGAATGCAGACGTTATTCAAGATTCACACTTCTCCAAATTTTGCAGTGTAGTTCTCCAGACCCTTAGTGTGTGTAAAAAAAAAAAAAAAAAAAGCATATACTCGGGTAATGCATTTGTTACTGAACATAATATACAAAAAACACACCACATTAGGGGAAATGGCTTTGAAAAGATGCATGTTAGGCAAAAGTTAATGCCTCTGTTAGCAGAACTCCCCACTAAAATGCTGGTGGATATTTGCAAGGATTTGGGGTTTTTTTTGTTTTAATCAGATGATTTGGAAATATGGAGAACTCAACTTAAGATTGGAAAAATGAGAAACTGAGTGAAATCAAAACAGAGAGAATCACCCATCTCTAGGTAATGCCCATTGTAATTATTATGAAAGGAGAGGTGGTAGTCAAGGATCATTAGATGACAAGCCTGCAGCTAAAGCTCTGTATTTTGTGTAGATTTTTTTAATGTACTGTGCCTGCTTGATACATAATTGTTTTCAAAAAGTATAGGGTTATATTCCACTACGTTTGAGTAGACTGATTGAATTCAATGCACATAACTAACTGAAGCCTGTTGATCTCAATGTGTCTACTTATTGGATATAACCTATTATAGTTCTAAAACAGGCAAATGGTGCTTTTATTTATTTATTTAGAATACTTATATCCTGCTTTGTACAGTCCCAAGAGGCTATTGAAGCAGCATTTAAGATTTAAGATTTAAGATAAATTTATTGTCATTGTCCGTATATACACAGTATACACAACAACGAAAATCAAACACCCACCCAAAGACCGGGTTCACATACACATTTGCACGTATCTCCAACACTCTCATCCTATTCAGACATAATCTATAAAAACATATCATACTCCAGAATGTAACATAACCTATTAAAAGCATAACATAACCTAAAAACCTGTCTCATTCCTTCCTACTCCCTGCTTGCTATTTCTTGCAACTGGCCCTGAGATCATTATTTAGTGCAATCAGAGCTCTTGGATAGAAACTATTCAGAAGGCGTGTGGTTCGTGTTTTCATTGTCCTATATCTTCTGCCCGAAGGCAACAGTTCAAAGAAGTTGTGAGCAGGATGGGTGGGATCTCTCAGGATATTGTGTGACTTCTTCAAAGTGCGAGACGTGAAGATCTCATCCAGGGTTGGTAGTTGGAGCCCAATAACATTCTGGGCAATTTTAATTATTCTCTGTAAAGCTTTTTTATCCGTTTCAGAGCTGCTCCCATACCACGATAATATACTATAGGTTAAGACACTCTCGATGGTACTGTGATAATAGGACAGAAGTAGGTGCTGAGATAGATTCAGTCCCCTGAGCATTCTCAGGAAATACAACCTCCCCTGCACCTTCCTCACAACCATATTAATATTTGCAGTCCATGAGAGGTCCTCAGAGATGTAAATGCCCAGGTATTTAAAACTACCAACCCTCTCCACCTCCTCGCCATTTATGTGCAATGGTAAAAATACACTTTTCTTTCTCCTAAAGTCAATTATGAGTTCTTTGGTTTTTTTGGTGTTAAGCATAAGATTGTTTTCTTTACACCATTGAATTAACCCCTGTACTTCTTTCCTATAAGCAGTCTCATCGTTCTCACTAATGAGCCCCACCACTGTTGTATCATCCGCAAATTTGATGATTGTGTTGGACTTATACAGTGGGGTGCAATCAAATGTGTACAGGGAATAGAGAAAGGGACTTAGCACACATCCCTGAGGGGCTCCTGTGCTTAATACTAGAGTAGAAGAATAGTAAGGGCCCATTCTCACTGTCTGCGGCCTATCAGTCAGGAAATTCCTTACCCACAGACAGATCTTCTGATGTATACCCAAATTGGTCATTTTAAGAAATAACCTGTCTGGCAGAATTGTATTGAAGGCAGAACTGTAGTCCACAAACAACAGCCTTGCGTAGGTTCCCTGTCGTTCTAGATGACTCAGTACAGTATGGACAGCGATGGAAATAGCATCATCAGTAGATCTATTTCTTCTGTATGCAAACTGGAACGGGTCTAGAGTGGATGGAAGACCAGCCTTAATATGATCTAGCACCAATCTCTCAAAACATTTCATAACGACAGATGTTAGGGCTATTGGTCTATAGTCATTGAGAGATACCACCACTGACTGCTTGGGGACTGGCACTATAATCGATGTCTTCAGGCAGGTAGGGACAGAACCCTGCAACAGGGATAGGTTAAAAATGTCCGTAAACACACCAGCTAATTCTGCAGCGCAGTCCCTAATAGCCCGTCCCATGATTCCATCCGGTCCAGCTGCCTTCCTAATGTTAATGCTCCGAAAGGCACGTTGTACGTCACAGGTCTGTAATAAAAATGGTTGTCTATCAGTAGTAGTTTCTGATGATGTGCTGGTAGCCAATGCTGTAGTGACGGTAGTTCCAGTTCCCACCTCAAAGCGACTAAAAAATTGATTCAGTTGATCAGCCAGGTGCGCACTGCTGCTAGCCAGTTCGTTTTTAATATTTTGCCCTGTAATTTGTCGCAGGCCTTGCCATACTCGACGAGGGTCGGAGCTCTCAAAATGTTTTTCGATCCTCCGGCAGTACATAGCTTTGGCGTTCCTAATGCCCTTTTTCAATTTGGCTCTGGCTTCTCTATACTGTTGCGCATCACCAGAGTGAAAAGCAGCATTTCTTGCCTTTAACAGAAGATACACATCCCTGTTTAGCCAGGGCTTGTTGTTAGGGAACACCCGTATTTGTTTGGTGGTAGTGACAACATCAATGCAGCTTTTAACGTAGAACAGTACTGTTGAAGCGTATGTGTCCACATTATTCTCCACAAAAAGCGACCACTCGGTGCTCCGAAAGCAATCTTGAAGTTGCTCAGATGCACCTACTGGCCACACTCGTATCTCTCTAGTTGATGGTCTAATTCTGCGTACGAGAGGTCTATATGATGGTATCATAAGTAAAGATATGTGGTCTGACTGCCCCAAATTGGGCAAGGGCTTGGTCTTGTATCCATGCATGATGTTACTATATACTCGGTCCAGGGTATTTCCCCCCCTAGTGGGACAATCAACATACTGGTGGAACTTAGGGAGCACAGTCCTTAAATCGGCTCGGTTAAAATCACCAGCAACCACAAATGCTCCATCCGGGTGGGCCCGCTGCTGTCTGCTAATAGCAGTTAGCAGGTGGCCCATAGCTGTAGTAGTGTTTGCATCGGGAGGTATATACACCGCTGTTATTATAACAACATTAAACTCACGTGGCAAATAAAAAGGGCGGCACTTCACCACTAGGTACTCCAAGTCAGGAGAGCAATGCGTGTCCATTTGTTTGATGTCCGAGCTCCAGTTGTTATTTATATAAACGCAAATTCCTCCTCCTCTGCTCTTCCCGGATTCGGCGGTTCTATCCGCTCTAATTACTGAGCGTCCTTCTAGCTGCAGAAGTCCCTGTGGAAAGGAGGGATCCAGCCACGTCTCTAGAAGGACCATAACACAGCAGTCCCGGATACTTTTCTGCCGAGAGGTAATAAGTTCCAACTCCTCTACCTTGTTGGGTAAGGATCTCACATTTGATACAAGGAGACTTGGCAATGCAGGCTTGTGGGGATTTTTACCTAGCCTCACTCGTAGACCAGCCCTGCAACCCCTCTTCTGCTTGCGCCCCCTCCGTTTTCTTTTCTTTCTGGCAAGGAGAGCAAGGGGAGTATCCCAAGAATGTGCAAGATATGGAGGCTCTCTGATAAGCTCAGCTGGAATGTTATAGGTTGAGACCTCCTGGCTGCAACCTTCTCCTCTGCCGATACTTAAGAGCTCTTGACGACTATAAATTACTTGTGCCTGAGTATTCACAGTCCCTAGCAGCAATAAGTTCACAAATAAAAATAAAACACAAATCACTGAATACCGGTCTTCGGAGTGCCGAGCCGCTGCAAGTGCTTGCGCCGCCATCTTGAAATCCTACAAGATTTCAAGCATACAACATGTGAATCACATGATCGCTGACGCACAGGTCTTTCTGTACCCAGAAGAGGGCAGAACGGGGGAGTGGAATGGGGGTAATGGCTGGGTAAAATGGGATGTAATCTTGCCTTGCTCATGAGAACTTACAGAATACATGATACTTCTCCAAATCAATGTAAGTCTTGGAAATGAATACCCATATAACACTTTCCTTGTACAGTATCTTTGCTTCTCCATTTGAACATATTTTTTTTTAATGTAAAAGGTGCCTATCCCTTTACATGTGTTCAAGATGTTCCTATGGAACATACTTTTTAGGAAAAGGGGGTTCTAATCAGACATGCTGGAATCTTACCTCCAACCATTTGAGACCTTGCACACTCTGTGAGATTTCATGTGATTTTGGGCAAAATCTTCCTCCAAATGGCCATGATTGTGCCCAAAATTGGTGGCCATTGGTGGAGGCAGCAGGGCAGGCACGCCCCCACAAATCTCTAAAACATGGGTGCTGTTTATATTTCAAAAATCCAACTCTTCTTCCTGATTTGTATTTTCTAAATTTGTGTCCCATGTGAGGTTTGATGAAACTACTCTCCCCCACAAAAAGCTTTAACTTCCCTACTGTTCCCCCAGTTTTTTTTTTTGGGGGGGGGGGAATCACTTTCCTGAATCCATACTGGTTAAATGTTAAAATGCACATGATTTCCTAAAAGGCACACCTGCCAAGAAATAACACTATCAAAGATTGGAAGAGCGATTTGCTCTAGCCAAAACTGGAAAACAAAATTGGAGCTCTCGGTGTTTCTATTACCTCTGTGGATGACCTAGAATGCTGTTCAGCTTTGTCTTCTTAGCTTGTCTGGTAGATGATTTGAATGTCAGTCTGTCTAGTCTTGGCATAAATATCATCCTTCACCTCTGTTAGTAAGAAAAGGATACTTATATATGAAGGTAGACTGCCAGAATCCAAACCAATATTTATCTAGTGTAAGTACTTGACATTTCCAAAGCATTGTTAAAATAATTAAGTTGTTAATTATTTCTAAAGAAAGCAAATGTTACCATTCTTTTTCTAGAGATGTGGAAGCTAATGGAGAATGCTAAATGAATCTCTCATTGTCACAAATGAGTCAGACTGAATTATAAGTGGAGGATTGAGGGCTTCCTGTCTCTCTGTTTCAAGTTACAAGTAGGTAGCTGTGTTGGTCTGCCGTAGTCAGGGCTTGTGGGATCCATTCAGGGCTTCTTGCTTTCCCTATATACAGGCATCACATGCCCCATAACTGTCCCATTTTACTTGGGACATCTAGGACTCACAGAGGCCAATCCCAGCTTCTCTTTGCACCCCAGAATGTCCCCCCTTTTTTGGTCTGGCACTCCTCTCCTGGTGCCAATGTTGGAGGGTATGGCACCATATGATTTCAGCCTATGAACTTTGGAACATAGCTACTGACTTGAATCAATGTTCCCTGAAACAAGCTGTTTGCTTACTGCAGTCTTGGAATGGGAAACTTCTATGACTCAGTGACTAGTGGTATCATTCTAGGATGGGAAACAAGGAGGAAGTCATCAGTTTCATTAGTGTATGCAGAATTGGGTACAATTGAGTCTTTTGACAATGGTTTGAATACTGATGGGGTAAATGCTATAGGAGGTATGGGGTGGGGGAATCATAGCAAATCTTGTTCAGTCCACACACATTTGTTGTGATACACCTATATAAAGCATCCCCGTCATTCAGGAGGGGATAATTCATTTTCATTCAGATTCAGCTGGTTCGAGAGGTGAGCTTTTTCGTATAGTCAGCACTGCTATTCATATCCACCCTGAGTCTCTGGGGGATTCCCAGGATGAGATGTGCCTGTCACATCTCATGCTGAAAGTCAGCTGTAATGGCAGATATAGGCAAGTGTTAACACTTTAATGTCTGCTAGGAATGTCTGCTCCACTAGGCCCAACACTGGGCGATTCTGATACATCAATCAGATGCTAATGTTACAAATCATGGGCCTGCCTATTTTCTAATGACATTGAAAATGCAGGAAATGCATAGATTTTCTTCTTATTTTCAGCTAGCTCCCTAATAATAATAATAATAATAATAATAATACTAATAAAAACCACAGATGTGTTCGTACCCTTTCCTTTTAGAAGACATCTGAAGGCAGCCCTGTTTAGGGAAGTTTTTAATGTCTGATGTTTTATCACATTTTTTATATTCTGTTGGGAGCCGCCCAGAGTGGCTGGGGAAACCCAATCAGATGGGTGGGGTCTAAATTAACAACAACAACAACTTCCTCTCATGATTTACTTTTCTTTACTCTAAATCACCACCATCAACAGTAACTTCCCTTAGCAGTAATGATGTTAGTGGTTTCCTCTATCACTGGGAGCTCTAGTGCTGTGCAAAAGGAAAAAAGAAAAAGATACAGAAACAAAGAAAGAGAACAAAAGAAAGAAAAGAAGAAGAAAATGTTCTCCAGTTTCTTGAAATGTTTTTTCCCCCCTCCTGCAAAAGAAGTTCCCTCTGGGATGTGACACTCAGAAAGTTGCACAGAAGGAAATGCAGCCTTGGGCTGAAAATTGTTCCCATCCCTACAATAAGTTATGAGAGTTTGATTTGTAGAAGCATCTCCTCACTGGTCCAATGCCTTGGGGCATCCAGTAATATATATCCTTTGGAGCCCCGTTACTTGCAGCTCCTATATATACGGTGCAAAAGCCAAATTCAATGACATGATGCTAGATTACAAAAATGTGTACAGTGGTACCTCGGGTTACATATGCTTCAGGTTACATATGCTTCAGGTTACAGACTCCGCTAACCCAGAAATAGTGCTTCAGGTTAAGAACTTTGCTTCAGGATAAGAACAGAAATCGTGCTCTGGCGGCGCAGCGGCAGCAGGAGGCCCCATTAGCTAAAGTGGTGCTTCAGGTTAAGAACAGTTTCAGGTTAAGTACGGACCTCCAGAACGAATTAAGTACTTAACCCAAGGTACCACTGTATGTGTGTGCGAGAGTGATACCACATAGCCAAGAGGCACTATATTTAAAGCAGTATCATGCCACTTTAAACGGCCATGGCTCCGTCACCCCAGGAATTCTGGGAACTGTTGTTTGTTAAGGGTGCTGAGAGATGTTCAGAGAACCCACCATTCCCTCACAGAGCTACAGTTCTCAGGGTGGTTGAACAATCAGTCCCTCGCCCCAGGGAACTCTGGGAACTGTGGCTCTGTGAGAGGAATGAGGATCTCCTAACAACTTCCAGTGGTCTCTGGTTTACAGGGCCGGAAATGAATTTTACTCTCAACCACAAATGGCTCTAGACTGAGAGGTGTTTTTTTTTTTTTTTAAATGATATTTATTGGAATTTTTTTTAGAGTTACAAAAGAAAACAAAATAGAAAAAGAACAAAGAAAGAACAAAGAAAAACACAAACCACATCCAACAATACAAATTAAAAAAAAACCCAAAAATACACCGCAAACATTTAAAAACAAATCCATTATTCTCAAATCCTCAACTGTCATTACCTTCTTTCTTTGACCTCCTCCTCCTCCCTTTTTTTGTATCCTAGTTGTTAATTGTTGCAGCAAATCCTTTCCATATTTCATAAAATTCTGTCATTACATTACCTTAAACTATTTTAATCTTATCTTACTATAAAAAACCTTGAAACTTAAAACTTAAATCTTATTTTTACCAACTTCTCATAACCATAATATTCTTACATAATTCTTTAAACATTTTTACTAAAGCCAAGTAATTTCATTCCAACATTTTTCTAACATTCATCAATTTTATAAAACAATCCTTCTAGTATTTTTCTAACATTCATCAATTTTATAAAACAATCCTAGTAGTAAAAAAAGAAATAAAAACAATCCAATCTTCATCCAGAGTCCCTTCCTCCTGGTCCCGGGTTTTGTCAGTCCTTATTATCCCATCGATCTAGCGCATTAACCTGGTAACCTTATATCCGAGGCCCTTAAGTCTCTTCCATGTCCCTTCCGCAGCTCTTCTTCATATTTGTAACTGTATTTTCCCTTGTCTCCTGCTCGTTTCACTCGTGGGAACTCCAGCTTAACAATATTTTTGACCCTTCTCGACAGATCAGCCCCTTTTCCATAATCGACACTAAATTCCATGTGGTATTTAAGAACATGTTTCAAAATCCCTTCAAAATTAGGAGCCCCCACAATCCCAGACATCTCACAGCCCATTGCCAGACTTGAAAAGTCCAAACATCCCTGCATAGGGGGGTCTATTCAATCCCCCATTTCCAAACCAAACCAAACTTTTTCTTTCCAAATCTGGCTTTTTCCAAGTTCATTTGTCAAATCCGAAAGCTCATATTCCTGTAGGGCCTGTTCTGTCAGGACACACTCCTGATTTAATTCCTGGGTGGGCTCCACATATTTTCCCACTGCCTGTTCAAAATTTCCCACTGCCTGTTCAAAATTTCTAATCGAATCAGCCATTAAATTCGTCTTCTCATGTAGCTGTTCCAGTAGGGCATTTGTTTTATAGAAAGCACACAACAGAGCTTCTGAATACATTGTCCTACAAGGTCAGAAGTCTATTCCCACGATTGTAATCTGTAACAGCTGCCAGCTCCTCGGAGTTGGTTACAGTTTCACAGTCTCCCTCTAGGGGGAAAACTTCTATTTGTTCTTTCTTTTAAAGACAAGTCTAGCAACAAAAGTTTCCTTTTTCAGATATTTTGTCAATATTTGTTCCTTTAAGAAGCGAAGGGGAACAATGGAGTCAAAGTTTCTCTTCTTATAGCTATCTGTGAAAAACGTTGTCTCTGGTCAATGAGCTTCAAAAAACGTCAGTCCTAACACCCCGCTCCAGGATCAGGATGGTGGAAAGTTACTTTACTTTACCCTCACTTCTGCAGGTTTAAACAGTCCGAAAAAATCCCCCCTCTTCTCCTGCTTCCGAAGGGGGTTCAACAATTTTAAATGATGAAAGTTAATCTTTTACAGGCGATTTTCTGAGCTCTAGTTTGCCATGTCTTTGCTTTAATCTATCTACAAAGAAACGGAAGGCTGACTTCCTGTTTAGACCTTCCCGTTTCAGCGCCAAACTGAGATAAACTTTTAAGTCCAATTTTCCTTTCTGCTCACAAGTCCTTATTTAGAGTCCAATTGTCCGAGCTTAGGTACTCACGGGTGATTATTTTAGAAGCCAGATTGTCCCAGGAAAAAGGCAGCGCTCTCCGGCAACGGCTGTGCGGCTTCGCTCCACGGAAGAAGCAGTTGACTCTCAGCACCGCGCCACTTCCCCCTCTTCGCTCCGGAGCCCGTTAATGGGTTCTTTTGCGGGTTGGGGGGGCGCTAAGGGTGCCCGCCGAGTCCCATGGTCACAGGCTTCATCCGCCTGTGATTTTTGAATGGGTCCCCGCTTCGCCGTAGTGGAAAAGACCCGATTCCCGTGGAGCTGGTCCCTCCAGTTCAGAGGGAATCCGCCATTAGACTGAGAGGTTTTTTGCCTTTCAGTTGATAGCAAGTGTTTGCTAGGCATCTCACCTTCACTGTCACAAATTCGGAAGATGTGGAAATGGCATTGGGCAGAGTATAGGCATATAGACCCCTTAAGGGGCCTTGGGTGGTGAACAGTCCCCAGCCCTAGGCTGAGAAGGCTGGTCTGGTCAATAGCCATCTCAAGTTACCCACAGTCCCAGTCCTGTAGTATTGCGCCACATTGAGTCTTCAGTGCTGCATAACTCCCAATACAATGCCCTGTCAGGTGTGCAGGGATTAAGATTGGACTTCGGGTCAGAAGATCCTAACCAAAGCCTTTGCATGCAGCCCCACCGACTGGTCAAACTGTGGCCAATTTTCACAAGCATGTCTCTTGGTCTGTTGTTGGCTTGCACCCTCACCTGGCCTTGAAGGCGGCCGCAGGATGCCTGCCCCACAATCCTGGGAAGCACTTGGGGGCAACTAGTGAGATCACCCTCTTTGGCATTCATTGGGCAGGGGAGCAGACAAACATTCTCAGATGTTAACATTCACTTCTAAACTTGCAAATGTCTTGAGTTCCCATCCACTGGGTACAGAATGAAACAAACTTCCAGTTTCAGCCCAATAAGCAATTTATTTTTTGTCCAGTTGCAGAGAATCCTTATTTGTTCACATTATTATTTCTAGAAGATTGTGTGCAGCTCAATATCTTGGCAGAATGATTGGTTTTAGATGCCTATCTTTCACATGAAGTGAATGATTGAAACTAAGCTGTTTTCACCCACCAGCAAAGCATCTAGTCCTGTTTACCCACCATGTCACGTAATTTCATAAGATACATACTTTTAAAAATGAGAATATTTCTGCACCCTCCATGCTCAGATATGGACTTGCAACCAAACTACCCGCATTGCTCTTTGGTGGTAGAGGGGGAGGGGTAAACACCAGGTTGGTTAGTTGGCAAGTAATAGGAAATTAATAGGAGGGACATGGGTGGCGCTGTGGGTTAAACCACAGAGCCCAGGACTTGCCAATCAGAAGGTTGGCAGTTCGAATCCCCGCGACAGGGTGAGCTCCCGTTGTTCGGTCCCTGCTCCTGTTAACCTAGCAGTTCGAAAGCACCTCAAAGTGCAAGTAGATAAATAGGTACCGCTCCAGCGGGAAGGTAAATGGTGTTTCCGTGCGCTGCTCTGGTTCACCAGAAGCGGTATAGTCATGCTGGCCACATGACCTGGAAGCTGTACGCCGGCTCCCTCAGCCAATAAAGCGAGATGAGCGCCGCAACCCCAGAGTCGGTCATGACTGGACCTAATGGTCAGGGGTCCCTTTACCTTTACCTAATAGGAAATACCCCTTATGGAGAATGACTACTAGTCAGAAAAGTGAATTCTGGGCTTGACTGGCAAATGGTCTTACCTGCTGTGAGTTATCTTCCTGTGTCTCCTCTTTAGACAGGCAACCAACTGGGGCTTTTAATTGTTCGTTATTCCAGGTTTTGCAGCTGGTTGTTTAGATTTGAAATTGGATTTCCGATTTTAAAGGTTGCCTTAGTTTGCTTTTTAACTGTGAATGTTGTGCTATTGCCTTGTTAATTGTGACAAACTTTGTGACATGGGATCTATGAGCATAAGGAATGAAGAGACAGCAAGTAAAAAAAAAAAAAGGAAAACATGATCACAGAATTTTGTTGTCAAATTTGTATAGCATCCTTCATCTGAAGATCCCAGGGTGGTTCACAATAGAAAAATACAAAATGAGACTACAAAATAAAACAAAAACAAATGAATGACCCCCTTCCCACAAAAACATTTTTAAAATCTTTGCCAAGAGTAATAAATGATTAAATTGCTGAACAGGCTAGTTCATGAAAATTAAAACAATCCTTTTCTTACCATCTGCATAATATTTATTGAAGCCCAGGAATTACTTGAGGAGCCATTCCTAAGCCGAATAATCATGTCACCTTCCTAGAATGAAACATAGACCATTTAGCATTAAAAATCCATGTCCTTGATCCATTCAATAAGCTTTGTAAAAATGAATGTTACATACCAATCAACTGCCCTGAAAAAACTGAGACATTCAATTTCCCCCCATGAGAGCACAGCATCCATTTAGGGCGCCTTGCTCTTGGTGGTTTTAGGCTGAGATCTCACCCCCCCCCCAAAGCACAAGTCACATGAGTCATGCGACTTGCCCAGCATTTTGGACCCAGAAGATGGTGTCCCAGATTTGGGCCACATTGTGCTGCAGGATATGATGTTAGCTACTGGGCAGAATCTATACAGTGGTACCTCGGGTTACATATGCTTCAGGTTACAGACTCTGCTAACCCAGAAATAGTACTCGGGTTAAGAACTTTGCTTCAGGATGAGAACAGAAATCGTGCAGCAGCGGTGCGGCAGCAAAGGGAGGCCCCATTAGTGCTTCAGGTTAAGAACAGTTTCAGGTTAAGAATGGACCTCCAGAATGAATTAAGTTCTTAACCCGAGGTACCACTGTACAGTGCAATTAATACACAAAGGGCATCATATTAGTGACAAGAGTGAAGCCTTTGCCAAAGACTAGCTGAGCTGCAGTGATGTCATAGAGGAGTGGAGCATGTGGAGTTGCTGGCTGCTATTGGCTAAACTGGCCTGAATCTAATAAGACAGACACAAGCTGGTATAAAGGAAGACATGGGCCTCAGAAAGGAGGATGCAGAAACCTCTGAACTGAGCAGCAGGGAAGGGTGTATTTAGAAGAGGAGTACTGGAAGGGAAGAGAGGAGAAAGCAAGATAAGCTGAGAAAGAATGTGCACAGAGAAAAAATACACATGGCTCTCATTTTCAGATTTGCAGGCCACTAGTCTGAATATATTCGGTGTAAAAACAGTGAAAATTCCAGGAGCCCCCTTTGCCTTGCTTAGAAAATATATCAGCAGGCAACATAAAATGCTCAAATCGGTTTTACGCTTCCTACTGTTGGGTCACTAAAGAATGAGGGAGAGATTTATTTTTTAAAAATCTTACTTCCAGTAAACATACTTAGTTGCTCTTTCCTAATGTCTCGGTTGACATTTAAGTGTTCACAAATCATGCATTTCTAATAATCTTGGGAAAATGTCAGTGTGTTCTCTAATGGGGTGCTTCTGCAGAGTAACCTCTGGCTGCCTTTTACATGTGGGCTTTCAGCGCCATCACTTATTGCCAGGCCACTGCATCTGACGAAGTGCCTAACCTCATGTCACTGAATAAACAGATGCACCTCTCAATGAGGCTTCTCTTAGAAGCTTCTGCCTTCTGGTTACCACACAGAGGGAGGAGTTTCAAAAGAGCCAAGCAGTGCTATTTTTCTAGAAAAAAGAAGTGCCAGAACTCACCATGAACACCTCCCTTGTTATCTTAGAATGGCAATGGTGCCCACCTGAGAGGTGCCAGAACTGAGTTCCTGTGAGTTTCCACCTGGAGCCAAGGCAGCTTTTTCTGCTTTGGATGCCATGTTTGAAGAAAATAAAGATATTTAGCAGAGTGGAGGAAAGATATCTCACCAACTTAAGTGGAAGATTTTCTAAATTTAATCTCTGTTTATGAGAGGATAGTGAAGCAAAATTCCATATGTCGGTATTAGAGTAGAGGAGAGAGGCGTGGGTGCCCATAATAATTTTTCCAGGGCAGGGGGAAGAAAAACAATGGAAGCAGGAGCGGCCTAGTTGTTCAACCCCCCCCCCCCCCAAAAAAGAGAGAACAGTGACTGTACATTTTGCTTCACATCTCAGGTTCTACAAGTGGTTTTGTTGAGCTAGGGTGCTCAAGTATTTTACTTGATGTTAAATGCACAAACCTACAGTTACACTCAAATTCCTGTTTTGCAGAAGGGAGCGGTTTGGAGGTACTCCATGCTGTGAGATGGTGGAGATATTTTGTTTGTGTGTGTGTGTGTGTGCACGGTTGATTTTAAGAAAGGAAGAGAGCCGAAAGAAACCTCACCAGCTTTGAGGCAACAGATGCACGAATTTCCCAACACTCTTTGAGGCGGATTTCAAATAACACTATTGATAGTCAACCTAAAGAAAAGCCAAGGGTAATTAGGTTTCAACCACCTGAAACAGAAGGTTTCAGATTAATCCAATGTGCCCGATGCAATCGTAATGTAAATAATTATAGACATTCACAGTCTGAAAAGTTTGCTCAGCTTTTCTTTTCCTCCAAGGTGACATTCATTGGTTTCTGACTATTTGACTAACTGCCTGGCTATGTACGCAGCAAATGTTTTTCTGCTTTACAAATCTCCTTGGGAAAAGGAAGCTACTTCAGCCTTATAACATGTAAAGCTCTTAACACAATTTGCACTGAATCATAGAATTGTAGAGTTGGAAGGGACCCCAAGGGTCATCTAGTCCAACCCTCTGCAATGCAGGAATCTCAGCTAAAGCATCCATGACAGATGGCCATCCAACCTCTGCTTAGAAACCTCCAAGGAACGAGAGCCTACAACCTCCAAAGGGAGACCATTCCACTGTCGAACATGGAGAGAAATAAACTGAAACGGGGCGAGGAATAATAGCAGAAGTTTAGAAAACAATTTTTAAGTGCTTATACCAGCTACATACCAGTTTAGTTGACATGCTTGGCAAAAACAACAACAAACAAACAACAACAACAACAGAATGGAGTATCCTAGGAAAAGGCATGGCTGGCCCATACCCTGAAGTGAAGCATTCCACACTGCAATATTTTTTTTGTCACAGAGCCCTCTTATATTACAGTTACCACCACAGACCAATGAGATATAAGCAGCAGGTCCATCAATGAGGCTGTGAGGAATGTTAATGAAGCACTTTGCTACACCTCCCACCTTTCAGAATATTCTTCCTTTTCTGCTTTTCGGCTTCCATTCCCAGAGTAGGGTTTATTTGGGCCCATCTAGAAGAAGAAGAAGAGGAGGAGGAGGAGGAGGAGGAGGAGGAGGAGGAGTTTGGATTTGATAGGGTTTAACTACTGTTCCCAGAATTGGACAAGAAAATTGGCTTCCAGGTGGAAAAATCAAAATTAGAAACAGAATTGCTAGAACCCAAAACTAAGATTTTGTCAAAGATGTATAACTTGCTGTTGAAATGGAATACACAGGATGAAACGGTAAAATCAACTGTGATTAAATGGGCACAAGATGTTGGACATAACATAATGATGGCTGACTGGGAACAGTTATGGACCACAGGTATGAAGTTTATGGCATGCAATGCCTTAAGAGAGAATATTATGAAAATGATATACAGGTGGTACATGACACCAGTCAAGCTCACAAAAATCTACCATTTGCCCGATAATAAATGTTGGAAATGTAATGAAACTGAAGGTACATTCTTTCACCTTTGGTGGAAGTGCCCAAGGATTAAGGCTTTCTGGGAGATGATTTATAACGAACTGAAAAGGGTATTTAAATATACCTTTCTGAAGAAACCAGAAGCCTTTCTCCTCGGCATGGTCGGCCAAATGGTGCCAAAGAAGGACAGAACTTTCTTTATGTATGCCACAACAGCAGCAAGAATACTTATTGCAAAGTATTGGAAGACGCAAGATCTACCTACCCTGGAAGAATGGCAGATGAAGGTGATGGACTACATGGAACTGGCAGAAATGACTGGCAGAATCCGAGACCAGGGAGAAGAGTCGGTGGAAGAAGATTGGAAGAAATTTAAAGACTATTTACAGAAATATTGCAAAATTAATGAATGTTAGAATGATGTCAGAATGAAGTTAAGTGGTTTAAGCAGCAATGTTTTAAAGGCGTATGAAAAATAGATTATTAACAGGTGAGAACTCAAAGTTATATTATATTAAGTTAAAGGATTAAGATAAAAACAAAGAGGGAAAGAAATTGCTGAATTAACTAACTGAACTGGAATACAAAAAAGGGAGGTGTGAGGAGGTCAGGGAAGCAAGGATATGAATATATGACATGGAAAGATTGATGTGGTTTTTTTAAAATGTTTTTTATCTTTTTTCTGTATTCTGTATTTTTTTTTGTCTTTTCTTCTAATCTTTTTATTTATGTAATTTTTTTCCTTTGAAAACTTAATAAATATCATTAAACAAAAAACAAAAAAACAAAGTCACATCCACACCATACATTGAAATCACATTTAAAGAACATGCGTTCCCCCAAGGAATCCTGGGAATTGTACTTTGTTAAGGGTTCCTGGAATTATAGGGTTTAACTACTGTTCCCAGAATTCTTTGGGGGAAAGTCATGTGCTTTAAACATCTGTTGTGGTTGTGACCTCATTTCCTGCTTCTTCAGTGTGATTTTTGGTATGGCTAGTATCCATGTTGGATTTTTCTTTTAAATAAATCCATTCATTCATAGGAACATATGTTTGTTCCAGGTGGGTCAGTCTTCCAACAACCATAGTTTGACTACTTCAGTCAAATACAGTGGTACCTCTGGGCATGAACTTAATTCGTTCTGGAGGTCTGTTCTTAACCTGAAACTGTTCTTAACCTGAGGTACCACTTTAGCCAATGGGGCCTCCTCCTGCTGCTGCTGTGCCACCGCCGGGCAATTTCTGTTCTCATCCTGAGGTAAAGTTCTTAACCCGAGGTACTACTTCCGGGTTAGCAGAGTCTGTAACCCGAAGTGTTTGTAACCTGAAGCGTTTGTAACCTGAGGTACCAGAAAAGCTCTTTAGTGTGGGAAGAATAAAAACTCCTGGCGAACAATAAATTTATATAAAAAGTAACACGTACCAAGAAGACCAATGGCAAAGGAATTAATAATTGCCACCCCAGGTTCTGGTGCCTCATTTAAAACAATGTGAGAAACTCAAAGCGGCTGGAATAGCTGGCAATTCAATGGGAGCAGGAAAGGTGTAAAACTCTTGGTCCCTTGTGCAGTGGAAAAAATTGATTACTACAGAAGAAGCCTTCCCTTGCAGAGGTTCTAGCTCTGTTTTCCTAATTTCTCTTTCAACAAAGACCATCAAATGCCATTAATCTCCAGCCGGTGAGTGAGGGCATTTGCATGCTATATACACCACAGGTGTTGATGATGAGTTTATTACTTTTAATTATAATAATTCCCATACTAAAGCCAGAGCCAAATAGCTTCTTCTTCTTTTATTTACACCTCCGGTTGTGAAGAAATATGAAAACAGAAAATGTATCATTATATCTTATTGAGGTGATAATGAAGCTGCTTTGCTCACACGAGGGGGGAAATGGTTTTGTGTGTTTCCTCCATGATGAGTCAGTGCGGCATAATAAGCTACCTGGCATTTAGAGGGCGGAGGACGTCCTGCAAGGAGGTCAAGTTATTATAAAAGCACAGCCAGGTGCGGAACGGCGATTTGCTGCTGCAGCAGCTGATCCCAGCCATTTCCTGACATCCAGATACTCAATATGTTCTCTTGAATGTGTTAGGTGCTTCATAAAGCAGCCATTTTCTCTCTCTTCACATGATCCCTCACATCTGCAGCACGAGACATTTGTGTGGACAAACCTCATGGTTGAACTAAGCTGTGCCTAGCTCACAACAAGTAAGCATCGTGTTCACTTTTCTGCCTGAAAGTAAAACTCTTCAGAGGCCAGTCATATGCGAAAAACACAGGAAGCTGCCTCACACCCAGTTAGACCATTGGTGCATCTAACTAAGTGTTGTCTTGCTGGCAGAGGAGCTAAATTGAAAGGAGGAAGCCAAATCATGTGCCATAGGGACTCTCTTCTTGAAATTAAAATAATGTCCAAACATTTGTTAAAATACTCAAAAGCTCTTACTTGTAGAACATATAGCTAAAGAAGAATATATGCAAAGTATTTACATTCACATGGTTATCCAAGCATGGACTTAGTTTTTACTTAGTTGACGATTACAGCTTACTCCTTAAACATTAAAACAAAGTGTGTCTTTCTCTTTCCCATATTTGCACTCAGCCTTCTGTACATTCCCCATCAATTTCCATACTTCTTTCTGTCATATATATTCTCACAGAAACATTAGCACTCCTCTCTATTGCAGAGAGAGAGAGAGAGAGTTATCTAACTCTGTCACTTCTTCAATGTACGTGGAGATACAGCCATTACAATTAAGTCACTCACACACGGAACAAAAAGAAGAATATAAAAAGATACCACCCATGTGACCAGAGGTAACCAATCACATGAGAGTTGCTCTGAGGAACATTCCAGAATTAAACATCCCAGAAATTAAATTCACAGTAATGCATTTAAGCATTCCCAATTTCAGTAAATTAAATCACTGTACTTAGCATGTCTACTCTGATTGGCTGTCTCTCTCCAAGGTTTAAGACAGGGCACATTCCCAATCCAGGGATTGGACCTGGAACCTTCTATAGGCAAAGTGATGCTCTACGTCTGAGGTATAGCATCTCCCATTCTTTTCTCCTCCTCCTTCTAGTAGCAAATACCAAGAATGCTATTTATGCTTCATGACTACACCTGCTGTTGTATGGAACATTCCATCTTTTCATTTTTAAAAAACCTAGTGTCATCCCACTGTTTTCAGATTTATTTTTTAAAATCCCCATCCATTATATAGGGATGGGATATCATGTTATTGACCCTCAATTGCAGCTGGGATGTTAGTAAATAGGATAAAGGGAAAAGTCTAGACAGTCTTGACAAGGAGACCATTAGGTTTATCTGTGCGTTTTAGATAATTCCTTCCCACCTGTAATTGCAAGAGTCTTTGAAAACCCAACCTTGTAAGTAAAACCTGTCACCTGCAAGTGAAAATGTACAAGTTATCGATTCATTTTCATTTATGAATATCCTGGAATTTGGAGATGCACCAGGGTGCTAGCATAAAGAAAACAAGAAGGAAAGTGAAAACAAGAAAGGCAGCAGATGAGCTGGTGAGTAACAAACAAACACACACACACACACACACACACACCACCCCCGCATGATGCTTTAAATGTCATCCTTCAGTCTTTCTACTTGAGCCCCAGCCCAAACTGAGTGCCAGAAGTGTGATGCCACATTCCTAATAATGACCGCTCCCCACTTAAAACGGGGGGCGCCCTTTGCGTGGACGTGTGCAGCCCCTAGATCTGGAGTGGCCCCAACAGCATAGGCTTGGCTTTGCCTTCCCTCAGGTGTGATACCTGGAGGTCTCCGCCTACCTCAGTCAGTTGTCCAATCCCACCTGGGGGAAGCGTTGCCAAGGAGACCAGGCCAGGTAGGGGAGGGATTACCTGCCCACACAATAGAGGGAGGATCTTACCTAGGAATCCTCACTTGGCCACATTCCTAATAAAAAGAGGAAACAGAGTTTTGTGGAATACCACAGCATAGTGCCAGATTACAGCAGTCCTGCAGCACCTTCTGGAACAGACACCTCAGGTAGAAACAGAAGCACAGCCAAACAGTATCCCCCACCCAGACAGGCAATTCAAAAGGATCCTACAATCAACTGATGAGGAGTCTAGAATAATCTACATGGTGCATTTCTTCTGTGGTCCACCAAGCCAATCACAGCCTACTAAAGGCTCAAAAAACCCAATTGTGTTTGCTGCATGCTTGATGCTGCAAAAACAGGGGTGATGCACCTGGTGAACAACCTCAAGGTTTCGACATATGTCCTGCATTCTGTGCTAGCCTTGGTTGGTCACAACAAATGGTACAGACCTCTTAATCCTCATACATTATGAGCCTAGTTTACCAAACCATTTTCATCTGACTCCCATTTCTACTATCTGCTAAGTGAATGGGGTAACACACACAAACAACGCAACTGTTAGATGAAATGATGCCCTTTGCAACTTCTCCTCCACAGTTTGCTACTGCTATACCAAAAGAACTCTTGCCTTATGTTGGCCTTCTTAAATTGCTTTAGCTCAGCTTTAAAACTAGTGTAAGGTAGTAAATAACAACACTGAAGGGTCTCATTGAATCCTGAAGTGAAACTGGTTCTGACGGCAAGCAACAAACAGCACAATTCACCATTTCCCCCAAGCAGTTGTTGACAGTTGTCTTTTTTTCTTTGTTGTTTACAATTAGTCAATATATGTTTAGGCAAAGTAGCAAGTGCCATTGAAAGACCATAGTGCTATTGATGAGTGCTGGAGATATCACAGCAGCAGTCCTAATGAACTGAGCTGAAACTCTGGCTTCCCAAGCTTGTAAAGTGGCCAGTTATCACCACCTTGGTTTGTACGGGATTGGTGGCCACAATGAAGGCACCCAGGGAGTCTGAAGGGTGCAAAGAATTAGCACCCACCTCTGTCCCCAACTGGGATGGCTATAAAGAGGATTACAGAAATTTGTGGAGGGAAAAGCTATTGATGGCTGCTAATCCTGATTTTTTACCTGCTGAATTAGGTGGGCTACAGACATGATCGAGCAGGGCTCTTCTTAGATTCTTAGGTTCCCCAACAGGGCTGGATTAAGACTTTAAGAAGACCCTAAGCACCTTGGTGTCCCCATACATATCTAATTTAAAATATAAACAATAAAACATAAAATTAAATTTTATTTTTTGAAATGAAACAAAACCTACAGTAAGATGAAAAATAATGTTTATTTTTTGCATACTTAACTTTATTTATATTTGAAAAAATTGCTCCTACTTTTGCAAAGTCTTTGATCAGAACCTCATAACTAATCTTATGCAACACATCTGCTTCTATACTTAGTAGAGATAAAGACATCCAGCCTGCCTTGTTGCACAGTTGTTCTGTTGGGATTTTTAATACACTTCAACTGAGAAAATGAATGCTCAGCTGAGCAATTTGTGACCATTAATGTTAAAAATCAAGCCATTTCTGTGGTGCACCCTTCCCTTGATGCTCTAAGCACATGCTTATTTTGTTTGATGGTTAATCCAGCCCTGTTCCCCAAGCCTCAAAAACACATGGGGGCAAATGACTGTCCATACATACTGCCATAACAGTACTTTTTTTTTTTTTTTTTAAATGATATTTATTAAGATTTTCAAAAATACGGAAAGTAAAAATTAAAATACATTCAAAGCCTTATTTTCATACATCCACTTTCCGGGACTCCCCCCTTCCCCCACCCCTACCATATTCCTCTTTCATATTGTTGGCTCCACAAGCTCTCAGTTCTAATTGAAACTTAATTTGTTTAGACCATTATTCGAATTTAAAATTTATACACTCCTCATCAATACCCTTAATAAAAAGACAAAAATTCTCTCCCCAGGGCCCACCCCATTTTCATTCCACAATTTCCCTTTTTTTAATGATAAGGACACCCCACACAATAGAAATATAAGAAATAAGAAATAAAAAGTATAATAGATGAGAAAAAGCTCATTAAAAAAAAAAAAGTTAACAAGCCTTTGGATTTTAGTTCTCCCCCCCCCCCTGTCCCCGGTTTAATTTCCCCCTGACCACCAAACCATGTTATCTGCCTGGAATTCTTAAAGTCCATAAATCACCTATTTCCCCCAACTCCTTGCTGGCTTTTTCTTTTTATAATTATTTTTTAAAACATTTAACTTCAAATCTTTAATAAAACTCCCCCCATTGTTCTTTGCAAGTTGTAGTCCAGTTTCCTCTTGTTCCGCTGCTGAAACGTTCTAATTCAGAAGCTTAATAACTCTGCAGGGATTATTATTATTCAGGAACAAAAACTTGCGTTCAGTCCCTTCCTTTCTTCAATAGAAAATTCTATTGTCTCCTTTAGCTGAACACCCTGTAGACAAAATATTATTTCCGTTTTGCAGCTTTCCCAGAAGATAACCAGTCCTGTAAAGTTCCAATGGTATTTTTCCACTTACGACCATCTTTGTAATGTCCCAAAACTCCTCTAGGGGGATTGTTGTAACTTTGTTTTCTCTAGTCCAAAAGTTCGATTGTTATCCATGTTTTCGCCATTTTGTATCCAAATTTTAGCGAGTTATAGCAAATTGTAACAAATTTAACCAGCAAAGTTCTCATAATAAAATCCTCTCTGCTTTCCGACTTTGACAGCTACTTTGACAGCTGTCAAAATCTCCGACTCTTTTCACCAGGCTCTCTCTTCAATCACCCCGGTTCCCAGGGGGGGGGGGTACGTTTCTTCTCCCTCGATTCTTCCTCCAGCACAGTTCTTATAGTTCCCCATCGTGGAATTCTTAGTTTTAATCAGCAATACACATCTTATTGGACCTTGGTTTCCCCGTCCTTGTTTTGGAAGGTTTACAGTAGGGGGGGGGACTGACTTCCTTTTTGGATCCCCCCCCCGCTCGTGTCCAATCCGAAAAAAAGAATTCTTTTTTTTCTCCTTTTAAACCCGGTTTCCAAATTACTCACGGGCTGTTGTTAAGAAGTCCGAATTTTCAATGGAAGAAGTCAGCGCTCTCCGCCGGATGGCATGCGGCTGCGCTCGGCAGGGATAGCAGAGGACTCAAAGCACCACGCTTCTCCCCGGCACCCGATCCGTAGCCTTTAAAAAGGCTCCTTCACGAGTCGGGAGGGCGCTAGCGGTGCCAGCCGAGTCTCCATGTCCACGGCCTCCGTGGCCGTGGTTTTTAAGGGTCCCCGCATCGCCGGTGCGGTAGGACCCAGCCCCTGCCGAGCAGGCTCCCTCCGGAGCTCGGAGGGAGTCCGCCATTCGGCGATGGCGCCAACCCGGAAGTCCCATACTGCCATAACAGTACTGAGGCCCTCTCAGTCAGCTGCGAGTCTTTGCCATTTCTGAAAGACAGTTTCAGTGCTCAGATCAGGAAGTGGGAAGAGGTGGGTGTTGTCCCAATTACATAGTGTTTTTGGAATCCTGCAGGGTCGAGAGGAGGCAAACCTAATCTGGATAAAATATGGGGAAGTCAGAAGTGGGGCTCCCTATCATAATTCAAACACAAGATCATTTATGCTTGGGAATCAACAGTTTAAGAGCAAACCCATTTCAATGGAGAAAAGCATTACAGGTGAACATCCTAAGAGAAACAAGGCACCAGTTTCAAAACCATCGTGGGCCTTTTCACGATAAGTGGATTTAGAGTACCTTCAGGCTGTCATTGTTTTGCCAGAGGGATGGATTCACATGTCAGAACTTTAGGTTTGCACAATTAGAGTGAATGAAGGTACTCTGTTGTCCTGGGGTGAACAAATGACTGAGAAGATGTATGGACACCTTGCAACAAATCAGAACAAATGCTCAATAAAGGCTGGATTCAAGCTTTGTGCAAGCAGGCATGCTCAATAAATAGGTCATCTAGAGCTGTCCCCACAATCTTCCCCATATATCACCTGTATTCTGCTGGTTCCAAATCCTTGGGCTTCTCAGAAGCTCATCAGGTGTTCTTCAAGAAGACAGCTTTGTCCAGTGCTTCCAGTATTCCCCAGGAACAGCCACAGAGGGGAATAGGGTATGTTTATTCAGTGTGAGAAAAAGTTCAACAGGCCTGACTAGCATTCCCTGTTCAGTAAGCACACATCTCCCAGAACCTTCTTCAATGTGCCATGGAATTGTGGCCTGGACACAGCAACTCCTTGGTAGACAAGTCAATGTGGAAAAGGTTCTCTCAGGGTAACATGTGTGAAGACTTTATTGCACTGCCATATTACAGAAAACAGTCAGTTTTGCAAATGTTATGGGCCCAGTTTTTGAAATGAGCTGCCAAGAATAATAATCCCACAGAGAATAGGTGGATGCAAGCATTCAGCAATGCAAATCCATGCAAATAAAGCTGTGATAAGTAAGAAAAACAGATTTTCCAGTACAACCCCCCCTTCTTTTTTTTCATATGATGCCTCCTTTTAAGCTGCTTGTGAAGAATTAAATCAAAGCATCCCACAGAGCATTAAATCTCTTTTTATTAATAAAGAAATCAATTACTACACACCAGCAATTTACCATTTGCATTCTTTCTGCTCCGCTTCAGATATTTAATAATCATAATGGTATGTAAAGAAGTTTTTAAAAAGAATAAGTGTTTCCTAATTCCTGAAACAATTCTTCAGTTAGTTATAGAAAAAAAACAAAACATTAAATAATAAAAGCAACATTAGTGCTTTTTTCCAGTTTTTTAATCTAACAAGATTTTGCCCGTTATTAGAGGAGTTGCTTCAGCCTGTGCATTTGATTTTATCTGTGGCATTTATATTTGCGTGCTCAGGCGCAGTGAGCCCACCGCCTGGTATCTTGCATATATGAGTAAAGAAACACAGGAAAAACATCACTTTCCTAACCACAATGTTATGGGATTAAAAAAAAAAGGTCCACAACTTTATTGATTACAGATGTAAGTGAATTTGTGTCATGGACTGGTTGGGTGCAGATGAGTGGTGGGAGGCACAAGCTGGGGAACCCCCAGGGAAAGAAGGCTGAGAGCCAGGGGATTGGTGGTGGGACAACAATGAGTTGTCAGAGAGAGAAGAGGGAGCAGACTGGGAGGAGGAGGTGTTGAAAGCTAAAGAGGCAACAGGGTTTAGTGAGCAGCAAGAGGCTATGGCAGAGAACAGTCCAGAATCAGAGGCAGTAGCAGAGGAGGGTCAAGAGGCAGAGTGGAGACAGGCTGCTGAAAAGCCAGGGAATCTCCCCCTCCTGCTGTGACCAGCTCCACCCCGCCTCCTAGTCTCCCAGAACACGCCGAGGAATGATGAGGGCAGAGCAAAGAGAGACAAGTTGAAGGAGCCTTATGCTGTCAGTGAAGGAACCTGGGAAGGAGCCTTAGGGAGCAAGTTCTCTTTTTTTGAGTCCTGGTGTTATTTCTGTATCTGAGTTTTGAGCTCTGTGGGCCGATCAGCATATTTGTCATTTGTGGCTCAGTCTTAAGATATTTACTGTCATGCCACAAGTCTGCAAGCCTGTAAGCTGTGAATTCCCGAAAGCCATTTGGGAACCAACCAGCTTCCCAAAGGCTTTGAAGAGTCAGCATTAGCATGAATGTGTCTTCTCAAGATGCTGGCTGTGTTTTCATTGTGCCGCTGAATTGGGTAATGCAGAGCTCAGGAAGTGCCTCTGCGCTCCTTCTGGGCTGGAGTGTGTGTGCTTCTGCTGAGGCGATGCACTTTTGTTAATCTTGTAATTAAAGGGTAGTGAATTGTAGCATGGGGGCATATTGATTTTACGCCGCATTCATATTTGTGCCATCCTGCATTCGTTGCCACTGTGTTTACCTACATTTGATCAGCTTAAAGACAGCATTAGCCAACTGAGAAAATGAGATTAGAATGAGTTGTTTGGCCTTGCTTGAGGTAAATTCTCCCTTCACTGCTTCCCCCCTGACTAAAATACTTGCTGAAGAGCTACCGAGAAAGGAAATAAACCTATGTGAAGACATTTTTTTCTTCTGATGCTACAGTAGACAGGGCTTTGATGGGTGAACTAAAACTGGTCAATGAAGATAGAGAAGAAAAATGGGTGCATTGACTCTTCCATATAGTAACTATATCCAGCTTTGAGCATACTAGTGGAAAGGAAGGACATAAATTTAATAAAGGTACATAGGACACAATTCACACTGAAATAAAGAGGAGCTGTCAAGGCCAGGCACCTAATTTTTTTCTGCCTGAGGCAATGAACCAGATGGCTCAACCCCATTCCATTTAAAGAAGTCCCTCCAACTGGCGGTTGAATTTTGCTTTAGGGCTGGTGATGCAATAGCACCCTCCACCAATGCCTAAGAACAACACACACCAAGCCAAACTTTGCTGCCACTTGCTGCATCCCAGGTAGCTGCCACCTGAGGCAGTCACTTCACTTTGCCTAACTATAGGGCTGGCCTTGGGAACAGTGCAAAAGTACTACTGGCCAAGGAGAGGTCAAACACCCAGTGACGGGTGGACAAAGGGTGACGTGGCTCCGTCAGTTGACTAGAAGACAGACAGCTGACTGGTGCTAGAAGACTGGTGGTTGTCTGGTGCTAGGTTCTCCCCAGCAAACCACCTGGATCGGAAGCAGAAGGTTCTAGCTCTTTCAGGCCCTTTTATGCAGTTAATAAGAGAACCACATTTTATAATTTCCTCCGCCATGCTTTTAAAGGAAAAAGAAGTAATTGTGAGGCCAGCCTGCTTTGTACAAAGTCCCCGTTTCCCTGCAGCCATTTCCCACTCCCTCCACATGTGGACAATATGGCACCAAAGAGATACTGCTCTGTGCCACTGCTTCCTGAGTTATAAGTGCTTGTAGACAAGTGTTTCTTGTGTGATTGGTACTCCTCTTGCATACAAGTTTTTTTCTGAAGAGTTGACATGGCATCGTTATCATCAAAATGCCACCCTGTATTCCCCACCATAACTGGATATACCCTTTCAAGGTGGAAAACTGATTACTTTAAAAAGTCCATACCAATGACTCTGTGATATCTCGGCAACCCATTCACAGCATAAATTTCCCGTCTGGAAGCACCCTAAGTCTTCATAGGCAGTGTTTAGAAGCTGGTAAAGGTGTGCTGTGATTGGGTGCTACTACACTCTGTCATGGTTATGCAGGTAAATAAATAAACCTTTATTGTCACTACACCACCTGTGTGCAGTGAAATTAAACGAGCCCCCCTCCCTCCCACATATACCCTCAGTCTTGTTTGTGCTCTGTGTGCTTGTTGGAAGTCAATTGCAACACCAGGGTGATCAACACCAGGGAGGATATTTTTCTCCTTCCCATTCTTTTTTTCTTTTTTAAAAATAAATTTATTTGGTTTTTCAGATTAAAACTTTACAATACATATCAAACAGGCAACATAAAAACAAGATTCCAAGGAATCTCTTGGACTTCCCTCCTCCCTTTTGTGGGTCCTATTGTGAATCATTTCCTCCTGCATCTTTTACGATAATCCAAATCTTTTACATCTCCTTTGTGTCCAAAATTGAGCATTAAGCTACAAGTGATATTCCAATCCTACTCACAATCTTAACTGTTTACAATGGTTTTTAAGATAGGTTATAGATTTCCCCATTCCTTATTAAAATTTTGATCTTCCTGATTTCTGACTCTTCCAGTCATTTTAGCCATTTCAGCATAGTCCATCAACTCGATCTGACATTCTTCTCTGGTAGGGACTTGTCAGGGAACTGCCATCAGCTCAGAGGCAAGAGGTGGAAGGGCAGTTGTGTTATAGGGAACCTCCGAAGATCTTGCAGAGCAGTCCCTCCTCTGGCGAGGAGGAAAGCCCCACCTCCAGTTGAGAGGAGGTGGTGGGACCAGGGGATGCTAGGGAGAGCCTCAACACCGAGCTTGAGCAAACCGGAGAGGAGGGAAGTACCCCATTGCCAGCGCCCATTCTGCGCAGCAGGTTTTGGCACAGGGAGGGGAGGAGAAGGTTGGGGGTCATGTGACTGTTATGCTGGGGGAGGTACAAGGACTGACTACTCCCAGATTCTTCCAGCAACTGAGCCAGACATGAACTTGCGACACTCTTCACTGTAAATAGTTTGCACTAATAATAAAGCCTGGAAAAGACAGGTCGGAGTCTTGCCTGTTCGCTCTCGAGCAACCACGCTACCATCTGACAGGACTTTATCTTCTTTCCATCTCTGTGGACCAATAACGTCTGTGCAGCCGTGGTTGCCCATTACATGGTGATGTAGGTAGGATAATAGTCAACACCAGGGTGGATATTTTTCTCCTTCCCATTCTTTACTGGGTCTGGTGAAATGCTCTGCTATCTGCTATAGATTGCAGGAATGTAGGATTTGGTGTAAAGTGTCATCTGTTGCCATCCACGAGACTTTCCCATTTCACCAGCGAGCCAGCATACATTTATTTGCCAGTGGAGTATATGACCAGCATAGCATTTGAATTTTTTTATTTTTGTCTTGGGCATATCTCAAGCTCTACTCTCTTCCTGTAGTGTGGCTTCCACTAAATCCTATTGCTGCTGTGCTGAGGCATCCATCTCAAATTCTCGATGTTGCTTTAAATCAGTTTATTATCAGACAGCAAAGAGGTACGTAAATGTAAAATTAATGTTTCACACTAGTAATTGTAAAATAGTGGAAGTGGAAATGGGCACCTTAAAGATTAATGGAAGGTGCTTGTAAGTTTAAATTGGCTCATACTCACTTCTTTGTTTTAATGCAGTAGATCCAGAAAAGCATTATATGCTTCTATATTTTCTATATTTGGCAGGGAATGAAAGATATGCAGGTTCTGTATTTTCTATATTCTATATTTTCTATATTTGGCAGGGAATGAAAGATATGCAGGTTGTGTGTGTGTGTGTGTGTGAATGAAACCTAGTGACTAGTGCAGATAAAATGCTTTCCAGAGAGTTTTATCACCAGGTTCTCTTTTATTACATAATGTAATGCTATCAGGTTGTCTTTTGCCATTAGACTGTTGAGAAAATAGCCTATGACAAGCCATGCAGATATAATGAGAATTGTAAGTACATCTACAGTTGGGTGTATAAAATATTTCTAATACACATGGAGCAAAGAGTTACTTGAATACACTGTCACCTTCAGTTTTATCACAGTGAAACTGGTCTCAGTTGCAGCATATCTTCATAAATCTTTAAAAACATGCAACTGGAAAATGTTAAGTTGAACTCCCTTTCACAATTTTGAAACATTGTTTTTTTTAAAAAAATCCTTATGCACAAGCATATTTGTAGATTCCTGTTTTGCATGGGGCCAAATAAATATTTTTATTTAATTTTGTCAGCTGGGGTGTGGAGGGAAGCAATGAAATCCACTGTCTCAGATGGTGTAGCCTGCCAACCTAAAACTTACCAGCTGAACACTGCAAGACAACACAACTATTTTGAAGGCTTCACTTCTTTGTTTTGTATAAGATCAACCCTACAGCTAGTCACTAGCCAGCTAAGATATGTTTGAAGGCTACTCCACCATTGGAGGAGGTGGAACACCACCAGTATGGTATGCCCATCAAGTATAGAGTTCCCACTAGTGGTACTTTGGCAGGAGTAATGGTGAGTGAGGAATTTGGGGGCATTTAGGGGCATATGGGGGGGGGGAAGGCTGTGGGTTTTCAGGATCCCAGACCACTTCATTCCCTTGCCACACTTCGATTGCAGGCTCCCCCTACAACAGAAGCTCTGAGGTGACAGATCTACGTCCTGGTACTTCTGATGTGAATCCATTGGCACCAGAGCCTGCACCTTATTCCCCAATCCTGAGGAAATACTTCTGCCACCAAGATTCCTCACAGACTCCTCACAAGATAGCCTGGAGCGTTCACAAAAGCAATTCCCACACTTTGAAACCCTACTGCCTAGAAAAAGCCAGCACCTGCAGAAAAAGACATTGGATCTTTAATTGGAGAGTGGGAATATTCACGGTACAGGACTTCCATCTTGACTATGTGGCCCACGCTGAAAAGCTCTGCCAATTGCTACTAGATGCTGCAGCGATAGCCTGTATTTTCTGACTCAGCTGTAGGCCTGCTAACATTAATCTTAGCAACCAGTACCCAAGGCTTGGACTTAACCACACCATTTCAACTTGTCTGTTTCAGAGCCCTGAATCTGCTGTTCTTTTTATTATATCTCTCTTTTTTATGGCTTAGTTAAGAAGTGCTAACATAACAAAAAGAAAAACAAAGAATCAAAAATGTAAACCAAAAAACCAGCCTAGAATGATAAAAGTGTATTTCTGCTCCAAAAGAGTAATAAAGTATTGAGACATACAGTAATTCTGAAATAACAAGCACATGTATAAATGAAATTATTTTTCTACCTGTGAGTTCTAAAAAGGTAAAGGTACCCCTGCCCGTACGGGCCAGTCTTGCCAGACTCTAGGGTTGTGCGCTCATCTCACTCTATAGGCCGGGAGCCAGTGCTGTCCGCAGACACTTCCGGGTCACGTGGCCAGCGTGACAAGCTGCGTCTGGCGAGCCAGCGCAGCACACGGAACGCCGTTTACCTTCCCGCTGGTAATCGGTCCCTATTTATCTCCTTGCACCCGGGAGTGCTTCGAATTGCTAGGTTGGCAGGAGCTGGGACCGAACGACGGGAGCGCACCCTGCCGCGGGGATTCGAACCACCGACCATGAGATCGGCAAGTCCTAGGCGCTGAGGTTTTACCCACAGCGCCACCCACGTCCCTACCTGTGAGTTCTACCATTATAGAAAATAAAAGTTCTATAAAGCCTTAGATGAGCCAGCCATTTGCAAATACTGATGACGCTGAGTGAACATGTGCCTCAATATTCATATATGAAAGAAGACAATGACACAAACAAATAAAAACAAACAAACAAACAGTTATTCAAGCTCTGCCCTTTAGATACTTTTAAACATATCTTTTCAAGGAGGGCAAATTGCCAAACCCTAGAGTATTAGCAGTCCAAATTACAAAGATGGGAAGTCTTTGAGAATTTGGCAATGTAGCCCCAAGCTGCTGTTAAAGGCAAAGGGACCCCTGACAGTTAAGTCCAGTCGCAAACAACTCTGGGGTTGCGGCACTCATCTCGCTTTACTGGCTGAGGGAGCTGATGTTTGTCCACAGATAGTTTTCCGGCTCATGTGGCCAGAGCAGCACATGGAAACGCTGTTTACCTTCCCGCCGAAGTGGTACCTATTTATCTACTTGCACTTCGTGCTTTCGAACTGCTAGGTTGGCAGGAGCTGGGACCGAGCAACAGGAGCTCACCCAGTCGCAGGGATCTGAAACGCCGACCTTTCGATCGGCAAGCCCTAGGCTCAGTGGTTTAGACCACAGCACCACCCCTGTCCCCTGCTGCTGTTAAGAGATAATAAATTAGTTCTTTTGAATCCTTTTCTGTTTCCATATACAGGTTCAAAAGTGTTAGGTGAAAAGATAGAACAATAATTTCTTTAGTTATTAGAGAGATCTTGGTGAATGCCTTATTCCAGAACTGAGCAACCCCAGGAAACTTGCATCCCTCAAAGATTGGGGTGGCATGCAACAGTATGTATTGTGCAAAGAAGGCCTTTCTCTGTGCTGAATCAGCTGCCAATCCTTCTATTTATATTGAGATTTCTGTCATACCCTTCTGTTACCTAGTAGGCACCACTCATTGGCGTTAGTGACCCAGGTGATCTCCAGTGGATATAAGTTTTATTCTCCAGGGTCCATAAGGTAATGTTGCATTGCCCATCATTTCTCATAGCTACCATTCTAACACGAAATACTAAAATCAGCCTCTCCATATGTTAACTCTTTGCTGCAGTATATCTTTGCTGCACAATAATTCTTAGCGATGATTTTCCAAATGGGTAGCAAGAAAAAGTAGATTTGATCAAATGCTGTTATCCAAACTTGCTGAATAAAAGAAGTGAATGCTGCAGGGGCTGACAAATCACTTAGCTTAGAATCATTTAGCCTGGAGCAATATTATGGGGCCAAGATAATAATTCTACATGCTGCTACAGTACTGAATCTATGTATGAGCTTGTGGGACCTATTGACTTGAGAGCAACTTACCAACTGATGTGCATGGTGAAGATGTAGTCCTTGATCATTCAACATAATCAGGATAGACTTTGCTCCTTGATGCTTCGTTGCTTGAATGTGCTAAAGTATTCAAACAAAAAAAAATGTTTTCCCCCATATATGCAATTTCAAAACTTTGTCTCAATATGTTGGTTTTCAGTTTCCTGCTCTGATGAATCTGAAATACCCTGGATCTGACACGCTGTCACTTGATTTCAGGAATGAAGTTGTTCAAATTGATAGAAGATTTTTCTCCCCCAGCTGTCACTCTGTATTGAGGTTCGTGGAGTTTCATTTTTATTGGGAGGTTGAAAAGAAAAGAAAAGAAAAGAAAAGAAGAGTTTGCTTGAAATATTGAAGTCTAAGTCCCTATTGTGTATAATGATGGAGCTTTTAAAATAGCTAGCAGCTAAGCAATGCCATCAAATTGTCATTTATCACACAATCAGATTTCCAGCAGAAGTGATGTTATGAAACCAATTTACTAAAAATACATTTTAAAAATGCTGTCTTTCTCCCTCCAAGAAGAGAGTGCCTAAAAAAAATGTGTATATTAAATTTCGTTACTGAAAAAAACATGATGGCAATGCTAGGCTATGATTTGAAGATGCATCCCGAAATGATGGCAATATTTTTTGGATGTCGTGCTCTCACAGGGCTGTGATCTCGTGTGACATTCCAAACACGTGTTTTTGGGTGCCTTGTGAGATCTCACCCTACAAAAGCATTTTTTTTTTCAGAGTGATAGCAAAGCGTGGGTCATGTGACTTGCAGAGAGCTTGTCCTGGAAGTCATGTGACCCAGTTTTGAGTCTGAAAAAGTTGGACGGTACAAGTTTGTTTTTATACCTGGTTGACTCACACAGAGAACAGATTAAAGAAGTGACAGTGTTTATTTTCTTTTACTTTTATTTTTCTCCTGTACTTTTTTAAAAAATATATTTGCACTAATAAATTTTCATATTTTTTTTTACATCCAAATGTGTCCAATAAATAAACTGTAACATGTTTTATTCAGCAGAACAGTTTCATATGTGAAATATGTGGGGGTAGCTTATTGTCCTGGTTCAACCATACCAGTTAGTACAAATTAGCATATAGTTCGGTTAATTAAACTGTAAATTGCAATTTTCTATCGATTTCTGCAGTTCCAGCTTCCTTCCAATGAAGGTGATTTACTCCTTTCTCAGCCAGGCCCCCAATGCTCCTTGATAAGGTAGAATTTAAAGCCTAATTTAAAGACATCGATAGGGATTTATTCTGGGTTGAACATTTAAGCCTATGTTTGCATATGTTGACAAATGGTCGTATGAATGAATCACGACTTGCCATTGTATTAAGGCCCAATATATACGCTCCTGACGCAGTGGAGATTCCACTTTTTCACACCTGCATCCACAATGCATCTATAATGTGGGTTGGTTGACCAGACAGGAAGTTTCCATATCAACACACCTTGCTAGGAGCTACTAGTACTCCTAGAGTAATTCTCCACATGCTCTCTTTATCTCATGTGATTTTACCAGTCAGACATCACCAGTGTGGCATGCTTTCCTGCAAGAGCCAGTGACAGCCATGTCTTCTAGTCAAAAAAATTGACTTCCTCACTGTTTGTGATTAGGATTTGCAGGTCTTCAGCATCCCAAAGCCAGAGACACAAGAGGTGAGACCTAGCAACGTCACAAGGTCACCAGCTTTGTCAAAAATCTAATGTGTGAGTTGGGCCTTGGAACGTGGCCCAGTGTTAAAGGGGCAGAGCTAGGGATGTGTAGGTCCAGAAGAATTTTTTTAACCTGAGTGGGGGGTGGTCTTTTTTCCCTGCACACTGCTTATACAAAACCGCTGGTGCTATGTATGCTAGTTATGTGCAAACTAGTTACCGCAGGTATACATGTATGTATCTCATACGCCTGCATACTTAAAGTTCGCATCAAGTGCAAAGTGTTCAAGATCAGCTGGTGGCCCTGATGTTTAAGGAAAAGGGCCTATGTGCTGGAGGTTTTCCACCACTGCCTCGTACCAATAACAGACACAATCAAAGACTGGGACTTCCTGTATTTTACAAGAGGCTTCTACAAGGGAGAGAATGAGAGACTGGAGATATCTGAAGATCAGCACTGGAGTTGTGATTTATCTCAACTTCTTTGTCATCTGGTTGAAAACATAGCTTTCAGCTCAAGCAGCAATTGCCTTTTTTGTGACCATCTCACTGTTGAGTGCTTGTTCTTAAGAGAACCTGTCCTCCCACTTTTTTTTTTTGGTTAATATTATTTCCCCTCCTGTACAGCCCTAATTGCTCACACACGCCAGAGTTTTATGCCAGCCATAAAAGAAAATGAAGGAGGTCAAGACCCTCAGATCTGTTTACGCTTGGATGGAGGAGGCAAAATTTAATACACTTTCCACACAAAGTTCCTGCATCTCAGAATTCATTATGTTTTAACTTCTCTTTGTGATAGTTAATCTACCCAACCATCACGTTGCAATCAAATTTCGTGCCGATTCCTTTTATATTTTAATTGGACCATCCTCATTCAGTCTGAGCAGACTTTTCTCACTAATCACTTGGTCCCCCCCCCCCTTTCCTAGTTAGCCAGAGCCTTGTATATATATTCCCATTTTATAATTTATATTTTAAGTGATTGATGCATACCAATGTAAAGCTCCCTACTGGGACCATACAAGGTTAGTATAGTTTAGATCTGAGTTGGTAGCCACCAACTTGTGTGGCTTTAAAAGAGGAATAGACAAATTCATGGAGAAGAAGACCTTTAATGGCTACTTGTCATGATAACTATGCTCTGCATCCACCGTGGGAGGCAGTAATGCTTATCTGTACCTGTGCTGGTCCCGTGGGTTACCTGAGAGGCTAGGTCCAAGTCCGGTCCATGGTCAAAGGTGCAATGTGGAGGCAGTCCATAGTAGCTGAAGCTGGGTGCAGGGCAGGGAGCCAGGTGAAGTCAGGAACAGGCATGCAAGCAGGGAGCCAGGGCGGGTCAGGCGCTCAGGCATGAAAGCAGGACAGGGTGCAGGCAGGAACTAGTAACCAACAATGTTGACCCTGCAACCTGGGACTGGGGCTGGCTGGCTTTTATCCGCCCCGAGGCATAGGGCAACCCCGATCCTCTGGTGACTCGCCTCTCTTGGCCTGGAGGCGAGCACTCCTCTTGCGGGAACTTAGTTCCCTCCGCCTCTCTGCCCTGAGCCTCTGCAGCTCAGGAGAGGATGGAAGGTTACCAGACTCAGAGGCAACTTCAGCTTCCTCTGATGGGGCTGAGAGTGGAGCACCTACAGGCAATGGGTCCTCCATCCCCTCTGGAGCCAGAGCAGACTCAGCTGGTGCCTGCACCTGAGGATCCAGCACAGGTGAGGACCCTCCGAGTCCGAATCCCAGGCCATCACAGTACCAATTGCTGGAAACCACAGGTTGGCAGATTGCAGAACCTGCTTGCAGGTTCTCCAGAAGAATCTGGTTGGCCACTGTGAGAACTGGATGCTAAAGTAGACGGGCTATTATTCTAGCACTTATACAGCTACTTGCAGTCACACAGAGAAGAGATTTCATGTTTAGCTCCCCCATATGGGCTTCACAAATGGAACGAACGTGAGCATTGCCTGGCAGCAACACATCAAGGTGCTCACTTAGGTGCCATCATGAGTGTGAACTAACAAGGGAAAAAAATCTGCCAACTTCATGCGCTCTGTTTTTCATTTCCCCCATTTTAAATTCAGCTCACCACATTTCTGCAGCAATTTGTAATTTGCCAGCCTTTTAGTGGATGTTTTCTCTTATGCATTTTTGTATGCAGTTTTGACTTATGTACAATGCTATTTTTCTTGAAAAAGAGGTGCTGGAACTCATCATGAACACCTCCCTCGTTATCTTAGAATGATAATGGCGCCCACCTGAGAGGTGCTGGAACTGAGTTCTGGTGAGTTCTGACTGAAAAGTAGCCTTGCTTATATAAATATATGTAAATTTGCAGGCAATTTCCATACATATATTGCATTTCTGCATGCTATTTTCACAAATATATGCATTTTAATGCACACTTCCCCCTAATATATGCATTTTCGTAGAGCTGGATTGGAGAACGGCATTGCAAAATTTGGAAACATTAAAATTTCAAAGCGTGACTGTGTTTTGGCTCACATATTGGTTCAAGGAGTGTGAATCAGATTCTTTTTCATTAAAATGCAAACAAAATCCAATTTCTCTCCCATCTTTAGTTTGAACAGGGCCGGAGTTAACAGGAATTTTCACATACCTAATTTCCTACTTAAGCATGTTCTGAAGCCTTGGCAGAAGGAAAGAGTAGACTGAGACCTTTCCCCCCCCCCCCTTCATCTTTCCATCTAATGTAAGTAATTTGACATATCTCTGAAATAGTTTGTGACACACACTTACTCTTAATAACATTGCTTGCAGCAAGAAGCAGGCTATCCTTGCACTTGCTCAAGTCTCATTCCATTTAATCTTCATAAGCACTTGCTGACATTCACCGTATCGTCTCCCAAACAAAAGTCAAAGGAGATGTTAATTAAAAATGGCTTTAAGATTTATTCTTGAGGGAGAATTATTGAACAAGTTCTGTTTTCACAGTTAAGCGCTTAACGTGCTGAGCTTTGCTTAAAGGTGAGGCAGAAGTTCACAGCGCTGTTAGATATATGCTGAAAGATCTGGCAAAGTTTCACAGCAGTCTTACTTGCATTTCTACTTTCCAAGCTCTTCCCCTCCACTCCATACTGGCCAGAACATATTCTACCCATTTTTTTAATTGTACAGTCGTACCTTGGAAGTCTAATGGAATCTGGCTTCACTTCCCTTTACCTTTGGCCCTGCCAACAGCAACAGCAGCAGCAACAACATCATCATAATTTATTATTTATATCCCACCCATCCGGTTGGATTTACCCAGCCACTCTGGGCGGCTTCCAACAGATTAAAAACAGAATAAGATAAGACATCAAACATTAAAAACTTCCCTAAACAGGGCTGCCTTCAGATGTCTTCTAAAAGTCAGATAGTTGTTTATTTCCTTGACATCTGATGGGAGGGCATTCCACAGGGCAGGCACCATCACCGAGAAGGCCCTCTGCCTGGTTGCCTGTAACCCCACTTCTCTCAGCGCTGGACCTCAGTGTCAGGGCTGAATGATGGGGGTAGAGATGCTCCTTCAGGTATACTGGGCTGAATCAGTTTAGGGCTTTAAAGCTCAGCACCAACACTCTGAATTGTGCTCGGAAACGTACTGGGAGCCAGTGTAGGTCTTTCAGGACCAGTGTTATATGGTCTAGGCAGCCACTCCCAGTCACCAGCCTAGCTGTCGCATTCTGGATTAGTTGTAGTTTCCAGGTCACCTTCAAAGGTAGCCCCACATAGAGCACATTGCAGTAGTCCAAGCGGGAGATAACTAGAGCATGTACCACTGGCGAGACAGGCTGCGGGCAGG